>NC_092796.1:52172850-52792156 GCF_918797505.1 Bemisia tabaci
GAACTTCGGCAGCTCGACCTCAAGTTTTCTGATGCGTGATCAGAAAACTTCAGAGATCCATACTGCCGTGCTAAGGAAGAACGCCGTATGAACATTCGAGAGTTGCCAAATTTCTTCTCACAAAACCGTTATTTTTGAAGAAAGTCATCAGTATTTCTCCTTGAAATTTTCAAGAACTTAAGGTGAAATTGCCAACAAAATTATCTGAGAATTTGTAGGACAAATATTTACAAATTTTCCAGAAAATTCTTGATTTACCAAAGGAAATGTGGCAACGCCTGAAGGTTCATATGGCGTTTTTCCTTAGCACGGCAGCATATGACCTCAACTTAGGGTCCCATTCACGAAGTTTTTTTCTCCGTTCAAGGGTGTAAGACACTCGTGAGACTTCCCGACTGCGAGACAATTTTCCAAATCCCGGACAAAGCAGAGCAATGATCCGCTCCCGCTCGTTGGAGTTGAAGTTAATGATATTCTCGCGGCTCCTTCTCCCTTTTCCCGGCAGGGCCAGCGGGTCAGAAATGACCATCCGCAGGAAGCTAAATCTCTTTTACGCGCTCGGAACGGTGGCCATCACCTCGGAGATTTATTTTATAGTTAAGAGCTGCATTAATGCTTGACATTTGTATCAACTCGCCGGTGCATTACATAAACTCGCCGGCCCGGTGCATTGGACCCCGAAGTGAAAAAAATTGTATCATACACCCTGTTGCCAACTATGACGACAATAATGAGATGAAGTAGATTCAGTGAGATGACAGACGAAATAGGCAACGTACAAAACGAATATAATGTATAGCAGTAGAGTATTCCTATTAGTTCTAGCTTCTTCTTTCCGATGAGAAACTCCTGGAAATCGTAAAATGTCTTGGACAGGAAGAGATAACTGAGCAAACTTCGGTACTTATAAGGCTTAAAATATTTCGGTCGAGGTAACCGACATCTTTGATAAGTAATAAAAGCTTCAGTATGGCGAACAATAAATTTGGTCACCCGAGTCGAAGCTAGGCTTGTATTATCAAAAACTTTGATTCCTTGGTCGGGAATCCCTAAAACCGAACTTTTTGCTGTATACTTTTCAAATTATGGCCAAGACCTAGCCAAAGCTGGGTCCAAAGGGTCAGTGCCACCCTCCCTCCTCTCAATGCCTGATAAAATGATTCCGTCAAACGTAATTTTTCGTGATTTCAGGAAATTTTATCCCCCCTCCCCACCAAGAGATTCTTGACTCCCTCTTCCCCTCCCATGAAAAATTTCTGGCTACGCTACTGGCCAAGAAGCGATCGTCTAGAGCGCAAGGTTTGGGCCGAGCTGAAATTGGGTGAATAAGGACGGGAGGGCTGATAAAATTATCCACTCTTTCCAAAATAGGTGGCGAGGCTGCGAAAATTTCGAACTTGCGCTGCTTATGACCGAAATTGTTTCAATGTATTATTATATAGATCAGTGCTCCCATTCCAAGACCGTCAAGTGTTCCGGAATTCGGAACTTTTTTGTTCCAATTTCACCCACACCATGACCGTCAAAAGTTCCGGAAAATGCGAAAGATCCGGAACATACCTGGAATTCCAAAAGTTCCGGAAAAAATCAAGGAAAATCTCAAAAGTTCCGGAATTCGGAACTAGTTCCGGAAAATGGGAGCACTGAGATATCGATTATAATTATCATTTTTTAAATTATTTCGATTGCCCTCTCCAAGATTCGGTGGAAATGACGCTCATAAAGGGTTCGAGTGTGACATGCGTGCAAGGTTGGCGCGTGCACGCACGTGACGAGGTGCGAACGGGCGGGGGAGGGAGGGGGTGTCGGGTGTGAAAGTGACAAGTCATCAAGCGGGCGCGTCTCGGGATATAATGGCGAGACAAGGCCGGGGCCGCGGCTGGGGTCACCCGAAAGGAGTTCAATCCAATCGGCCCAACCGCAAACCCCGCACCCACGACCGGCAACCGCGGCCAAAGACGCCCAAAGACGCCCGAACAAAGTCCCCGATTCGTAAAAGTGCACTCGCCCGCTGCAGTTAATGCACGCATTGTGCACGCAGTCCGGCTCAAGGCTCCGAGCCCCGCTAACGGGTGCTCCGCAAGTCTGCGTCACCAAAAGCTCGTATCAGACGATCAAAGTGGAGGCTTCAAAGAGGTTCATCGATGTCTTTCCTGGCCCTCTCATTGGCCAGCGGTTTAAGTCGAGGCGATCGATGAGTCTCTTTGAAGCCTCTACTTTGATCGTCTGATACGGGCTAAATACATGTGAGGATCAACCAGAGACAAGAGACCCTCCACTGGCCTCTTGGCGACAGGTGGAAGCTTTTACTTTCGGGGATTCAACGCTTCCTTACGGACAATTATAAGGGAGCAACAGTCTTCACTCTTTTTTCGGCTGTTGACCTACCTTCATGGTAGATGATGAGCTTCGGGTGACGTCATGAGCCAAACAAGTTTCCCCAAACTTCGGCCATTTTCGGCTTGTTTGCAAAATGAAACTGCCAATACGTTGTTTAACATCAACCACGTAGGTAAGTCAACAGTTTAATGTTGAAGTTCCAAAAGTAAAAGCCTCCACCATAAGCCGAGATACGAGTGGAGGGTCTCTCTGCCTCTGGGATCAACCCTGGTCTACCCTGGTCGGACCAATTCGCGTCTCTCAGATCTCATTATTTGTAGCTAATCTACAAGAATCATGCATCAAAACACGATTCTGTGACCATTGCAACTGGCCCATCACCGAGGACCAGGTCTATGGCTTGATGGGCACCTTGCAAAGACTGCAGATGACACAGCGGGAATGAGCCGGCGAGGCACCTGCATTCAGGATCGGCGATTCAAAAGAACCGCGTAAACAAGATTGGGCAACCGGAGTCAAAACCTCGCACTTAGAGTCGTCTCCGTGAAAAGGAGAGAAAATCTCGCACTTTCCACTCTCGACAGCTCTCCAATTCGGCAGGGACGATGGGATATGATTGATGGGGGCCCTTAATTAGGCGCATTGTCGCCCAGCCGTGAAAGGGCGCGCGGAAAATTTCGGGCGTCGAAAGCAAGATGGACCGCGTTAAACAGAAAGGAACCAAGCCTCATCAACTATTGCCAAATTTAATGGGCAATTTAATTTTTAACATGAAAACGATTGCGCGGATTTTCGTGCCAATTTCAGTGAAAAATCGCCGTAATGTGAAGCAAATTCCTTAAAAATTTTAAAGAAATCCGCACATATGTTCTCTCGTAAAAAAATGTAATCGCCCAGTGAAATTTTGCAATAGCTAATGTGGCTTGGTTCCCTTCTGTTAAACTCGGTCTAGTTGTTCGCTTGGTTAAGTCTGACCCCTTGTAGCATTGGTTGTTTTTTAAAAAGAAGTTAAAAAACTCGTTAATCCCAAAAGGAAGATTTTTAGAAGAACTGTTAAAATATTTGAGTTGGGAAACTCTTTTTGTTCTTTTTTACATAAAAATGCAACCTTGCACTTTTTCAAATTTTCGATCAAATTAAATTAGTATATTTCACCAAAATTTTTACATGAATTTTAGTTATTTGTGTTGCAAGTATGTTGCAGTTCATTGTGGGTTCATGGCATCAATATCAGTGATATTTAGACTTGAACAAAATTATGTCAATTTTTTCAGAGCTTTTTTTTACGTAGATCTCGCATTAATCTTACGTAAATAAGAAAAGAAAAAGAGTTTCCAAACTCGTATATTCTAACAAGTTTTTACGTTTTTTGAGAGTCCATATACTATAACAGTCAATGCTGGTAGGGGAAGGATGTCCACAGGAAAAGGGTCCTTTATACGGCATCTAGCCTAGATGGAACTAAGAGGGGGGCTGCAGGGTGCTTGGTTCCCTAGAAATCTACTTAGCCCCCTCCAGAAAATGTGAGGAAATTAGTTGAATAAATGCATGATTCATGTTTCATCTTTAAAATTGTATTTCAAACAACTTGTTGGTAAAACTAGCTTAAAATTGCTTTTAATACGCCTCAGTTTTTAAAAATATTGCCCCTCCCCCTCCTCTCCCAACCTCCTTTAAAGCTTAGGAAAGTCCCCTCAACATCTTTCCAGAGTTTTTTTGCATGAGACTTCTTCTTAGCAGTAATACGTCCGTAAGAGAGTTTCACACTAAGTGGTTTCAAATGACTCCTCAGTGATTGTATTGACTGATTTGGCTGGTTATCACTCAATGGGTGAATGATTCAATTAACAGCAAATAACACTAGATTAAAGCGAATCAAATTAACACCACAATAACTCAATATTTATTTGTTTCTTTGCAGGATCGGTCTTTGCGGCTTCGACAACCCGATGCGAGACCGCGACACGGAGGAGCTGAAAAAGCACATCGGCCAGGTGAGCACCATAATTTTCGCCTGTAAAAAATAAATTATAAAATACACAAGAAAGGACCATTAAGCAATCTGGAGTCAAGGTTTGCTCGGCCGAAAAGCTGCGCAGCTTAAAAATCATTTAGCTCTCCTAAGCTCGGCTTGGCGTGACTCGGTTCCATGCAATCTGTCATCGAGTGTCGCTGCGCCTCTGCCGCGCGCCGGGCGCCAAAGCCACGTTTCCACAGACAGTGCGCGACGTGGAGTTTCCAATGAAGGTGCAATGATTTTAGACATGTTTAATGCAAATGAACCGCGGGGAAAAATACAACTGCTTCAGTGGCAGCAGATAGACTTTAGAAGTAAGCAAAGATCTTCTTCATGAGCGAAGCTCTAAAATAATGGATCAAGAGAAAAGTCAACAGGGTCAAACTCAGCTAGTGGACTACAGTCAGGTGGTGGGACGATCTGCAACCATAGAGTGTCCAAAAGATGACACGGATTTTGTTGGCAGTAAGACCAGAAACTTCAGTTAATTTTACTTCATTATCATTTTATCCGGTCGTAGGGCCCTTTCGCGCGATTGATTTCGCGATGCCAATTTCTCGTGGCGCGCTTCTGTCTATAGAACCGTGGCTTCAGCCTGACATCCGTAATGAGACATGCACCGACTATAAGATCGTTGTATTCATGCCGAACTTTTAAAGCACTGCATTCATGTTCTCCACGTAAAAAAAAAAAAAAATGTTTCTAAGAAAACACGTTGTTCAATACACGGTGAAAACTGGCAAAAGTAACATTTGACGATTATCTTAATAAAACGCCCAGATGGACCAGAAGTTGGGTTTTAGGCGAGAGTGTTGTTGAAGATAATTTTTTCATATTAAATTCTCGGCAAACGATTATTCACAACCCCGTAATTCAGTCGATTGTAAATTATTTCCTCGAAAAATCAAAGGCGTCAAATAACACCTTAAAAATTGAGGGAATCTCATAAGGGGATGAGATTTCAAACCCTCCTCTGTCGTACCCTTTTGCTGTACAACATACTAACAAAATCGCAACGATGCACCCATCTACAAGTTCAGACCCGTTGAAAGATGACGAGAAGTGCGCAAAAAGCTTACACTGGAAAAAAAAAGTCGCGTGGATCTAGAGTCTAGACTCTTAAAAACATTGACAAGAAAAAATATCTTGATTCAATCGGATTTTTGCTAAAATTGAGAGCTAAACCTCTTATTTTAAACGGATTTCCTTTTGATTCAAGCAAAAATCCGATTGAATCAAGAGTATTTTTTTCTTGTCAATGTTTTCAAGAATCTGGACTCTAGATCCAAGCGACTTTTTTCCAGTGTACTTTTCAAGAAGAGGAAAAGACAAGAGAAACTCAGACGAGTATTTAAAGCTGCGAAGCTGCAAGTTTTCGATTCGAGGATTCTTCACGCTCATCATGTCGCAATACATCATGCGAAAACCCTCGCGCGCCATGAATCAAGAAAAAGGTGAGTTATGGAACAAAGTAGATCATCGCACCTCTTCTCGGGATTTATTAGCTCCCGGACTCGCGTATCGCACGTCTTCGGCGGTTTTTTTCTCTCCCGGTTCGAAAACTCGAGGAAATAACGGGCAGTCAAACACTTTCACGCAACGGAGATTCGTCAGGAATGTGAAGACTCCTCTGTGTGAGACACCCACCAGTATCGGGAAAATATTGCCGATGCGAACGGCTTATCCGCCAGCATCGTCTGGGCGTTTTTTTATTGCCTCGTGTACATGCACCGACTACTGGCGCGTGATGGTCAATTTGTGGCCATTCACCTCTTCAAAAACAAAAAGCCGCCGTGCACGGCGCGATATGTATCATAAGTTTTTTCTGGATGATAGTATCTTCGGTGTGACACAATAGTCAGATTTTGACATCATCTTACGCAAAGGAGGAGCAAATGTTAAAATTACCCTTTCAGTAGTGTTCCATATGGATTCATGATTGGACTACATTTTGCAAAAGGAAACTACTGTTTACTACTCTTAGCAGAAACAGCATACTGTCATCGATTTCTCTATGCATATAGGTGCTTGGTGCTATTGTGACTATGAGTTTGAAATGATTTTTTTACGAGGAGATTTGAACGCACGGTGGCAAAATCACGAACACTCGGGCTAGAAATGATAGTCTCCAACTGCATGCAATGTATGTAGTCTAATTATTTGTAGTCATAACCATCAATTGTGATATTTTTACTACGTTTTTGATTTTCCTGTCAAGTCACTAATATTATCACTTAAAGATAAAAATAATCCTATAGTTGGTTATAGTCACTATTAATTGGTCTACATTTTGCAATAAAGAACTTCTACCTGTGACCGATTGTATATGTATATGAGCCATTAAATATCCTATGCAGATACGTATTTTTATGAACCAGTCGGATGGTTCCCCATAAAAAAATACTAGAATCCAATCAAGAATTCGTTTGGAGTACTACCAATATGGTAATTTTAACCGCATAGATTTTTCTCAGTCTAGAATTAGATTTGATTAAACCAAAGAAAATTAAAAATTAGGCTATAGAGAATAATGCTGAGATGCTACGTGCTACGTCTAAGGTTTACAGGATTCTCCGTATTTTGTTCAGTGGTCATCATGTTTGTTCAAAAATGCTGGGAGCACTCCATTAGCCTAAAAAAATTGGCACAGTTAAGTCTAAAGTCTTAAGTCTTAAGTTAGTTCCTGAAAACTTGTATACAACCAGCAAACTTTTCTCTTTTTTTCAATGCTTCAGAAGCACATATTTTTCTGATTCCTAGCAGTTTCTACATAAAACTCGATTATTATCTTTTTTATCGGGGCATGACAACAACGTGGGCCAACCAGTGCCTGGCCCAGGTTTATGTCATCTATACTGGATGGTGACCTCATCATTTGACAAAGGTCACTTGTACCGCTACACTCTGCACATGGCTCGTGCCTCATCTCGTGATGCAATCAAACTATCAAAGTTATGGGCATTTATGAATTTCAATTCCAGGAACCTTGACGTCCTTTTAATATCATAAATTCGGAATTATCCATTTTGACAGGAGTCAAAAAAGGGATCCCGAAATTCGTGCTTTGATCTTTAAAACCCCGGGTCATTTTTAATGGCTGTTCAAAAGATAAGATCAGGAATATTTTTAGTCTCACCTTAATTTTATCGACTTTCCAGTCGCATATATATCATGGCGCAAATCGATGACCAAAGTGCGAAACCAAGTATGTCCATTGTGATGTTTCAAAATGTCCGCCCCTATTTTATTTTTTCGAGGAGAGAAGAAAGCAAACTACATAGATTGAAATATATAACAGAATATTCTGCTAACAGAGAAGAGATTCATTGAAGTTTTCAAGAAACTGCGCTGACTAGTTTTTCAAAGGAAAAATAAATTATAGTAGGAAGTTTGCAACGTCGCAAACGGAGATACGTGGTTTCGCACTTGAACCATCGAAATATTGATCTCATTAAAGACACATAATCAATGTGATTCAGGAAACAATTGAGGTATACGTTGTTTCTAAAATAGTCGAAAAAGCTGTGCCAAACTCCAAAACCGCACGTATTTAAATAGAATTCTTTTCAAAATGTCCGCGCATACTTCATTTTCTCGCAGAAAACTAGATTTGGGTTTCGAAAAACATTCTACGGCTACCGCGTAATATTTAAAGCTATAATTTTGAACTCTTTTGTTATTACTTCTTGAAAATGAGGTATTTGGGGAGATTTTGAAAAATTGCGGTCGAGATACGTGATTTCATGGAAGCAAGGCATAGACATTAATATGAATCCGACAACATCCTATTTCACTCGAAAATCTACGGTGACCCCCAGCGATGATAAGAATCTGACTAAGTGTTTGACAGCAAGGCGGCATCGGAACTCGGTAAGGCGTGAATCGAAAGTCAAACATGCAAACCGAGTTAAAGCGACTATCTGCGATCTACCATGGACCCTCGCACGCCTTTAACCCAATGAGATTGAAGGCTCACGCGTCCATCCAGATACGCAGGCATTTCTGCCCTGTCGCAAATGAATAAAATATTAAGAGGAGCAGTGTCATCTCATAAAGTGTGCTCACACTCAGTGGCATTTCGCGCCTCACGATGAATCGTTTGAGCCGCCATTATACAAATGGAAGAGAATCGATTACCAGGGTGGTCGCAACCAATACCGTAATAATCGATTCCTTACCACAGCTTCAAAGGGGGAAATATCGATACACCCTCTGCTCGGCAGCTGTGACACAATGAGGAATTCCTCGCCACGACTGCGCATGTGCATATTTTCAATACCCCACAAAATTTGTTTGCAGTGTGACGTGTCACTTTTCTACCTTGGAGCTTCGCGAAAAAGATATTAAAAAAAAAGAAGAAACGACTGCACGTGTGAGTTTTAAAACTATGTCAACGCGCTCAGCGTTGTTTATTCGGTTGTAACTTTATATCGGTTTATGCTCCATCTCCTCGAAAACAATTTATGACTGGAAAAGAAAGGCGTCCTTTTGTTTTCTCCTCGGGAAAGCCGTGAAAGACGTCTATTTATACCGTCTGCGTATGTCCTTGCTGACCCTAACGGCATTATTCTTTAACCTTGTCGCTCAGGAATCTGGGTGCGCTCTCGCACCTACTATAACGATTAAAAAAATGGAGTCATTTTTATGATCCAACTGCACATTTGTAGTCGTAGGCATGTTATCAAACGGTAACGTATCCTCACGATGGATTCGTCTGAACTGCGGCAGACTTACTCTGCCGTGCTAAGGAAGAACGCCGTATGAGCCTTCAGGCGTTGCCAAACCCTTGATAAAATGCTCATTTCCGAGAAAACTTATGAATATTTTCCTTGAAATTTTCAGGACTTTTCGGTGAAATTGCGAGTAAAATTATCTGAAAAATTGGGGGAAAAATATTCAAAAGTTGACCAAGAAATTCGTGTTTTATCAAGGGAAATTTGGCAACGCCTGAAGGCTCATACTGCGTTCTTCCTTGGCACGGCAGTACTGTTTTTGGTCGTTATTTTTTTGTACTCCTCAGCCCTATTGAATTCAATGTAAATAAATTTGATTTTTTCCCCGGCAGAAAATAATCTAGGCGAGTATTGACAAGTTACGGAAAATTTAAAGAGAAAACAAAAAACTGTTTAAATTGAGTTTCTTTTCTTTCTAGGCGCTGTGAGTTTCACGCTAACGACCGCTGCTGAACGCACTGTGTTTGACGCAATGCGTGAAGTATTCACGCGGTCTTGTAGGCGCTATGCGTTTCACGCTGACCGCACTGTGTTTGGCGCAATGCGTGATGTATTCATGCATTCTTGTAGGCGCTATCCGTTTCACGCTGACCGCAGTAACCGCACTGAGTTTGATGCGATGCGTGAAGTATTCGTGCAGTCTTGTAGGAATGTAGGCGCTAATATGTGTTACATGCCGACCGCCGCGCCGAGGGCTTCTCCTTTTCATCTCAAGTCCTCGTCATCATTTCTCTCTCAGTCGCGCCGTTCCTGGCCAAATTGCGTGTTTGGTCTCTCTCTTAACTCGATTAATTAAAGGTGCTGTCTCTTGTATCACCGAAAGACGACAAAATTAGAAATTACTATACTCTCAGGAAATGAGAGATTTTGTTTGTAATTTTTTTCCTAAATCCGATTTTTTTTGTATACCTACATTTAAAAAAATTGCAAAGTTTGCCGCCTCCTAAATTTGCCGCCATGGGCCGCGGCCCATTTGGCCACCTCCTTAATCCGGCCCTGCGTAAGTGCAACTATCTGCTCAGGTAAACCTTTAGGTTCATATGTTGTTTCTATGATGTGCCGACTGAATCGTTCTTTGCTGCAAAATGTGGTCCAATGTGGAGTTACTTTCTTTTTCTTTCTATTTGTTTACAAAATTCTGTAAATTTTAGCAAATACCGCAGAATTTGGCGCTGGGAAAAAATCAATTGTTTTCTTCTTAATGAAACATAACGTCGTTGTCTTTCAGTTGGTTATCAAATTATCTTAATTTTGAATTTTTTCATTGAAAAAATTAGGGTGGCAAGTTATTGGCAAGTCGGGAAAAACCTTAAAAAGTCAGAGAATTTTGCTGCGGAACTTTCAAATTTTTCTCTTCCGCTTGAGACTTTGCCCTAAACAATTTGCGTAAGAAAAAGAAAGCATACCAAGAACACATTGAAAGTGCAGACAATTTTGGGTCCAAAAATCCCTGAAAATCAAGAGATAATCAGGGAACTTTGAAATCCAAAGAAACCTGTTACCCTGTGAACATTCCTCTCAGATTTTTTTCTTCTTGCCGTACTATTCAGAGTTTTTGCGTTGATTAAAAGTCCAACGAACTTGTTGCCTCAAACTACGTGCCAGAATGGACAACGTAGGAAGGGTGTTGTTCAACGACAAAAATTGAATTTCTTGCGATGTCATCGCTCTGCATAGGAGGGGCCGCACGAGCATGCGTGAAGGCACGTACCATCCTCAAAGAGTCGAAAGAAACAATCCGAAAAAACCTCCGCGATGATGCTTTTGATTGTCCTAGCTTACACCCAAATTTACCACAAATCTGTCATTGGTCTTCTTGAAATTGATTTCCCGACGACTTAAGGCAGTTAAATAGCGTAAGCTTATAAAAGAATTGTGAGATCCCAAAATCTTTGGTTGTGATTTGAAGCTTATTTCACGCGGTGACATGTCAAGGGCAGATCACCCACAGAGACAACGGGGGCAGTGCGTCCCTATTGCATTAAAATGGAGGGCATTAACGTGTTGTTTCGTCAAAAATATTGGTACAAAAAAAGTTATTATCAGATGTAACATAAGATGAAGACAAGACTTGTGCACACCTTGCACTGGAAAAAAAACACATTGGATCTAGAGTCCAGACTCTTGAAAACATTGACTAGAAAAAATACTCTTGATTCAATCGTATTTTTGCTTGAATCAAAACGAAATCCGCTTAAATTAAGAGGCTTGGTTCTTGATTTAAGCTAGGTTCTGATTGAATCAAGAGTACTTTCTCTTGTCGATGTTTTTAAGAGTCTGGACTCTAGATCCAATGTGTTTTTTTTTCCAGTGTGGTGCCTTCTTTTAATCCCTCAGTCGATAAGGAGCGCTTTTTTATTTCAACCTGCCTTTAGAATCCTAGTATACTAGAGGCAAAGCGTTTAAATGGTGCACCAGCTCAATAAAAAGATAATGGATAGGAGCCTAGAAAATTTAGAATAATTATATCAATCTGTCATATCTTTATTTAATGCTTCTGATGTTAAAGCACGGACGACGATAATCGTTTTTCTATAATTTATTTCGTTAGCGATAGTGTAGTTTTCTCAAAACTGAAAGTCGAAATTTTAATGAGCAAGTCCTTTCATCTCAACGGTGCTCATGTTCCTTAGGGAAAAAAGTCGTGAAGGTAGGGAACGTCAATCGCGATTTTTTAAGTTGAGATAATTGTTTAAGTTCAAATCGAACGCAGAAACTTGCCTTGCACTGTAAAAGATTCAATAGTCTAAACTCGATTGTACAACGAGCGTGACAAATCCATTGCAGTTGGAGATTAGCCAACCAAATTTGAAATAATTGTGTGGTCTCTCTGTTGCAGGGTGTCAAAGTGAAGATGGACGAACAGGGTAATATTCTGGTGAAGCGGATTTCAAAATGCAACGTCTACGTCAAAAGCACAAGCAACGGCGAGGAGACGAGTATCGGTGCAGATGTTCTCAAGCTCCCAAACTGCTGTCTAGAAGTCGATAAACCAGTCAAGGTATGTGCATGACTCATTTTACAGCTCTCTGGCTATGCACGAATATAATTAAACATTTTAAAGAAAAAAATAGAATTGAAAGCTTGGGGTAACTGAATTGTATTGTTAGCTTTTAACTGTCATACCAGTTCATTTAGTCCAGCAAAATTGCCTGCAGCAATAAATTGTCCTGTCGCAAGGTCGTGTTAAAATGAAGTTGCAATTCTTTGTTATAAAATGACAATTTTTAATGATGGAACAGTAATATTCCCTACAATTATTTTGATCAATGCCAACTTTAAACGATTGACAAAAAGAATATCAGAGGAAATCGGCAGTTTGTAATTACAAGAACAATTACAATTTATTTCCATTGTATTACATTAAACAGTAAGCGGCGCCCCTTCAATGATTAGGTAGGCAATACGCACCGCACTCCAATTCAACATCAATTGTTGCAGCCAAATGCACCAAGGAATTAGAATTTCTGGCTCTTTCCTAGAACATTTATCTTCACAGGGAAGCCAAATGCACATATGCTGTTTCTAAAATGAGCCAGGAATGATGGATCCTTACTGTATAATTGAGGGGCTTGGAGGAAAAAGCGCATAAATGCAGTTTTTGAAAAAAATTGAGATTTTAATGATTTCAAGTAGAACTAGACTTTGTGCACATTCTGTGAAAAATTCGCTCCCAAATTCCAATTTTAAGCATCAAGAAGTCAGTTTGAACTTTCTCTCCGCCGCGCCAAAAGGATCCGTGTACTTTCGAAACTTCAAACACGTTTTTCTCGAAGTATCAAAAACTGCGCTTATGCGCCTTGTCTTCCAAACCCCTCAATCTAGTCCAATTTGACCATGTACTAGCAGTTATTTGTAGCCTTTGCCACTTGGGCATGCAGTGTCCAATGATCAATAATGTAATAATTTAAAGTGGATTATTTACAAAATTGGAATGAATCTATCAGATGCAGATTGCAGATACCGCATTTTCTCGGTACAAATATTTCATGTGAATATCCCTTCAATTATACTTGGCCAATTACAGCTTTAAGATGCTTGTTTCCTCTTTTTCTGCAGCTTTTCGATATGAAGAAATTCCAGCAAAACGTGATCCGTGAGCTGCGTCGCGCTTATCCGGACAGGAAACGATTAGAATGTCAATGTCTCAGTGCTATATCATTTGTCAAATCGGAGTCAGACCTCCTCGATTGTCCCATCTGGGTCCTCATCATCAACGTCGTAGCCATGGATATGCTCAAATTCAAACTTCCTCCAGGTAAACAAGCTTAAACCCTGACTGAGTACGAAATCTGAGCCAATAGTGAAGTCGCAATGACCTCTCATTAATCCAGTACAGAAAGAAGCCTAACTCTTATTCTTTGACATAACTAGTCAGCAGCGTTTTGGATATCTTCAAAAACGGATCATTCGTGCGGGAAAAGCTCATATGCCGTTTATGAGATATGGTTTTCTATAAATTGAGGTTTATGGATTTTCTTTGAAAATGACTGCAATTGATTTGGGCATCC
The DNA here is from genome assembly GCF_918797505.1 of Bemisia tabaci. Classification (NCBI taxonomy): domain Eukaryota; kingdom Metazoa; phylum Arthropoda; class Insecta; order Hemiptera; family Aleyrodidae; genus Bemisia; species Bemisia tabaci. Next base: position 52,186,452 of record NC_092796.1, read on the forward strand.
GTTTGCACTAGACACATAATGAACTTATGTATGCGCTATTAGTGTGACGCTACCGATTGAATCCAAACACCAACATAACTTTACTTCTTTGAAATGAAACCTTACCTTCTCATAGCCAACTGACTGCTCGACGTTTATGTGATAAATTATGACGGTAACTTTAGAACGTCTATTGTGACAAAACTTTTCCTCAGACTTATTCCAGTTAGTTAAAGGTAAGTCGATAAGTCTCATTTGAAACATGTGAGGGAAATGATCGTTGGTTGGATCCATGGGTAACGCCACGACTATACATAGAGCGTCCATGAAAGCGTCTTTATAGAGCCCTGACTGCATCGTTTATCTTATATTGAGCTACTTGATGCTGAGCGGTTTTTTAGTTAAACCAATTGATGCTGATAAACTTAGTGATCACTTTTCTAACGATACTAGAGCGTTTCGCGCTCCGGCGGCCTACGTCATGCGTCATTCTTATGATTTCATTGTGGAGTATGATTTACATATTTAAATTAATAGCATCGAAAGCATAAAAAAGGTTCAAAAATCAGTGTTTTGCTGTTCTATTTTGATTTTGATTTTCGCGCGTTTTTGGAAAGCGGCAAAAATAAAACGAGCCAATCAGAATCTCGTCGACCGACATCGATCAATCGATCGAAGTAGTCGCCAGAGAAGTCTATTCAGCCGGTTCGACATCATACATGAGAAGACGAGGAGATCCAAAAAAAAATAATTGATAGTTCGGCTCATTATCCTCCGAGCTTTACAACTCCCGTCACTGTGCATTTTCTCGCCTCGTCGCTTTGTTGAGGCCCCTTCATTTGTGCCCCCCGCACCCTTTTCTTCCCTTTTCCCCGCCCCCTCCAGCCTTCCCTCCTCCCCTGCTCCTCCTCCGCTTGATACACGTTCTCATCTGATAATTGTTGGATGTTCTCGTCAATACCGCGCGACAATATACGCTTAAAAGAATCACCCCACCCCCAATCGGACCGAGGTTGTCAGACTGTACACTCTGAATGGGAGGACAAATTCAAGTGAAAACGTTTTTTCGATCTTCCTGTATTTTACTTTTTATACATCTGTTAGACTTTGCAATGTTAAGTTTCCAAAATTGAAATCACGGCTACAAGCGGAAAATGCTCATCTCTGATGGCGACGTTGCAATTGTTTTTAAAGAAACCTGACCGATAGTTTTCTTTCAAATTTTCTGTTAATTTTCCCGCTCATTCAAAAATATTCAATGTAAATTTTGGAGGACATATTTTTGGTTCGTTTTCCTTTTTCTTTAAAGAAAAAACGGCATAATCTGAGATTTTACAACGTTGCCATGCAGACATACGTTTTTCGACTTCAGTCATAGGTATCCTAGGATATTGTGGAAGAAATCATCCATCGTGTTTTAAGACGCATTTAATCCAGTTTATTCAGAGTTGTAATTGAGCATATTGTATTAATTTTACTTATCTGTTAGACTGATCCATCATGCTTTCGATGTATACAACAATCTTCTGAAATGCCGTTTAGTGCGTCGGTGCAAAGTTAGAAAAAGCGAGCTATTGTTAAACTTCTATTGTTTTCTATCATCCGACTCATCAGGAAACGTTTGGACACTGTGCTGCGATGCTAAAGATGAACGTCGTGGGAACCTTCAGGCGTTGCCAAATTTTTTGGAGACTTTTTTTCACAAATTGATCTAAAGTGTTCCGAAATTCCAAGGGAAAATATTTATAACCAGAGGCGGATTCAGCAATTTGGCAACGCCGGATTTCCTCCGTTTAAACCTATGTTGAATAGTCGATTCTTTTCGAAGTACCTGGAATCTCTAAGAATCGATACACTTCTATAGGTTTAAATGGAGAGAAACAACGTTGCCATTATGCTGGATCCGCCAATGTTTATAACTTACCGCGGAAATTAATATTTTATCGGTGAAAATTTGGCAACATTCATATGTTCATACGACGTTTTTTCTTAGCCCAGTAGTGTGCCCCCCAGAACCCCGTGGATGAGATGCCCTTCCGGCCCCCCAGAAAAAGTTCCCAGTTCCGCCGATGCGTGCCTCCTTTCCATTCTCTAAGAGAGGCTATTATCACCGATAGAGGCTTTTAAATATTCCCGATTGAAGTTGAACGACCGATCTGTTACGGGTTGTCATCGATTGTGTCATTGCTGAGGGCTGGCGTCGCCAACTGGCGGCAGATTTCACTAATAACTCCATAAGAGTTAATATAAAACATGCTGATTTTAGAAGAGAATCGACATCATCTACGAGGGCATGAGGTAACTCATCACGTAAAGTTATTGTTGGGGTGTCAGGTTGGGACCGTGACCAAATTCGGAGAGGAATTAAACACTCCTATTAAAACATGTGTGGGCTGAATCCCGAGGCATACTCAGCTGACCATGCCTCCGAGTTTTGGTAAAATTAATAATAATTTATCAAAGTAGAGAAAAAATTCATGCGAAAATAGAGAGAGATATTTTTACCTTCAGGGCATGAAACACTTGATTGAGTGTGAGGAGGAGTTCATCCGCCTTCTCATAAGTTTGGGTCAATAGCAAACACCGGAAAAAAAAAAAAAAAAAAAAAACACATTGGATCTAGAGTCCAGACTCTTGAAAACATTGACAAGAAAAGCATGACAATATAAAAATGTCTGCTTAAATCGAAAAGAAATCCGCTCAAATTAAGTGGCTTGGTTCTTGATTTAAGCAAAAATCCGATTGAATCAAAAGTATTTTTTCTTGTCGATGTTTTTAAGAGTCTGGACTCTAGATAAAATGTGTTTTTTTCCAGTGAATGAAAACAAACGGTGTATTTTGCAGGAAATAAATGGAAACGAAGTTTTTTTTTTTATCATATTCACAGACTCGACGCATGTTCCCTATCAGCGATGATCCCCGCGATAAAGTAACTCCCTCTTTCACAGCATGAATAAAATTGTACGCCGAGGTCCGAACTTAATTCTGTCCTACTTAATCCCTCATCGTGCTTTTTTCTCAACCACAAGAGTTAATTGGTGCAAGATATGTCGCTTCTGACTTCATGTATTCATCGATAGTGAAAGTACCAATCTGTAAAAGTAATCTGTAAAGTTGAAATAATTCTTCCCATGCTGTTTTGAAAGCTCATCATTGAACTCAACGTTTTTATTATTGGCAATCGTAATTTCAATAAAAGATCAGTGGACTCATATTTCGGAACCGGGTTGAAGTAACATTCATCAAATACGGAACGCTCAAAGGGTAGGGGGGCTTGAGTTCGCGTTATGGATACGTAACAGGGAGAGGCGGAGTTCAGAGCTCCATAACGTACATAGCAGCGCCGATTGTCATAAAAGTTCAAGACGAAAAATTGACGCGAGGTGGAAATTTCCATCACAGGAAAAAAAACACATTTGATCTAGAGTCCAGACTCTTAAAAAATCGACAATAAAAAGTACTCTTGATTCAATCGGATTTTTGCTTAAATCAAGAACCAATGCTTTTAATTTGAGCGGATTTCTTTTTGATTTAAGCTTAAATCTGATTGAGATAAGAGTATTTTTTCTTGTCAATGTTTTCAAGAGTCTGGACTCTAGATACAATGTGTTTTTTTCAGTGATCCTAAATTCATCGCAATGCGCCCCGTTTGAAAGGTTTGGACAGAACGTTGTGTAATTTTCCTTTTTTTTGGGGGGGGGGGGGTTATGGGGGTATATTGCGGAAAGATAGGAGGGAGGAGGAAGAGGGAGGAGAGTCAGAAAATCTGATTTTCATTTTTACATATTTTATGAACGGCCTCCGATCGCGTTTTACTCGCCCTTTTTTCTATGCTGCGTTAAAGTCTCCCCGGCTCTCCCCGCAAACTATCATCATCGACTCGATTTTGTTGCAGTGAAAAGACCGGTGGACATCAGGAACCGACCCAGAATCCCGATCCCAGACGAGGACCCTTACAGCGTGGCGACGACAGGTGGGACCTCCTCGGGCAGCAGCGGAAGCATGGTGGCCGCAACCAGGGAACAACTCCTCAGACGCAGCGACAAACCACCCAAGCTTCCCCCCAGAGACAACAATCACTATCCACACGACATACCAAAGGTAATGCCACTCTCTCGCGTCTTAACCTTAACATCTCAATGTTTTTCCGGTGCATTTTTGCAAATCGAAGGCTTTTACACGGCGCACGGTGGATCGAGCCAATATGAGAGATCGGACAAAATTTGGAAACTTTAAACGCTTATAACTCCGTTTATACAAAACTTTGAGGTTCTAAAAGTGGCTCCATTGGTTTTCTCGTCAAATTTTCTTCCAGAAGTACTCCTTATAATTTAAAATGTGACGAAACAAACATCGAAATTTGCAGTTTTAATCAAAACTTTCATGTCCGACCTCTCTTGATGACTTGATCTACTGTGTGGCGCTCGCCGTGTACTGTGCTGGCATTGTTTGCCTTCATTTACTCGTGTAGGCACAACGCATTCACTCGTTTTAAAATAGTTGCCTTCTCACGACCTGTAGCCATGAATACGATTATATACTGTCTTACATCCTGAAAAGGTAATCGATAAGAAAACGCCACCGACTCAACGAGAGATTTAAGTAGAATCAACTTAATTACATCAGGTTATTCCTAATTTTTTCTCGTGCTTTATTTTTTCCACGAAAAAATCAAATGAAATTTTTAAGTATATGCTGAGTATGACTGAGGAGAAGTTTAGAGAATGTTTAAAGACGTTATATTATTTAGTTCTCCATTAAATGAAAAAACACAAAACAAGGAAAGGATATCGGGGAACGTGAAATTCAGCTAGGTTGACCCAGTGAAATCCATCCAAGTCGTTCGAATGGGAAAGTGTTTTGAGAAGAGTGTATAATTTAAAACCATCACACAGCCGACTCATCACTGTCCGTGCCCGTTGGAATAATTTCGGACGTACAGTCAAGGTACGGAACCTTAGGCGCGTACGGAACCTTAGAGACGCCGATAAATCTGTTCGATGATTTTGCGTGGGGACGGCACCTTAGCCGTGGAGAGACGCTGCGGAAAACGCCGATGGAGGACGCTCCGATCTGTTGGCGACAGATCGGAGCGGAGACGCCGACAAATTCCGCTCAGTCCGCTGCCTTTCCTATCGATTTTTGAATGTGTTTAGTTCGACAAACCCACGAATCGGCTGACCCACCCGTGAATCGATCGACAAAAGCCGTGGATCGATCGACAAACCTGCGAGTCTGTCGACAAACCTGGGAATCGATCGACAAACCTATGAGTCGATCGACAAACCTATGAGTCGATCGACAAACCTATGAGTCGATCGACAAACCTATGAGTCGATCGACAAACCTATGAGTCGATCGACAAACCTATGAGTCGATCGACAAACCTATGAGTCGATCGACAAACCTGTGAGTTGATCGACAAACCCGTGAATCGATCGACCAAGTTGTGAATCGATCGAATTACGTCGATCGGTTCACGTTTTAGTTTTTCGATCGATTCATGTCGATTGACTTGATACCGGTTTTTCTTTTAATTGTCAATCATTTATCGTCTATCGATCCACGTTTTTTGTCGATCGAATCGACACCGGTTTTTTTAGTAATTTGTCCATGGAATCGGTGTCAATCGATTCACGTTTTTATTTTTCGGTCGATTTTTGTCGATCAAATCCACACCCTCCTAAAAAAAGGCGCGTCCAGCCATTTCGCGGCCCAGAGCATACTGTCCGATCAATGAAAATTCGAGAAATTGAAAGCGGACAGAGTGGAAAAAAAATCCACGGATTCCGCTCCTAAGGTGCCGTGCTCCGAAATGTGAGCGTCTTCTCGCCCTCGACTCGGTAGCAGAGTTTTCCGCCGGCGTCCAGGACGCCGCGGACAGACGCGCCTAAGGTTGCGTAGCTTCACCCTTCAATTACGGCTGATGCAATATTGTATACATGCGTAGTGGGCGAAACACATGCTCTCATACGTCGTGATATTTGATGCGCTCGCTTTGATGCAAGTTGAAAACAGTGCCTTCTTTTTTTAGAATCATTACCATTCTCTGTCGCACGACTCTATTTCATGTTTCGAATAACTGGCATTTAAAACCAACTGTAGGAACTCTAAATGTATTTTACAGGTGAGCCAAAATGTTGTCATTGACTAAATAGCTGTTCAACGTGCTTTTCAACTATACTCATTGCATGATTACTGTGAGGTTAGGCACAATTATGCGCCTAAGAATTTTTCTAGGAAGTTCATAATTGGTATATTTATTTTCGTTTCAGCCCGACTACGATGATATCGAGGAGGAGGAGAACAGACTAGGCGGAGTGAAAAATTTCCCATTGACAAGAAATATGAATGGTAGCAATAATAGCAATATGAAGACAAAAGATAAGAAATATGGCAAGTATTTTCAATGTTTATTTTTAAATCAGAACTTCCTTCTTTTTGAATGGGGTTTGTTTCTGTCAAACTGTGCTGTGCGTGCTTTATAGTTCGGCTCCTGTTTGAATTCACGTGTTAAATACTCCTTTTTAGTGCGAATAAAGTCTCATGTATATTTGATCATTTTCGACTCTTAGATTTCATTCGCAAATGAAAATACGCAGGTCTGTCGCGAGGAGTGCAAAAAGTAGGTACGCCTTCACGCACGCTAACCGGATGATTGATACAATTTTTAATTTTCAAAATTTCCCGCGTTCTTTTATTCTATTCAATTTTTAAGAGATAACCATCTTATTCGAATTTTTAATAATAACTTCTCACCCACATTATGCCTCGTTCTGAGCCATGCACGTCGTTTCGGAACTTCGAAGATTCCATCGCTAAATCCCAAAAGAAATTTCGTAATTATTGCATTTGACTCTTCAGAAAATTATTCCCGTACCTTTTGTTCTTTTCTATCCCTCCTCCATTCTTTGACGGGGGATGGGAAGTTTTTGTTTGTGTAGGTGCTAATTTCGTCACCTTCCGGCCAAAACATCATGCAACGTTTCAAAATTTCCGCCACCATCTTATTTTTATACAGAGAAAATCATTCAACGAATCTGTTTGAAAATTTCACTGAATTTTTTTTGTGCTGTCGATAAAATTCAGTGAAATTTTCAAGCAGATTCATCCATCAATTTCTTTGTAAAAAATAAAATGGCGGCGGAAATTTCGAGACTACGCATGACGTTTGTGATACTCCAGCCGGAGGATGACGATTCATCCTCGCTATGGCCCTGAACGTATCACTGTGGATCGAGTAAATCAGAGAAGTCCAACATGAAATTCTTGACTAAAACTGCAAATTTCCATGTTTATTTCGTTACATCTTAAATTTCAAGGAGTAGTTCTGGAAGAAAATTTCATGAGAAAACCAATGGAACCACTTTTAGAACCTCAAAATTTTGTATAAACGGAGTTATAAGCGTTTAAAGTTTCCAAATGTTGTCCGACCTATCCTACTGACTCGATCCACTTTTCGTAGGTTCAATATCGATTTTACTTTCGAAAATTCTAACCTGGTATACTGTTTTTCATTTCAGATGACCCATACTACTGCGGTCTGCGAGCTAGGATACCGAATTTCGTGGCCAAGTCGAAAGACCCTAGCAAAAATGGCTCAAAGAACGGCTCGTCGGTGGCGACTCGATACGGGATGGGAATGGGGATGAGCATGGGGCACCACCCGACCAGCGCCAGCAACGGGCACCTCGTCTCGCCGCACGCCCAACACTATTACCACTCGCAACCACACCAACCACACCCGCCCATGTGGCACGCAAGAAGTTATGACAGCGGCATGGGTAAGTCCCCGACTCACCGTAACAACCTCAACCGCATTTCTCTCCGTACCCAAGTAGCAGTGATCGCGATAAGTTGCGATTTCTTCGCAGAATGTATCGCGATTTTATCAACGTTGAGTTATTGCAATATTTATCGGATACAAAATTGCGACTTCATTGCATTTTGCAATGAAACCGCGATTTTATCGACGGCGATTTATCGCGATATCATCAAACTAAAAATCGTGATAATTGAGATGAATTTACGATTTTATCGAACGCGATTTTATGGAGATACAACTGAGATAAGTTTGAGGATAATCGCTCAGATGTTGATGTTCCTAGCGATTTTATCGCCAAAAAATCGTAAAAAAATCGCAACTCAATTTCAGAAGACCGCGTTTTTTTCAGTTGAAAAATGCTATTCGGGTACACAAAAAGGAAGGTGACGGCACCATAGACATACTAGGGGGTTTTCAACTACTCTCTCCTTAAATAGACGTACCTATTTCTTAATGTAGTGCTTCACATTTTCATTTTACTAATCATATTTGAATTTAATCTATTAGTATTTTATGACTCGTGGAGGCTTTCAGAAATTAGACAGAAACGTAAACTTCTTTCGAGGTTTTTTTTTATGTATAATAAAAGGGGGGAGGGGGGGGGTGTCAACTCAGATGTTAGGTACCGAATTATTTTGAAGGTGTCTAGACTAGCGTTACGATTGCGTTAAAAAGGTGGACGGGTGTCAATAAATTGGAAAAATCGCGCCACGTAATTTTAATGGACGGCCCTTTAAGGTACGACTATGAATATGACCCTCATACCTATTCTGCCGTGCTAAGAAAAAACGCCGTAAGAACCTCCAGGCGTTGCCAAACTGCCTTTGGTCAAACACGAATTTCCTGGTGAGCTTATGCATATCTCTCCTCCAATTTGTCAGATAATTTTGTTTGCAATTACACCCAAAGTTCCCGAGAATTTCAGGGAAAAATATTCACAAATTCCCTAAAAATAAACATTTTAGTAAAGGAAAGGCGACTCTCGAATGTTCATACGGTGTTTTTCCTTAGCACGGCAGTATTAGCTACGTGACGTAATACACTGGGAAAAAAACACATTGGATCTAGAGTCCAGAATCTTGAAAACATAGATAAGAAAAAGGACTCTTGATTCAATCAGATTTAAGCTTAAATCAAAAGGAAATCCGCTCGAATTAAGAGGCTTGGTTCTTGATTTAAGCTTAAATCTGATTGAATCAAGAGTAGTTTTTCTTGTCGATGTTTTTAAGAGTCTGGACTCTAGATCCAACGTGTTCTTTCTCCAGTGTACCTTGATCACCCCTTCATCGGTGAGTGGGTTGAAATTCATCGTTCCCTCTTTTATTCCAGATGCAGAACTCATGGACTCTCCATACAACCACATCTACGGACGACTGCCGATCCCAACACGTGCGTTCATCCCTCCGACACCTCGAACGATGTACATCGGAGAGTGGGATTGAGCGCTACGTCATCCCCGCGGAGATTCCTTCCCCTCCCCAAAAGGCTCACGCTAATCTACTGCCTCTAAAAAAAAATGAAAAAGTCCCTCTCGACCGACAACGAAGCGTTCGGGTCGTATGTAGTTTAGACTATGAAAATTTGTATAAAAAATTTTATAAACGTTAATCTGTATTATCGTGAATTCTATGTTACTGAGCGTCTTTTCGACGCTCGTTTGTTTTTATTGTTTAAACTCGGTCGCGACTCCCGCGATTTGGCAACACTGCTTTTCCTCCATTTAAAACCATTACGAACACTCGATTCTGGGTTACGTAGTACGCTTCGATATGTATCGATTGTTTTCTGTTCGTTTTAATGGGGGAAACCCCGTGTTGCCAAATTGCGCGAATCGCTGCTGTTTAGAATTTGAGATAGTGTCTCTTCAAAATGAATAAGTCTAATCTAAATAAGCCTGACTACCAGTGGCGCGGCGTGCTTTGCGATATATCGATTGTCATGCCATTTAAGCATATGGAAAAGGATCGATAAACAGGGTGTTCGCAGCGAACACCTTAAAAATCGATTCTTTACCATAGGTTTAAATGGCATAACAATCGACTTATCGAAATTCACGTCACGCCACTGCTGACTACATCATACGTTGCCTAATTTGCTGTGGTATCTTATTTTTTAAATAGGAAATCAAGCAATCGTGAAATCGTACATTTTGCGAGTGTATTCTCCATAATCTAGGGCGATTTCGCAGAGAGTTTAAAGTCGTTAAGTGGTTGAGTTCTCCGTTTTAAAAAAAAACGGAGCATGAGAGAAAATCAGACAACGTGAGATGAAGTTATTCCAATCTTGTTTAAATCCGTCGAAATAGTGTTAAAATTTCTCTTCGGATTTATATTCGGAGCTCAATGAATTTATTACTATTTTTTATGGGCTTTTTTTGTAGAGGTAAAATTTTTTAATTCGATCAGTTGTTCATTTTCCCGGGAAAGCCTCCAGTTACTCTTTTTGATAAAACTATGAGCATTGGATGTAAGTAATGACAATAAGATAGTGAAACCTCTGCCGAAGACAGTTCGAGTTTGTAAACGTAATAAAAATTGGATATTCTTCCAGAATAATGCTGCGAGCATAACTCAAGACCATCTGTGTAGACATTCAAAAATGGTACCGAAGTCGACTTAAATTGGTAAATGAAAAACTTCTGGTGATATATCCAGCCCCTGCCCATGATCCTTGGTGATTTAAAAGTTGGGGCAAAATTTCAAAAATAAGATAATAGGCGATTTTCTCCTTGATTCTTCAAAAATACCATTAGACTAAAAGGAAGATAGCGTTGGTGAAGCTGATATAATCTTATCGAATACTGAGAAATACCAAGCCGATTTCTTACCGAAAGTCCATCTGAGACTAAAGCGTTGTCTTGCAGTGAGCAGAGGTCTATATGATAATGATGGCACGAATAATAAAAATGATGAATTACGGATATTTATCACCCTATCGATACTTAGAGAAGTTCCCCTCTTCTTTGTTTAAATGGGCTGTTGAGAGCAAAAGTGGTGTAACGCATACAGTGGCTATGTCTGAGAATTTTTCAAGACTACACTATTATACCAACAGGAAGAACTTCCACACATTTCTTCGTGAAGATGTCGGTGACTTTTATGCACATCCAAAAAATTTTGCTGATTAACCTCTTTTCCATACAAAAAACTAAAAATAAAAAGTCTTTAATGTTGGCCAGCTGTTGCGTCAAAGTTGTGCCACTTTTGTTCCCAACAGCTCAGATGTAAGCCTTACGTCGCTTGAAATTCTCGATGAAAACGCGAGCTGTGAAGTTTAAGAGACTCTTACCTGAATTCATTTCAAACTTTGAATATCAATCTTAGTTTACTTTGTAAAAATATTACTCGACTTTTCTAGCTGTGTATATCGTATACATTAATTTAATTTTGTTGTGCTTTTTAAATTAAGTGACTTGTAAAAACCTGAGAAACTTTAAAGATATGATTTTACCCGCAGTTATAGCAAAACCTTTTTGTATTATATAACACTTTTGATTAAAACGTTTTAAATGAATACATCTGTAATGAGACATCATATCAACGATGCAAGTCCAAAAACTTTTGGCGGAATATTCACTGTCACTATAATTTTGCAATCGATCATGTGCTTTCTCAATGCGAATGAAAACCGACAGATCTGTTCCTCACGAACGTAAAACGGTTATGATCACGGTTCCGCATCTTCAAGTTCACATCAAAGAAACATTTCCAGCAAAATTATGTGAACGTAAATATCTCCCGATGCGCGCTGTTTGACTTTAGTCGTTGTTATTTGTACATACCTACATTAAAGTCTAGTATCATTTTAATTGGTCTTTTCTCTCCTATTCTTTCCCAATAATTATTGATTCCTACGAAAAAGTGAGTGAACTTCATGGGTTACAAAAACCATCGATAAAACTTGAAACACGTGACTCCTGTAATTTGAGGTGTTTTCGTGTATCGTGTATTGTGCACTCGTAGAGTTCACTCCAAATAAGTTGACGCGCTTTCAGACGTCGCGTCGACGGCACCATCTTGATTTTTGCATTTAATATCACACGAGCTTTCCGTTCAAGCCAACTCAGTTTTTCCAACAGAAAACAAACAAAAATGTACGTCTGCATGAAATTATTCAAGTGTGTAATGTGTGCCCACTTGCTGATATCAGCTGAAAAGATTCTATGGAAAATGCAAGTAGTGACTCGTTTTATTTCCTGCGGATGAAGTATGGAAAAACTTTTCAATTTCACAGAATTTGAGTAGACCAACCCTCGAAGTTTTCCGCTTTTATTCATCAATGCTACAGTAAAACTTGACAAATGAAAAATTGAGTCATTGACAAGTAAAAATTTTGATTTTAGTAATGGCGAATGCATTAATTCCTCCATTATTGAGGTAATAAGTAATTCTCCTCCAACCCTCTTGATTCGAATCATTGATCAAAACATGAAAGGAAATCCGAAATGGTTAAAAGGAGGGTATTGAGAAAAGTGATTAAAATACAAGGAAAGAAGTAAATCCACAAATTGTATTAAGGACACATCGGATTTCCTACCTTAAAAAAAAAATCCCTAAAATAATCTCAAAGTATCCAAAAGCAAAAGATCGTGTTTATTCCGTCTAATTCGAGACTGTTCAATGAAATTGACTATACTTGCACATGATATTTCGTGTTCAGGAAATGTTGTCAATAGAAAATTGGAAATATTTCGTCGAAATTCTCGGACGCAATCGATCATGTTCGTACTAAACACCAATCAAGACTCAGCAAAAGTCATCAATTTCCTTCCAATTTGCAGTCAATGCAAAGAACCGGCAAGCCCTGAATCAGCAGACATGTCCTTCCATTCTGTGATTGCGTAGCTGTCTCTTCCAATGTCGCACTCTCCTATTTTTATAAAAACATGACCCTGCGCAAAACAAACATTTTTAAGTCAATTTACACGAATATGTAGGTATATGCGCTTTCAATAAAAGGTAAACCCACATGAGGCACCAATGAAGGTGCCTGGATACAACTATTCGCACTCATTGGTCGTCCGTATTGCATCTCTAAGAAATGAAGGCACTCTTCATTGTGGAATCACTCGGAATCTTCATGTGCCACTCGATGAAAAGCCATTCGAAACCATACTTTATTTCAGGAGAAGAGGAGTAGGTTCATCGTGTTTTTCATATCCCTATTCGAGCGATGCACCATCGTATACAACCCGACAAAATTAAAATTATCAAGAGAATTAATATCTTTCAGTGTACGGCACTGATCACTTACCTTTTCGCCCCAGTTCAAACCCGAGCTGTCTCGTAAAACCCATTGCTCTGAAATCAAAAGTAGGATTCAAATCAAGACTTGCCTTAAAAGGTGACGCCCTAAAATTTATACAACATTCTCTTTCACTCTTTCCGACCCCCGCCTTTCCCCTCCATCACTTGCAGTATTTTCATTGATTTTTATATAGCTCCGAATTGCTGAATACCTTTTTATCAGCTGTGCTAAATTTTGAGGACGGTTTTTTTAAAATTAAATTACGTCCATGTTCCTTCAAAAAACCAATTGGACCACATTAAGCAATTCGGAACTATAAGTCTGGCTCATCTTTAAAAACACTTATGTGCATACGGAAACTAATGGTTCATAAGTTGTTTCTCAATTGAGCCAGAAATTATAGTTCCGAATTGCTTAATGTGGTTCAATTGTACTAAAGACGAAATCAATACGAAACTAGATTTGACCATTTTCAAAATTCAGTTGGTGGATTATTGAGGAGTCGCAAACTCGTGAAAGAGTCTCGCCAAAATATGGGCCACCTGACCACCTTTTACATTCTAAATACACATTAAGTATGAGAGCTAGGAACCAAATCAGATCTACGTTAGAAAAGGCATTTTCAAGCTAAAATCATCAAACAAATAAGAGTACTGTTGTGCTAAGCTCAACCCCTAATTTTCTCTTTCGAAATAGGAACGTATTCTTAGTCGCGAGTGAGCATAAATCGAATTTGTGATTATTTGACTCAGTGTATAGAATTTTAAAATAACGTCTACCCAAGGTGAACCAAATATTACCATTCTCAATGCCAACAAGGATCATAGAATGATACCGCATCGTTGAATTACTTTTGCAATATTTTGAATTGAAGAGCCCGCCTCGGTAGTGCTGAAATATGAAATCATCATACAAAAGAGTTACATGTCATCGGCTTAAAAATGTAAATCCTACAAAAATGAAAGTTAGTTAAGGTGGAAATATCATAGAAGTTTCTTCCAGATGTCTGGAAACTTCCGACTTAAACGTCATATCATGATATGAACTGTTTTGCCATTGAAGTCTAAACTTCCATAGTACCTTACGTCAGTTTAAGGTGTTTCCCTAAACAGGGTTTCAGAGTTTTAACTTTTAATTAAACCTCCTTAATTTAGTTGATCGAATCACAGAAGTTTAATGATGAAATCCTATGGACATGAGTCGCAGGAGTATCCTTTCTTAAAATCAGTGGCGTGGCTTGCTTTGCGATATATCGATTGTTATACCATTTAAACCTATGGAAAAGGATCGATTAACAGGGTGTCCGCAGCGAACACCTCAATAATCGATTCTTTACCATAGGTTTAAATGGCATAACAATCGATATATCGCAATTCACGCCACGCCACTGCTTAAAATGTGATTTTCTTTGAGATGCTTATGATTCGAAGTAATGCCATTTATTCTCTTTTTGAACGGCCTCCGGCGAAAATAATGAATTGACGGTTGAAAAATTATCATTATCTCTTCTAACTTTTAAAAGCAACTTATAACTGATAAACAAATTTTATAACTGATATACAAATTAGAAATACAGTTTTTCATTTTTTCATTATTATAGCATTATTTTATTTTGGAAATCCATTTTTCTGTAAATTTGTCGGGAGAGTTCTTTCCCTAGAAAGGGCCCTGCAGGAACGTTTAAAAATCATTTATGTATAGGTAACAACTATATTTTCCATTACGTAAAGAAATATTTAAAAATGGGTATTTTTAACAAAAATCCACTATTTTCGTTATTCAATCGTTATGCATCGGTTACGTATAGAGGTATTTATAAAACTTTTATCTTTTTGCTCTACTTTTGATGGACTTAGAGGACAAGGCGCACAAGTGCAGTTTTTGAAAAAATTGGGATATTAATGATTTCAAGTAGAACTAGTCTTAATGCATATTCTGTGAATAATAATTCGCTCCCAAATTCCAATTTTTAAGCATTTAAAAGTCGGTTTGAACTTTCTTATCGCCATAAGGATCCATGTAATTTCGAAAGTTCAAACACGTATTTCTCAAAATAGCAAAAACTGCACTCATGCGCCTTGTCCTCCAAGCCCCTCAATTCCTTTAGAATATAAAAATTGAACTCCGCAACTAGGGTTAGATGTCGAAATGTTAGATATATCTATATCTAACATATCTATATCTATTTATGTTATGTTGCTCCTTATTTCATGAAATAATATACCTGAAATTCTGCCGGAACGTGCATGTTCACGATGACCGGGGAATATTTCAAAGCTTCCATAATCTCTTCCTTACTGTGCTTTGTGTGAAACATTTTAACTTTGACAACGCTGCGAACGGCTTTTTCGTTGCAAGTTCCATTTTTCGCCGTATAAGGGTAGTCTTCCTCTTTGGCGATCCCTTTGACAGTCAGGTACGTGAGCGGGAATATAACATCCGCCCCGTTGCAGCCGTGGGCCCTTTTCACGCAATCCACTAGCTCTGTCCCCGAAATAATCAAAATGAAGTAAGCGTTATCAAAAATGCAAAGCATCGTTGCTCTAATAATGATAATGCCTCGATATTCTCAGAGCCGCGGCAATGTTGAATGAAGGGTGTTGCATTGAGATTGAGGAAATAGGTACGATTTATAAGACGCAGCCAGTAATAAAGCAATATTCAACGGTGAAACACGAGGAACGCATATCTCGTTGGCGATATTTCGGAGGCTCCCCAGTTAGACAAAAAGATTTTAAGACATGTTTAAAATATGAAATTCATATTTTCACAAAATATTTTTGGAGAGAACTTTTAAAAATATTCTACAATATGTAATGTTAACATCATTTTATTTTAAAATATTTTTCTTAAAAATTTTCAAAGTATTTCTTGAAACCTTTTTTAAAATGATTTCTGCATTAATTTAAAAATAATCTAGACATAAGCTCATAGGGTCTAGATGTGCCAAGACCCCTTCGTTTTTCGATTTGCGCGACCGAAGTTGCAAAATTTACCTCGATTTGATAACGACATATTTGCGTTTTTGACGCTGGACGAGTCATATGGTTGGGGGACCTCCCACCCTCTGATTTTCCGTTTCCCTCTCCACGTAAACCCATCCCTACCTGCTCACAACACGTGTCACCCTTCTACCCTAGCATGGGTCCTACGGCAGTTTCACTCATGTCGGGGGTCGGCTCATGTCTTCTTCCAAGAGAATTGGTGATTTATCTTCACCCTTTCGCACCGTTACATTTTCAAAAAGTGTTCTGATTTTCTTTTCCAGGAGTGTTATTTATTTTTCAAGGTTGTTTCTTTTTCTAAAAGTGGGTAATTTTTAGTTTCCTATTCTTTGTTTTTGAATTTATCATTTTGCCTCCAGGAAGTCCTCTAAGCACTGGTAGTAGCAAAATTTGGCTCGCGAAGCGAGCCAACAGTTACTCGCGGAGCGAGTAACTGGGGGTCCAGGGGGCTTGCCCCCGGCTAGCGGCGCAAGCGAGCGTAGCGAGCTGAAGCAGCTAGTTTCTATAATACTTCTAAAGAGTTACGAAAATATTTTCGAAATATTTTCAAAATATTCCCATTTTATTTTACTAAAGGAGAACAAAGTAACGCTTCTATTGCTTGAGACTCTCACAAGATGATTAACTCACAAGAAAGAAAAATCAAAAAAGTTCTTATGAAATGATGTTCAGCATTTTTTCATTTGTATACACGAAGTATAAAAGGAATTCTGCAATGTCGCGAACAGAGGTACGCGTTCCTGTAATACATATAGGTGAACCTTCGTTTTGTAACGGGGTGCTGTAGTAATATTGGTTGCCATTTCCAAAAAATAGTGTTGGTGCTTACCTCTGTTTTACTGAGTCACGTGACCTACGATCACTATTCTATATCAGGGCCGGATTAAGGGGTGGCCACATGGGCCGCGGCCCATGGCGGCAAATTTTGCAATTTTTTTTAAATACAGGTATAAAAAAATCGGATTCAGAAAAAAATTACAAACGAGAAAAGCATCTTTCGGTGACACAAAAGACAGCACTTTTAATTGGTCGAGTGAAGAGAGAAACCAAACACGCAATATGGCATGGAGCGACGCAGAGAGCAATGATGATGAGGACTTGAGATGAAAAGGAGAAGCCCTCAGCGCGGCGGTCGGCATGTAACACATATTAGCTCCTGCAAGACTGCATGAATACTTCACGCATTGCGTCAAACACAGTCCGGTCAGCAGCGGTCGACGTGAGACGCATAGCGCCTACACGACTGCACGAATACTTCACGCATTGCGTCAAAAACAGTGCGGTCATCGTGAAACGCATAGCGCCTAGTAGACTTCAAGAATACTTTACGCATTGCGCCAAACACAGTGCGGTCAGCGCGGCGCGGCGGCGGAGGTTAAAAGTATTAAATCACATTCATGTTTGTTCTTGCATAATTTTTACGTTCATGTCTTGCAAATGGAAGGCCTTGTTCACACAGAAATAGGTTTATGGAACTTAAAAAAAGGAACTCGCGCAAAGTTACGTGAACTTTTGTTAGTAATGTTGACAGGGCTTTCGCAAAAAATGTGTCCAACACGAGTAAACGCGTCTTACGCACCCGTCC
This sequence comes from Bemisia tabaci, assembly GCF_918797505.1. Classification (NCBI taxonomy): domain Eukaryota; kingdom Metazoa; phylum Arthropoda; class Insecta; order Hemiptera; family Aleyrodidae; genus Bemisia; species Bemisia tabaci. The sequence continues at coordinate 52,204,093 of NC_092796.1, forward strand.
CCTCCCCCTCCGGTACGTTCACTGGATGGTTTTCATTGATGTTTCAAAACGAATCAGAAGGGGGCGGCAAAATACAGGCTGCTCATGGGCGGCAAGTAGGTAAATCCGGCCCTGTTTTATATCTCTTTTCAAATGAATATTACCCAGAAATATGCACGACGATGATCGTGGCAATAATGTTAGCAATATTTTATTCAAATAGGTATTGCTTGATTGTAATTTATTACTGCGAATATTTCAAAGTCATATGTACAGCAGAATTCTCGAGAAAATTGTTTCATATCTTAAGATACGGTACTTAGGATACGGACAATATTGTTTGGATGTTGCAGGCAAATCTTTCTTGGCTACGACGTCCCTGGCAATCAAATAGCTTTTAGCAAATTAATCATTTTTACATTGGATCCTTTTATAAAGAGTCAGTCTGATCAGCTGATGTATACCTAGTACGGGGTATATAGTTCTATGAGATAAGCATTGCAGAATGGAAGGTTAAATAGCCTCGACGGAGGCTTTTTGCACTTGGAGCGTTTTTCTCACATTTCTTTGTTTCTTCGATATCCCAATGTTATGAAATCAATTCGAATACTGCAATTTCCTACAAAAGAATAATCGTGCATTTTTTGTCAAGAATTATGCTGATTTTTGTCTGTAATCGGATGAAACGAATCCGTGAAGTTTTCAGTTTTGCGAAGGGTTTTACAACGCTGGAATTAATATTACGTTTTTTTGTCGGCGGAACGACCATGTTTTTTAGATGCATCGTATTGCACATTAGGACTGCCTTACAAATTATGGTAAACATTTTTTACCTTGACCGACTGTAGTGCCTACTCGGTGGGAACAATTAGAGAATCAGAGGAGAATGAAAACAGCAAAGATCAGGAACCCCACGATCCCATCTTTTTTTATCTATGACAATACTCACGTTGTTTTGAGAATCTGACAATAGCCTTTTTTGCTCTCGATAGGACGATTTCCAAAGTGCCGGCAGTTGTAAAAGCCCAACAGGACCCGCACCATTGTGGTTCAAACTGTTGGATTGATAGTAAAAATAAGTAGAATTAACATTCAATTTAATTGAACTTAAAAGTTCAAGTTCCCAAGTAAGTAGTAGTAATCGCGACGAGTTGCGATCTGATAGGAGAATATCTCGCGATTTTATCGAAGTCGATGTATTGGTGTATTATGGGATAAAAAATTGCGATGCATTGCGATTTCATCGCATCAATCTGTAATAAAATGGCGATATAGCGCAATATTGTCGAACGAGAATATCGTGATAAATTGAGATAAAATTTCGATTTTATCGAACGCGATTTTAAAGAGATAAAATTGCGACAAGATCAAGGATAATTGCTCGGATGTTGATGATCCTGGCGACTTTATCGCCGAAAACTCGTAAAAAAATCCTAACTTAATTTCAAAATATCGCGATTTTTTTCGGTTGAAAAATGCCACTTGGGCTTAGTGCTTGAAATGAGTCCATAGATGAATTGCGGAATGATTCTCCGCTAAACTCTCCAGTGGCGTGGCGTGAATTGCGATATATCGATTGTTATGCCATTTAAACCTATGGAAAAGGATCGATAAACAGAGTGTTCGCAGCGAACGCCTTATAATAATCGATTTTTTACCACATGTTCAAATGGCACAACCATCGATATATCGCAATTCACGCCACGCCACTGAAACTCTCTCTGCGCATATTTTTCCTTGAGAGCTCATATCGAATGTAAACCAAGCTATAGCAAAAAAGAAAGGAGTAAAATTTTGTGGTTAAAAACGGAAGTTCTCGGATTGCGCGAACGTCCTGTCAGACCTGCAGGCTGATTATTGAAATTGACAGACAAAGCTATAGACAAAGAAGACAAAGAGGGTATGGAGCGATCCTATTGGTTAAAATGTGTGGTTCTCATAGACTAAAGGAGAAAATGATGGACTAACTGTCGGGTTTCTCGTGCGGGTTGCCGTTAGTTAGTCTATACCACCTACGGCCTTCGTCCATTGCAACCACCAGCTTCCACCAATAGGTTCCCCCTATATCCCTTTTGTCATCTTTGTCTATAGCTTTGTCAATCAATTTCAATAATCGGCCCGCTGAGGAGTCATTTAGTTTGAAATGCCTTCTACGAGTCCACTACGAGTCCACGCGCGATCGGCGAATGAGGCATGCGGCTGAATCATCAGAAATTGTAAAAAACCCTCGTTTCTCGGCCCAGAAAGCCATGAGAAATCGCAGGACCCTACGCAATCAATTTTACTTCCCAATCCACGTAAAATGAGTGTATTTTTCCCCGTCCAAAGTCGAGAAAAATCAACAGGGATTACACATGGAGCTAAATTTTTAAGTCAAAATTGAAAATTTTCGGATTGCGTTGAGAAAACGGTCCAAAACGCCCATTTCTTAGCTCAGATAGCCCTGAGGAGTTTTAGAACCTCATGAAGGACGAGTCCTTTCAATTCTTAAATGTAAGTTTTTTCAATTTTCCCTTCGATTCTTTGTACTCGGTATTAATGCGAAGCGATCTTCTTTATTTTTCATTTACCTTCAGGAGTAGTCCAAAAATTATACGACAAATTCGGCCAATTATAGGGGAAAGAATTAATAACAAGCTGATTTTTGGCATAGTGAGTCCTTATGCCCCCTGAGTCCCGCCAAAAAAGTCCTCATCGATATCGTGACGGCTTCAGGATTTTTCTTGGGGGGGGGGGGGGTTTAATTCAAGGGGGTCACAAGGACTCGCTATACCAAAAATCAGCTTGTTTTTAATTTTTTCCCTTAACTTTCGTGTAATTCCTGGACTAGAGTGACATTTCTTCTTTTTTTTTTGGTGATTTTAATATTTTAATTTTACTTGTTCACTTATAATGTCCTCATTTTTTTTATTCATGAATGAATAGCTCAACATTTTTCTGAGTATAATCAAAGTGAAAGAAGCATTAAAGATCGAATACGATTTCAATTAAATGCGAGTTAACGAACCTGGTCTTGTGGATCGGGGTAAAACTTGCTGTTCACCCAGTACATGTTATCGGAAGGTTTCGGATCGAGCTTCGGGCCGTCAAAATAACGAAACTCGGACGTGGACTCGTCATCGGAAACAGGATTCGCCTCCGCAGTGGAAATTTTCGTCTTCTTCTCAGAGGTTTCGTTTCCAGCCGGAGGGAATGACGCCGGTCTTTTTCGGGAGGGGCCCAAGCTGTTAAGATTGTAGGAGTCTCTCATTCGGGTGAAGTTGCTGAACGGCATCGTAACAGTTGGTGTTCGTCTCTGTCTCTGCAAGGGCCGCTCGCCTGGGGAATTCATGTACACTTGGGCGAATTCTGCCGCTGAGCATTCAAATTAAAAATAATGTATTTCAGGCAAATAATAAAAAATGGAGAAAGAATATCAAGGTAAGAAGACCAAAACTTCATGAAAACTCAGCTATCGACGGTGTAAGTCGGCAATCACATAACTCGGTTTGCGACGCCGTACGCTTCCTGTCATACTTTATTTTTTAAACTGAAAACTACTCAACGGCAGTTCTTTAAGACTGCCGTGATTTTTCTTCTCTTTGCGATGAAAATTCTGCATAAACTTCAAGGAATAATGTCAATTTGCTCTCCTTTAAAAAAAAAAATAACATAGAGGCGGAGATTTTCAGACACCGGAAACGAGATATGTGATTGCGGACTTACGCCGTCGTAATGCTATAACGTGCTGGAGAGAAGGTCGTATGATACAGCCTAATTCGGACGTTGCAAAATTTCTTTTAACAACCAGTTCTCTTCCAAGAAACTTATGAAGAATTTTGTCCGAAATTTTATCGGAACTGACTTAAGTCCTCACGGAAAAATATTCATAGCTTTCGCACTAATGAAAATGAGACTATTTTAATCGTAGTTACATAATCACGAAATATTATCCGAGGAAGTTTAAATGAAGGGTTTCCATCTAAAAAAAATTAATCACACTATTAGACTTGGCACAGCTTTTTCTATCTTCTCAGAACTGTGATTTTTTTTTATTTCAGAGTTGTGAAAGTCACCTTTCAATTGAAGTTCTGTGAGATTTGTTTAAAAATTCGTCTCTTTAGAAGGAATAAAGCGACAGTTAAAGGTATATTACTTTAAATCAGCGAGATAATTTCCATTTCCATGCAAACTGCAAGGATTTTTTTTTTTTTTTTTTTTTTTTTTTTTTTTTTATATGTACTTTCTAGAAATTCTTAAAAAGGTTACAGAAGACATCGAGCAAACTGCCTACTATCGTGACAAGGATAAATATCATATGAGTATTTGAATATTGATTTCCAAGTTTCTAAGAAGACTCGTTTTTTATTCAAGTAAATTTGACAACGTCTAAATTGTTATATGGCGTTTTTCCTAAGCGCTAAACAGTCTAATGTCAACATTGAATATTTGTACCTTTTTCATCATGTATGCTATTCCGTAGAACCGCAGTTCGCTGTATTTACTGAAAATGCCTTATGTCGTAATTTTCCTCGATAGAGCGATCAGATTTTTCTTCATTTCCAAGATTCGCAACATTGAATTCAAAAATACATAAAATCATAATCAAAGTCATAAAGAAGACGAGGGTAAAAGATGCCCTCAGTTCCGTGCCTAGGTCGAAGCCAAGGATGCAAAGGCGTCGACATCGATAGTAGCGCCTTAATGCAACTATACGTGCTCTAAGGTTGTCTTGGTTGCATGCTATAAATTGAAGGCGCTCAAGCTTCCCTGACGAGAAGCACTGGCAGCAAGGACTATAACGCAAGCTCGCGAGCGGCAAAATGCAAGCGAGTATCGAGTTGTTACCGTGGAAGCACAAGGTGAGTGGTCCATGTGTGTGCTTTTCCGAGAACATCTGAATAAATCTGATATACAAGTGGTTTCTATTAGCAGCAAAACAGACATAAACAGCTCGTCAGGGAGAACCGAACATTGGCCATAGAATAGCAGCAAACCAGAAACTCGTGCCATTCAATGGAGACAATTTTGTCTCAAAAAGGTAGCTGTAAAGCTATCTCTAACGTCAATTGTGCTCAAATAATCTTGTGCTATTAGGAAAATTGAGTCAAATTATAATTTGCATGAATAATGATGGTATGAGTGGAATGTATCCTTTCAACAGCTGACAGCAGTACCGCTGGCAAAGTTGAAATACGTTTTTCTTAAATTTCAGGTTTATCGATCCGCCTTTGAAATGATCTTACAACAGCGCCTGGATGCAAATATTCGAGCTCTCCGGTCGTCAGTGCTGCATATACCTACTAACAACTGACGGCGTTCTGACTTCTCTAACGCTCACATTATTTTAATGTTTTTGTGTGTTTTTTAAAACAAATGATGTTGACAGAATTTGGTTTAAGTATCTCATTCTCCGCCCCGCCTTTGGCGCTTTTCTGTCTGACCATATCACAAATATCGACAGAAAGAAACTACCTCGTTTGACTACCATTGCAGAGCGGGGAGCTATTAGATCGGCTTCTTATTGTTAGTAAAAAATTCATTCGTTCGATTTTTCTCTGTTCTTTAGCGAATATTTTCTGTAAATCAACAAAAATGTGAAGCTTTTTTCCCTTTTCCTTCGTTCTCGCAAAATAAATTATACAGTCGAAAATTTTCAAACTTCGCAATCGAAATCTGTGATTTAGTATTTTTGCCATCGATATGTATCTGAATTGAGTTACAAACACGACTCGCAAAAAATATAGGATCGCTATTATACTTAAAATGAAAGAAATCATTATTACCAGTCATATCCGTGTAAGGGCCGATGCCGAACTTGGTAGCTGTCTGGCCGGCCATCAAATCTGCGATTATTCTCAGATTCTCCTTGAAGACGGAAAATCGCATCATTTTCTCTGCAAACGAGGTGTAACTTTTGGCATACTCCACCATGTACCGCTCAAAGTCTTTCAACAACGATATCGTTTTCTTGGCCTTGAAACATTATACGTCGCATTATATTATTGACGAATTCTGGAAGGAAGCTTTAGTTCTCGCTAAATGAATACGTAAAAATTAAATCTTCGTATATTTAATACTCATGCCAAACGACTTCTCATGACTTTCCTTTTGAAATTTTGCTCCTTGTTGCACAGCAAAGGTCCTGCCTTTTACATTTTTTGACAAACTTTGTACTTCACCCTTTTTCGTGTGTACTTTTAAAATAAAACAGAGGAACATCCAACAAATTATTCGCTCTAATTATTTAGTAATTTTAACCCTTAGATGCCCAAGCCGGATCAAATTAACCCGAGACTTGCTAAAAACGCGTACCCCGCAGGTTGTACGGGGCCAGTACATACGACCTTTAGATAATGGTCTACAAGTATGTACCCCCACACAAAAAAAATCGAGTGTCAACACAGCCAAAGATAGGCGATTAACTTTTCTGCCGAATCTGACAACACAGCGGAGCGTTGCAAGTTCACGCCTCGCGCCCTCGCCCCTTCAATTTTGTAGATGCAACACGGACCTCCATCAAGCACGAATAGTTGTATCTCTGCGCCGTAATGAACGCGCAACCTTTCCTCTGCTCGATTTTCATGTTGTGTTGGCTCCGTTTGTGTTATTTGTACTGGTGCTTCAAGAACTACGTGAGCAACACAGACGAAGACAGGAAAGACGTGATCGAGCCTCCTTTTTTGAACGATTCTGCAAAACCTGAGCGACAACTCATTACATGTTTGAAGCAACTGCTCATACCTTGAGAACTCAAATTTAAAACACGAGATGTCAAGAGCTCTTGGAATAGGAGTATTTTCTATAGAATAGCGACTGGAATTATCTAAAATTAACTTATACATCATTTTCGTGCACCCCGACAGAAAAATACTAACTAAAAATCTGCATCTTAGTTGGTATCGAAACTTAAAAACTGTATCAAACCACCCCCCTTCCCCTTGGAATTTTTCTCCTTGGTACACTCGAGGTAATTTTTAAAAATTTTCTTTTTTTAAAAAGGATTAGTTTATTTTCTTGGCGGTTTGTTATCGTTTTTATTATATTTTATTGTATTGTATTCAAGAATTATTTTAATACTCACACTCAGACCAAAAGTCAGACTTCCTTCCGCAGTTCCGATGAGTAACGCTCCGAAAAATATCTTTTAAAAAAAATTAAAAAATAAACATTTAATAAACAATTGACAGAAAAATATATTTAGAAAATGAAGTTTTCAGATAAGCGTCTATATTGGGGGTCTTTCAATATTAGGTGACAATTTTTCCTATGGTGAATCTTGCAACCCGAAAAAATTCCACGCCAGTGAACTATGTTTTGCAACAAGGAACCACTGTTCTTGACTTATTTTAGAAACAACACATCGACGGTTAAATTGCAGGAACCCAAATCTCGTCAGTGGTCGTTTTAAATCTCCGTTCCCATTTTATTTTATCAAAGGAAAACAGAGCAACGCTATTTCTAAAAAATTTTCATAGATTTATCTTCACATGGAAAAGAAAAATCAGAGAAGTTTTTAAGGAATAACGTTGAGTATTTTTCAATTTTAAAAATAAATTGGGACAGAAAGTTTGCGACGACGCAAATCGAGTTACGCGTTCCTACGGTCACACCGTCTGTCTATATAGGTACGTCATCAGTTTCCCCAACAAGGGACCCAAGGACGTGCTTTTATGAATGAGCCAGAAATACTGGCACTCCATTCTGCCGTGGTAAGGGAGAACGCCGCATGAACATTCGAGAGTTGCCAAATTTCCTTTAAAAATGTTTGTTTTCGAGGAAAGTTATGAACATTTTTCCTTGAAATTTTCAGAAACTTTAGGTGAACTTGCAAACAACATTACCTGAAAAATTGGACGAAAAATATTCATAAGTTTACTAGGAAATCCGTGTTTTAGAAATGAAAATTTGGCAACGCTTGAAGGTTCATACGGCGTTTTTCCTTAGCACGGCAGCATTGCAGGGTGTAGTCCAAGTAGATTGTAGAGCGTATTTTTATATTTGTTGGCGGTCTCCCTTCTTTTTTAGTGCTACCTTTCACGTTTCTTTGGCAAACCTGCGCAAATAAAGTTACGGCTAGTTACGCCTAAAAACACGACTGTAGGTGTTTCATTGTATGAACTTTCAAAGAAGTTTCCTTGTTTTATTGCATCAAAAGTCCACACTAAGAGTTCACTATCTTTTTTACGGAATACTGGATAGATAAATAAATTGATAAATAATGAGCTAGTAGATAAAAACAAAACTTAGCTCGGAGACGAACATTACTAAACTATACCGAAAAATTCAATATCTATTGCAATAAATTTGTGGACTTGAAGTCGGACAACTTTGTACTTACACTCTTGGTAAAAACCGATTTTTTAGACGCGAGAAAAGTAGGGGTACTTACAAGAAATGTTTTCAGCATGAAGAGGCTCTCCTCGCTGCTCAACTTATCTCCGCAAAGATGAACCATATCTTGAGGGCTTCAAATTTTTGAAAAATACTTTTGCACGTAAACGAAACCTTCAACTATCCGTCCAACCCCCATATTTGCAAATGAACTGGAATTAACTGCGACTGCTGCCGCAGCAGTCATGGATATAAACTAAAATTTTCCCCCAAATTCCGACGTATACACATGATCAATGTAAACTGCTGGAGGCGCAAATACTAACCTTGATTCTATGTGACATGATCCGTAAATGATTTTTCGGGGAATTTTACTCTTCCTTTTTTTTGTCATAAAATCACCTGAATCAACTTCAAACCTGTGTTTGTGATATTTTGTGATAGGTATATATAGATGGGTGAGAAAAATCATACGATTCACTAGTACCTATTTGGCGTCATGTGCTTACCTATGAGTACGTAATGACGCTAATTAATTTCTGTATTAGTCGACGGACTGGACGGGTTAACCGAAATGACCCGAACTACCTACATCGTAGGTACCTAGCTAGTATAATTTGGATTCATGCGAATCGCCGTTTACTCATTAATAAACAGTCAGTAACATAAGGGTTCCTTTTAAGTTGTTTTTATGTTTTTACCGAACTAATTTTTTCCCCCGTTTGAGATTGAGAGGACATGGGACGAGAAGCAAAAGTGTAAAAGAGAATGAAAAAGAAGGAGATAAGCGAAAGGAGAAGAAAACACGAAAAGAAGAAGCAAAGAGAAAGATAAAAAGGAGAAAAATACCTATTTCCAGAGATTTTTTTTTAAGAAAAAGAAGGAGAAGAAAAGACACAGACGTGGAAAAAAGAGAAAGAGACCGAATAAAAGAGAAAGGAGAGGGCGGAGGAAAGAGAAAGGAGAAATGAGAAAGAAAGAAGAAGGCTAAGAGAAGAGGAAGGAAAGAGAAAGAGAGAATGAAAAGGGAAGAAGATAAGGAAAGAGAAAGACGAAAAGAGGGGGAAGATATTAGAGAGAATAAGTAGAATAAAGGGGTCATAGAAAAATTATTGTACACGCTTACCCATGGCTTTTTTTATCATACGGGGAAAGATTACGTCACCTTCCGGCCAAAGCATCACAAGCGACATGCAACGTTTAATAATATCCGCCACCATTTTATTTTTTTACAGAGGAATTGTTCAACGAAGCTGTTCAAAAATTTCACTGATTTTTTTTTTGTGCTGCCGATGAAAGTCAGTGAAATTATCAAAATGTCTCAACCAAAAATTTTTCTGTAAAAAAGTATTACCTATCAGGCCGGAGGTGGCTACCGCTATCCATGGAAATGGCGGCGGAAATTTTGAAACGTCACATGGCGCCAGGGCCGGATTTGGAAAGGAGAGTCCCTCGGTGCGCCGGTCAGCATGAAACACATTTTTGCGCCTACAAGACTCCATGAATACTTCACGCATTGCGTCAAACGTAGTGCGGTCATGCAGCAGCGGTTAGCGTGAAGCTCGTAGTGCCTACAAGACTGCATGAATACTTCACGCATTGCGTCAAAAACAGTGGGGTCGGCGTGAAACGCATACCGCCTACAAGACCATAAGGATACTTCACGCATTGCGCCAAACACAGTGTGGTTGGCGCGGTGACGGAAATTAAAATAATTAAACCACATTCATGTTTAATCTTTCATAATTTTTTCGTTCTTTCCCTAGAAATGAAAGGCCTCGTCCACACGGAGAGAGGTTTACGGAACTTAATTTTCATGCAAAGTTCCGTGAACTTTTGTCAGTGTTGACAGGGTTTTCACAAAAAATGTACCCAACACGAGTAAACGCGTCTTATGCACCCCTCCTCCTCCGGAACGTTCACTTGATGGTTTATATCGATGTTTTAAAATGAACGAAAAGGGGCGGCACATGGGCGGCAATTACGTAAATCCGGCCCTGCATGGCGCTTGTGATACCTACTTTGGCTGGCTGGAAGCTGACGATTACATTAACATCAAATCGGCCCGCCTTCAATTTTTAGTGTAGACAATACAAGTCCCCCGTAACCTAGTCGGATAGTAGTATGAAGCCTTGCGATATTTTGTTGTTTCCACGATTGTTCGTGTTTATTCGGTTAAAATTAGTTTGTAATTGTTAATCGCGTTCAATTATTATCTTAATCCCGGTACTCGAATTTTTAATTTATCGCCCCGCGCCAACTTTTCACAGGAACGCGAAAGTAGAGTCGTGAGAGTCCTGTCCTGTGGGGACGATAACTGGGAAAAAGCCTGCAAGTTTCATTCTTGCGATTCGAACTTGGGACAAATCCCATGAAAACGCCCTCTGTGGAGACAAGGCCTTACTCTAGAGTACTTACCTACGTCCTTAGGGAGAGTACGGACAAGTAGAAATATGGAAAATAGCAGAAAACCTTTAAAAAAGAAAAATTTCACTGCCAATCTTCAGATTCCATTATCAAGCTGTAGGTATGAAGCCAAAATGGCCAAGAATGGTCATAAATCAGCGTTATTCCGCAAAAATGAGTGAAATTTTTGTAATGTTACCATGTCCGCTCTCTTCCGATACTCTTACGTCTTGTCTCCACGGGACTTTCCACAGGATTTTTCCAAAGTTCGAATCGCAGGAGTGAAACTTCTGGGCTTTTTTCCCGTAAAACAAAGCAGCAAAATTTTTTCATTCTCCTGTTTAGGTTAATTACACTCTAATTCACAGGAAATCGATAAGCCCAGCGTGCATGGAGGCTATTTCCATTTTAATCTTCCGTCACATTCTTGCGGCGCAATGATACACCTATTTGAACTCTCCGGAATGCGTGAGGTATCAAGCCGCAATTGAAGGCGTTTTCAAAACAGCCAACTTCTGATACTCGGATTATCGTTTTGCATAGTTCATATTATTTTGTTTTATTCCGTACCACTTTTTTATTTTTAATCCTCGTATGAAAACCACCCATTTGCTAAATACAATTCTAGCTGGAGCGCACTTCAGCTATGCATTCACGACTACTAAAATGTCAAAGGAAATCGACAAGCTCAGCGTGCATGGAGGCTACTTCCATTTTAATATTCCGTCACATTCTAACGGCGCAATGATACCACTATTTGAACTCTCCGGAATGCGTAAGGTATCACGCCGCAATTGAAGGCGTTTTCAAAACAGCCAAGTTCCGATACCCGGATTATCCTTTTGCAAAGTTCCTATTATATGTTTAATTTTCTACCATTTGTTTGTTTTCAACCATCCTATAAAAATTATCTTATTGCTAGATACAATTCTAGCTGAAGCACTTTTAAGCTATGCATTCATGACTGCAAAAATGTCAAAGGAGATCGACAAGGCCAGCGTGCATGGAGGCTATTTCAATATATCCCATGATTCTGATCTTTGGACAATCGACACACCACCCGCTCCTCCGCTCCCCATCGTTCTTTACTTTCTCTCCCCCTTTTTCTCATCCTTCATGATGGGAAGGGGGGGGGGGGGGTGACTGGGGTAGTTCGCGTTAGGGATGGTCGAATATTTAGATATTCGTCATCGGCATCGAGATAATCGCATCACATTCGAAAATTCGCTCCCGAAGTATTCGAAATCGCAAATTCGAATAATCGCATTCAAAAGTGTCGAAAGTGTCATTTTTTCTCTCACGGTTAATAAAAAATCAAAAATCGAAGCAATAATCGAAAATATTCGAATATTCGCATCCGCACTATTCGCAATCGCAAGATTCGAATTCTCAAATATTCGCAATAATCGCATTTGAAAAGTTTCGAATATTCGAATTCGATATTCGTCCATCCTTAGTCCGCGGAAATTGCGGAGGGATGAGGGAGCCTTCAGGTTCAGAGAACAGACTATTTGAACTGCATTTTGCAATTTGGAGCTGTAAATTCTGGCTCATCTGAAAAAACACGTATGTGTATAGGGAAACTAATGACGCATACGTTGTTTCTACACTGGGCCGGAATTTATAGTTCCAAATTGCAAAATGCAGTCCATTTGTTCCAAAATAGGAATTATTACATACATTACTACAATTATTATCGACCAAAAATCTTCGGGGAGGGGGAACTAGAGTCCCTGGGAACAATCCAAGACAAACAACATAAACCGTAAACCGTGCCTTATCACATTTTTTTAAGGTTATGTGCGTGTAATTCACTTCACTGTGGTAGTGTTTGAGTGTTTGATCGGTATTTATTTTACATTACATGCAATGTTTTAAATTTCAGTTTGGTTAAAGATTCACATCGGTCTTTTCTCATGATTTCCGGTCTCCGTTATGGGCATCAGCAGGAGAACCCTGAACAAATTGTATGACATTGGTCACAAGACAACGGTCTCCTGTTTGATGGTCCTGAGTGCATATGGTATTTTTGAAATTTGCCGTTCAATAAGAAACTTAAGAAGAGTTGTAGAACAGCTCAAGCAAGAGCAATTGGCAATCGAGAATTTGCAGAACAGTCAAGCCTTAGCAGCCAACCCTGCCGCCACTGGAGCACAAGAATTTGATTCGTCTTGAAGCGCTTGAAGCTGTTGTTTGTTCTGTAAGTGTAACCTCCAGTTTCACTCTCCAAAAGAGCGTGTATAGTTGTTCGTGCGTGATGCTTTCCTTATTTTTTGTTACATTTCTCACCCGATTGGTCACCTATCTCACCTATCATTTGCGGATTTTGTAATACTTGGGTATTTCATATATAGATTAGGGTAGGTGGTTAGGTGAAGGCATTCTAAGATCATTGGTAGTGCACCTCTCAGACCCGCAGAATGACTGATTAAGTAGTATGACATTTCACTCTATCAAATTGAGGTATTGCATTCTCTCATGTTGGATTCAATGTCTCATTTGTGAAAGGCTATGACGATAATATACCTTGTCTGAATACTTACTAGGCTGCATTAAAGCTTGCATTAGATAACAATGGGAAAACTGCAGAAGTGTGCGTCTTGATTTTTAACAGTTATGAGTCAGCTACATAAATGTGTTATGGAAGAAGTCTTCCATCTGCCACCAAGAGATAATTCTAAATAAAAAAAAATGAGAAGTTACCTTAAACCATGGAACCTTTTGAACGGTGGAACCGTAGCTTTTTTCGTGTTCTACAGACTTACGGTGATGCATCAAGCTCTCTTATGTGGTCAAACTAGCATGCGTTATATTGCATTAAGTAGGTGAATTTTTAGCCAACAGAAGGACACTAGCTCCTGCCCAGGGGCTTTTGTTCTCCTTTTAGCTAAAAATTCAAAATCTGCTGATATTTTTGATCAAATCGATGCGATACGTTGCATGCCAGTTCGACCACATCAGAATAGCTTGACGAATCATCTTATTTGCTGAAATGCGTGTTTCATTCTGACGCTTTTTTTTTATTCCTGAGTGTTCAAACGCCTTCACCAACTTTTTTCATCGAATGATTTCAACCTTTTTCATGATTTTGTCTCCTCTTTCATTCTTTATATTTCAATTACAAAGGCATTGAATAAATTGAAATCTTATGCAAAGAGAGTCTAAAACAGTTTGCGAGACTTTGTTTATTCGGGTTAGGTCCCTCTCTGGGCAAGCCTGACTGCTGGCCACCAAGAAAAACTGCCCGCATACTCGTCGGAGTTGAAAAAGCGTGTTATGAACTACACAGATTGCGAGCTAAGATGTGGATTTCATACCTTTTATGTGTCTAACGTGATTTTTGAGCGACTTTATCTATACAAAGTGTTTTGAGTACAGTGATGGCTGTATCTTTTGCATACAACAGTAATTCGTTAACATCCACCACTGTTTTAAAAACCCGAGTTTTTGCATAAATGGGTATCTTTGACTATTTTAGGTGTTACTGCGACTTTTGCCCCCTGTACAATGTGGGTAAAAATTTTCTCAGGTACGAAATATCTGATCTTAACTTGTGTATTTTAAGTTTCTATAATGGTCTCCATTCTTTTCTTGAACGAATTTCTGAGGCTATATTCCGGTTTTTCAGCTTATATTACATGAATATTGATGTATTAAATGTTTTAAATTACTTTAAAAATTACTAATTATTTGATTTTCCCTGGAAGTGGGAACAATCCAGACTGTTCCCCCGACGGAAAAGCTTTTTTCCCGGAGAAATCGAACCTTTCAGAAAACAGGAGTTGTATATAATATATAAGTACTAATGTATATAATAATGTTTGTAATAAGGATGAATGTATCACACATTGGAGACATTTTTAAAATGTATTTGTAATGTATCTAGAAGATTCAAGCAAGAAAAGAACGTTTCTGCTGCTCTTAATATAATCGAAATTTATTTTTGGCTATTGGCATGCTATTGTTAGATTATAAATGTATGATCTTTATCTCACTCAATAGTTAGAATATTTATCTGACCCTATTTTTCAAATATTTTTTTCAGACTAATAAATCAATAACTCTTGGTGGTTTTGCTAGTCTGACAAAATGAGGCACGTCAAGTTTATAGCAAGAACTGTCCTGGTACAGAACAATGACCCAGAAGCTGCATTTCGGATGGTCAATCGCATTTTGGGAGCAGAAGGGCTTTTAGATCAATATCGCAGAACTCGATACTTCGAGCAGCCCACGTATATGAGACGTAGAATCAATTACGAAAGATGCAAGGGCGTCTACAATGAAGATATGGATAGGAAAATTAAGTTCGTCATGCGAACAAACAGAGAAGACCCATATCCTGGTTGTCATTGATCTTTGTTCACTTACTTAGTCTTTTGGGGATCTTAACATATTTTCTTTACTGTAATTTTCTTTGTTGTGTTTAGGTTTTAATAAAAGCATAAAAGTCTTGAAAAAATTTAAATAAGTATTTTTTTAATGAATCTAACAAGTCTAGGTTTGTAATCGAACAAATTATTTTTATATTCACCTCACATAAGTAATGCCAAATTTTTTAAAGTAGGTTCTGGATTAATCGATTAAAATGGATTTACTTTTGGAAGCAATTATTACTGAATTGCAGACTGCTTCCTGAAAGAATATCCATTTCTTTGAAGGCAAGATAGGTTGATAATTCTGTAAGTATGATAGAAATCCAGATTACTCAGTGCTTATGTGACGACGACACAATTTGGTACACCAAGAGCCATTTTTCTTTTCTTTTTTTTGGGGACCTTAAAAAAAAGACAGGTTTACACCTTTGATCTTCCTTGAAAAAAAGGACTTCTAGTTTTAATTGTACTTCTGGGCAAGAATAAATCCTAGCTTTCCGTTGTAAGTTATATTAAAAAATGAGTGTTGCAAATATCAACCTAAAATTGGATTGCATTTTGCAAAAAAAAACCAAGAGCATTCCAATGTTGCTAGAACTGTGCAACTTAAATTGTTAGCGATAGAATTACTGAAGTCACATCAAAAATTAAATTTACAAAGGTAATTTTCGTCTTGAATTTATAGGTTATCGGGAGTAAACATAAAATCTGTTTCGCTGATCAGTTTATGTTTGCAAGGTGAAACATGTTTCACCATCATAGCGACACTGGAATGCTCTTTGTTCCTTTTTGCAGAATGCAATCCAACTTTTCCGACGAGTGTATACCATTTGGTAGTATGTAAAAAGTAATGCCTCCTCAGCAAGTGAATCCTATGAGACAAACTCTGGATCTGAAATAATGGATTCGAAAATTAATACTTTTCTGAACAGTTCTTTTTCTTTTCTAGTCAGAAAATGCATAACTTCAACAAATGATGATTCCAAATGTAAGGAGATTAATAAATAAATATTAAACTTGAATTATAAAAATAAAAAAACAACACATTTAATACAAATTCAAAAACAATCACAGTCAAATGACTTCAGAAATTAATTATTTCAGTGGTGTTACTTAGAAAAGGTAGGCTAAGATACAAGAAAAACTTTTAACTGGCCACCTTGTCGATCATATTATTTGGGGGGGGGGGGGGGCAGATGAATGGTGAGAGCAGAAAGTATAGGAAATCAATAGCTGCAAACGGCCACGGGCCGTCAGCTGGAAGCCAGGCCTGAGGGTTTTCTACATTGAACTTTTCAAGGAAAATGACAGTATTAACCTTTCCAAAATGCAAAGAGCAAGCACTTAAAACCTCAGTATTTGTAATCAGAAATGTTCTTAAAACAGCCCTTTTAAAAGAAGAATCTGACAAATTCCTTCCAAACAGGGAAAAGGAGCAAGTTCTGCAGAACCCTCTTGCAGGAGGCATCCCCTTCACCCCCCCATTGCAGGCTAGTCTGGAGTGAACTCACCAGAGTGATTCCTGAAACCAGTGTGCCATGCTGAAGAAAATAAATTTTAATTTCAGTATGTATTTAGTTTCCCACATCAAAGAATCGCACAAAATTCTGTGCAGTAACAATGATCCACCATCTTTTTAAAGAGAAAAGAAAATTTGCAACTTCACAAATCGAGATACAGAGTTTCACTATTAAAATGGGAATTTGCTCGAAAACACTCAATTACCTTGCAAATCCTCCTTTAATGGCACAAAATTTAATAGGGGCTAACTAATGTACCTTAAACATTAACTCTTATAGTAAATCATACAGCAGTAATGATAAACATCACAGAAATTAAAAGGTAAATATTTAGCAATGCAGAGCTCATTCTCTACTAGAAATTCATTGAAGGTAAGTGGACGATTTCTTCACCTAATGCATCTCCTCTTGAGGGGATATTTGTTGAAAGCACTTTCCAAAGCTCAGTCACTGGAAACAAAAGAATAAAATTACGTTATTTCTTCAAGAGACAAAACAACTTTCCACCAGATTTTTTGCTAGAATTTGTCACTATCATTGGAGCAGGAAATGAAAGTTGCACTGAAAACAACTCCATTCCTCATTGCTTTACTGGAATCAAATAGGTAATTGTGCATCAAAATTACATCAGACCAAAACTCAGAGTGTTTGACTTCTCATTACAGGCCTTCATCTTCCTGAAAAATTATTACTTGCTTTTAAAGATACCTTCCTGTTAAGAAAAAAATCAGCATTATTTGTTAATATTTTTGCCGAAACCATCTGAAAATGTTCAGAGCTGATTTTCGCGAAGCATCATGGAGTGTCAGACCCATTCTCTCTTTCATCACTCCCTCAGTATGTTGGACCAGACTTTATCCCTCTCTTTGGAGCATGACAGTCCAGGGCCCATTAAAACTCGGTTTTACAATTTTAATAAATGTAAAATTATTTCTTTTTCCCAGTAAAAATACTATTTATTATGCACTTCATGCTTACTTCTTGGAATAAAATTAAGAAAAATATTAGAACTCGGTTTTACAATTTTAATAAATGTAAAATTATTTCTTTTTCCCAGTAAAAATACTATTTATTATGCACTTCATGCTTACTTCTTGGAATAAAATTAAGAAAAATGGCCATTAGGAAATAATTTTTTCATTTTATAGTTGAATCAGCCACACTCTGAAGAAATATCTTAAATTAAATAAAATACTCGAGGAAAAATTCAATGCCTCTTGCAAACTTTTGACTGTTCCACCATCAAAGTCAAATTTTAAATGAATTACACTCTTCCAAACCAAACAGCTCATACCAAAAGCATAAGCCCTTGTGTTCTGATCATCATTCAACTTTTAATTTGACATTGTGAGGCTTTTTATTGGATGTAGTGATCCAGCACTAAGAATGAGTTAGATTTACAACAAGTCACGATAATAATAATCAATGACGGCTAACCCAGTGTCATGCCACAGCAGCTGGAACTGAAAGTCTGAAGGAGCAAATAATTCCAGGAGGAATACTAAAGGTATGTGCGCATGTTAAGATCGTTAATTTGTTCAAATCTTTCATGCAGGGGAAAAATCCAAAGATTCTCTCCCCAAACACCTTTAACTTCTCTTACACGCCCAAAATAAAGAGAGCAATAATGAAAAGAAAAGGAGAACTTACATGGACCTGCATATTTAATAGAAGTTGTGTCGATAGAAGTGTCGACGCAGGTTGTCAGCAGCCAATGGGTTTGGATGAAATATTTTTCGAATTCAACAACATCCTGTTTTTCAAGGCTTCCATTGACCTGTTCTTTCCAGAGCTCTCGTAGACGTTCACACAAAGACAGGTACTAAAAAATCGAAAAGGTACATGATCAGTGGGGCGCTGATAATTGATATGAAATGTAATGAATCCTAATTAAAAAATCTGGCAGCACGATGGCACCACTAGTTTTACAGACTCAATCCTGATCTGGCGAAAAGCTCTCTAGGTAGGAACGAGCGATACATGACCATGGGAAAGTCCACCCTCATAATAGGTCAGATTCTCTTCAAAGAATAAGAACTGACTGGAACAAAGTTGCAACTTAATATCAAGAATTTCACTGATCACACAAATGGTTTCTGCCATAAAAGATCATTTGGAAGCCAGTATAGCCTCAGTTTCTCACTGGATTAATAGTAGATTTCAGACAAAAACAGAATCACTGGATTACTTCTTGTAAAATTGTATATGAAATTTTCTTGCTAAATAACAAATTTTTGAAAATTGCATTTTTCAAGCATGTTCAAAGCCCACTCATAAAAAAAGAAAACTTAAATATTGAAATATACTGAAAAAAATCTATGAACAAGGTCAAAAGATCATGATAATATAACATTACACATATCATATAATTTTCTGGACTGTAACGACGAAAATGAGATACCGCATCATCGGAATTACAGTTTGATACTCAATTTAATGCACAATCAGTGCACAATAAAAACAACACTATCTCTTCATATTAAGAAGGTGAATTTTAATTATTACCGGTAAAAGGCCCTTCTCTAGAACCTCTTCTTCAATCAAGCAATGACTAGTCAACTTCCTCAAGTATGACTTATGAGCTGTAACAGGGGATACAATTCACAAATCATTATAAATCCGTGGCATAAAAGATTGAATGGTTTATTTTTTTTGTTCCTATCAAAAATCCTAATACTCTACACTAAAAGCCAAAAAGCTTGAAGCGGAAGATTTGCCAGTTATTTTTATAGGAAACAAACATTAATTTCGAAAACGAAAAAAAAAACCTTAAGAAACTTGCTAGTTAACTCTCCATTTTACTTGTACTTCGGAGTAAACTTACAGACTTACCCACTTAATTTACAGTGTTTTGCAGAAAGAAGGACTTTAACAGTTTTTACAGCACACATCAATTTCAGGATGATTTTACTTAATAAATATGTATTCAGTACATCCAAACCCTACAAGACAATTTTCCCATCTACTTATTGACTGTCGGCTTAGTTGCGTGCTTTAATAAGTCTAATTTTGCTTCATAAATGTGGCACAAATTCCTTTGAGTGAAAATCAATAGCGTAGGAAACATTAAAGATAAGAAATTCGAATAATTTTCTTTCCTTTTCCATATGATTCCCCCTTTTCGGTAAAAGAAAATAATTTTAGTCACAAAGAGGTAAAATGCAGTGAAATTTCCAAAAAATTCACACGTTTTTTTCTATACTTAAAAATCAAAAATTCCTATTAAAGCAAGTTATAAATACTACTATGAAAAGGAAAATTTTCTATTGCTAATTTAGGAAAATAAAAAAAAATTATCAACATTAACCGTTCGCAAGCATATACTCGAAAAAAAAATAACAATTCCCTCCAGATTCTCTCTTCCTTCAAAGAGCCAAAATAATGTTTTATAGATTCACCTTTGATAACTGCATCCAAAGTGGGAGCATCAATTATATCATTCTTGACAGTCTCGAAAACATCTCCTGAGATTTGACGAATGAAGTAGTTGTGAATATGCGAGACAGAGTTCAAGAGGAAGAACCGCAGATAAAATAGACGACGAGTCACTGGATCTGATACTGTTTTACTTAAATCTGTGAAGTAAATAAAAACACTCTGAATAGGGAAAGAGTTTAAGGTAACAAAAAAGAAATACACTCAATGAAATTTACTGTGTTCTACAGCATTGATAATGCTAAAACTGTTGCTGCTTTCCTGAACTGTTGATATCAAAAGAGTGACGAACAGAATGACAGTAACACAATATTAGGACCTACAGTAAGTTTTTAGGGATGATGACCTCTCACAGATTGATTGTTCTGACATTATATCTAAAATAAAAGGAGACAGCGCTATAATCAGGGACTTGCATGTGACCAAAGGCTGCAAAAATATGTAACTCAGTTGCAGGTTTTTAAGATCTCTGCTCCTGCTTCATTTTTTATAGGGAGACCAAACCATTACAATGACTTGAAAGTTTCATAAAATATTCCTCGTATAGAGAAAAACTACCAAAGTTCTCAAGAAATGACATTTGGCAGTTGACATTGACAGTTTTTCGTTTGGAAAATAAAGTATGATGGGAAGTTGGTAACGCTGCAAACCAAGATACACATTGCTGCAGTTTCACCATTCATTGGTCCAAAGGAACTCCTTAATAAAATTTACAATTGAAATTTTTAACTCCAAGCGCTAATCCACCTCAACAAAAAGTATGCCTAAGAGCTTTGCACATTCAATTCAGAATGGTAATTAATGCTAATTTTAGGTTACTTCAATTATAGTTTATCAGGATTTTACGAACTAAATCAGTTCTAGAGCCACACCAGTAGCAACATCATACAAACTTTATTGATAAACTCTGAGGCTGTATTTACAAACCTTTAAGTTGAAGCTGTTGTAATGACCACTTAGCCCATTCAATTTTTGCTAAAAACTTAAATACAAAATTGTAAGAATTTACAGCTTCCTCGGTGATGACTATGTTCACGGGAGACTCGACCTGCGAGCAGTCATAGAGATAAATTAGCAGTCAACATTGATGGAAAATAAAAAGACATACGATTTAACACAGAGACATCAAGTTATGCATGCCAGCAAAAATGCTAACTTCCAACGAAACCAAAATTTTATTTTAAATGACAAAATTGGTCAGTCAGAGCTTTGTGGGCACTGGTGTCAGAACTCCTTGTCACACTATAAATTTTTCCAACCAACCCATTAATATTTGGCGGGCTGCTAAGATTGATCAGGCGTAGTGGTTGTGACATCATTCCTGTTCAAACCAACAGTGTAATATAGAGATATTTATAAAAATACTAGCCGTTCTGGGCGCGCTTCGCGCGCCCGTCACGCCTAGCCGGGGGCTACGCCCCCTGGACCCCCGGTCACTCGCTACGCGAGTGACATTCGGCTCGCTTCGCGAGCCGATTTTGTAGTAGTTGCAAATTTTTTATCACTATATTTTGAAGATTTCATAGAAAACATTATGAAATGGGCCTGTTGCATGCAAGAGATACAGCCGTGCGAATAGACACTTTAGTGGTTAAATGACACGAAAATTACGATGCTCACATTGAAAAAGTCTGAAATACACTCCTTATTGCGCAATTTGCGTTGTCAGGAACGCGCTTTTTCAAATTTCCCGCGTCTGGGGGCAGTTTTTTAACGGAAACAATTAACGGCAACTCGCGGCTATTTCCGGTCAACTAAAACTGACAACATTACCTAAAAATCGGAGCTCGTGATATCGTGAAATGAAATGTAGAAGGATTGCGTTGGATATTTAAAAGTTGATCGATTTGGTTACTGCATAAAGCGTATATGGACCACTATAAGAGATCACGTTGGGTTTGTAAACAAACTGAAGGAAAAAATAACAACAACAACAACGACCCGACATCTTCCGGAAATCACCGAGCCCGCCGTTTGCTCGTTTCCGGTGATTAGAAAACTGCCCCCAGACGCGGGAAATTTGAAAAAGCGCGTCCCTAACAACGCAAATTGCGCAGTAAGGAGTGTATTTCAGACTTTTTTAATGTGACCATCGTAATTTTCGTGTCATTTAACCTCTTAAAAGTCTATTCGCGCGGCTGTATCTCTTGCATGCAACAGGCCCATTCTCACTCCACAATTAACTTGTAGAATAATAATGGCAGGGCAAGAAATAGACTATATCTTAAAATGGACGGTTCTCACTTAGTAAAAACAGCCAACACCACGTGAAGGTGAGGAACCATCGTTAGCCACTTTTTTTTTTTTTTTTCTTTACTTTTCTGAAAAAAATTTACTGAAATTTTAGTTGCGTCCCCTAAAAGGAAACACGGAGAAAAAAATTGGTGCATGGAACCCGAAGCTGAGATCATATGGATCTCTGAAGTTTTCGGATCACGCATCCGAAAAGTTAAGGTCCATCTGCCGAAGTTCGGGTCAGACAATTGAAGTAGTTCGGTATACACCGAAGATTTCAGGTCACACATCTGAAGTACTCGGTGCATACCGAAGTGCTTCAGATTTCTGACTCAGAGATTTAGGAAAAACACAGTAGAGAACCAAAGAAATCACAGTAGAACAGAGAAAAAAATACAGTCGAATAAATAAAGAAAACTATTATCGAAGAAATTCTAATTATTAGAAAGTAATTAGCTGGCGTAATCAATGCGTAGCTGCATAGGAGCATGAGCGAGGTACCTGGGTGGGCGAGCGACAATACGTAAGCGGTGGCATATGGTTCGATTGACAGAGGAGTGGGGAACGGTCAGACGTAGGGGAAAGGTTTAGGCTGAACCGTTCAGCACAGCGCAGCGTCAGTCACCGGGTGGGGAAGAGAGTCCGGGAGGGGACACTTCCCCTCGAGTGAAATAGAAAAAGGCAGAATCCTTCGAAGTTTATATTAATGATTAACACACAAGTAAACAAATTATAAACTTGGTGCAAAATGGGCAGGAAGATAATAATTTGAGTCATAGTACTAAGTAATTTTTCGAATTTTTTAAAATTAGACATACATAATCTTGGACTGAAATGTATGCTTATTTTATCGTACTGTGTACCCTTTTCCTAAAGAATGAAAAATTCATCGAGTTGAATGTAGTAAACCCACCAAAAGACATGAGATGCTACTTAATAAAAGAAACTGGTAAGCACAGCTGGTATTTTCTTATAGAATTAGTTTTTAAGTGGCGCTAACAAATATTTTGCCAAACTCTATTGCAACATGGTAAAAGAAAGAGAATCTACAGGGACAATTAAAAAAGGCAAGGGAAACTTACACAGTGTCAATCTTTCGTTGCAAAATAATAAGAATTTTTTTCAAATTCTTAGATGTTTTTTGTTGTTATTTGTCATTTTGTAAAAAGCCAGTTTCGACAAATCTGGAGGCATTATTTTGAGGGTCTAGCTAAAACTTGCAGGAAAAATATTTCTTTACCCCTAATAGTTGAGCCAGTTTGAATATAGAAACTTTACCTGGTAATTGATGTAAAAATTGTCCAAGTTGCTGAGCGTATTTGAGATCTTAAAAGCTTTCAAAGGTTTAGACTTTTTTGTTGTTGCTGATCCTCCTTTTTTAGGAATAACCTCAAACCTTTCACTCAACTCTCCTACATCTTTTTCGATACATTCTTCGAGTAAAGGACTCAGACTCCTAGCACTCTTCCACATATCAGCTTCTGCCTAAAATTCGTACGAAAAAAAAGAAGATATTTACAAGAAAAATTTATAAAATTTAGCATTTCCACTCTTGAAAACATGAAGATGAAAATCAAAAATTTGATAAACCTTGAATAATTCAAACTCATTGTTGAGAGAAATTATTTTTAATTCGTTTTACTCACTTTTACTAGACAGTAATACTCTCACATTATAAAATGTTAGCCACTTGTAAATATTTAGAATATAAATACAAACAAGAAGAAAAAATTGTGGAGTTCAAAGTAGAATAGAAATATTGGTTCCAGTATTTTCTTTGAATTTAAGAGGAAGTCTCCCCCTCCCTTCATTTTTTGATAAGTTAGCTAATATAGGGAATATGATAGGTGCTGAATCATGACAAAGAAAAAGTACCTGCTTACCAACAGAAACAGTCGATTGTAAAATATGGATAAGGTGTGACCGGATATTAGAAGATAAACTTTATGCATGGTTTCCAGATGACGAAGTAACAAAGCATCCGAAATAAGATGTTGCACGAACTGGTATGCTGCCGGGTCATGTTTGGAGATGATCAGATGTTCAAGGATAGCTTCGATTTTTGAGTTCAATGGAAAAACGGAGATACCTTTTTCCAGTTTAGGAATACATCTACAAGAAAAACAGAAATAAATTTAATAAATGAGCTTATTTCATACCTCCCTAGGAAGAGATAAAAATCTAATTGGTTTTCAATAGAGAAAATATTCGATCACCCTGTTTGAAGTGAGCAAACCATGTATGAGCATATTTCAAATGCACAACTGTAAATACCCTTCAAAAATATTTCCCTCCAAAATTACTTTCAACATTTCAAATTTTCACCCTGATTTTTTTTTAAGTGAACACTCTTGTTTTTCTTCCTCTGTTAAGTACATATACACTTAGGGTATTGTTGATTGGTCAACAAACGGTGTAGTTTTTGACTCATCAGAAGTTATTTCTATTCATTATCTTAATAATTTATTCCAAAGAAGAGAATAGAATATGGGAACTCTACAGAACAAAACAGGATGGAAAAAAATAAAACAGCTGGACTGGACTGGACAACAAAACTGGACAGTGAAAAAATGGAAGAGCTGGCAAAAGTTTTGCAGATTTTGGTATACTTGGATTATAATTATCAATAATTCAAAAGATCTGAATTATGCAAAATTCGGTATCACTAAAAACTATGAAAAAAATTTGAGAGTATTAAAAATGTTTTTGTTCCAGTCGCAAGAAATAAAAGCTTGGACTTCGAAAAATAACGCTTAAGGTGACAAAAAAATCCCACCAAAAAGGCTTTTAATGAACTAATGAGAAAAAGACAGGAGAGAAGGTGCACTCACCTATTATAAGAATCTGCTCTTGAGCTTTGGAAATTCATTTTGGATCTCTCACGTGCTTCCTTGCAGTCTTTGACTCTATTCCTAACTTCAGCCAACATTGTTTTGATACTTTGGAAAATTAGAGGATGAAATCGACATAGGTCCTTAAAATATTGCATGTCAGGCTGAAATTCTGGTACAGTGCATACACTTGAAATCTGCAACTTAGTATCTTCACAAGGACTATCATTGCGAGGAAAAGCTTCCAAAATCGCCTCACCGAGTTGTGCGAGGAATTCATGGGACATCAAACCTGGAGGAGTAAGAATGGTGATGAATATATTGCGTGTTGTTAAGTTCCTTGAGGTGTAATAGTTGTTTTGGTGTCAATTATACCCGATACAATGTAAAACTATTTAACTTTCAGAGATTCAAAAAAGGAGGCGAAAAAAATGTTTCAAAATTCAGAGATTAATCAGTTGACAGATTATCAAATCATACACATCAGCGTCGTGAATCCATTTCCAGCATTTTTCAACAAATATTTAAGCAGAGCTTTTTTTTTAAACATCACTGAAAAAATTTCAATTTTTACCCCCCCCCCCCCTCTTCCTCCCCTCCAAAAAAAACATATCCTGCATTTTTTCAGATGAGGTCATAAAACTAACGGTTATATTTTTAAGGTGGCAGAAACACCGGAGCAAGTGTAGAAAAAACAGTGCCATAATATTTCAATGAAAATAAATGTGATTTACCTGTGTCACGGGTATTAGAGAAGACAGTGTACTCGTCACCCATCTTTAGAGCAAACTCCATGGACTGTGCTGCTTTCAATGCTGAGCCAGCGAGGCAATTCAAAATTTGAGATTCCCTGTCATCACGCCGAACAACAAATGATCCCAAAATCCATGAGTCATGTGTGTTATCTTCATCGGACCTGCAAAAAGAAAAGTCTCTTTTTCAAAATTCAGAAAAATCTTTTGCATCTTCATCAACACCTTTCAAATAAAACGATTTGAGCAAAGCAAACAAGATATTTATTTCTGCTGCAAAAGGATGATGAGGCCCTCCATTTTATAAATTAGGTGAAACTCAGAAGGATAGCACATTGAAAAAAAAAACTGTTAGATATGGAATTAAAAGAATGAAAAAAAGTATTCTGTTGTGCTTTTACTTTCTTCCAAAGGAATAATTTGTCCATTAAAATAATAAACTTTTATTCTTGACAAGCAACAGCGTTTGCAGTGATATTTAAAAATATTTGCCTTACCGGGACATGGTTGCCATATTGAGCGATAAACTTCATTTTAAATTATGAAAAAAATTGCTACTTTTTCAGCATTAGGTGTCTGGTAATAGTGCGTGAGATTGAACAAAAATATAAACCTTCACAGAGAGAATTTCCAGAAGGCTGATTCTGTAACATAAAGTTGCAACTACTTTCTTTTTAATCCTTTCATTTTTGTTTCTCTAAAAATGCTCCAGAACAGTAATCTAAAAGTGAGAGGTTTGATAACCCATGACATATTATCTCCTAAAGATATCTGCAAAATAGCGACTTCATGTAGTTGTTTCTTTGAGGAAAGTTTGTTTTTGGCCAAATTGAATGATACAGGTATATTGAAATGAATCATACATTACAATACAATCCAATAAACTCAACTTAAATAATGTCACGGCTGAGATAAAAATGATTTGGTCGAGCCTGGAACTGGTAGGGGGAAAAAAAGGAAAGAGAGAAGAAACTTACCGGCATATGAGGAATTCATCTCGAAAATCTTCTAGCTTTCCGATAGAGAGCCACTTATCCAAAATATCAATTGACGGCCGCAAGGATTTCACAAATAGCCTCAGCATGAAATCTGTTTGACGACAAGATGTGGCCTCCATTAAGCCAATTTCTAATTCTGCCAACAATCTAAGACAGGGAAAAAAATTGTACTTGGGTTTTTTGCAGCAAGAATAGTAGAGCATGTGGCATCTGGGAATAATGGGAATTTTAAATACAATGGATGTCTAACAAAACTGCTGAGTGAAATGAATGTCTAACATCCCTGATCTGGCATTAACATGCATTTACTTGGGGTTGAGGAGTTGAGTTAATGGGCAAAATCTGATTAAATTTCTTGAATTTTACTGCAAAAGCTGCATCTGGTGCCTTTCATAAACTAATATTCATCATCATCATCGTCCTGTCATTATAAATGCCACTTTGGCCTCATTGTGCTTATTTCATACTGATCCTTTTTGTCCAAAACTTATTCATGAGGACAAATTTTATATGAATCATGCTTACCTGGCAACCGCTAACCACTTGGGTTTACTACCGTGTAATTCAGTCGCTTTTTGGTGAATTTGATATACATACATCAAATCATGATAATATGGTGCAATTATTTCTTCTAAATGGAGAAGGGTTGTATCATCTTCTGCACAAACGAAAAGAAAAAAGGATTAATAAAAAATTCATTACCTCATATTTAAAAGTAAGAGAGTTAACTTTCGATTTATGCTGCATTGAGTTGAGGTACACAGATTTTCCAAGAACTATGAAATGGAAATTACCTTATTTATACTAACCTTCTCTTGAATTTCTAGATTGCAAACAAAATAATCACGGAGAGTGATCAGACTTATTATGTGATCATAATATTCAAAAAATTTAATTTTTTAGATCATCAATGACAACTTCATTCGATGAGGGGGTAAAGTAATGAAAAGAAAATTGAAAAGTACCATGTTCATTGAGTTTCCTTTCGAGCAAAAGGATTTTCATGGTAAATTCTTCTAGTACTTCCGCCAATGTGTTAGCATATGCTTGCAGAGTGAATGAGGATTCGATAAAATCTATTGATTCTCGGAAACTTGACATTTCCTGACAAACTTGTAGTAAATGCGACAGACGTGAGACAGTTTGAAAAGTTGCTTCCTGTTGGAGAAAAAAAACAGAAGGTCAAAATCAATCAAACAATAAAGTGTGACAGAGACTGGCAGTGACGCCCTAAATTTTATCTGCATAAACTCTAAATCCCATACTTAGCCTTGACTCCGAACAACAACAAGTGAGCACTCCATACAAACATATCATATAGATACCGACAATGAACCTGTAGAAACGCAAATCTCGTTTGCAGCATTTCAAAATCTCTGCTTCTATTTTATTTGATCAAAAAAGAAAAAGCTAACACTAGTGCTTTGAACTTTCATCCTTAGATTATTATTCACACAGAGGGGGGAAAAAGGAGAAGTTTTCAAAAAATGACATTAAGTGCTTTTCCAATTGAAAAATAAATATGACTATGCGTCTGCAAAGACACAAACTAAGATACACAATCCTGCAGTTTTCCGTTGATAAGCCTAATCTGGTTCAAAGAAGCTAATGATTTTTCTTTAGTAACAATAAATAAAAAACGAAATTATGGTTCTGATGCAGGCATAATTTTTGTATTTTTTCATTTAGGTTTAGAATAAGGAAATGAAGTATAAGCCCGTAAATATTGGATGATTCATCATTCATTTTAAAGAGTTCTTAGAGTCTCATGAGGAGTCTCATGGAATATAACAGCGATATCTGAACCTGAGCGACTGAGAACGTTTGTCCCTTTTCCTCTCTTTCTTTTTGTCTTAAATAAATCTTGAATGTCAAGTTATAGCCTCTTGCCATGAGGACTTAGTAAGAGGAAATCTAAAGCATACTTGACTCCGAATTAGCTATCGTCAGCCGATTGATTCCCCTTAATCTTCTTTACATATGAAGAGAAAAAAGGTACCTGAGAAGCAGTGGGTAAGGTGAAGTTTTGTTTGACGCTCAAGGACCCAGATCCATCCATTTGAAACAACGCACCACTTGAAGGACAATGAAGGGTCCATAAAATTTCCCGAAGAACTTTCTCCTCACTTAACACCATGAGCAATCTATTATCTTTTGTGCGTCGCCATGAATTTCTAGAGAGTCAGTAATAAAAGAAGATTATATTTAAGGACTGAATCCTAACAACCTATACATCAAGTTTGAGGGTACGCTAAAGTTACAATATTTAATAAGTTTAGTTTGTATTGCACCCCTTTATTAGATAAAAAATTTAGATTATGACTTTTAATTTTCTAAAAAAAAAAAAAGTGCCGTTATGAAAAGGCAAATCACAGCAAATTATTTGAAACGGAATTCATCAGTTTTCTAAGAGAAGCAATACTGAGATCATATGCATGTCTAATTAATGTGCATGGCTTAAGCAAAATCTAGTTTCAAACCTGCGGTATTAAAATTAGAGCGAGTCTTCAACAGAGCTGAGACTGAAAATATTGTTTTTATGGGTTGCTTAAAAACTAAAAGAGGAGCTTTCTTGTACATGAACTCATCAATTTATCAGTGCATGAATTATCCATTTGATTTGAAACCAAATCACTCCTCTTATCTTGGTCTCAACAGTTAAATTTTTAAAACCATCAGAGTTGTAAACGTACATCTGAAGTTTGAATGGGGCCTTATTCCAGAAATATCATTTTAAACTTGAAAATGGGGCAGAAAAAACTGTGTTAACCTTGAAGTTGATTCTGAGGGTGCATTCAAACGTTTTGGTAAACATACAGTGATTTGGACATTAGTATGGTTAAACTTATGTGAACTTGGGGCATATTCAGGCAATTCCCTAGAAACTTAGAATTTGGTCATTCAACCGTTGCCACTGTCAATTCTATATTTTGACTGTACATTCTGACTAAGTGCGTCTGCACACAGACTGTCCGGTTCATAGTGAGCTGATGATGACTGTCTATTTTCTTCGCAACTATCAAACAGAATTTGAGTGTGACAGCACAACGTTAAAATGAAAATTTTTAAGGCTAACCTAAGTTAAATATTTCACGAAGGAAGAGAGAAAAAATTGAATAATTTTGATCCTTACGCTAAATCCTTGAAACTGAGATTGGAGCTATCTCCCATTTTGGCAATCTCCTGGTCAATGTCCCACCATGAATGCTGAACTTGAGTTGCCAGAAATTCTTGTGCCATTATGCCTTCTTTAGCCATACATCTGAGGTATTCTTCACGATTCCGATACTTAGCTTCTGGTTCCGATCTGGGAAATAATGGAGGATACTGGAATTGAGCTGATACACCATCCTCCTGCAAATCCTTCTCATGATCCGCAGTGATTTCTTTTTCTCCGTCACTTTCCAAACTGCTCCAATCTGACTCCTGTGGATTATAAAGAAACAAATAAATAAACAAACGCAAAAAGCTCAGGGTGAATTTTTTGGACTAATGCTGGTTCTAAACTGAAATAACCACCACCTCAATTCTTTTCCTTTTTTCTTTGTACATTTACCATTGAACTAATCTAAATGGACGTAATATACGGACTGCTTCAGTTTTTACAAATATGGTTTTAGCATGAAATAATCTAGTAAAACTGTTGGTTCCTCTAAGATCAGAGAACGCTGAAAGATTTTTGCGTTTTTACTAGCTTTCATTGAGTCAGTGAAAAAAAATTAAATAGTTTACTTTATAAGTGAAATTGAGGAAATTATTCGGAATTAAAAATCAGGTTACAACTGAAAATGGGATCTCAACGAAAGTAAACAAACATTAAATCATTTAACAAATGCTAGGGCACTGAATTCTTTCAAATGAATATCGAAAATCGAAGCAACTGTAAGCGCATTGAAGCCCTTTATCTCACAAGAATCCCTCCTAACAACTCAAGCTAAAACGACACCCATCTAAGCACATAATATTGCACCTCCATTGAACTGTGGATTCCATCAATTTCAATCAGTTAGTTTCATGTGAGTTTTTTGGAAACAAAAAACTAAAATGTCCTCTCAGACATAACAGACATATTTTCCAGGAAACATCTCTGATTGGGGATTGGTAAACGCATCAATAGTGATATTTTCAATACTGCTCACTACAGTGTCTCCCACAGTGTGAATAATGAAAGTACAATCCAAAAAAGTTCAACAGGTGAGTCACAAAACTTTATTTTTAGTAAAAGCAAGGGTCAAAAAAGAAAACCTTGATGAACTATCCTCTCTGACAAAAGATAAAGGCAAGAATTAACTGATAAACTGCTGAGGAACTGACGAAGATTGAGGGTCCTCTCTTTCCCCACTCTTCCACTTTCCATCTAAAAAATTGTTCTAAAAGACTTTACACAAATGCAAATATAGAGAGGTCCCTTCCCCACTCCAACACTTTTTCAGCGCAAAGATTCAACTCACATCATCATGTGTGTAGTCAAACTTGTAGTCATCTTGGCGCAGGTATTTGGCCCACTCTTCTTTTTCCTTTTTTTTCAGGTCTTCGGAGTCGACGGGTTCAAACAACTCCTTCTCATCAAGGACGATATCCTCTCTAACATCGGAGGGACGGTAAGCTAAACTGAGCAACAACTGCAGGACTTGCCACTCGACGTCCACCTGAGAAAATAGAAATAATACTAGGAAATTTAATAATTTCCCTAAAACACAAAAGGCAGCTTGATCAGAGTGACGACCACTAGATATTCAGTTAGTCTGGTTGGCTTGGTAATGCTGTAGGCTGTAAGTTAAAATAAGCAGAGATTAAAAATAAACTATAAAATTTACATTTAAAAAAATTCTAAAAAAGGTATGAACACAGAGAAAAAAGGAGGACCGAGAGATATATATTGACAGTAAAAAAAAGTGAAAAATGTAAGTCACTTCCCCAACTCCTGGTCCTCTTTATTCACGATTGTTTACGAACATTCTTGAACTCTGATTATGTCCAACTTTTTTCCTGGTTCTCCTCACATACAACGTTCGAACTCGTGAAGAGTACCTCTTGTCCACATTTTTTCTTTTTTTCAATTTTTTTTTTTTTTTCTGAGTTATTTTACGACCTTTGCTCCTTACAAAAATTAACCTAAACTGCCTGAAGAAAGGTGAACTTTTCAAGTGTTGGACTTATCTTCACCGAACTGAGAAGGCGATCAACCAATGAAAAAAATTAGGATGAAAATAAAATCAAAAGAAAGAGAGAAAATCAATTAAAAAGAACATAATTGCAGGTATGATTAGAATTATCATTTTTTCCTTATTTTACCTCTTGTTTTTTCTTTCTTACGAATGGAATATGGACGTACCTAAATCAATCGCCTAAATTTTGCAAAAAAAAGTGGCATGCTATCGAGCATCATACATCGGCTAAAATTCTATCAATTGGGGCCTCGGAAATTTGCCGCCTTTTTCTAAATTTGAACTAAAAAATGTGTGTCTTTCTTCGACAAATCTTTGGATCAATTCTTCCTCTTAATGTATAAAAATGAAAATAAGTACACTAATTTTCATTACATTCTGCATACCTGGCCATAATTGCGAAGTTCTTTCAGGGAAATGAATTTCTTGACGAGGAGCCTCAGCTTCTCCGCTCTGCCAGGGAGTCCATGAAAGTGGAGCTTTTCAACGACGCCATCGACTTTCCGATTGACCTCCCACTTGTTGGCCGACGGATAGTTGTTGAACAGCAAGTGCGACATCGCATATTTGTAGCAGATGCCAGCATTTTCATCTTCATCCTGCGACAAATCAAACGCGCAATAGAGAATTTGAACAAGATATTGTACTGCTTCATACGCTGAGTTAACGATATTTTTTCAAATTTATTTTCAGAATGGGAAATTGCAGGAAAATAGATTTAAAAAGGTGGTAATTGACCACCTTATAACGCTGAGGGGCGGCATTCCTCATTTAAACATGTGTATTTTTAGAAAATTAGGCTGCAGGAAAATAAATCTAAAAGGGTGACAATTTACCACTTTATAACGCCGAAGGGCGGCATTTCCCATTTAGAAATGTGTATTTTTAAAAAATTAGGCCATTCCGTCATAACACCTTAGAAAATTTTTCGATTCGGAAACCGAAGATATTGTCGTGTTTAATTACTCTGTAGTCTCCATTAAGAAATGTAATTCATCACATTTTAGACGCCTACAAAAATAACACACTCAGTGACGTACTTAAATAGCGGAGAGGGGAGAGAAAGACTAGACGATTTTCCCAAAAATAAGTCGTTTTTCTTGATTTTTAGGAATTGATAAAGTTTTGACCCTCCCCTCCCCGCCTGCGAGACATTTAGTACAATACGACTGACCCCTATTTTCAATTTTATTTCTTTCATTTTTTTTCGAACGAGGCCGTCTCAAGGCCTCATTTCAAGAGTAAAACCTACGCACGCTCTAACATAAATAAGCGAACGTCTCCGCGAAGGTGGCCGTAGTTGGCCGTAACTCAGGGACCCATCGACGGACAAGGTTAAGGAAAGCGCTGACTGAAAGTGAGAAAATTATTGACACACGATTGGACAGCCGCGCGGAAAAATCAGGGCCATTAAACTGTAGGAAAGACGTGGAGACAGGGCTCGAGGAGATAACTGCCGATGACATCTGAGCTGCGAGGTGAGTCGGAAAAACCTTCCAACCACAACGGGACCAACCACCCACGAAACCGGTCCCAACATGTACCTCGCAATTTTCAGTTTCTGCATTTTATTCCGGCTCATAACGACAGCTCCTCCTCTTCGTAAGTTCTCTCAATTACTATCTCCAATTTCTCTTCCTCCATAAGGGTCGTGTTTAGGGGATGGCTACGTAGGCCGCGGCTCATGGCGGAAAATTTTGCGATTTTCTTTAAAAGTACGTGTCAAAAAAAAAGAAGAAGGAAAAAAAAACGGATTCATAAAAAAAATTACAAACGAGAAAATGCGATAAAATCTCTCATTTTCTGAGAGTAAAGATAAATTAATTTCTAATTTTGTTGTCTTTCGGTGACGCAAAGAGACAGCACCTTGAATTATTCGAGTTGAAAGAGGAACCAAACACGCAATTTGGCCTGAAGCTGCGCGGCGCGGAGAACAATGATGTGAAAACGAGAAGCTCTCGGCGCGGCGCGGCGGTCGACACGAAACACGTATCAGCGCCTGCAAGACTGCATGAATACTTCACGCATTGCATCAAAAACAGTGCAGTCAGCGATCGGTGTGCGGAAAGCATATTAGCGCCTACAAGACTGTACGAATACTTCACGCACTGCGTCAAATACAGTGCCACCGGAAAAAATGGATTGCTGATTTAACAATTAAATTGTTAAAAAAAAGTGACTGCAATGTTTCAAATGTGCATTTTACACTAGTGGAAAGCCAATGTAACCACGGGGGTGATTGAAACAGCATTTTTTTGTAATATCTACATTGAAACATTGCAGTCACTTTTTTTCAATTTCAAAATTGTTAAATCAGCAATTTAATTTCTTCCGTGACGCGGTCGGCGCGGCGGCGGAAGTTAAAATCATGAAACCACATTCATGTTTGTTCTTTCATAATTGTTTCGTTTATTTCTAATCAATGGAAGGTCTTGTCCACACAGAGATATAGGTTTACGGAACTTAACTTTCGCGCTAAGTTCCGTGAAATTTTGCTAGCGTTGACAGGACTTTCACAAAACATGTACCCACCCGAGTAAACGCGTCTTATGCACCCCCTCCCTCCTCCGGCACGTCCACGTGATGGTTCTCATTGATGTTTCAAAACTAATGAGAAGGGGGTAGAAAATATGTTAGCGGTAATATCATATCATGTTCTACTCTTTCCCTCCTGAAATGTGGGCTGCGTCTGGTTAAAAAAGAATAAATACATTGGAAGAAGTTATTTTGGCAAACATCATTCTTTGCATCACACATTTCAGTGTTTCAGTGGTTTTTAAGTGACTTTGTTACAAAAAAGTCACCGAAAAAAAAAGCCGCGCGCGGATAATCGAGAAGTGGGCTGCGTCTAGTCCAAAACGAATGAATACCTTGGAAGAAGTAATTTTGGCAAAAATCATTCTTCGTATCACACATTTTAGTGTTTTAGTGATGTTTTAGTGACTTCGTTACAAAAAAGCCACCGAAAAAAAAAACGCGCGCGGATAATAAAAATGTGGGCTGCGTCTGGTCAAAAAAGAATAAATACCTTGGAAGAAGTAATTTTGGCAAAAATCATTCTTCGTATCACACATGTTAGTGTTTCAGTGGTGTTTCAGTGACTTCATTACAAAAAAACCACCGAAAAACAATACTGCTGTGCTACGGAAGAACGCCGTATGAATATTCGAGAGTAGCCAAATTTCCTTCGATTAAACGTTCATTTTTGAGGAAAATTGTGAGTAGGTATTTTTCCTTCAAATTTGTAGAAGTTTTAGATCAAATTACAAACAAAGTTATCTGAGAAATTGGTAGACAAATATTCAAAAATTGTCCTAAAAATTAGTGATTTGCCACGGGAAATTTGGCAACGCCTGAAGGTCCATACGGCGTTCTTCCTTAGCACGACAGAATAGTGTATTTGCTTCAGTAAAAACACTAAAAACCGCGGATAATCGAAGCGCGGATAGCACATCATCAGACAATTCAGACATTCAGACACAGTCCGTCTGAGCGTGATGGTAGGACGGCTTTGGCGGGGTCTGGTCGGGTCGGATCGGATGGAATAGAATAAGCGTATACCTGGACCCCCTTCCGTCGCACTGTGGATCGAGTCAATAGGAGAGGTCGCACAAAATTTGGAAACTTTAAACGCTTATAACTCCGCTAATACAAAACTCTGAGGTTCTAAAAGTGTTTCATCGGTTTCCTCGTGAAATTTTCTATTAGAAGCACCTCTCAATTTTTAAAATGTGACGAAATAAACATCAAAATTTGCAGTTTTAGTCAAAAATATCATGTCCGTTCTCTCAAATTGACTCGATCCACTGTGCGTCGCCCCTCACTCCATTCCCAACATGATGAGGGGGAACAGCGCAACAACGCGCATCGATGTGCGGCTCCAACTCCCCTCCGCCGGGAAGCGTCGGCAGCTGTCGGAACTAGTCTGGCCTCAGCCTGAGCCTACACAGCACGTGACGGTTTCTTTTTTTATCACCGCGGCAAAACTCCATAACAAAGAGGAGTCGTTGTGAACTGGTGAACTCGTTTCCTATCGCATGAAATCGAACATCGAAATGGTGGACAGAAGTGTGTTGATCGGACTGGTGCGTCAGCGATCGTCGCTGTGGGACCCGCAGGACCGACATTACCGGAGCCGCGAAATGCGGACCCGACTGTGGGACGACGTCGGACAAGAACTCGGCGTCACCGGTAAGTGCATACGCGTACGTCCTCGCATGGGCGGATCCAGCAAATTGGCAACATTGTTTTTCTCCATTTAAGGTGATTCGTCAAGCTCAAGTGACGTGGTCGAACTGGCATGCGATATATCGCATCGATTAGGTCAAAAATCTCGGTCGATTTCAAATTTTTAGCGAAAAAAAGGACGATAGCCCCTGCGCATGAGCCTAAAGAATCATTCTAAACCCAAAAATCAACAAAATTCCGAGAAATGAAAGCAGAATAGTGTTTGGAAAAAAACCTCGCATTCGATACAGAAATCGATGGCTGAATCGATTGCGCTTTTCTTTCTTTTTTTCGCTAAAAATTCAAAATCGACCGAAATTTTTGACCTAATTGATGCGAAATATCGCATGCCAGTTCGACCACGTCACTTGACCTTGACGAATCACCTTAAACCCATGGAAAAGTATCGATTTTGGAAGGGCCGGGTACTCCGACAAGAATCGATTATTTAACATAGGTTTAAATGGAGGAAACCCAGTGTTGCCGAATTGCTGGATCCGCTTCTGACGTCCTGAGTAACGTTTTGTGACGAGAATATTGAAATAAAAGTTGCGATTCCTCAGTCGTGAATTCCGAATATGTTTGCAGAATTTGTGAGTGGCGATTTGAAACGAGGGAAGATAGGCAATTTTCAATAAAACGAAAAATTGCAACTGATTATAATTTTAATACACTATCGATTCCACTAGCAGCCCCTTCAAATGGTAGATAGACATCAAACACAACGTCATGAGGCAGTGCAAATAGGGGGCTTCAAGGACAAGGCGCGTTAAGTGCAGTTTTTGCTATTTCGAGAAATACGTGTTAGAAGTTTTTGAAATAATATGGATCTTTACGACCCTGGTAAAGATTGGCAGTAGAATCCGTGTTCCAAAATACCATAGACCTAAAGCCGGCTGTAAGATTTCCAATAGCTTTTGTAGCCGGCTGTACAATTTCTTATAGCCTTTTATAGCCGATGGCGATTAAGCAACAGCCAGACGATAAAGTTTATGCTAAACGTTAATACGGATACTAGCACTTAGTTAGTTTTTGGACTACCGCTCTCTTTTTGTGCCGTAGTGTCTTGATTAATTTTGCGAGGAAAGCTCCGTACTTTTGAAGGATGCGTGTCATTCTTAATATGTTGGAGCGCCTTCAATTTCTTATGATACTGTGCAATACCTCTGGTGTGAAATAGTTGCTTCAGACGCCGTGGCACGCTGCGGCGCGAAGGGCAGGCAGAGAGCGCGAAACGCGCATTGGCGCCTACAAACCTAACAGAGATACTTCACGCATTGCGCAATGCGTGAAGTATCCCTGTTAGGTTTGTAGGCGCGGCGCCAGTGCGTCGCCGTTCCGCTTGGTGTTAGGCTCTAATATTTAATCCCGCGGAGTCAGCGTCTTTCAACTCATGATTTTGAAATGTTTGCACACTCTGTAAGGATTACTCTCATTTCAATTGATGAAAAAAAATATGTTTTGAAGGAAAATATAATGTGTGTTTTGTAAATATTAACGTAGCTCCGTATTAAACTTAATGATTTCCAAAACACACGAATTTCTACACAATTTCTTACAGCGTTTTACAGCCAATGGCGATCAAGTGTAAAGCCCGGCGATAGGAACTATAGCCCGACTGTATACTTTTTTATAGCTTCGTATGGCCCGGCTTCATGATTTGCTCCGCTTTCTACAGCCAGCTATATGATTTTCAATAGCCTTTTTTGGTCGGCTATAAGAACTCCTATGGTATTTGGAAACGCAGCTCCTATCGCCAATTTTTACCAGGGGACGGAAAGAGAGTTCAAGCTGACGTTTTGATTCTTAGAAATTAAAATTTGGAAGCAAATTTTTCACA
Organism: Bemisia tabaci; assembly: GCF_918797505.1. Classification (NCBI taxonomy): domain Eukaryota; kingdom Metazoa; phylum Arthropoda; class Insecta; order Hemiptera; family Aleyrodidae; genus Bemisia; species Bemisia tabaci. Next base: position 52,242,170 of record NC_092796.1, read on the forward strand.
TATAATATACGTCAAGACTAGTTTTACTTGAAATCATTGATATCTCAATTTTTTCAAAAACTGCGCTTATGCGCCTTGTCCTCCAAGCCCCTCCAATGATATAACAGGTTGACTGATTGAACCAAAATCAGCTTAACTTACCTGCATCAAACTTCACTGAATTTTCTCTCATGTTACATTTTACACACAGAAAACTAAGCAATGCTCTGACTTAAAATTTCATGAGCAAAGTCCGTACAATTCGAATAAAATTCACAGACAATTCGTAGGTATCATGTTGTGTAGTTTTTGTGTTTAAAGAAAAAAAAATGAGAAGAATTAAGGCGATGTAAAATGAAGTTCTGATAAATGCCCTCCAATTGTAACATATTCGCTTAATCGTAATTTTTTGCAACCTAGGCTACTTAGGGTTTTTTTTAGATGAGCCTTTCAATGCTCGTATTTTTATGTAGCCTATAATTCTCCTGAAAATGGATATGCTCTCTTCTAGAAATGACTAGCTTACTTTCTTCCAACACTAAATTAATGTTCGACTTCTTCTTTTCCGCTTTCTTTATGAAATAAATGAGCCGGATTCCAAGGTCTGAATTTCGAAATATTACCTAAAAGAAATTAAAAAATCACAAGCGACGTCAAAAATTAATTTCCTTTCCGAAGCAAAAAAGAAGAACAATCATCTGGCAACAGACGCATTGAAGTTAGTAACCTTGGAGCGGCATGCCTGCCCGTTTCCTTCTACCCAAAAATTTTAAAGTTAAACAAATTTTACAGTGAAGAAAATGCTTGCGTCCCTCTTGTGTATTGCTGTTGTCGCCTATTTAATAACATGTAACCCCGGGACGACCCGATGTAAAACCGAATGTCCAGAATAAGCTAAATTCTTTGTCAACCTTACCGTGAAATTTTCCTTCCAAAATGTGACAATTTTCCATCGAGGCTCCCGGTCCACCCCGTTACCATGGAAGCGCCCGAAACCGCTCGGGTGCCAAACCTCCGATTTAAATTCACCATTCCTCCTATTAATTTCGATTCTTCCCCGCAGGAGAAGTCGCTCGGAAAAACTGGGAGATCCTGAGGGACATATTCCGAAGAAAGTCCAAGGACATCGAAACCTTCAAATCGCGAGTCATCTCAGAGGGGAATCCGGCACTGAGGCCGGTCTCCAGGTGGATCTACTTCGACGAGATGAGCTTCTTGGCGGACGTCATGAGACCGAGACCGCAGAAGAACCCCCAGGCAGAAGAGGGGGGATCGCCCGACGACTGCGAGCAAGACGACGATGACGAGGAGGTGGACACGAGACAGCGGGAGAGTGGAGGTCGCAGCGATCTCCAGTGTCTCACGTGCAGCGGTGGCAAGAAGAAGAAAAGATTGAGTGCGAAAAAACGTAAGTCTCAAAACTTGAGCAAAAGCAGGGAGGAAGAGGACGACGATATGATGTTCTTCAGGAGTCTGCTGCCGTACATGAAGAAACTGGGGCCGCTGCAGAGGATGAAGCTGAGGTCGACGATACTGGACAACGTCGTCGCTGCGATCGAGACGAGCGAGGAATCCGGGTCCAAGACGGCTCTGGTGCCTCTGGGTCGAGAGGCACCCTCCGACGACCAGGTCGCCTAGCCGAAAATCCTGGACGAAGTCGACGGGACGCGAAGAAGTCAGAGAAAGTCGAAGAATCCCCGGAACCGGTAAGGATCAACGAATCTTCCGGCCGAAACTTAAAGCGCCAGATACACCTGCGAGTTATACAAGCGCTCGTTGAAAGCGGAGCACCAATGGGATACCAGGATTTCGACCGCACGACGTTACGCTATCGAAATCCTCCTGGCCTATTGGTGTTGAGCCCTGTGTCCACTCGTCAAAATGGTGACAAAATGGAAGCTCCAAAAGAACCGAAATTCAAAAAAGAGTCTCGCCGCTCTATTTTGAGATGGAACTCTCACCAATCGCATCAAGTCCCGACTTTGAGCCACTTATCGTTTAAATCGATTCACTTTGAGCTTCCATTTTGACGTCATTTTGACTAGTGGAGACAGCGCTTTGCACTCTCAACAAGCGCTTGTGACTCGCAGGTGTGTCTGGGATTTAAGCCGTCCAAAGGACAAAACATGGCGTCACCCTCACGCCACAGTCACAAGCGTCATTAGGACCGCGTCAAGCAGAAAGGAACCAGACTTTGTCTGGACAATTTAATTAGTTGCAGGAGAACATTTGAGCGGATTACTTTGAAAACTTTGAGAAATTTACTTCGCACTATGCAAAAAATTTACTGAAATTTGCACAAAAATCCGCACAACTGTTTTCATGTAAAAAATTAAATTGCCCAATCAAAGGCATTAACTAATATGGATACGTTCCTTTCTCCTTGACGCGGTTCATTTTTGATTGGGCACCATATCGTCAAACGTCTCAAACTTGTCAAATTTCTACCGAAAAACTAATGAACGTCATCACCTTAAAATTTTACATAATATCTCTTACGTCATCAAAATTGATCCCCGACATTTTTATGAATTTAAAAAAAAAGACTAAAACGATATTGAGATGTCAGGCAACTTGGCATCTAATTGAAAATGGCGCTAGACTAGAGATACTTCGGTCAGAGGGTGACGATAAATGGTCTTTTTCGGCCCTAAAATTACAGTGCTCGGAAAATTAGTTCAGTTACCAATTTGACTTTTTATGACAGATACTTGCAGCATTTGCTTTGGAATTGTGTGAATCTCCTTTAAACTCCAAGGGCAATTCGTAGAAAGTTTCGAGGCGTGATGTTACTTAATTTTCCTGTAAAAGAATTGAACATGGGAGGAAATTATGCAACATGACATGTACACAGGCTGATTCTCAGGTTGAATCAGTTAGGTGACAGTGTTTTGTGCAGCCTAGTTTTCTGTCACGTTGTATTTTTTCAACAGAAATTTAAAAACATACTGCCTTCAGCATCTCTGTGGATTTTCTCTAGATTTTAAAGCGTATTTTCACAAATTTTTAAGTCAAAATGTTCCTTAGTTATCGAATTTCTCGCAGAAGATTCGTTGGTTAAATCGGATCTTCTTGAATCTTGCAAGAAATTCATTCAGAACTAATTCAGGATCTCATCTTATAATATATCTCTTGTTTTTGCAAGGACTACTGAGGTACTTTTATTTACTTTCAAAAAAAGCAAAGTATGCGTAAACTTTACATTTTTGTAATTAATTTGTGTTTATTTAAAAACAAACTGACGTTAATTTTATGCTGATTAAAAAACATTTTAGAGCGGGTTATTTGCTTACGCAATAAGACCATTTTTTTCATGAAAATGCGCATTAAATGAGGATAAAATTGTTCCCGAGCATATTTCCTCGTAACACTTACTCAAATTTACAGATTTTTTTTCCATTCCGTGTATATTTTTATAATTAAGTACATAGAAATAAAACAGTACAGGTACTGTTTTATTTCTATGTACTTAATTATAAAAAGATCAGTAGGTCTACTGATCTATTACAATTTTAAAAAACTAAATGTTTTTGCTGTGGCCTAAAAACCGTTTCTTGTTAGCTAGTGCATACTGTTTTTTTGCTTCCTCTCCCCCTTTACTTTTATCTCCTATATTCATAATCTAAAATTTAAAAATGTAACGTACCAGAGTTTTTTGTACCTGTTTACTTTTTTCTTGCGAGTTCTACAACTTGTTTAATAGTGTTTTCAGAGCAAGTTTCCCTTACAATCTAGTAAAAACATTTTTCCCCGTTTCACAACCACAGTGTTACGAATAATTAAGTGAAATCTCATGAAAACATCTGGGAAAAAAGCTATTTACAGTCGTTAAGTTTCTGTTAAAGTTCGAGATCACTTTTTTCTTCACAATTTCATTTGCCTTGTTCTTACTCCCTGTTATGATGGCAGCGCTTCGATCTCTAAAAACTATAAGAAAGGAAAGAGAAATAGAAAAACCCAGCTTCTCCTCTTGACAAATCCTTTCTTTTCCAGACCTCATATTAGTCTTTAAGCAACTGTGAATTCTTGTTCATTCACATTTTATTTGTAAGCTGGTTGTTCTCTTCCGTTTGGCTGGAAGAATTTCTATGTTACCTGACAGAATACAGCAGAGTCATTTGGGCGACCGGAACTATAACGTGGATAATCTGATTAACTAATTGTAAGCTATTTGACCAGGAAAACTTATCGAAAAGGCTGTATTTTGAGAGGCCCCCTTAAAACACTCATCCAATCACAAAAGAGCCACCGAAAAAAAAAATCCCGCGGATACCTACTTTGAATCGCGGATAGTCAAGACTCTGCTGTTTTTCTGACCGACTGAATATTTGTTTTATTTTTTTCTTAATTCCTTTTACTTAAAGAGATATGTAATGTTTCAATAATGTGTTTATTTCTGTGTAAATATCAATTGTTTGAATAAATATAAATTTATTTTTTAAAGTCTTTCAATAAAATTGTATTGCCTTGAATCAACCTGCAAGAGATCTCTCAAATGGGAGACGGAGACGGTCGTTGAAAATAAGATGAAACAAAATAATGGATGAGATTAGGCGAAAACTCCCTATCTTCCCTGCAACAACTTCTGAGCAACTATTTTGACGACCTTAACGGTAAATTGCACGCCGAACGAAAGGAAGGAACTTCGAATGAATTCAAGGATTGCAAAATGCAATTACACATGCATAGTTTCACGGGGAAAATGTCTTATTTCAAATAAATGTCCATCTCATTTCAACGAATGTTTAAGGATCTAGTACATGCAATCCGCAGCAAACAAAGGAGAATTCGACAAAAACCTCAAAAAATTTGTTTCAATTTGTTTCAAAAATTCAATTTTTCTTTCTTTCGAAATTTCTAAATTGAGTTTTTATTTCTAGGCATTTTAAAGTTATTTTTTATTCACAAATAACATGTTTAAATTTTGCATCTTCCTGTTGTGTACTGCCCACCTCATAGTTCAATTCATTTTGATTTTGGAGCCTTTCCTCACTCGAATGACTTGTTATCACTGATTCTTTTGAGTGTCGAGAGAAAAATTTCGAGAGCTAATGTACGGCAGTTGAATTTAAGTCTCTGTGAGAACTGGCACGACGCTCATAAGTAATATTAAGAGGTAGTATTTGTCCTCTACATAAACGTAGCTGAAAAAAAGATGAGACCATGAGCCTATAAATCCTTCATGAGCGAGTCTAATCTAAGGGAGGAGCAAACCAGCCACTGAAATGTTGCTTTTTTGGCATCAAAAATGGGTGCTAAAAAAAAAAAAAAAAAAAAAAAAAAAAAAAAAAAAAAAAAAAAAAAATCGAATTTTTCGAAATTTGGTAAGTGATAGGGAAAACCCTCAAGGTAAAATTGAACTTCATCAGCGGAAAGTAATCGAGTAGTCTAGTAAGATATCTGAAATCCTGAGAAAACTTAATTTCCCGTCCTTTCGGATGCAAGACAAAGTGATCAATTTTACACGGGAGCACAATGGAACATGGTGAATTAGGCCAATAAGCCTAAGAAATCTCGTTTATCAGACACAGCGAAGGAAAATTCTAAATATATACGATACATGCTTATCAATTCATTATCGACTGCTAAATTCGAAAATAACGTTGGTTCTTGAAATTTCCTTTGAGAATTTTTTGTGGACAAATATCACTTTTCCGGAATACTGATGGAAAAGAGGGAAAACTAAGGTAATCTTCAGACTCAGCGCTAAAAATTAAACGGGCCGTAACTTTCACACTCTCAGCAGTTTTCTTTCTGGTGCGGGTCTGTGTTATGAACGTAAACAAACATTTTCAGGCGTCTCGGATGGAGTTAATCAGAGAGGTCGGATTTAAAATTTTTAACTAAAACTGCAAATTTTGATGTTTATCTCGTCACATTTTAAATTTCAAGGGGCGCTCACAGAACACTGGAGAAAAAAAAAACACATTGAATCTAGAGTACAGACTCTTGAAAACATTGACAAGAAAAAATACTCTTGATTCAATCGGATTTTTGCTTGAATCAAAACGAAATCCGCTTAGATTAAGATGCTTGGTTCTTGATTTAAGCTAGATTCTGATTGAACCAATAGTACTTTTTCTTGTCGATGTTTTTAAGAGTCTGGACTCTAGATCCAATGTGTTTTTTTTTTTCTTTTCTTTTTTTTTCTTCTTTTTTTCCGGTGAAGAAAATTTCACGAGGAAACCAGTGGTGCGACTTTTAGAACCTCAAAGTTCTGTATGATCGGAGTTATAAGCTATTAAAGTTTCCGAATTGTTTCCGACCTCTGCCATCAACTCGATCCACTGTGCGTCTTTGAAAGAGAGTTCGCTGCCGGCCTTCCAAAATTTTCATTCAAAAAAGTTGATCGACGGCTGGTGCGCGAAAGAGTAGAGTCGTCATACGCAATTTTAAGCTCCGCGGCCACAGGTGAGACGAGCTGTGCGAAAATCAAAACACGCAGCGCAGCCGGAGCCCGAGAACAATGCTATCAATTGGAGAGCAGAGCGACCCTTACTCGAGTTGGAATTCAAAACACTATCGGCTCCAATCCGAGAGAGAAAAGCCGTCGTGCTCTATCACTGGCGACGCCCGAAAAGTCGAAAGTATGGGCAAGTCGGGTGTCCATTGAAAACGGCGAGAATCTTGCGTGCCAATTCCGAGAAAACCTATAAATCCTTCGCAAATACTAGGAACGAACCAATCGAGATAGTTTCTGCGTCTACAACGTACGTTAAAGTGTAAGCTATGCGCGGAACGAGTTCAGCGCTTTGGGGGGCGGTTGTCCTTTGTCTCGCGACACTCAACCCCCCTGAAGTCCAGGCACACGACACAGTTACGAGTCCGACTGAAGATACTTCTCACTCTCGTCCGAGAGAAGATTTCGAGGAGAGGCCATTGAATGGGGATTTCGACGACAGTCAAACGAATGGAGATCCCGACAGCACTCAATCGGTTGGTGATTCTGAGGGTGATCGGTGGAATGGAGATTCCGACAGTGATCCATCAATTGAAGATTCGGAATATGATCGATCGAATGGGGATTCCGGTAGTGATCGATCAGTTGGGGGTTTCGAAGATGGTAGATGGAGTGGAGATTCCAGCAGCGATCAATCGAGAGTAGATTTAAGCGGTGCGCGGTCGAATGGAGATCCTAACAGTGATCGATCGAATGGAGATTCTGAAGGAGATCGATCGAGTGGAGATTACAACAGCAGCGAAGCCTCCGAGGATGTGGAGGTTGCAACCTACGGCGAGGCAAGTTCCGACGGAGGTAATTCGAAGGTGACCGGTGGAGAAGCAAGTGGGGGCTTGCCTCTAACTAGCCGCCGGAAAAGAGATTTAAATGCAGATGCATTTAATTATGCATCGAATCCGGAAGACATGATAAAGTTGGCTCTAGAAGCGGCTCGCACACCAAGCATACCTAAGAACTTCCAAGAGCTGAAGGCTGGGGAGCAGAATATGGACATGGACGCTATAAAAGAAGCGGCTCTTGCCGCAGCTCGTGCAGCAGGTCCCCAGTTCCCAGGTCCCGAGGAGCAGTCCCTTTTCAGCCCCAGCGACGCGACGACCGACATAACGGCCGCAGGAGAGTCACCGACACCAATCCTACTCGCGGACAAAGTTTCAACATTGACAGGAGGAGGAGGAGCCAAGGTAGAGCTGACAGTCTTTGACAAACTCTTGGAGACCCTCGGGGAGGATGCAGGGGTCGGAGGAATCACCGGAGCGGAGTCTTTGTTGGATCTGAAGGCCACAGTAGCGCAAAAGCTTGTGGAGGATGTTGCAGGAAAGCCTGTAGATAGCCTACTGGGAAGTTACACTTTCCCGAACACAATTATCAAGCAGCTCATTGAGGACGCATATGCAAAGGCCCAAGCGGTTTACACTAACACACTCTGTCAGATTTCAAACACGTGTCTACCAACCTCTATTACCCTAACGTCAGTGGCCGTGATATTAGGCAACAAACCTTGTAATTCATGATCGTCGGCGGGAACATCACAAGACAACAGATTCACGCTCTGCCGTTGACAGCAAGAGCGCCGTATTTACTAGAGTACCTGTGTACGGGAGAGTATTGCCATCTCCGTGCCGCTCTCTGATTGGTTCACCAGTTTTAGGCTATCATGAAGCTCCGAAGTTGGCCCAATGTAAACAAACCCGACTCAGAGGAACACGTATTATCGGCTGAGAAATGAGGGATGATCACACTCAAAGGTTGATTTTCGGCAGAAATATCCATCAAAGTTCGATCCGAACTCAATTCAGAAGTTTATTCTAAAAAATTTCTATCACATCCAAAATCATGTCTAAAACTTTGTCGCCATCTTGCTTGTATATATTGGGCCAAACCATAAAGCACATAGAGTCGTAATGCAAGTGGGAGAGCTGGCGCCAATTTAAAGCATTTTCCAGGTCCCGAATTCCGAGATTCTGTGCGGCGCCGGGTCCCTTTTTCGATACACAATCGATTGTTTGCGATACACAGGGACCCGGCCATATTCCACACCGCCATTTTAAATCGAATATGTATTGAAAAAGTGACCCTGCACACCGGGCTCGGAACTCGTCGAGCAGAATATGGCGTCAGCTCTCCCACTTACATTACGACTCTATGTACTCTATGAGTCAATTACTAGCAGCGGAGGGGCTGAGTTTTTTTTACATTGGGCCAACTTTGGGGCTCCATGATAGCCGACCAATCAGAGATCGGCACGCTTTTTCTGTAGTAAAAGTAAAAGGATTGAAATGGCAATACTCTCCCGTATACAGGTATACTCTAGTATTTACATTCCAGAACTGGAGATTTTTTTTCTTTTTTTCCACGGAAAATTTTCGATTACGAGAAAACTTGATTTCTATCATGCTTCATTTTTAAAGAAAGAAAAAAAAAAAAAAAAAAAAAACACCAAAATTACACAGATGTATATGAGCTTTCTTCAATTCTTTATTACCTACTTTCAACCATTATAATCATCGCTTGCTTATTCGGTTACTACAGTATAAAATCATAAAGTTTCTCAGACCATGATTAGATTACGATTTACATCGTCATTTTCTGATATCGGATCACACATTTTTTCAATATAAAGGGTCATTCAAAAGTCACGCACCACTGGCCATAACTTTAAGTTCTAATTATGATATCGACTTGCGGTTTAAGACGTTTTTCCTCATATTGAGAGGAAATATTTTTAAGGTACTTTCCCAGTTTTTGATCCCCTCGGAGGGAGAAGGGCGGGGGGGCAACTCAAAAATTTCAAATGGCCACCTCCCTCATGGCCTGTGGTGCGTGACTTTTGAATAACCCTGTATAATTATCGATATACATAGTAGTATAGTATATCGACGGTGAAACTATACCAAACCATGTAATCCCGTTTGCGGTGTTTAAAAATCTCTGCTCACATTTTATTTTTTCAAAGGAGACCAGATCGATACCATCCTTTGAAATTTTCACCGAGTTTTCTCTGCAGAAGGAGGAAAAATAACGGAGGGTTTCAAGAACTGACGTTGTATAGTTTTTCATTCAAAAAATAAATTATGACAGGAAGTCTGCTACGTCGCAAACCAAGATACGTGGTCTGGTAGTAGTGTCACAGTCGATATGCAAGTTCTGGCTTTTTTCGAATCAAAGTCGATGAAAACCAATCAATAAAAGATTCAAATCCTTTTCAAAAACTTTAGACTTCTATCGGTTTGCGGTTCGGGCGTATGAACTATGAATGTTCATACTTAGCATGTCGACACAATATGAGCCTTTTTTTTAAACACCATAGATGACGGAACGCTCTTCCAATTAACGCAAACAACATACAGTGATGGAAGAGTATATGAAGTTGGGTTCGAACCCAACACGCAACTATTTAAACTCTGCGACGGACCGGTTGCATACCCTAGATATTGCGGCGAAATCTGAGTTCTATGCGCGCTCGCGATGCATGTACAAGCCCAGTTAGCAAGATTGAGCTCCGTCATTTGGATCCATTAGCCCGTACAGGAGCTCGCTCCAATACTCGCGTTATCCACAAAATGTAGCAGTAGATTGAAGATGGCATTGCTAAGCGCGCTCCTTACAGTCTCCGTCCACAGTCTCTAGCGGCAGATTGGAGACTGAGTTGATAAGCGCGCTTCTGACGGTGTTCATCCACCGTCTCTAGCGGTTGAACGAAAATGAGTCGGGTACGAGTCCAGGCGAGCGCATCTAGCCGCGTGTGTAGTGCGTTTGGAGTTGCGGAGAAATGCAGGAGTCTGGATGCGCGCGCCGCGCGTCCTTCAACAGGCAAGTTGTTGTGATTTGAGTCGTGAGCGCTTATGGAATTGATTGTAAAGTCCACTTGTTAAAGTAAGTATTTTCCCCATGTTTTTATTGCGTTTTCATTTTCTTTACCGGTGTTTAATTCTGCCGCTCGTGCAAGAAACAAAGCCGAAGTATTTATCTCTTAGTTAGTTATTTCGCTGAGGGACGAAAGTTAGTTTTCCTTTTCAGAGCTAACCTCCCTACCACTTTCTACCATGCTCTGTTTGTTTGAATTCAACATATTTCCTTGCGAAAGTGCAGGACAGCTGATCCTCAGTTGTCCTCCAGACGTTGAATTACTAATTCGGCAAGAACACAATTCAGCTTAATAAGCCAAAATTCTCGTGATTGTAGTCTATTCGAATCTTACTTGGCTAATGCAAGGTACCACTGGCTTACATCTTGTAGACTCGTGTAAGCACTCGAGCAGTGAGCTTGCTTATAAGTTGTCGACGTATATACTTAATCAATGAGTTTCAGACTGCATCTCACTTCTTCTCCGCTAGGTACTTTCATCTGTGCTCAGGGTTGGAATTGTCCTTGTCCATTGTAACCTATCTCGGATGAGATAAGCTGAACTCAATGAGTAATTGATTTTGGTTTCATCCGCTGGGTGGTCCTTGTTAGGTGTGGAGTATTTGTTCACAATAACATACCTCAAGGGGTTGCGGAGTCTCTCAGAAGTCAACGGAAATGAAATGGTGATTTTCACAGAACTTTTATGCGTTAGTTCTGAAGTATTCAATATTTAAATGATAACAATCGCTGATTCTTTTTACAGAGTAAATGTATAAGAACTAAACATAAGTTGGGTTTATTAGGTGTGAAGCTAATGTGTAATGTCATTTTCTTCATCTATTTTTCAGTGGCCTCACTCCAGACGAGCATCTGCACTCAGATTTATTTCCAAGTATTCTGGAATTTCCAAGCGGCTAATATTCTATGATCTGATTGCCCATCCTGTATCTGAGCAATCATTGGTAGAGAGTTAGCAGCAAAATCAAATCACCTCAAAATTCATCATTTAGTGCTTCAAACAACATTGATATCAAGGAAGATTTAGTGTAGGCAACTTAAATAATCATAAACAGTGACTTTCAAAGTTTGATTTGTCCAGATATTAATTTTTTCAAACGAAGAAGAAAAGTGTACTTAAGTTCAGTGTTGGAAATGCCTAAATATCTGAATCAGTAGGTAAAACCAAAGTGTTCTGAATTTAAGTTTTAAAGAAGAACTTTATATTTGGTGAGTCTTTTTTTATATAATTTCTTAACGCATACTCTTTCAACACAGAAGGACTTTGATAAACTGTAGAAAGCAGTTTCTTTTGATGCTCATCATGAAACATCATCTCAGCAAGTTTGATGCCCTCTCAAGTTTGAGTTACATATTTGTGCTGTATATTACCTGAAAATTTTGATTTTATGTAGTTCAAAGCCTTGAATATTTTCTGTCATACTTTTTAGTGATCTAGCTGTATTTGTCGGCATCATTTAAGTGGATCTGAATGTCATGATTTATCATTATAACTTATTAAGCTTAAATTATAGACATTGTGTAACTCCATCCCCCCAAAACTGAGGGTCTCGCAGTCAAAATCTCACGATACTTTACACCGGTGACTAATGAAGAGTTACTGGAGTAAGCGTTATTCGGACTAGATGTGGCGCATCAATCAATACCTTAGTATACATTTTCTACATCAAACTTCATTCATCTTTGCAGGGTTCTCTATGGCAAACATGCTCCCTTTGTGCTACCAGCTACATGTGTCTTTCAGTGTCATTGATTATCCTAGGATGACCAATGACATGTGTCATCCATAATCGTAGGATGACCAATGACATGCGCCGTTTAATGTCATTCATCATCCTAGAATTCCTAACGACATGTTTTAGGATTTTCAATGACATGCATCCTTCAATGTCAGGATTTTCAACAATATATGGAGTTGAATGTCTTTCAATGTTTTTGTGAGGAATGAAGGATATACCCTTGGAACGACATCTGATGATAAAGTGGCAAAAGTTATATTTTCCTTGAGAAAGTGGTGAAGATTCATTGTCAGCTTCGATGAGATTTGATAGAAAGTATTTGCAGCATCCTATTCTGGACGTATGTTGAGGCTCCATCAAATACGGCTAAAGTCATTAATACTGTTCTTTCGTCAGCTTTCCAATTTTATCGATAATAATTCTTACATCTACTTAATAGTGCCGATTCCGAGAGGAGACTCTTATCAACAGGGTTGTAGAAGAATAATAAGTTATCAAAACCAATGTTTTAAGATATGGCTAGTCTCCAGAATTTCTTATTTTCATACAAATTATGCTTATTACTTGTGCAATGTGTTCCATACATCAACTTTTTTAATTAATGGAAAAACTGAACTAGGTAATAAAATTTTCTCTTAAATCTCTAGTTTGCCCTAGAGAAAAGATCATCTTGTACATCATCAATGTACATCTTAAATTTAGAAACGAGTCTATTTGGAATGATATAATGGTAATAAAATATCTTTGTTGGTATACATCTGAGTTTTTTTCTTTTCTTCTTTTTTCTTGACTTTAAATGTTCTCCTTTGTTACATTGTTGAGAATAAATCTAGTTAGCCATAGGGGAAATAATTATGAGAATTTCTGTTAACGTTCCTGCAATCACATATAATTAGTATTTCAATATAAAAAGTTTTATTAGCGACATATCGAATTCATCCAAGAGGCAATTTGTCTCCTAGAAAAATAGATTTTCGAGGTAATATGGAAAATAACTTTGGTTAATAACTTTGACTTGGTATTTTGTGTACCTACATGTAAATATTGTTGACAATGTAACTACTAATGTTAACGTTAACTTGCACATTGGTGTATTTTTGTTACTATCGAAAACACTTTGATAAAAGTACATTATAAGTATAGGTCTTTACTATAAGTTTTCTTTTAAAAAAATTAAGTTTTCTTTTGGGGTTACTTTTAAAAAAATCGGATCCACAGGAAGTACATCTACATCTCTAGAGTGCCTGATTTCTGAAATTTTGAAGCTAAAAAACTGAGGAATAAAGTGAAAAATATACAAGAAAAAATTTCATGGATTGTGAAATTTTTTCAGAGGTATTTTTGACATTTTATTTTTGAGCTTTTTAGCCTCAAAATTTAATTATATTCTCTTGAGATATAGATCTATTTCCTGAAGATCCGATGTTTTGTAAAAGAAATAAAAACCCCGAATAAATTTCATTATCAGTCAGAACTGCCGCTAGGAACGCGCTGCGTGACGCCGCGCGTGGGCCGCTTGCGTCAGTGCTACAAAGCCGCTCCGGATGCCGCGAGTAGCGGCGCCTGGACTCCGAGTCCGACGAGGGGTATCCACATTCAAACGGGTGAATATCTCTAGCTACACTGCCGCTCCTCTATGTGGATAAGCGATTCCGCTTTGGCACCGTCCACCGCTAGAATCGGCGATGGAGCTCGATCTTGCTAACTGGGAGTGTACACACATACATCTCTCGCGATAGGGTACAGGTGCGATCAGTGTTAACTTCGAAACTTCGAGCGTACATGAAAACCGGTCATCGCAGAGTTACTTGAAGCTGTATGTAACCCAACTTCGTAAATATATTCTTCCATTTTTTTACGCTCAGTGCATTATTCAAATGCGAAGTTCGTCTTTCGAAAATCATCTCACTGTCAGATTGTTAAAATCGCGTTACGAAGTATGACAAGAGCGTCCAAATAGTTGACCGAAATAGATGTCACACTTGAAGAAAAACACTATCGTCCCACCTGAACTCTTTCGCGGGGGCCGTTGGCAGATCTCAGATTTCGCCCGTAATTTCGGGCGTATGCAACCCGACCCACCGCGGAGTTAAAATAGTTGCATGTTGGATTCGAACCCATATTGGAATATTCTTCATTCTTTTACGCCCCGCACACGATTCAAATGCCGAGTTTATCTTTTGGAAAGGCATCTCAGTTGGTTTATACAGCTTCATTTTGTTTGTAGTGTTTTTCCTCTGCTAACTGAGGAGCTTAGAGGAAGTTACCAGATATTCTCGGATGATTCCAATTCCAAAGGGGGTAATGCAAAATGACGAGATGTATCTTAAACTTAAAGTCATGTTACTTAAATTAAGTTTTTGATGGGCAGGAAGACTTGCGGACTGGGCGCTTGAGCCACTTTACTTCGATATGATGAACGCCTTTTCAATTTTTTCTGGATTGCATTTTTTCAAACTTTCTCGATTATTCTCATCAGGCATTCTCATTCGGCAACACAAATCCCCGGAGGTGGGGGTAGAAGTCTACTTTAAAAAATGAAACATATCAGAAACTTCCGTAACTTAGAAATTCACTTTTGATTTATTATTTTATTATTTATTAAATATCCCGCGAGGGATAAGCCTGCGCTTTACCGTCCGTAGAGCACCATCCCCCTCCGTCCTTAATCAAGCCAGCCCCAGGTAACCATTGTATGAGCCCATCAAACTCGGGTCACCTGGCCGGGAATTGAGCCCGGAACCTCCCGATCATAGAGCAAGCACTAGAACCACGACACCACAGGAGACCGACAATAGACTAGTTCAAGTAATGCTGTCCAGTTCACAAGCTAGAGCTGCACTGGGAAAAAAACACATTGGATCTAGAGTCCAGACTCTGAAAAACATCGACAAGAAAAAGTACTCTTGATTCAATCAGAATCTACCTTAAATCAAGAACCAAGCCTCTTAATTTAAGCGGATTTCGTTTTGATTCAAGCAAAAATCCAATTGAATCAAGAGTATTTTTTCTTGTCAATGTTTTCAAGAGTCTGGACTCTAGATCCAATGTGTTTTTTTGTCCAATGTGCGTTACTTAATGGGACAAGAGAGGCAGTCCTTTGGCTATTCACGGCGGACAGAAAATGAGCGGGATATTGCAATAATTGCAATAACAAAAGCTGACAAACAAAATACAAGGTGTCTAGTTTTTTGGGGTTTTTTTTGGGTAATCCTGCTTTTTCCTGATTTTGGACTGCTAAATCCTGATTTTTTGTGGAGAAAAATTATAATTTCTGCAAAAGCGTATGCCAAAAAATAAAAAAAATCCGATCAGACGGCCGACTTTTCTCAAATCCTGATTTGACGACCGATTTTTCCTAAAATCCTGATAAAATCGGGATTAAAACCTGATTGACCTCAAATCCTGATTGAATCGGGAAAATCCTGATGATGGACACCCTGCAAACAGCTCAAAAAATCTTTAAATATTTCTTCCCCTTTTTTTCAGAAAAATTACTGATCAAGGAGGAGCCGCTGGCATTGCAGGCAGCACCTCGAGGATCGGCATCGCTCCTGCAACCTCGATTTATCTTCATAGCACCAGACCGACCACAGATGTACAATCAGACCCCTTTCTCCCCCCAGGGCCAGGGCCAGGCCGAGCCTAACGCAATAGTGCTCAGCCGAAATGGAATTAAACAGATAAAGCTTGGTGAAGCTACCGACAGAAACGAAATCCCTTTCCCTCCGCCTAGCTTCCGGGACTTCGTAGCACTGGATGCTCAGGACGACGCAATGCTCAATCAACGAACCCCATCGATGAAGTATGCTTCGGAAGCCGGCACTGAGGAGGACTCCTTGGAGGGAATGGGTCGGCAGGGGCTCAATCCATTCTCGCTGTTGAGCAGTGTGCTTGGAGGAGGCGGTTCCAGAGAAAATAGAAGCGACAGAGACCAGAGACCCCGAGAGCAAGGCCTCCTTAATGGTCTCCTTACGCTTCCTGAGATTTTCTTATCCATAACATAGAACTTTCAGTGCGGCTTGAATTCTATTCATGTAGTTTTAACCTGATTGAAAATTAGATTTCAATTCTCAACAAATGTACTGTTTCACTTCATTTGACTTTATACCAACATACTTCAGTAATTGTAAGTAAATAATAACTGCTTGTCTTCTTTTGTTGCTTTTGACGATTATAAACATGATTACTTAATTTGACTGGTTAGTCACTTGGACTGCGTCAAGCAAGAAGGAATCAAGCCACATCAGTCATTGCCAAGTTTAATTGGGTAATTAGATTTTTTACATGAGAACAGTCGTGCGGATTTTTGTGCAAATTTCGGTGAATTTCCTGCATAATGCGAAGCCAATGCCTTAAAATGTTCAAAGGAATCCGCACAAACGTTCTCTTGTAAAAAATTGAACTACCCAGTTAAATTTGGCCTTCGTCGTTCTGAGCCTTCACAGGTAACTTTTTCTATGAAATTTTTCTACGATGCCTGGACCTCCTAAAAGTAAGGGCTCAAGTATTTTAAAGCCAATGGCTGTAGCCTTATACAGCCAAATAATTTTATAAATTATAGTTCATCTATTGGTTAGATTTTCTACTGAGAAACCCTGGTGGATCAAGCATGCAGGTATCACTAGTAAGTACCTAACTGTTAGAGGTCACGTATCGTTTGTTGAGACAGACGTCAGAGTGTTGTTAAGGTCACTACTCATCAGAGGTGCCATCAAACTGCATGTATAACCTGCTAAGTGGTGCTAATTCAGAGCTAATCAGAGATTGATGTTTGTCTCAACATACGATGCGCAAGCTCTACCTCTGACCACCTATAAACAGTACAAAAGTCACCATTAAGGCCACTGCTGGGCATGACAATAGCATCTACGCATCAAATGAAGCTTGTAGTTGAGTGATCAAAGGTACGGAAAACTATTGAAAGAAAACCTCTGGACCATTATCAAAGGAAATACAGGAAACGCTCTAACCTCCAAGTGCCGACTGATTGATATTTAAGGTTATAGTTCACTGGTAAACTGATTTCCGGAACAGAGCTCCGGTACAAAGTTTTTCTCCTCCGAGATGAGGTATTGCAACAATGGGCATGAATGATTATTTGCAATCTTCTGTAGGGAGTTTAGCCAGCCATGGGTTTAAAAGAAAAGAGACATGCTTCAATGTGTGATCAGTTGAGAAAACATCGTTCCCCCTTGGAGACTCTATAGACTGTATCATATTAGTCCTGTAGCTTTGATATGGTTTCTCAGGGTTAAAAGTATTTTAATAAAAATTTACATACCTCAAATCCAGTAAGACATCTAATCAGTTGGTTCAAGTCCTTTTGATAGAGTGACTCGACTTTAGCCAGCGCCATCGACACATGAATTCAGCTCTAACATTGAAGATAAACAGTCGGGCAATTGCGTAAATTTTTCACTGAGTCAAATTTAATTCAAAATTCAGAAGGGAGAACCGTTGAATGATTTACGTGAATCAATCTTTGATCGAGAGCCAAAAACATGTTAGCTGATAACAACAAACAACAATGAATGAATGAACATTTGAAATGATAAAGGGAGGGAAGGGGAAGCAACAGGACGTTGTCAAATGTGAGTTTACGTAGAGTAAAGTTATGCTGCAATCCGATCCGTATATATCCAATCGTTTGTACATTTTCAAACTCAATGATATGCTTCAAAAGACATTTATCAAATGACTTTATCGCAGAAATTACAAACGGAAGTCTAATTATTATTATGAGCGTTCATGAGGCAACACTGTTGACCTGAATCTACCTTTCTGATTGGTTAATGGTTCCCGCCAGTTTTAGATGGTACCGTAAGGTCAGGGTGGCATGAAACGTGAGAAAGAAATGAAAGATTGGAAATTTCAGGGAAATATTTCATGAAATTTCACGAGGCTATGAAATATTTCATATTCTTCAGGGGCTAGAGTATACAACCCGCACTCCAACAAAAAATAGAAAAAAGTCACAATTTTTACATTTTGCAAAACATGGAAAGGAACCGGTATTTTTCAATATCTTTCATAAATTTCTGATATTTCATTAAATATTTTACGTGAAATTTCAAGATTTTATTTTTCATGAAATTTTGCCACCCGGCATATGGTACTTAGGGGGAACGCAGGTGACATCGTGCGAGGTGAGGGGGGGGGGGAGGCAAAAGTACGAAATTCAGCGTTAGGAATTTTATGGGCCGCAAATAATAGACTTTGGGTACATAGGTACTCCTTATCTTGGTAGCGTTTTCATCGCTGATGCACACTTTTCGAACACAATCAGAGCTAAGGTTGAAATATTACGCAGAAAATTACCATCATCAAATACTTAAATAAAATAATAATTTTAAAAAAAAAAATTGCATCAAAGAACAAGAGTAAGTATCCTACTTATTTCATACTAACTTAATTCGCAGTGACAGCAGATATTTTGCATGCTGATTCAACTTCTTTTTCTCTTGACAAAAAATATCGATGGCCTGAAAGCGAAATCACATGGGTACCTGCGTTGAAAACTTGTTAACATGATATCTTAAAAATTTCCTTAATTTGTCTTCTCTTTTAGCAGAATATTCTGTAGAAGTTTCAAGATGTAAAGTTAGCGTGTTCTTCTTCCAAAAAAGAAAATAGAGGCAGAAATTTTGAAACTTCATAAAGGAGTTATGTCATTCCGCACTTTGGCCATTGATATGAAGCTTCAGCCTATGTGCAAGTACTCATACTGGTAAGAGTGTGAATTCATGAGGGAAATCTGATCAGAAAGGCAAGAAGAAAGGGCAATGGTAAGAATAAAAAATAACTCAGCTGAAAGATTAAGTCTAGCTTTATTAAGGTTCATTACGTGAAATAAAACATATTTGGTGCAGTAAAATGAAAACTGTCGAATTATTACCTAAAGTAAGAACAAAGACTTGCTACCATCCCAGCAGAAAACTCATCTGTTAAAAAATCTACTTACAGTAAAGGAAGGATGATAATCAATTGAAATAAGTGCAGAATTGAAAAAAGCTTATAAATATATAAATATGAAAAAATTAACATAGAAACATCATAAAAATATAACATAAGAGAAAACAATAACAACGAAAGGTTTTGTCAGAGAAGCTGGTGATTGTAACTTCTTGAGAGAATTGCAAACCGACCGGTTGGGTTAAGATCTAGATCGTATTATGTTGTACGCGCGGTAAGGGAGACAAACCTGCACAGAGGTCAATCTTTTTCCAGACACTGAACGTTAGAAAAACCAAAGGCAAACTGAATAATTAGGTATCAGGGTAATAGTTTTTTGATAATCAAACGCAATTGCTTCTAGGAAACACTACCAAAACCGAGGAAGACAAAATTCACAAAGGTAAATCAATGATCAAGGAGTTATGAAATAAATGATATCACTAATATAAATATAAGTTAAAAACTTCGCACAATTTCCTGATAAGATAAAATCAAACATTATGATTTTCAACTGCAATAGAAACTGAGGTACCTACAAAATGTTACAAAGTGTCCCACCTAGTAAGACAATAATCAAATTTGGCAAAGGGTCACACGGAAAAGTAACGTGGCAAAAGTGCTGTTTCATAGATTTAGCACCCTTCAAATATTGTTAGGAATTGAACTGGCTTATTTTGCTTGCAAAAGAAAAAAGGTATTTCAGAGCAATGAAACAGGAGCAATCCTGCCAAACAAAGCAGTGAGAGCGAAAATAAATTTTTGAGAAAAAGGGCCAAAGAAAGCAGTGAGAGCGAAAATGAAGTTTTGAGAAAATGGGCTTAGTAGCGTCTGAGTGGAAAATTTTAATGGAAGAAACCTTCATACTTGGTAAAATTGCCACCAATCATTCAAAAGACTCTCAGAAATCGTTTGGATTGTTAAATTCGACGAATTTTACTTTCAACTAAATAAGGAGGGCTTTTTTCATTTTCATGTTATGCAAAACAGTCGTAAGTGCTGGTCTCTGCGTTCTTTCTCGGTTGCATTTTGGACACAAAACATAGAAAGTTTGAGTTTAGAAATTGGCAGAAAAGAATACCATTTTTCTCAATCAGTACAGTTCTTTGGCAGAATAAGCCTCATCACTACTGTTTGGTGAGAAAACACGTCCTTTTTTGCGCACTGACTGCTTTCTCATGGGTCTCGTTTCCATACAAATAAGACAAGTTTTACTGTTTTAGCTAAATCAGGGATGAGTTCAACAAATTAAATTGGACGAATTTTGAGAGAAACTAGAGTTCGAAAATTTAAGCATTCTTTCTCTCTTCTGTAGCAGGGCAGAGTATTGACATTAAATTCCACAATTCCAACAAGAAAGACTGGATGTATGAGGTATACTGGTAAGCAGTAATGCACAAGATTACGTTAGCAATATTGCAAGTTAAGCAGCAACAGTAAGACAGAATTTTAATGCAAATATCATTAGCACACAAGTATCATAAAGTAGAGGCGCTCCACTGCCGAACATGAATTTACAAGTGACAAATTTAAAACCTCACAAATTGCGCCTTTTGTGTTGTTGCGATAAAGAGTGACACCTCAGATACTAAATACAGCAATATAAATAAAAACTTATAGCATTTGTTGCAAAAGTTAAAGGATGGGCATCAAAAAAATTTAAGGTCCTTGCTTTTGTTTTCTTCAAGCATCATAGACACATTAAAGGCGGAGGTATCACAGAAATAAAAGACACTAGAAAAGAGTGAAATTCTGATGAGCAGTTTTCACTGAGGTTTGGGTAACCAAGAAAATTTTTTAGTGAGAAATTTGTTAAGATGATCATACGAACACAAGACACTAGAGTTCATTGTCCTTCAAGAATATATATTCTTATTTTTTTTCTTTTAAGCTCTAGGTACGAGTGTATGGACTACCTGCTTTGAAAAATACAAACAAACTTTTTAAAAGAAATTAACACAGTCCTAACCTCATTACAGCAAATTCAAATGCGATGTTTTTTGACGAAAAAGTCTTACTTTCTGTGACAAAAAAAAAAAATATGCAATGAAAATTTACTTCACTGATTAACAGGAGTAACAGTGCAGTACATTCACTGTTATATATAAGAATGAACACGATTGAAAACAGCAGGCACAATCGGGCTTCGTTTCCTATCCTCAGTCTTCAGAAATAAATCAGCCTGTTTTCCGTATACATTGATAAATATTTAAGTTTTTTTCATTTTCCTGAAAAATCTGAGTTTACAGGTATCTTGATACATATAAGAATAAATGCAGTCTTGAAGGAATCGTTTTAACTCTATAAGTGGAGTTACTTTAAAGTATAAAAATACTATTTGTAATTACCTCTCATTGTAGGATTCTTACTTCAAAATTTTTCGGATAAAAATGACTTTTCTTCCCTCATCATGGCCGAATAGATGAAATCTTGGTTTAAATTCTCCTATTGGTTAAAATAGATGGTTTAATGTTTTGAGTACATACATACTTGAATGTTGAAAAAAATACTTTTGGGTTAAAAATGCTACTTAGAATTAAGACTACCCGAGATAACTAACAAAATTATTAATCCCTCCAAAAGCCTATCTAGGTACCTTAACTTCTCAAGGTACAATACCATTAGATAAAGAAAAAAATCCTGAAGAGGGCCTTTTCTGGAAAGGACAATTTCATGTAATTAGACAGAATGCTTTGCTGCAGAATCTTAGAGGGGAAATGAAACAAACTAGTTGCATTGCAAAATACAAGACACCAAAGAAATACTGCTGGATAAGTGAGGAAGTATAGGCAAGGTCTAAACAAGAAAAAACATCAGAGGTTTTCTCCTCAAAATCTTATATAGAAAACGATTCACGCAACCGAAAAATTAGGAACCAACTCTTGATAAGAGAAACCAACTCTTGAACAAGAATAAGTATTTTTAGCACAGATCAAATGGAAATTAGACTATACAAATTACGCTATTTGTATTTTTGCGATTACAACAATATTAATTGAAAACACTAATACCTTGCTCAAGAGTTGATTTCGTACACCCCACTGTGTGATTCGTTTTCCTCGTAAACTTTTAAAGAGGAAATATGTTGCTTACTACTTTTATTCATACCTACTCCAGAGTTCTGGATGTATAATAGGAAGATTCGTTCATGGTGATTGTTCCAGCAGCCAACTGCCCAAAAATTTCTTATGGAGACAAGGTTTGTTGCAACTGTTTTTTGCTTAAGTTTATTGAATGATAATTATTGAAAGAGAATATCACAGTTAAAAGTGATCTGCACCAAATTTTAAGACTCTTCAATTATTGATAAAGAAATGTCATCAAAAAGAGTGCTGGAAATTCACAGCGACTCCTCCTACACAATTAGAACACAAGTAAAATTTGACTAATCCTGATCACTTTTTGAGTTAGGAGTTCCTGAAATTTAACATTTTACATTTTTATAAAAAATATGTAAATGAAAAAATAACAAAGGCACTTCAAATTTTACTGATAGAGTTGTAAATTATTCATTAACTTCACCAAAATGAAGAAATTAAAGGGGAAAAAATAAAAAATTCTTTTGAACGAAGAAACTTGTGATGCATTGAGCTAAAAATTTATAGAGAGAGAGAGAGAGTACAAACTTAAAAATTCTTGAAGGGTTAAAAGGCGCCCACAATACTGGAGAAAATAAGAATTTTTTGGGAGAACTTCCATATGACAAGGCTAATTCTATGCTGATAACTTGGAAAAATAAATTTCAGGATCAACTTCAGTCTTTAAATTGTAAATTACGAAAGTCTAAAATTATGTGTTACTCCTAATCTCCTTTTGTTTATATTTCATTAAACACTATCCTGGCGAAACTATTAATTCAAGAAATAAGGAAGAAATAAAAAATTACAATGATTCTGACAGTAAAAAAGTTAGACTTTGGAACTTTAGTACACATTTAACAAGTGTAAGTATATAATCTGCGAACTATGATAAAAGTAAGAGAACTCACAAAAGATGAGTTTTACTCTAGTAGAGAATTTCGCTTTTGGCAATGAGTAAATGGGTCTTTTCCAGTTGACACAATCAAACTTTATGAGTGCTATTGCATAAAACAGTGGGCAAAATTTAAAATTTACTTGAGTTCCAGAGTTAAACAACACAGGAGTATGACATTCTATACAGGACAAATTACAACATTTCCAATACCTAGATTGAAAAGGGGAAAAGCGGAAGGTTAATATAGACCAGCTTGTCAAAACCAGCAGAAAAAAATCGTCAGGGAGAAAGATTCTAGTTGCTCTTCTTTTAAACTTATAATGGCGTGGATTATAGTCTGTTCTAGCAGCCAAATAAATATTTCAAAATTCAATTTTGTCAATTTGTGGACGAATACCTCACTTTTCTTATTAAAACTAGAATACCATAAGTAAGAGTTTTTGAAGAACTCTTCAAAGCACCTCCTATTCGTTTCTAAAAACTACTTTCTTCTTGGATATGCATAATTTGTTTTTTTTATTTTACATGATTTCCTAAAAAGTGAATTCGATGTTGTAATTGCTCATAAAATTTGAGATAGGTACCTTGGCTTTAGTTTATACTGATGGAAGAATTCTTACAAAAACTTTTTGGCCTATAACTTGGCACAAGGTTGAGAAATTTTTATCCTAAACTTCCTGGTCAATTTTCACAAAAAAATACAGCTAAAACGACCTTGATCTCCAATACAATAACAAAATAGATAGACAATTTGAATTTTAGCACACTGCCTATCTACTTAAAGGAGTAGATTTATGTGTAAAAAATTATTCAGTATTGAAAAAATGCAATACGGAAACTTACAAAAAAGAAAGACATTGAGCTACAAAAATTGGTCAGCAAATATATCCTGTTAAACGCAGGGACAACTAATGCTTCAAAAGCTTTCTGATCCTTGCTTGATGACGCAATGAGACTGATGTATCAGGTGAGCAAACAGTGGATTCAGAGAACTTACATGTTGTTTGCACAAGGCACCCACAACGTTTTCGCTTGTTCCGAATCGACAGCTGATTTAATCTGAGTGCACATGTATGCAACATTTACTCCAGCAGGAATGACAGCTAAAATATATAACACACAAAATTAATAATCCATTTGACAGAGAGCAAAGAGAGAGCTTTTGCATTGAAACACCTAAAAAAGTTATTTCTCTCTGTTTTCACAATGAATGAAATTCAAAGGTGTTCGGTTTAAACTTAAAAGTATGAAAGAAAGGCGGCCAAAAGAGTAGAGCTCTTAAATCAAGTTTTAATATTCAAACCTGGAGGATAAGCAAATAATATTTAAACTTGCCCAAATCAAAATTTCTGAGAGTAATAATAACAAATCATTGTGTTTTTAAAAAGCCATGACTCCTTAAATATTGAACGGAGAGACTTGTTTTTTGAAAATTCATAAATTTTATATTTAAGAGATACTGGCTAATTTAGTTATGTATCGCTGCCATCGAAATACTTCGCCTGATGGAACTGGTCCCTTGAGGGCTAATAACAGGGTCTCTACTGGAACTCCAGTCCATTATTCGCAGTGAAAGCGAAATGGCAATCAATTTTGACTTGTTCAAAATTAATTGACTCAACCAAAAGACATGATAGCGAGTATTTGAATTATTTTATCTTGCTTAGGTATTCATCAACTCTATTGCAATTCTTTCTTGGAATGCTAAAATAAAATGCAAATAAGCAACTCGTTGATGCAAAAAATTCCACAAAAACGTCTAGTGGAGACAAACTCTAAGACTATGGAATGTTATTCCAAATTAAGCAATTAGAGCTTGAACTGTTTGTTTACAGGGCTATTTTAATTAACAAAGAGACTAGAGTATGAATACCTTGGTTACGAATTTACTGTCATATTATACTTATTACAAACCAATTATCAATACTACATACTTGAAATTTTGTGTAATTTCCGAAAATCTTTCATACAATTTCAGGGTCACCACTGCATATTTTCTTCAGAAAATAAAAACGGGTCAAAATTTTGGAACCCTCCAATCAAAATACAAGATTCTGATTCCATTTTCAGAGTAACTCTAGGTAATTTATCATTCCTAGAGAATGACTTTCATACGATTATGTAAGATGGTTAGAAATGGGTGCCAAAATATCATTGCAGCAGTAAACAATGGTTTTTGCAACTTGAGATTTTGAAGAAAAAGACTAATTTCTAAGATTAGAGATTGTGATGTAATAGCTAAATGCACATTACCTGAAATGAAATGCTTGTATTCAACTTCAATTTTAAGCGCGTGTTCATACATTTCCTTAGCAGCTTTAGCACCAACTTTGTCCAGAGGGAATCGCGAGTCCTTAACTTCCCTTATTTGTTTCGGCGACTTAAATTTAATGAGTAGAACAATAGGATAGACTTGATGACGATGAAGTCGTTCTACACTTGTCAACCCGACGTCCAGCACACAATGACAATTCTGAGGAATCACCACAAGATGTTTTGAAATTAGAAATAAAAAGACTAACGCACGGATCACTTACCATCTCATTAAAGAATTAAAAAATATGTTGCTCCAGAAATTACGAATCAGAAATCTTACATGTGCTATGATTTTGGTACTTTTTTATTACTTGGTATATTTTTTCTTGGTATAAATTTATTTTTGGCTGCTTCGATATTTTAATTTAAAAAATTATTTCCAAGGCAGGAACGAATTTTGTTTTTGTGAATCCATTTTATTAAAAATAGTCCGATAAAAATACTTATAAGCCTACGAAAAATCAACATCCATTCAATGTAAACTTTAAAAATGCCCAGATTCATGTTGGTATGTTTATTGCAACAATAGCCAATTCGAACATTATAGGTAGCTTCTACACGACCACACTATTGGTAAGAATGATCAGCATTCACTGGCTAAGGCACTATCCTCCAAAATTTGAGCAAATCAATCGTACTGTCTAATGACAATGGGCCAGTTGCACCAGTACCAGAATCATATTTTGATGGTTTAAGCACATAGATTAGCAAGATAGATAAGATCCTGGGTCCAACATTAATGGGGATTTCTCCTATCAGAAAACATGGCATACGACATCATCAACTGCAGTAGTGCGTACTGTGGTTTCTTCCACCTTGCTTTCATCCATGTTTTACGCTCAGAAACCAGCCCAACTGTGTATATCATTAATTGACGAAACGAAGGAGGGAGAAATGATAGTATGTGCTCCTATGGTATGTGGGTAGATGATATTACATGCCGATTTTTTAATGAGCAATAACTCCTTTAATATTGGACGGAGAAACTTGGCATTTTAACAGATCATTTTCTTTTTTGCTAATCTATGAGCATAGGCCATCAGAACATAATTCTGTGACTAGCGCAACTACTTGAAAGCCTACTTGAAAGTGGCACTTTTATTCCATCTATTCTTTTTGCAGGTGCAAGCTTTTGAGTCTCATGGACAGGTTTTTTGTACATTTTGTGGACTACGGATTAATGAGTGCCAAAAATTTTCTGTGTTACAAAAATATTAAATTCTTTAAAAGCTCTTTCTACTTACTTTATCACAGGAATCCTTGACAGCTGCAGCTGTCACACACTCAAAATATGATCCTTTTTTGCGGTAGTCAATGAAAAGGTTGTCGTTTAAACCTTTCTCAATAGTTGACTGAGAGCAATGCATTATTTCTGGTACACAGCGTAGGAATTTATCGGGGAAATCTTGAATTAATTTCTCTATTACACAGTCTGACAGTGGTCCCACAATTATCACAGGCCTAAATACAGGTTCCGCTGAAAAACGTTGAAATATTTCTTGATAATTTCAATTTCCGTCAAAATACAAGCTCAAGATTTTAAAATTCCTTGTCTAATGCTGAAAGAGTATGATAGCTTAAAAGTCACAAAACTAAAAGCTAGAGAATAAAGTTGGTGGATGACAAGAAAGAAGCACTCCAATACATATTGCCTTGTAAAGTT
The DNA here is from genome assembly GCF_918797505.1 of Bemisia tabaci. Classification (NCBI taxonomy): domain Eukaryota; kingdom Metazoa; phylum Arthropoda; class Insecta; order Hemiptera; family Aleyrodidae; genus Bemisia; species Bemisia tabaci. The sequence continues at coordinate 52,269,120 of NC_092796.1, forward strand.
TTTACAAGCATCAGCGAGTAGTTAAAAAATTAGTAATTACTCAAGGTTTTAAAAGAACAGAAAACTTCTATGCCTCTGTTTTACCACTGAAAAGTACCATAAATGAAATTAAGCAAGAATTCAATAAAAAAAAAAAAAAAAAAAAAGTGTTATCCATCTTTCCGAACTAAAGTCATCTTGCTATACTTACATTGATAAATACAAGAGCTTATTTGTTTATTTTATCAAATAATTTAGGATAGGATTCACCTGTGTCATGAGTTTCCGGCCAGAGTCGCAAATTTAGACTCATTCCCTTCCAAAACACAAAAATGGCACTTGATTCCTTCATTTGAAATACCTCTGATTCAAACTAAATCAAAGCACGTTTGAAAGATGCAATCCATAAAGGCATTCGAAAACTTATTTTACAGACACGCTCCTTATGTACTAAATGGTAATGGTAAATAAAGACCTGATTTCTCGATAAGATATTTGATGAATGTTCTGATCAAATTGTAAACTTGAAAAATATGGGAAAGAAATTTTAACTTCGTGCACTTGTACAACTGTCTAAGAGCATACTTACAGTCAAGTCTGACAACTTTTTGGTAAGAGGCTAAGGCTGTTTCTTCGTTTAGGGATCCTGAGTCACTGTACCATCCCAGATTGATACTAGAAAAACTTGCAAGTTCTTTGGAGTCACTGCGCTGGTGCTTCTTTCGCCTAAAAAAACTTCGTCTTGTTGTCCTGCCTTCGAGATCTCCGAGGCTACGTCTCAGCAATAATTCTTCTTCCACCCTGTTAAGAAGTTAAGAGAAAAAGGTTAAAAAGCTAGAAAGGAATAGACACTTAAGTCTATGATATTGTGGACAAACTTAGTCATATATTTCTTGTTCCTTCAGGCCCAAAAATGTTAATTTTAGTTTTCAACAGAGAATCTCCTTAAATATTTCAAAGAATAAATAGCAAGCACTTTTATAATAGTGCTAGTTTAAAAGGCCAATAGGACGTGCTTAAAATAAAAAAAACTATCTCCATTGTGACTTAGGCCGCGAGGTCCATAAGAATACATCCATGACACGAACCATTTCCAGGGGTGCAAAAAACGCCATTCAGCCGAACGTTTCACGCAAACTGAGATTATCTGGTCACTTTTCCAGATTTTTTGAAAAAATGACTTCTTTGCACTTCACTTTTGAAAATTTGCTTAACATGTTTCCGAAAAAGTTGAAAGGATTGATGCACTGTCGAAATTTTCGAAGTCGTTTTGGACAGAAATTTCTTCACCAATCACGCAATCTGCGGATCGCATGAAGGCACCATGGCAAGCAACAAGTGAATGGGTAAGAGAGGCCCATGCGCCAAGAAAAAGAAAAGAAATGAAAAAAAACTCACTTGTATTTGCTAGGTATGATACCACATTGGTGCTGGTAGCCATCTTGATCAACAAGCCATGCACGCCAGTTTCCTGGTATTCCGTTGAACATGGTGTTGTCAACATACAGGACATCATCTTTGTGGAACCTTAATTGTAAATCATCTCCCAGCTCACCAGTTCTATCGAACATTGCTCGAATGTAGAAACTATCTCCTGGCTTGTCTTTTATTTCGTTGTACCCTGAAATTTTGAGCAAGAGGTGAGGTAAATTCCAGATTTAACAGAGGCAAAAAGAAATGAATAAATAAAGAGAGAAGAAATAGGAGTATGCATAAATTATGGTAATGTAAAGTGTCACAACTCGATAAAATGCAAACATTTTAAATGGAAAAAGTATAAAAACTTGTACAGAAAATCTACATTTATCATCCTTGTAAAGTATTACAGCACTTATTGAACCTACCTAATTACTTCATTTTAGTTCTTAAATTGATGCATTACTCCATTGATAAAAAATGTCAGTTAATTTTTACAGAAAAGCATGCACTAGGTGTATTTTCACAAAAATTCTTTTTCATCTCAACATTAGCTTTTCAAACTAATCCCAATATCACTTCCGTCATCTATCATTGGACTGAGTTTTAATGATATTTCAAGCAAAAAATCCATTTTGATATTGAAACTTACTGTCAATGTTATATTGAGCTAAAACTGTTACTTTATCCGCAGGTTTAGCAAGTTCATATGCTGCTTCTTCTGCGGTAGCTTGTCGTAAATTTGTTGAATTGTACTCTAAAATTCGATCGCCAGTCCTGAAAAATTAATAAATAAATTAATGAATAAAAATAGAGAAATGTAGAACATCCAATGGAAATAGTTATGTAAAAATATGTAAAATTGACGTGAATTTTGATCAATTGTAGATACATGACACATAAAACACAGATTGTTGACATTACATAAAATTAAGTTACAATTGAAAAATACTGTATTTCCTTCGGAAAATAAACTAAAAATTAGTTGCCGTCTAAAGTAGAATAAAAATTACAAAAAAAAACTGGTGCGGAGCGCCGGTTCTTGGGGGGGGGGCGGGAGGGGCTTTGCCCCCAACTGTGCTCTACATAAAATTTTTCCCTCTACGGTGAAACTACTCTGCATAATGTAGAATCATGACGTCACCTCGGCTATGACGGTATGATTACCAACTTGTGTCTATTTTTACATTCTTTTTCATCTTCTTTTCCTTATCAAATGAAAAAAAAAAGGTCGAAAAAGCTAAAATCTTGATAATTTGAGACAAAAGTGAATAAAGTGAACAGTGTGGGTACACGAGTTCCATTCTAACTTTGAAAAAAGATTAAACTGAAATTGAAAAAAAAAATCCATACTTGTGAAAGACAAATGGAAATCTTACCGCAAACCAGCATTATAAGCTAAAGAACTAATTTGGACGCTATGAACGTAAATGCCGACAGCATTTCCTCCTACTAAACTTATTCCCAGATTGCTGCACTTCCCAGTTTCCATAGTTAAGTACCTTGGACCATCACTGTAAAATACAAAAAAGACAAATATTCATATGAAAATACTATCAATAAGGTGGAAAACGACCTGCGCGAAATTTATCTTCGGCATGAATGCCAGAAACACAATGATGCAACTAGTTTAGTCAAAAATCACTCAGCTTTAAGAATTAAAAAATTGACCGTTAGGGCTGTTTTGATCCCCGGTCCTCTCCTGTCATGCCAGTCGATAGGAACCGCCGGTTAAAAAAACTGTGACTTGGTAAATGTTTCCAAGTAAAATCCGTTTTTTCAATGCAGTCAGGCCTAAAAATCTTCTTCACAGCAACAGAAGTACTCAGTACACATTGTTACTTGATGGTAAGATTTGGCTTACCATTAAATCTCTCTCATCATCATAAGATACAGTTGTAGCTTCAGAAAACAAGTGTATAAGAAAACTTAATAATTGAACACTATTTTTCAGAAAACAGTGATACACACCTGTCTGAGGTTTTCTGTCGGGTTAAAGTTGAAATGGTGTGTCCTACAGCTGGATTACTCTTACGTCGGGATTCTGGAGAATTGCATGGAGTAGGAGTGTCAGATCTACTTTCACCACTGCTCGAACTTCCACCCTCAAGTTCATGATACTCTGAAAAATGAAAGAGGGTTGAAAATAGCTCAAGGGGCCTTTTACAGTCAAATCTTGATGTTTGTCTCACAAGGATTGAGAATGACCCAAACTGCCAGTAAAGATGCAGGTGAATTCTCTGATTTCCTGTCAATGTTTGTACAATGTGTCTGTTGTGCGCAAGAGATATGGCATTATATATATACGTAATCTTTGCAGGTAAAATCGCACAAAAATCACCTTAAACACGCCAAATAGTCTAAAATCCATTCCATAGTGCACAATTAGCGTAATTTTTAACAAGCTTTTTCAAGTTTCTTGCGTCCGCTGGCAGTTTTTTTCCGTTATAGCCAACCAGGATTGCACAGACAGAAGAGTCAGAAAGACTAATCTGAGTAAACAAACGATTTCGCTGACTATTTCTATTGCAACGTATTTCAATTGTTTTTAGCAATTGTTTCCTTTATATTTCTAAATTTTACTATGACAAAAGCTTGAATAAATTGAAATCTTACGTGAAAAGAGTTTATAAAAGTTGGTGAGATTGTTTGTTTATTTTAGTTATGTCTCTCTCCGGGCAAACCTGCCTGCCAGTCACCAAGAAAAACTGCCTGAATATGCGTTAAATTTGAAAAAGTGTGTTACAAACTATGCAGATTGCGCGCTTAGGAGTGGATTCCAAACTCTTTTATGTGCCCCACGTGATTTTCGAGAGAATTTACCATTAGAGTGTATATTCAGTTGGCTATATCTCTTGGGTGCAACAGACCCATTTACAGGCAATTGCCACCAATAAGGTATGGGCCCAAAAGACAAGGTATGCTGCTGCGTTTCAAGAAAAATATGAACATTCAAAGATTGCTACGAAAAAATTACTTCCAGGCTTCGCTAGAGACCTGCTTAACCAAAAATTTCAGACATATTGGTTTAAGTTTTAAATCAATTCCCGGAAAATTCTACAAAAATATCTTCAAAATAATACAGAACTCGGAAATACAGTGAAGGCTATTGAAAAATCTCAGAAAACGCATGAAAACTTACTATCAGGACTGTACTGTACAAGCATAGTGATAGAATTGCCACACTGTCTCAAAACATTTGCAGCGAGTTGATAAGTAGCACTCCTCATGTTGATTCCACAAACTTCAAGAAGTTGATCTCCAACCTGAATACATAAAAAAAGAGCAACATTAAATGAAAAGAAAAACTAATTGAGCCCTAAGAAATACTTCTACAGACTACATTTAATTCTGAGGGGTTTTAAGAATAGAATTTAGAATAGAATTTTTATTGATGCATACAGCCTACAGTAAACAGCTCTGGCACAAGTCAAAATCTACAATTAATACAACAATTACAACAATTTAAGCAAAATAAAATTATACAGGCTCCTCAAAAAATTCTTCTAGATTATAATAAGCTTTATTTTTTAGTTTTATTTTCAATTTGTTAAGGAATATTTTGACGGAACTTTCCCTGTACATTCTTTTAACTTGTTGGTCAAGGTGTTGAAAAATCTTATCGCTTGATTTTGAACCCATACCTCTTCCCTTATACCAGAGAACATGTTTGAATGGTTATGAATGGTCAATGAATAGTTATTGTAGGACACTGGTGATCACATTTGATCTGTTTATCATTGCGGCGATAGGGGAAATGGTTTCTGAACACATTATTTTGCCGAGGACTTTTAATTAAATATTCCATTAAGTTTTAAAGAAAAATATACCACAAAAGTTTGAGCTTTTGCTCAGAGGGTACAGAAAATTTTTGAAACTGTTAAACAGTGTGAAATTGCCTTAACCTCATTTATCCTAGAATTATTGAATAAATACCTGAAGGCCAACTTGGGAGGCTAAACTGTGCTCGCTAACTGTGGATACAAAAACACCACCACTTTTCAGACAGGATATCTGTATTCCAAGAGGCTCCACTGACTTGTCGATATGGACACGGCGTAATTCTCCTGGTAAAGGTCTGGAAAAAAAGATAGCTTTGCATTTTTAAAATGACCTGTGTAGGCTAAGAAAAAGGATGATAGGTTAAATACATATCTCCCTCAACTACCTGAAAACATCAAAAACTTTAAGACTAAGTATTTTGAAAAGACTCAGAAAATTTTAATGGACTCTCTTTCCAAATGTCATCACTTATCATTTGTGTATTTCCTTTTCTCAGCAAAGGCATTGAATTTTTTGAAATTTTAGTCAAAACGTCAACAAATGTATATACAGGCATGCGATACATTTTAACGTAAAATCATATTGATGGCCATAGTTGAAAAAAGGGTAGCTCCATGGCAAGGTTTCAAAATTGCCGATATACTACTGAACTGTACATCCTGCTGTTATGTGTAGTACTATTTTGGAGTGAAAGGAAGAAAAATTCCCAGAAAATTTTCTGAGAATATACTGGTTGAGGTTTGTTGTGAGAAAATATATGACCTGAGATGGAGATGTTCTTACGTCTCGATCAGAGATTCACATTTTATTTTGTTAAAACATCCAAAAAGGGTTTGACGTCTTCAATTTTCCAAGGGACCTTCCAAATTTCCTCCGATTGTTACACGACATTTATGGACACCTTACCTGCGACTGTAGTAGGTCGAAGAAATGAAAAACGTTCAGCTGCTCACTTTCTTTGGAGACCGAACAGTTATACTGGTAACGAGTTCCTTTTGTTTTGGCGAGAACCGGAACTCAGCACTTCAACGTGAAAGGTAGGCATTGGACTCCCTCTTTCCGATGACTTCTCGATACTACCGGTAGAAACTTTTCCTCCGCTGCTCTTGCTTGCAACGCTAGGGTTGGATGGGATCCTGAAATGTGACAGAGGTGTGTGCTCAACTTTGTTGATGAGAAAGCTTCGATTAATAAGTCAACTGAGAATAAAATAAAAAAGATAAGACCAGGAGACGGTGGCCTTTTTTAATGATATTTGTTTGCATTTATCTGGTATAGTTTATTAGGCCTCGAGAACTTAACTCAAAATACATGAAAGAATCGACATATTACCCAAGACTGTAAGCTTTGATAATGTAATAGTTAAAGCACTTGGCTGCTCTTTAGTTTTTTCCCCTGGATCCACTGAACTTAAAATGAGGAAATTACTTGAGGTGCAAATTTTTAACTTTTTTCTATATTATCTTATATTTACTTACAAAACTTATGGGTGTATTCATCTGGTATTTAACTTACTATTATTTTTTAGGCGAAGGGTATGTATGCGAGAACATCATTACTCAAAAAGAGACTTCAAACACATAGATTCTGGAGACTTCTTACTTTAAGAAGGAAAAAACAAAATGGAGCGAAAAAAGGGTCTTACCCGAATATCTTGGTTTGTCGATTTCTTCCTGGGAAAGGTGCCACCATGATAAGGTTGATATGACTCTGGGACAGGAAGATCATCATGGGCTCGACACCCTCCAGGATGAGAATGAGCAGGTACAATTGACTTAGATTTATGATATGCAGAATCAACAGACGGAGAGTGAGTGTGATGAAACTGGAAAAAGAAATATTGAAATGTGATAACACACATAAAGAACAGAGGATTTACTCTGTTCTGTCCATACACTTCAGAAAAAAATCCAACTGCACCCAATTTTCCCAGACTTTTCTTAAATCTATTCCACCATCAGGAAAGGAGCGACATCTAACATATAATTGACCCTAATATACCTTTTTAACCCGTAATGATTAATTGACTCTGATCAGTCATGTGTATGCTCGCACCGCTAGACAAGGTAACAAAGTTGATGCTATCTGTATACATGTTTTCCTAGTTATAATACTCTGTAGACATGATGTGCGCAGCCGAAAATTACTGAAATTGACACCTAACAAAGATATTTCAAGTTTCTTGACGCTTGAATTCAAACCTTCCGCTCATAAAAACTCAATCGTATAATGAGTTAAAACGTGCACTAAACGTTACCATGAACAGTCTTGCAATGTAAAGATCTGGCAACTCAATCTGGACCGTTGGCTGCAATATACAAAGTTATATATAGTTTGACTACACAGGGTGGAAATGACAAATGTTCAATTAAGAAGCCTGTCGAGAAACCTTGTGTTACGCGATCGACTGTAGTAATAGCATTGAGTTTCTAGGCATTTCAATTTCCCGGGACAAATGTAAAATAAAAACAATGATACTTAGTAAGGAGTTATTTCATATTTTGATGCAGATTCCTCGTTCTACGTGATGTTTTGGTCCAGAATTATGTATAAGAATTGTTAGTCAATCAACTAGTCAAGGCCTGGACTTTTCCTGATTTCTTCAGGTTGTTGTAAATTTCCTGACTTTCTAGGTTTTTCAGACCGCCAAAAACCTTGATTAATAAACGGATATAATGAGGAACTCACCGATGAAAGCGGACTGTAAGAAGGAACTGAGGGTTCGAAGCAATAAGACCTTGGATCCGAGAGTGATACGGTTCATTCGCTTTTTTTGATAGAAACCTCACTGTGAAGCGTTTGAGTAACGATTGTGAGCATGAGAATGCGAAACTGGATGCAAAAAAGGTGTAAACGGATAGTGCGGAGTGCCGTAGAGTTGAGAGTGAATTCGACTGTGTGACTGGGAGTCTGCATTGGATTCGGTATCCGAGGACTGGTATTGTTTTGGTGTTTTCTTCTTCACGTAATACTCTAAAACTTCTTTACCTACAAATTAGAGCAAAAAATGAGGACATCATAAAGTGGTTAAAGAACAGCTTGGGTAGAAATTTAAAGGATGTGAAGGTTATAACCTTCCAAATTTAGATTCACTGAATGGACATACTCAACTAGAATTCTGAGCTTAAAAGTTGCAAAAAAGGATTAGCTATGCATGATAAAAAAGGTTCCGAAGATGTAAATCTCATAGTCCAACAATGAAAAATGGCCGCTGGTGGACGTAATTGGATGACTCCAGGATGAGCGCTTCTATCTATTGTTTGAGGGTTTATAGGCTAGGGCAAGTCTAGATTGCTTAAATGAAACATTGGGCCTGAGATTCCACATTTAGAAAATGCTCTGAGCCAATCACTGACTCGGTCCTTCACTTGCTAATTTTTGCAGTAAAAGCTTTAGTTGTACGTTCATCTACCTTAATTTTGAATTAACAATACTTCTTTGACAATTCTACTAATAAAGTACAGGAGAATAACAAATACGACACAAATGTAAATCAATTCCTTACCGATGTTTCCTGACTTGACTGAGAAGTCAATGGCCTCTCCATCCTTCTGCGCATATGGAACTTCGCTGTTCTTCTGGTCTCTGACAGCAAGGTGGAAAATTATAGTTTGGCGGATTGTTCAACAAAACGGATAGAGGGAGTCGCTCTTTTTTCGTCTCTAGGAATGCTATGATTCGTCCCCCGTTTGTGTGTGCGATGGAGAGGCTCCTCCATCGCACTTTTGGCCATGTGCCTCCGTTCTTGTCCATCTCTTTACTTTTATGATGGTGACTATGTTTGCAATGATACGAATCATGACCGAATCTAGTTCCGCAATAGCATCATCTCGCTCTTGGTCAAAAGGAACTGGAGATGCATCACGATCATGTATGTGTTTTTTCTCTTCTTTTAAGGACCTTCCGCAGCGCCCATGGACTACGTCCATTTTATCACAGATCAAATCCCATTTGTTTGAAGTAGAAGGTTTTTCTAATGCTGGTTTCTCTGGGACTTCATAGATTGGCTTCTCACTGTACCTGGATTGAGCAAGAATACACAGGCAAATTGAATAAGAAGCAAGATAGACATAAAACTTAGAAATTTTCACATTTCTATTTTACCTCTTAAATCCTCAGTATCTAAATTCTAAGGTGCTTTAATTAATTAGGCTATAAGAGGCAACACTAACCCTTTGATTAGCTTTTTGTAATGGTAAGAGTGTAAAATACTTGTCAACTTCTTGCAAACATTGTTACAGCTACAAAATTCAAATCTCACTTAAATGGAGCAGAAGCGTGACTACATTGTGCGAGAAGGAACACATTTTTTTTCATTTATAACGGTTTTGGGCAGCCAGTGCTGGGTGACATAATCAAGTCAAAACTTGGGTCAAAGACAAATAGTTTATGAAGAGACAAATTTATCACTATAAGCTTTTTAAGGAAAAAGTAGGTTTTAAAATGGGAGGGCTAGGGAACTTTCTGTACCCTTAAAGGAGAGGTTGAATTTTTGTTTACTTTCAACAGGTGAACAGCTCAAAATAAAAAGATTCAAAAGTTCGAAATACTCACCACATGTAAGTGGGCTTATTTTCAGTTTGCGAGCTGCTATTGGTATACTTTTTGTAAACGTCACGATTGGACATCTCTGCTCTACAGTTACTGGAGCAGTGGGTTGTTTTCAAGGTAGTAAGAGTTAGCAAATTTCCCGGCTCATTCAGTAAAGCCATTGCTTCTCGAAGACTACCCACACCATCTAATGGTCTGTTATTGATCTGTAACGAAAATGAAGTTGGTTTACAACTGATTCTAAACTAGAACGTCTACACAGCTGTTGGCGAAAAAGTGTACAGGTGTTAAATGCAACTGTAAAATACTTAAATTCCTGGATTCCTAGGCTTGTTAAAAAATATCACAACTCCTGCTATGTGATAATGCATTTGGACTAGGGTTCTTTCGCTCACTGAGCAAGGTTTCTTACCGAAACAAAATTTTCAATTTTCCTCGACGTAATTTCATATTTCATGCCAAAGCATTGGCAAAGTTACTTCTGGTCCGCTGCAAACCCACAGACTGCATCTCCATGAGTTATAATCTTGCCTAGTGGCCCATTCAATCATCTTATTTTACAAGAAGGTGACACATTATTGCTCCTAGTATCGACAGTTCTACTGCAGAAAAGATAAAGGACAATATTTTATTTATGATTCTTATGTATTGAATGCGCAGAAAATTTTCTTCCGAGCTGAAAAACATTAATACAGAAAACTGATGAAGTAAAAATACTTACGCTTAATACTCTGTCACCAATAGCTAAATTCCCTTCTTTGGCTGCTAATGAACCAGGACTTATCCTGCTGATGTAGTAACCATTTTCTAGCGTTAGGCCATGCTCATAGTTATTTAGCTGTAACTGAAAATGTAAATGAGTTAAAATTAGTGTTTCAGCATATTGAAAAATTTTCAGCTACGAAGGGAAAATTTTACAAAGCTTCCTTTCATCTCATGTTAAAAAGGATTTAATTTTTTTCCCCTTCTTTTTCTTTGGCCAATGGTCTGGAAAATGTTTCATAGATATTTATACTGGACCATGGACTCAACCACAATTGAGAGGTGGTTAGCTGTTGAAAAAATTTGGAAACAGTATCCTTGCAGGTCTCAGAATTAGTGTCTATATTGGTGATAGCATGCAAAAAACCTTTTAATTTGATTTTGCTTGTAGATTTTATTTCAGATCAAGATTCATTTTCCAATTTAGGTAAAATCAAGGTTTACTTACATGTGTTGTAAACAAACTTCTGGCACCAATTCTTCTTCTTTTTACTACCAAGACAACTGAATTTGATGAGCTGGACTTGATTGTTTCAACAACCATACGCTTGCTAACATTGCTACAGTCAAAATTATTTACTCGCATGATGCAGTCATTTGCCCTGAAAGGAAATTTCGACAGCGTGTATGAGAATAAATCTGTGTTGTGGCTGCTTTCTTTATAAAGGAATTTGGTCATGAAAATATGTATCTTGGCACTTTCTTTGTTCTCTAATTTCTTAGTTTGTCAAACCTGATACGTTAATGTAGGATCAACTTGATGAACCAACAAAGTGGGAGGGGGGGGGGGTTACTTACTGGAATCATTTTACCTCTTGTCCATGAAAAATTGACTACATTTTTTAAGTGATTTGAATTTTTTTATAGATAAATAAAACAAATCACAGAGAATGAAGGACATCCTGTTAAGATTTTCCTGGAATACACAATCATGAAAAATAAAACCCAGCTGTATTTGCAGGCATTCTACTTGAAGGAAGCCAATTTCTTAAATTATTTACATCCCTTTTGAAGCGCTAATAGCGTAATGTATCCTTCTGCACTCTTCCTTAACCAAGGAAATGTCTTTAACTCTGATTTTCAATATTTTTTCATAAATTAAGCTTAAATTTTTAGTCATTGCAAAAAGATGCGCAAAATTAAAATGCATGTAACACTGGATTTAGACCTCCCTCTTCCAAGTCATGCATCTTAAGGATAACTCAGCTGTCGAATGCTGCCTAACGTGAGTTCTTACCTTAGTTTCCCGTCAGTTATACTTCCTTTGACTACATTAGCTACATAAATAGCGCTATCGTTGGCGAATATGGGTCATCTCTGCCACCAATTAATTCAAACCCAAGATCCTCTTCACTTCCCAGACCACTCTAGAAAAAATTAAAGCATTCATGGAAAAAATTAATTACAAATACTGATCAAAAACTTTAGTGCGGAATGCAGGTAAATGTTTTACCTGAACTCTTTAAATCCTTTGAAAAAGCAAAGAACATGTCACCATGCGAACATGTGAGCTGCCAACCTAATCATTGCGAGATAGATTTCCACATCGCATTTCAGCTATTCTATTACAGTGAGCTCATAGTTTGTCAAATCTATCTATCTATGAAGATACTACACAGTAGGAATAGTAACACATTTTTTTGGATTAATTTTTCCCAAGATTAGATAAATTGTTGCGAAAATTGTATTAGTTAGAATCTTCAAGGTTTAATTTACTTTTCGACTGTTTCATTCGATTAATTGTTCTGATTTAACTAAGGAACATTTTCAAAAACAAATTTTTTCAATCTGCTTATTCAATAAATAAAATTGAAACATCAAGCTCTTTTTTTCTCCATTTTGTCTACCAAACATTCTGTGTGAGACGACAGTGTTTATTACAAGGTTGGTATAACCTGTCTCACTATGATTCTATACTTAAAGCATAAGTTAGTGATCATGACTCAGGCACAAAGATAACATCCATGAAGAAAATGGACTGACAATAAAATAGTCTGATCACTAAAATAAAAAATAACCAAAAACAAGCTCAAAATAAGGATTAATGATTGGTTGTCTTAACTTACCAAGTTAATATTGACCGTTTCAGTATCCCACTCAGCCAAGTCAGTGTCTATTGCAGAATCATGACTGTGACTATGCTCAGTAGAGTGGAACTGTAAGATTCGGGATTCTTTCTCTAACTGAGCTTCCATTTTTTCCCTGCAAAAGTTGTGAATTTTAATTTTGAAAAAAGGGTGGGTGCACGAACCGAAAATTTCCCTTGTGTTTTAGATATATAATCTCTACTTTTGAGAGGAAATTAGGCAAGGAACAGACAATGTTACAAATTCTGGTTGCTCATGGACTTTAGAGATTGGAAGTACTCGAGTTCAATTTTGGAAGTTACTACTGAATTAAATTAGTTCAATCACTTTAACTTTCTTATTTAGAGTTTTTTATGTTTAAGAAACTCATCTTAATGTATCAAAGAAACTGATCAATAGAGCATAGGTGTAAATTTTTAACTTTAATTAAAGGTGATGAACCAAAATAGACAGAGGGAGAGATTTGGGTCAAAGATAGACATAGATAGCGCAGGTAATAATTTCAGGGGGTTCAAATACATTCTAATTCCTCATCATCATAGCTTTTGTATACCCATAATTTTTATGAGTCATCTCATTTCAGTAAATGAAGGGTAACCATAGAGTACATTAAAAAAGGGGAAAAAAAAGAGGAAGATACTTACTTGAGCACTTTAAGTTCTTTGGTAGTTTCATTTTTTTGCTTCTTGATGTCATCTGAGTCACGTAATGCCTCAGCTAGATCTGAGACAGCTCTATCACGCTCCTTCCTTAACTGATCACATAATGTACGAATGCTTTCACGTTCCCACATTATTTTATCTCGCTCACTGAAAGCCCAGTCTCGGCGACGTTTTGATACTTGCGCTTCTTGCAGTGCCTCTGTTATACAACAAAATTCCTCATATTTGTCAATTGAAAAAACCAAAAATTCACCGATGGATTTTTAAGGAGATAAGAAGATGGCATGATAGAGTGCGATGTCTTTGAACTGCAGAAAATGTAGTTCACAAACCTACTTAAAATTGATAAAACCTTCTCGAACAGATCATTATTTTATTTGCAGATACACTGAATTGCTTGATAGTTAAAAAGATAAATAGAGATCGAGTGCCTTGCAGACTGCATCATTCTTGCAATATTCACCACACTGAATTCAAATGGTTCCTATGTAAGTAGTACAATATAGGCTCGTGCCAAAACCTGTGTAGTATTTACTGTGTCAATTTATTACAATTTTGTATATTATTAAATCATAAATCAACTGGCTTATCAAACACGAGAAATTTCAAAAGCAAGAAATACTTGGACTCATTCTCCTGCCTAGAGTGAATATGAGAAGGTTAGATGTCTCTTTAAATTGGAACCATCAAACAGCAATGTTTATCGAATGACGTAGGATATAAATCCATATAGAATAAACATTTTGGAACACTACTATTGAAACAGACCATTGAAGTAGCTATGACCACTGTGATCGGGCAAATTAGGACTTATCTTTCATCAATGAATCTACAAACCAGTGCTGTGACATTGACCCAAAATTTTAGAAGCCAATTAATCGGCATGTATGATTTGTAAAAGAAACTATCTAACATTTTCTGAAGGCCGTAGAGATTCCTGATTTAGCAGCATGAAATTCTGCAATAATCAGCGACACAACAGTAATCAAGTCTACTTTGACCAGTGCTCCTTATTCACAAGTACGTTGGAATCTCCATGTCGGAGGAGTCAATACACAGCTGATGATCTGTAAGTATTATCATTGTCTTTGAAATATATTTGCAAGTACGACCCGCTGAAAGAAAACTACTTGTGGCATAATCTACACGTAACTTATGACTAAATTTAGAAATTTAAAAATACCTTGTAACTCAGCTTGAAGTTTCTCATTCTGCTTTGTCAAACGGTCTATTTCTTGATTCGCCTGATCCAGGTTGTCCATTCGCTCCTTTTGCGATTTCACAAACATATCAATTGATGCTGCCTCCACTTCTCTTGCATCGTTTCTTGTTGTGTCTCTTTCTCTGCTGTAGGCATACTCGAATCTGCTCTTCATCGCTTCTCTTTGTGACTCTTCTTGGCTGTGAATTCACCAATTTTTCTCGCAAGTCGTTGCACTCTTTTAAAGCTTTGTCACGGTCATGCAATGCAGAGGCAATTTCACGTTTCAGAGTTTCGATGTGGTACGTTAGAGCTTTTTTCTGCAAGAAAGAGCACCCGTTCATTAGAAAAAAAATCAGAATTAGAATTAGGAGACCTGCCGCCCTGGAAAAATATTTGAACTATTTCATACATCAGTTAAGCCAAAGATTGGAGAAATCTAACCGTGGCTTAGACATGTTAGGGAGGTTAAGTTCAGGACTGGGCCTTTCTTGCCAGTTCAGTTTCCATACCCCCTCCCCCTTTCCTCTTCTAAATTCTTGAGGTCAAACTTCACTTTCTTCAAAGCACTTCACTTCTTTGAAAGCAAAAACGTGCTTATTTTTTGTGGCATCAATGAGCTGAAATTATGATAATCCATGAGAATAATGTGACAGTGATTGTGAACAAAAGTTTCTATGTAAACTTTTGTTTTGTACATATTTTTATGAGTACCTACGTTGTAAGAAAAAAAAGAAAAAAATCATCTGATGAGAGATATCTTTACAGTTTTTCCGTATGTTTTAGAAACTTTACTTCCTACTAAGCATGGACGGGGGTGAAAACTAAAATTGTATAAAACAAAGTGCTGGAGAGAGTGGGGCACAGTAGCAAGAAATTTTTGCAGGGTTGTACTAGCATAATTTCTTTAATGAAAAGTTTTGTTAAAAAACGAAAAAATTCATTAAAAGCTCAAAAAGTATTTCTGAGGGGAGAAAAAGCTAAATAAAATCAGACCAAGCCTGTTGGCTTTTCACTGGTCTGCTTTTATTTTAGTTTGTTGTGTTGTTTGTTGATTTTAGTTTGTTAACTAGTTGTTGTTGCAAAGCGATGCCTGAAGCTAAGTTCAGCCGATCAGCAAACACCGTTCCTCCTCCCATGGTTACGTTATCAGAGCCTGCCAACAGTATCGTTTCAAGTAGGTCCCATTTTTGGCATTTATAATGCAGAATCTTTCTACTACAAGTTAAAACAAATTTAAAAAATTCTTGAAGCTTTATTTCCTTGGTGTTCTCAGAAAATGAATTGGAAAAAAAGGGTGCTATTGATCATTTTTCTGCAAATCACTATGAAAATTAGTATCAACGATTAGAATACAAAAAACCTGAGGCTCATTCATAAATGTAAAAAGAAAAAAATAGAATGAATACATAATAAAAGAGCATTACTTCTTCAATAGATTCTTTCATTTCTGCTTCAAGTGCTTGATTTTTGTTGAAAGCAACTGAAAGGTCTTCGGAAAGTTTTTCAATCTCTTTGTGTACAGAGTCTCTTTCACTCATAACAAGGTTATACTCAGCCATTGCAGCATTCCTTTCTTCGGTTAACCATTTTAAATCTTCACTTGCTTTCATTCTGACAGCCATCGCTGCATTGAATTCTTTCACAGCCTTATCATGCTTCTCTTGTAACTGAAAAATTCAAACAAAACTTATGAAATCAACTCAACACCATAGACTGAAGAAAAAAAGTAACTTTGAAAAGGATCTCAATTTAATAAAGTGTTACATCCATCAACAGAGTTATTAATCGACGTTTACAGTGCATGAGTGGTAGTCTGGGACACCATAGCTTAAAATTTTGGTAAAAATAAATTTTTATTAGAGCTCGTTTTAGATTACTTGACCTTTTTCGCTGTATGTATGGAGTAGGGAATTCAGTACTCCAGGCACATGGCGAAAAATATCAAGTCATATGAAATGGGCTCTAGAAAATTATTCACTTAGGAGGACCCTTTGAATAATGATGAACCATTCATATGGTTGTTATCAGTACACAGTTCAATTGCTGAGTAGCCTAGCCTACTTACAGTCAAAGAAGAATTACCTTCCTGATTCAGACTTGATTTTTTTTGACAAATTTTCACCCTTTTAAATTTTTCATTCTCTTCTTACAACTTACTGACTAAAGATTTGTCAACAGCCCTGATGAATGGTGCAAATACTAATATTTTCTTGTTACAGGGTAAATTGGACGTATTTCTATCAAACGGAACTAAGCGCCAATTTGAGTTCCTTTTGAGGAATTTAGAATCCCGGATAGCGCGTTCTGTCAAACGGACCTAAGCGCCATGGAAAAGCATTGCGGGTATAGGACGGAATAAGCCGTATGCCCGATTCCGCCGCCAATCCAAGCCCCCCTCTACCATCCTCACCATATGGCGCTTGGGTCCGTTTCATAGAAACACGTCCAATTAATCTTCACAGCAATGGAGGTAATCCTAATATTTTTGTCTCAAGCTCCATTCAAAATTTTATTCTCAGACCTTCGGATGCACCACATTTACAGCTGACGTGCAGCAGATATTGAGGAATTTTAAGACGTTATAAGGACTCCTTTTTTTTATTAATTTATTTTTTCATAGAAAAAAAGTTGCATCAGAACAGGCTACAAAAAATAATTCATTTGTTTAAACTTACCGCTTTCAAAGCTGCCTGGACCTCATTACGTTCATGTAAAGCCATGTCCCACTGACGAATTACTGCAGTGCATTGTTGTTTCAGACCGTTTCGCTCTCTTAACACAGAATTTCTTTCTTTCACCATTTCTTCGCATTGGTTCTTCAATCGCCCCACTTCCTCCTGCAAAATGACCAAAAAATGGTAATCATTAATTTCTCCAATGAGGAATGATAGTCATGGGTTGAATATCGAGTAATACTATGCAATTCAAAGAAATTTGATTGAGGCAACTACATACATAACCAAAACTTTTTTAAATCATGAGCTGCATTATAACGGCAAACAATAATTCTCTAGTGCACAATCCGTCAAAGTTGCTAGAGAAAAGGTATATGCTGCAGAGCAGTATCAGGAGGCTGCAGTTAATTTTGAGCCGTTATAGCCTGTAAGAACCAAGAGTCCTGTTCTGCACCAGGTACCCTTTTTGATAAGTTAGATTACTAACGGTTAAGTTAATAGATAAACAGTTTGATCATGTCTCCACTTTGTATCAAAACAATGTATGAAACTTGGCCCACACAGGGCTTGGAGTTCTTCGATCAAGACCTAACTTCAGTTCTGTAAAGATTACGAATCTGCGTCTTTTGACCTTGCGCCTATTGTTCAAGACAGAACATGTCAATACTCCGATCCAAATTTCAGATTTTTTTTCAAGACATTACAGCTTGGCGACAAGAAAACCTGATCATCCCCATGTTTAACTTAATCATTTTGAATTCTCGATGGTGCTTCCAAGGCATTTGAAAAATAAGAAAGATGAATATTCGTTCAAAGCTTCCTCCCTCTCTTAATATTTTTAAGTTTTTCCATTTACTTTCCTTCAGTCAAACGAAACAACATTTTATACTTGAAGCTTGCAAAAAAAATAGTATTTCAGGGGAATATTAGTGACTTCTTCCAAAAAAAATCACTTCACTGAACAGTAAACAGTAAACACTCTCCTCAGACATGATAAAACGGAGAGAAGAGAGTAAATATCCATGAGGAATTAATTTTACAAGAAGTATGAAAAATCTCCTAGTTTAATAACTGCATTTAAGTAATATTAAAAAGATTAAAAGCTTAATGAAAACAAGATCATACTTGGGCAAGTTCCAATTTGTCGACAGCAGAAGAATGAGATGATATTAAATCATCATATCGTTTCCTCAATGACTCGTACTCATCCTTCACAACTTCATACTTGCTGAGGGTTGAAATAAAATGCTGATTAATGGAATCTGAGTTTCCATTTTCAGCCACGATGACATCCTGAGGGATAAAAACAAAAATTAATTAAGAGAAAATTTGATCAGGGTTTTATGAAAAATGTGATCAATACTATTTATTAAATTCAAGTTTAATTTGTTGACTGGAACACTGGCCTGTAGGGACTAGCACTTTGCTTGCCACTGAGTTTAAAAATATTCTGAAGTTTCAACAGTCCTAACTTTCTTTTTTTTTAAAAACAGAAAACTACTTTTAGCATAAATGCACTTCTTGCAAACCTCATCATTTGAGATTTGTTAAGAATACAAAGCATGTACAAAACACTGTATTTTTTCTCATATGTCGGCTCAAGGTCTTCAATCTCAAACAAAAAAAGTAACTATAGACTAAGAATTTAATGCCAGAGTTTACAGACCTGCTGATTACAGATGCTTGTCTGCAGCTCAGTTACTTCTCTGTCCAATCTTTGCTTGTCCCTTATCAACTCAGAGTACATGGTTCGAAGACTGGATGATTCTTTAGCGGCTGCCTCAAGCTGCGACATGGCTGCATGGTGCTGATTTCGATAATAGTCCAGTTCTTTCATTGTGTGTTCACATCGACGAACAGCTTCACTGTGTTGCCTGTTTTCCAAAAAAATTTTGTTACTGAGAATATTAATTTGATGGAACTTTTTTCAGGATTCTGGTAACTTCTGTTTTAGAAAAATTTCCTAAGCTCATCAAAATTTGCTCCCATTTAAATCCAAACATCCAGATTCTGGCGTGTAAACATCATCATTCACCTTGCATAAATGTACACTAGATGAAATAATCATGAGATTCTAACAGCATTTTACCATTCCCTGCAGGAGTATTCAAAGATATGGGAGAGGGGGGGGGGGTCTACTTTGTCAAAACAATATTTTCTGGCTTTTCCAAATCCCATAGTTTCCCCAATGATTGAATCTAAGGACTGAAATTTTCTGGTTTTTCCTGATTCTTGTCCTCAATTTAGAGAATACTTGAAAGTAACAGAGAAATTGAGGTGTGACCAAAGGAAATTTTTTCAAAGAAATGCAGTAAAACTCATCTTACCTCCGCAGCACTTGAAGCTCATGCATGGCTTTGTCTCCCGGCTGCTTAAAACTGTCATAATCGCGGGATGAGTTTTCTCGATTTCGATCGTTGCCTGAGAAACTCCTTGGAAGGGCCTCTGCAAGTTAAGAATCATACAATTTAGTGATTGAGGAGGAGACTGAATGCTTAAAGAAACTTATTTGAGTTCAGATGAGTGACACATAAAAACATTTCACTTTAATCTTCAAATCAAACCACCATCAAATGAAAGAAGTTACAGCTTCTGGGCTCAGCAGGGATAGAGAAATATCTATCCTTTTGTACTTTCACAAGCCTGCCTAGCAGCTTTGAATTTCTTGGTATTCTCAAAAATTATTACGTCTTTAAGTTTTGCTTGTCAAATGCTTGTTCGAACTTTGAATAGGTATCAAAGCGCCAAGGTGCATGACTTGAGTTTGGTACATGTTCCTCCTTCTTATTACTGAATTATATGAGTTCAAAATTTGTTTTTTTTTTCCAAAAAATTTATCTTCAAATTCAAGTAGGGGTCTAAATTGAAAAAAGAGGAGCTGAGAGCAAAATACACAGGAAAAAAAAGGAAAGAAATAATGTTAAGTAAAAACACAATGCATCCCCTCAGAATTTTTGATTGCCTCAGATTCAGCATAATAATTGTAAACAAAAAAGATTTATATACCTAGATAAAAAATGTAGATAAAGATCAAATAATGTTGATTAATAAAAAAGTACTTCGGTGAAGACAGAAAAAGTCTAATGAACAATTAAGGCTAAATTGAAAGCAATTTCATCTGAGACTAGGCAAACTCTCCTGCCTGGGATTGTTTCATTTCTCAGCTCCTGTCTTCACAATCTACGTAATTGTGTCTTCTGCTTTGACTGCTTGCAGCCTGATTACAAGGAAGTCACCTAAAAGAATAAATGCATAATTTGAAATTTGATAATGAAAAGTTCGCTTTTTCCCAAGACCTCAATTTAAATTATCTTTGTATTCATTACTATAAGTTACCATTACTTTTACTTACCTCCACTACTAGACCCGTCCATTGAGGAATCTGGCGATGCCATTTTGACAGGTAGGCACTATCTGGCGTCTTGAAAGAGAGACAGTTCTACTTCTCAATCATTTCTGTTAAAATAAAGCAAGGCTTCCAGGATTACACTGGTAGTTGACCATGAAAGAAAGTCATCCCTACAATGTAACATGAGTTCTTCATTTTTGTCAGGAAATCATTGCGAGAGTATAGATAAAGAAGATCGTCTGAAAAAAAAAAAAATGTGAGGTGAGTCGCTCATTCTACCCAGATTGGCCCTTTTGGCAGTATCCTTATTTTAAATCTTGAGTCAGACTTGTGGGCTGACATATAATTCTTGAATTGGTTACAGAGGAATGGTACATGTAGGAGGTATTAGAACTGGGAGAGAAAAGATAAGACAAAAGTCACATTAACCTGAAAACATCAGATGGCCCATTGGTTAGCATGTAAATTTCTGTTGAATGGTGCAATTTTTGGATGTGGCTTTTTTTTCCCCCCAGTTCTAAATTGAACCGAAGAAAATTTTTTTTAATTACAAAACCTAATTTTTGTTGACCTTTCCTCTTCAAAGGATGTTGCTTCAACGCTAAATCTCTGTCATAAAATTAAAATTTCTTCCGGGTAATTGTTGAAGATAAAAAAATTACCTGATACCTAAGAGGATTTATAGGTAAGCGTATCCAATAGAACGGCAGCCAGGCGAACATAAAGTTGGCAATGCTATGAAGATATCTTTGCTGGAATATTCTTACTTATCTCTATACAATTGTCCCCTTACAAGTTGTTAATCAGGACATTAACTAAAAATATTTCACTTAAAAGATTGTTTTTGCTTCTCCAATTTTTTTGTAGCACTTATTCCATCAGGAATATTCACAGCCTCTGAAGAATTTGAAATGAAAAAAAGTAGCCGATAGCAGCAAGCCCAAAAGAAAATGCAACCGATTCTTTCTTGCATGATAGTGATAGATCAAAACAACTTTCGAATCAACCAGTTACAGATGTTTGAAATACACTTTAAGATTCAGTCATACATGGACCCAAATATTGGATCAGTTTGTTGTATCACATAATTCCACGATGCAGAACATCATTCGCACCCTGGTGGGAGCCAGTCTTAAATGGGACAGTAAAGCGATTGGCCTGCTGGTTCCGCAGAAGGAGGACACTAGAAAACCCTGATAACATAATGGATGCAAGAACTTGAGAGGCCTGCGAGTTAAATAAGTTGGCTAAGTGCAACAGGGCTCAAAGGAGCCTCACACTTCAGAGAGTGAATGATTAATAATCTGCAGGGGTGTATTCAGGGTGAAATGAGAGTTCATCTGAAAAATGACAATGATGGCTACCGTTCAGTGAATTGAGGTTATCATCCAAAAAATTTGGAAAGGGTGAGTAAAAATTGAAACTCACCATAAGAAGGGTCAGTTCAATTATTCTTGAATGAAGATGAAAGACTAAGAGCTTGAAATATAGGCACACATACAATAAAACAGAAAATGAATTGCTAATTGAAATGATAATACGTAAACACAAACATTGGAGGCTTAGCACATTTCGGTAGATAGCGGGGCGGAGGGGGTAAGGAAAGGTACCAAAAGCTATGACGCTAAATAGTGCCAATAATGCCTTAATGTGCAGCGAATTTTCGCCGGTCTGCCGTCGGAAATGAGAGAAAAAACAGAAAATCTGGGATATAAACGTTAATGAAATAAACTTTTTAGACTTTTCAGCACCGGTACGCTTATCTTTTGCCATTCCCACTCCTTCAAAAAAATGTTTAAGGAAGTATGATTTGGCAATGTTGTAATGAAAGCTCAACAATGTGGCATGGAAAGAAATGAAAAATTTTACTAGAATGTTTCTCCTCTTGTTTTCGCTCAGTTGGTAACCTGCTTCAAGCTATCACGCTCCAATGAAATTTCAACACGAAATTTTTTGTGTTTACGTTCATGACTTGAAAAGGCATGTGTGTCGGCGGCTCAGTATAGTGCAATAATTTATCTTGATCTGTAATAAAATCTGTGTGCTTCATCATGATCAGACTTTAATCAGATAGCTTGCCAATTTTCATCTCCACTCTCTAAAGTTCAACCTCAAACGAAAGCAAAGTTCAAACAGACATCATCATCGTTCGCTCCTCTCGTCTCTGCATCGTCGTCTAGGTTTAGTTCTGCATCATGTATCTACTCATTTGTAAGTCAACTGTTCAGCCTTTTACCTTATATTACACATATTTCAAGTATGGCTAAATTTCAAACTTTCCGTTGAGTCCTTTTCATGCTTTCTGATAGTTTGTGTCTTCAATCATCAGCAGGCATCGAAGTACCTACCTAGCAGTCTTATTTGACTGATCACAAGATGCTCTTTGAGTACGTCTCCAGAAAAGGGTGTGTTTCATTTTAGGTGCAATGAGAGCCTTGCTCCACTTTTCAAATTGCTGCACCTTTGCATAAATTTCACATTTATTGATCACCATAATAACAGTCTACAGCACCGCAGCCGAATTCCCTCAAGTTGAATAAATAGCCGCACAGTACTCATTGTAAGGTCTTAAATAAGATTTTTCCTCATGGACTGTAACACTCCATTGAAAGAGAATTTTAGTCAGAGCGGAGCTCAATGCAAAAAGATTTTAGTTTCTTCTAGTCGGACCCCGGCTATACGTCACGCTGAGGTGGCAGTTCTCTCACTCAAGTGAAGCAAGTCACTGAAATTTTTCTTTGGATTATACATTGTTAATGAACCTATCCATCTCTATCCGAGCTACTTTGTTGATTGTTCCACCAATGCTGATAGCAACACATCATGAATGATAAGGAAGGCAATAGTAATAAGAGCAAACCTTATGCAGTGAGCATTTAGAAAATGTGACTGTGCTTAATTTACTCCAATTTGGTTGGCACTAAAAGGTAACTTATGCTGAAGACCGGTTGTACTCAAATGTTTAGGTGATAAATGTACAGATTGAAAAAAGCCCAGAAAAGTCAACTTCTTTTATTAATAATGACTTATTGGTATCGTAAAACAACTCTTTCTTTACTCTAACATCTTGTTTTGCACATTCTTTTATACTCTCTTGTGGTCTGCCTTCCAGGTTTTGCGTTCCTTTTCAAGGCAGGTCATGCCTTGTACCCTTCAAATTCTGATGTCATTGATTTAACTGAACGAAACTTTGATGAACTTGTCACAAAAAGTGATAGCTTGTGGATTGTTGAATTCTATGCACCATGGTGTGGACACTGTCAGCAGTTTGTCCCTGAATATGCCAAAGCAGCCAAAGCATTAAAGGTAGCATTTCATTGTCCATAACTTTCATGCCAATTTCTAGCTCACATCATGAAAAAGAATTTAAGCACTAGCTTATTCTGTTTTCAGCATTTTTTTCCCACTTAAAAAAAATTCTGTGAAAAAGTCCTAGAAATGTTTTCAATTTTATCTTCAGAAATTTTTTAAAGTTTAACATCCATAAATTTTGTCAATTTTACCGCTTGGGAATTTTTTCAATTTTCCATCTAGAAATTTTTTCCATTCTCTTGTCCAAAAATTTAATAAATTTCTGGAAAGTTAGAAGAAATTATCCATAATGTTTAAACCATGCTGAGACTTTTCAGATTTTCTTTTGAATTGTGTCTTCTGATAGTGATGCCACAGTTTATATAATCTGGATGTCTTCCTTGTGAGGTATAAAGTTTAAAAAAAATTCTATTTTTTTTTTCAGGGTATTGTTAAAGTAGGAGGAGTGGACGCAGATCAACACAAAGGCTTAGCTGCTAGATTTTCTGTTCAAGGATTTCCGACAGTAAAAATTTTTGACAAAAAATCCAGCCCAACAGACTATCAAGGTGCCAGACAAGCCAGAGCTATTGTCGATCAAGCTTTAGAGACGTTGAAGAGCAAAGCATACACTCAGTTGACTGGGAAGCCCTCGTCGGGAGGAAGTGGTGGAAAGACCAAGGTACAGACTCGAGGGTGCAATACATTAATTCTTTTTCAACACAAATTATAGCCTACAACATATACATTAATTCTTTTTCAACACAAATTATAGCCTACAACATTATATGCAATGCAAGAGTAAATCTCCAAGAGACTGAGCCAAGATACTCTTGAAAAAAGGTTAAATTGGAGAATTTTTGTGCCCTATTTTTGTTTGTCTAAATATTTACTTCATCATGCTCTAATGCAATTCTTGTAAATATAGAAAGGTTTTGTAGAGCAAAAAAAGAGTAAAATGTGTGAAGCTAGCATGAACATGTTCAGATTGCGACATGAATCGATTTTACCTGCTGTCGATGTTCTCCAATCTTTCTGTGCATTGAACATTGCTAAACTATTCCATCATGAATTAAAGACATTTTCCTGGTATTAAATTGAATTAAGTCAAAATTAAAATTCTATCATAAGATGAGAAAAAAAGAAGGCGCTCACTGAAATTTCCAGAGTTATAACCTTTTCAACTAAAATTGTTGAGCACTGATTCCCTATATTTTTTGGTCTCTTTATCTTCTTTGCTTGAAATCAAAATTATCTATCTTTACCTGTCCACAGGGAAATCCTGCTGATGTGATAGAACTGACCGATGCCAATTTTGATAAGTTGGTACTCAACTCGGAAGATATCTGGCTCGTTGAATTTTATGCCCCATGGTGTGGACATTGCAAAAACCTTGCTCCTCACTGGGCTGATGCTGCTACACAGCTAAAGGGAAAGGTAAGAAACTACATTTTGCAATCCTTTTCATTTGATTTTTTTGGAACTCTCTGCACTTGAGTTACAGGGATCGATGTAGCGAAAATTCTTTAACGTAAATTGAAATTTAACTTGCTCTTGTGAATTTTTAAATGTAGCTTTCTACTCAGATAATACCTTCCAAACTGACATATTTTTTGTCTGTTCTTTTTTTTTTCTTAGAAATTCACCAAATAAATTTAACCTTTTGTCTGTTCTGTTTGTCAGTTCTCTTATTTTAATTAATTTTTATTCTCTCATTTTATTCCAATTCCCATAAGAATATTAACTTCAATTTAAAATGGAATGAAAGCTAAGCATTTCTTCACCATTAGCAAAAGAAATTGATCAAAATGCATAATTTCTCGTCCACTGCATCAATGCATTCACTTTAACCAGCTCATCCTGCTAGCAATGTTGGATGAACATAATTAACCCATCGTATTCTTCTTGTTTTTTCCAGGTTAAATTAGGAGCTTTAGACGCAACTGTTCACCAGCGCAAAGCAAGTGAATATAATGTCAGAGGTTATCCATCGATCAAATATTTCGCTGGAGGTAAAAAAGACTCTTCCTCTGCTGAAGATTACAGCGGAGGCCGCACCGCCTCTGACATCGTAGCCTTTGCCCTTGAAAAACATGCAGAAAATGTTCCTGCGCCAGAACTTGTACAGGTGCCTACTTTAAATTTATTGAAAAGCACTATTTTGAAACATTTACTTTTTTTTCTTTTTCATTTCAATGTGCCTGTTTAGCACCCTTTGTCAACTGGGACAAATCCATGAGCATAACTATGGGTATTTGACTAAATATTTTTTTTACAAACTTGTTGCCCAGAATTCGGCAATTTTTTGAATTCGGTATTATCTCTCCACCTTTCATTTGATACTAAAACATCACTTTTTTACAAAAAACGAAAATCCCTTCAAATAGTGATGTAATAAAGACGACTAAAAAAAAATGATCCCTCAGCTGTTTTCACCAACTATGCTGTAGATCAAATAGTAATGAAAAAGGAAAGCAAAAATTATTTTCTCTCTGCTTTATTTTAAAATAAACCTTTTGTGGTTTTTTTTTATTTTTTTTATTTTTTTGTCTGAAAACTTCAATACGATAGAAAAGGCTGTTAAGTCTCTCTGCTATTTTTTTCTCTTCTGCCTCCTTAACGATGAAATTTTTTAAGGAACTCTTTCTCACGTAACTTGACTGTGATTTTTTGAAGCTCTGGCTTTCCGTTGAAGTTCCCAACATTGTTATATATTTGAGGTTTCATTTTTCATGGAATTGTCTCTAATGCAGTTTTCCCCTTACTTAACACTCCTCTCTACATGTAACTTTTTTCAAAGTCCTGCTTGTTCGTAATTCTGAAAAAAGGTCAGAACATTTGTGGCTCCTCTGATGGATCCGTGAGTAGTGAAAACTTAAAAACATTAATTAATTTCCTGTAACTATAGTATCTTGTTGAAGATAAGACTTTTTTATTACCAGGACAAAGTATCTCCAAGAAAAATTGTACCAAATAACAACGATCATTTATCTGTTTTTTTTTCTTTTCCTCAGGTCACAAGTACATCCGTAGTCAAGAGCGCTTGTGAAGAGCATCCTCTGTGCATTGTTGCTGTTTTGCCACACATATTGGACTGTCAGTCGGAGTGCCGCAATAATTACATCAAAATGCTAACAAGTTTAGGTGAAAAGTTCAAGAAGAAGCTCTGGGGGTAAGTTCTGATCCAGAATGCAATTTTTAAAAATTAAAGTCATTATGACAGTCCCATCTTTTATCATAAATCTTTCATGATAAGATCAAACGAAAGCCAAAATGTAGCATTGAAGAGACTCTTGACATCAAAAGGAGAGAGGGAGTTGTCACTACAAAATCATCCAAATTAGAATTTTTTTATAAGTTTGAAAGCTCAAAGAAGAATTTCTGTGTTTCTGGATCGTCAATATTTTGGAACTTTCCCATCTCTTGATCTTTAGGCATTAAACACACGGATGCAGAAAGTTTCTAGCCCTCGTATTTTTTAAATTTCTCTTCTCAATTCAACAAACCTTTTCCTCCAAAGTTTCTACAAGATAGCTTTTTTTCCTCCTTGGATAAGAATTGGTTTGATGTTAGCTGCGATGTTGAGTAAAACACGTAATTTTCACTTCAATTTTTCAGAAGTATGTTATTTTCACGCCAACGTGGGCACTGCATAGGCTTCTCCATTTTCATACATAACCGATTTTTACCTGTTGGTTACACGGTCGAGAAGTTTCTGCCCCTGATTAAGTGGTGCATGATTTAACGCTTGAATATGCGAATTAAGTTTTTCACTGTGCGGTCTTGCTTTTTATGTAGTTCCAGCTTTAATTTGGAAATTTTGAAAGATATTCTTAGGAAACTAACTATCGAAAGGCGCATACTGAATGATGAATTTTCTTGATATTTCAGTGTTTCTTTACTTCCAGGAAGAATTCATTTTACAGTTCAATAATCTTTCCTTTAAATGCAGTAGATAAATTAAATGGGAGGCAACATCTCCTTTTAAAATACTTATCAATTTTCTTCATTTTTTGGACTATAGGTGGGTTTGGTCGGAGGCTGGTGCTCAGCCAGACTTAGAGGCAGCATTAGATATTGGAGGATTTGGCTATCCTGCGTTAGCTGTTTTAAATGCCAAAAAAATGAAGTATTCAATTCTTAGAGGCTCTTTCTCTGAATCGGGCATCTCAGAATTTCTCAGGTACATAATTCAATTTTTCTTTCTTATATATCTTGAAAAACCCCTAATCCTTGATAACTGAAAGAAATGCTCAGTCTTTACTGTCGTGATTGCCAAATGCCTGATTTTGCCAAGGATTTTTTCTCAGTTTTGGCCCAGTCTAACAAAGCTGCATTATGTTCTCACTTCGTTACCATACAATCATCTTTTTAAAAACTGGATCCTAGTGCCAAAAATCTTGATATTAAGATATTGGTGCCTGGGTGGGACTTATTTATTCGGAACATTTTTTTACATAGCATGGTATGTAACATTCTCGCAACACTTTGATCTGCTACAATCGAAACGTACTCTGAGGAGGCTGTAGAGATTGTTAAAGAGTTTCTCACCTTTTTTTCCTGGATTGACCTTGCATAGAGTGCTCTGTGATAGTGGAAACGAAACATGAGTATCAATTTTTCTAAAATATGTGCCCAGTGTTACCTCAAGCAAAAACCATACGTATGTACATCCTATATTCCCATCAGAAAAATAAGATCAGATTTAGTAAAAACAGCCTGTGACCATGAAACGAAAATAACCATAATAAAGTACCCTAAACAAAGCCAAAAATTTGATGTGAAGGGCCAAAGCATTTTGAATCTTTTAAATGTTATGCTAAGAAAGACTGCTGCATATTTTTGTAGCGTTTTCATTTATGCTTAATCTTTAACCCTATTTGATCTTGGGCCTTTTCAAAATTTTCACTTTTACTTTTTCAAGCCCAAGGATAGGGATTCTCTGTTTCTCCAATATCAGCTCTTGACCATTTCTGGTTTGATAATATTTGTTACGGAAAATAAATATTAATGGCTTAAGTTGAAATACGCATATCTCAGATTGCGAAATCTAAAGTCTCCACTCGTGTTTTATTTCTCTAACGGAAAACTTACCAACAGTTTCTATTTAAATATTCTGTGAACTTTTTCCTTCATTCTGAAAAAATCACACCAAATTGTGAAGAAAGGTTCTGGGTAATTTTCCTTGCAGATAATAAAACGTGAATTGGGAATTTTTAAACATTGCAATGGAGTTAAGCATTTTTGCACTTAGCCATTGATATATTTTTTTCCATTTATCGGAACAAAGACACTACAAAAAGAAATAAACATACAAACAAATATTTAAATAAATAGAGAGAAAGAGAGATAAAATTGCCCGAAATGACAGAAGAAACCCTTCTTTTCTCAAAACTGTTATTTTATGCCTAACAAATGTTTTGTTCTTTTTCACCCAGGGATTTGTCCTTCGGACGTGGAACAACCGCTCCTGTGAAAGGTGCGAAGCTCCCAGACATTAACTCAATAGACCCTTGGGATGGAAAAGATGGAGAACTACCCCCAGAAGAAGATATAGATCTTTCTGATGTCGAACTTGATGATATAAAACAAGATCTGTGAGCTGTTAATATCTCAGAGTAAATGTATCAAATGCCACTAATATTTGTCAAGTGCTTCACTCCCTGTTTTTGACCGTGTAAAAAGTTTGTGCATTTGTAACCTACTTCTTAGTTCAAACGTGTAAAAAATCAAGTCATTAGGTTTTTTTGTCTAGTAGAGCTCCCGTTTTAAGTCTAATTTGGACATCACCAACTGAACACGATCTATCTACATCAAGAGTTTTGAAATATGACCGATCTCTACACTGTGGTGCTCAAGCCTACATGTTCTTTTTTTTTTCAGAATTCCCACCCAGATAGATCGGGTTTACTTAGTCTTGTCCATTCGTGATCTTAATATTATGTACCTCTCTTCACTTTTGTACTTGCTTTTGTCTATTTTCATACCGGAACTAATTCATATTTTAAGTTATTTGTAGAAAATTTATCCTGATAATGTGATGTTTTAATCCTTAGTTTAGTAAAAGCTTCCTTCATTCCTACAAAGACCATTTTCAAAGGAATTTAAAAGCAGTGCAGACTGTATGTAAGTGATCGTACTTTTTCGCGTATCTTAGGCTTGCCATCAACATTATTTTTTCTTTTCGGATCATTTTTATTTCCAGTAACTTACTTGAGAACGAAGTTGAGGTGTATTGTCAATTAAATTTGAGTATCTGTGTTTGCCTTAATGGGATCTATTCTCATCAGTTCATTTTACGTTGATCAGATCGAATTTTCAAAAATTTTACAGCAGAGGAATTTTTGTTAAGTTTTACCTCTCTAAAGAAATATTTTTCGCCCAACATCCAATTACTATATCATTAGGCTCTATTTCTTTTCTTTTTTGAAATACTCTTCCCACCTAATGATTGTTTTAATTTGTTTCCAAAAGGGTAAGGCAATGTCTTCCGCAAAAATTGTCCGTAGCAACGAAAAACTATCTCTCCGAGCTTAAAAGCATTTGTCTTGTATAATGTATCAGTAGTTTGGAAAATAGTTTTCTTAGGATATTTGTGTATGGTTCTATTTTCTTTTTTTCTGTACTCTGTAATCACTCGGTAATCTTCTCTCACTGCATCATAAAATCTTAATTAGATCCAGATGTGTTTTAGCATTTGTAGAATGAATTTTACAATCCAATGATTCATTTAGAGTCTATCTGTGATTTTTTCTTTCTTTGATTGTATCATTCTCATTTGTATTACTGTCAAGTAACTATGTCTACATTCAACTTTTCAATCAGAAGGTCTCATCAAATGTTTCATTTAAGAAAATAGTACCGAAAAATGTCCTCACTTATTTTTCTATGGAAGTGCATCACAACTTTTTGAAATTTTGTATATGGACATTCTTACTTTCGATTGTGTACAAAACAAATTTACTGATTAAATTTTATTTGATTTTCAAAACTTCCCTCTCTTTGTCAGCTTTTCTTTACAACGTAAATTCATTTACCTTTCATTTATCTCTGTGGCAATGATTTAGGGATGAAGGCCATTTCTGCCCCTTCAGCTTAAAAAATTAGGTAAATGGCTGCCTCTCTCGGAGGTCAAGGAGTATCAAATGTATTTTTCTTTTTCTGAAACTGTGGTGACCGATCAAAATGGACCATCAACTTCCTGTGAGGATGCAAGTGTACCCATGTTCTAGCAACAATGTTCAATTGGACGTATTTCTATCAAACAGAACTATGCGCATTAAGACATGAGCCCTGATACCCATAAGAAAACACGCATAACAGGGCTCACGTCATAAAGCACATAGTTCCGTTTGATAGAAATACGTCCAATTAATGTGCAAAGTCTATGAAATTAAAGGGAGAGGAAAAAGACCTTTTCTTGGAGTAAAATTACAAAAAATTTTATTGTAAGGAAAAAGTGAAAAATCCACTTAGGAATGAGATTATTGATGCTTGTAATACTATTTGAATCGGAAGAAATTCATGGGTGAGAAAAAATTAGCTTTCTCAGGCTGGCTAGACACCAAAACAGTTGCGTCTGCCTACATAGGTACATCAGATCTTCTTGAAAGGCACTTAAAATAAGAGTTATGGTAAAAACTCGATGATCCGTAATTAAATAATTCAAATCAAAGATATTATTTTATTTTATTATTATTATTGGACCTCACCTAGTGTTTCCAGTCAGTTTGGATGATCGAGTTTCTATTTATTACATCTATTAATTCCTGGAAAAATCTTGTAAAAAATTACTCTTAATTGTCATCAAATGCCTAGTCAATTGTAGGATAAATCGATTATTGGTCGATATGATTCAAGACGAAAATAAGAACTTAAAGAGAAACATGAGTACATGGTTTCTTAATATATAAACCGGAGTAAAACAAAGTCGGCAAAATCACTTGCTGGTAGCAATAGAATGCTTATACAACTCAGTTTTAGAGATGTAAAAAAGTTGTTTTCTCTAGAACATTGCGACAGTTCATGATGTAAAAGTTAAGGTTAAACATAATGTTCTATGAGAAAATTTCATCTTATGAAAATAAAACAAAGATTATTTTCTCAGCTTTAAGCATATAAAGATGATGACATAGATTCACTTGCTATAGTAATGGAGCAAATAATAATACTTCGTTTCTCCGTTAAAAAAAACATAATTTCTTCCAGAACAAAACGATTGTTCAAGACATAAAAAATAAATTCAAACGCAACGTTTCTACAAAAAGATGCTATAAAAAATAAAACACTCTTCAACTTCTTACCCTACAAATACAGTAAAAAATATCACAGTAAAATCTTAAAAGCAAAAGCAAATACATTTACGGTCATCTTAGACTTTAAATCCAAGATAAGACCTTTGAAATTCTGACTGAGCTTAACCTAAGAGTGAACTATAACTAATTTTTTATTGTACAGTTTCATGAATCCATTGCTTAATAAATCGGTGGAAATTAAGTTTATTTAATGAAAGTAATTGCGATTCATCATCACACTTTTCAAGGTGCCAGGCCCAAATTTTGTTGGTAGGTTAGCAGTCGACCACAAGCTGAGGCAAGAATGTTGACTTCGTTATTTGATTCCTGATTGATAGTCTGAACAGATGAAGAACTAGGGATAGCTAAAGCCTGCTGTAAAAAAGCTCCACTTGCGTACAGCTTGAGTTGAGCGTATATTTTTCCCAACTTTAAGCCAAAATTAGCGATTATGTTTTGAAACTTACAGTTGACTGTAGCCCAATAAAATTTGGGCCTAGGTCAGTGATTTTATTGTTTTTAAGTGTTTTAAAGTGTATTCCTCTGATGAAATACAAAATGAATTTTTCATGAGGAGAGTTACTCAGTTTATTACTGTAGGAAGGTTTACTTAATGTGCCCCAAGTTTTAAGTAGACACCATAAAAACTTAATTTAAAGTAAGACTACATGACAAACGCACTTTAAATAATACAGAAACAAAAGAAATTTTTTTTAAAAAAACTGGAATTACGATTGAAAAAGCAAAAAAAAAGACCTAACCCTTGTGCAGTCAATAATTAGAGTGTTTATCTTTATATGCAGTTCAAAACTTTTCTGCTTCCATGGAAAAATGCGATTGCAAAATTGTGATTGCCATTTAAACAATCAAGAACATTAAAAAAAAAAAAAACTTGTAAAAACTGATCGACATTAATTAGAACCAAAAATAAGAGTTGAGTAAAAAATATAAGTATTTCGAGTTAAAATTATGAGATTCTTTAAGTTAGAAAAACGTGCATCTGAGGTTTGCAGTGCTGCTCTACAAAAAATGTCTTTTTCAGCCTTTAAGTTTCAGATTCACAGCGGATCAAGTAAATATCTAATTATGAAAGCAACAAAATTTGAAAGTTTTCTACAACTGTACCATCACAGTCGAAGTGATGAACATTAGGTAGGACTGTTGATGGTGGAATTGCACAATAATAAAAAAATCCAAACAAGAGAAAAGCCATTGTGACCAACATGGCAGTGGATATTTTGAACAAAATACGAACAAAATTTAAACTCATTACAGCCAATTTATAAACAAGGAGGCACACAAAAGTTATGTTGCTGGCATATAACAAACACAGTCTAAAACGCAATCTAGCTAAGATGGTTCAGCTTCCACAAACACATACCTTGACAGGCCCGCCTGAAACTCAGCATCCATCTCTTTCTTACTGCATGACCTAATTACAACAAACACTTGAAGACAACGACTTCAGTGCGTTTTTATAAGGAAAACAAGACTGGTCTTGGGAGACAGAGATGAACTCTGCTTATCGCTTGTACCTTGAGATTGTTTTAGTGTATACCACTGACACAGCTTTCATATGCTTCCTCTCTCTCTCTTGACACTTTATGGAATGTTAAAATAATTCCTTTAAAAACTTCCCTGGATACTATTTAGATATAGCTGAGCACTTAAAATCATAGTGTAAATTCTTTTAATACGGCTTGAATTAGAACAAACAAGGCTAAAAGAAACCAACCCTTGTTTTTCATAATGAGTTAGGTACTATTCTAGATAATAAGCCTGCTAGTAACTTCACAGAAGTACCTTCACCACATCAAAATTGTATCAAAACAGAATATTATAAGCAAAATCTCAGGATACAACTTTTTTACATTGAAATAAAAACTGAATGAGTTGCTAACTCTCACAGAAGATTTAATACCTTCTTTTGTTCATGGGAATGAATCCAGAATGGGTGAGTTCCTAACTGCATGACTAAATCGGAATGGTACAACTATTACGAGTCTGTTTGTAAACAGTGCAAACTCTTATAACTATCTTTTATCTTTCATGTTGGATCTCTTAAAGTTTCAACAACGATATAACTTGGAGGATACTTATATATATTCATGCATTAAAAAAATTTTCAAGTTTTCCCTGTGACAGTCGAAATGAAATTAAGGTATTGTGTATTTTTTTCTACACTAAATATGTGGGTGAATAAATCAGAGAGGGCAGAAAAAGACTTGGAGGTCGGCATTTCCAGAAACTTCAAGATAATAAGATTTTTTGGGAGTCAAGTCCACGCCAAATAAGTGTACGTACTTACAGTGTGCGACAGGATATCAGCTGTCTTTCATAACGCATTGAAAAAAAATACAAGAATAAAAATGACTGTATATTCTGTTACACTCTACAAGTGCATACATTTATTTGGTGTGGACTCTATGACCCTTGCGGCTAGGAATGCTTCGTACACACAATAGGTAATGTAAGACTCACCTACCTTCTTTACATTCAAAATAAACTCAAATGTTTCTGAGCTTTTGTTCTGAATTCCAAAATCTTGGAAATAAATAAATGTGTCATGCTAAAAGAACCCCTGCCTAAGGGGTTGTTACAAATATAATACTCAATGTCATTATTGTGACATTCATTTTCGATCCAGCTCTCCGCATTCAGGAGAGTAATTTCCAAGATTCAGCGAATATAAGAGCCTGTCAAGAGAGGCTAGCCTAGGAGACTGAGACTGGTCCAACAATATTTACAGAAGTATCTAGCGAGTTTTTGAAACCTCTGCTGCAATTCTATGGATTATAGATTATTCTCACTGTTCAGGGTGTCGCGGACACTTCCATCACGTCATACTTTCTCTCCTTCTTGCATAAGATAGGATAAAATATCATAGCGTAGTACACGAAAACTCCGGATAAAATTGCTCCTAGAATCAATCCTATGAGGGCCCACGCTGAAATTCCAGAACCCTTAGATTTCTTAGGAGGGACATCTGTAAAAATTATAAGAACATTAGATGATGCAGCAAACACTGACCTATAAGCATGGACTGAACTAAAGGGGCATGTAATCTACTTGGCTCCTTTCAAAAAGTGTAAGAGATTTTGTGAAATAAGTGCACAACATTTTTGCCACCTTTTAAGATTGCATTTTAAGTAATTTTTTGGATAAGAATTCCTGAACTCATTATCGCACCTCCTCTTTTTTCTGTGCCCCCAAGGCCTCTATCGTGGCATGTCTTTCTATTCCCTCCCCTGTCCCTTGGAATTCCCTTGATGAAATGCCTCCAAGTGCCTTCACTCGCGAAAAATTCCTGGTTCCGCTCATGTTTGCAACGAAGGATAGCAATACCATAATTTTGGTGAAATTCACTTACAGTATAGAGTGGATTAAAATTTTTTATTCCACAGAATGGGAAAGAACAAATTTACAGCTTCACAACATTTCCTCAAAAGAGACCTGTAGTCTACAATAGACCATTGGACATGGTGCAAATTTTAACATTTTGATACTGATTATCATATCAAAATTTCATATAGAACATGATTTGTGCGACGGAAATCATTGGAACTAACTCCTGATCAAGATATAAACGTTGTTCAAAGCATTAATTCCAACTTCCTGCTCATGAAAGAAAAACCCTAGTCTACTTGAATCAAATCGCACACTGAACATTAGAGTAAGTAACTATTTTTGGAGCCTAAAAATATGGCAACCTCAATCTCACCATTTCAGCTCAGCTATTACACTTTGAACATCAGAGGCAGAGAGGGAACATTGCTCATTTAAGTAAGATGCTTGCCAAAACTGTTGTTGCAATATTTGATTCACGTATACTCTGGTTTCTTGTGAGTGGAAAATTCAAAATTTCCGTAACCATGTAAAAACTTCAATATTTTAATTAGGAGTAACTTTCAGCAATTTTTGTTGCCTGAATTGTCTTTTGCATCAAATTTTGTTGAGAAAACATCTATCAGAATGCTAGAATTTGTATCTTCTGGTGGTTCATTTGAAACAAAGGAATAGACATGCCTATAGTCTCCAACATGTTAACACAGGGGGGGGAAAAAGCTTAAGTAAAAGTATTTCGAAAATTACCTCTGCCTTTTTGACTTTTAGGTGGAACTGAATCCGAGAGACCCCACCCGCCATTTAAGTTCTGGTGAAACTCCATTTCCTTAGCGTTTTCAGCTTTGTATGTCCTCACATTTGACCTTCCATTCGATGTATTTTTGCCAGGGCCGCCAAGACATTCAGTCAGACCAACACAAACTATGAAAAAAAGTTATAACATCATTAGATCAATTTATAGGTACATTGAGAAGAAAGTAGAAAGCTTCTGTGCTTGCCCTGATGAGAACAAAAAACATTATGCATTATCACAGAAATGTAACATTACCCTGCTGTTATTCATGAACCCTACATTTAACTGAGATTGCCCACCATCTGAGAAGAGCAGACCATGGTTCCTATCCGAGGCGGATAAACAATGGTGGTCACATTTTGATACGAGGCACCATTT
Source organism: Bemisia tabaci (assembly GCF_918797505.1). NCBI lineage: Eukaryota > Metazoa > Arthropoda > Insecta > Hemiptera > Aleyrodidae > Bemisia > Bemisia tabaci. The sequence goes on from NC_092796.1 coordinate 52,305,689, forward strand.
TTAAGACTCGTGATGTGTGGTGAGTACAGGATTTGCAGTACAATTCAAATGTATCCAATGCCATCTGACATCAAGCAAGTACTGGATACAACCTCTTTGTTTGCGTCTGTCTTGGTTTCCACCAAGTTATAATTAAGGTGATCTGTCGAGGTTTCTGACATGGTGGAACTGGCATGCCATATATCCAAAGACATTGAATCACGTAGACTGTGTCCGGCTTGGTTGAGTACGGGCTCAGCGAGACAAAATTTCTTGGAACTCCATGCTGTGCGGGCAGAGAGGGGGAGAGAGCGTGTGTCCCAAGTGCTCTAGGTGACTGCGGGGAAGCAATAGGAAATTCCTTCGCGCGCTCAGTTTTTCAAAGATATCTTGTTTAGAGTCCATTTATAGATAAAATTCTTAAGAAGTTAAGTTTTATTACACATGATTTTACAACCAAGTAGCAACGTTTCATTTTTCCGAACTAATTATTGACCGAGAAAAAAAGCCTCACAGTCCGACAAAAATTCACTGAATCCGTTATTGCGCATGTGCAGATGTGCGCAATTGGGACACATGAACTCATCAGTGCAATCGATGATAGGTCCAGTGCGCCATGCAAATTTTTCAAAGATATCTCGCTTTCCGTAACACACGATGCACAGTCTACAAGATTCAATGTTTTTGCATATATTGCATCGGTTATGTTAAAATCTTGGCTGATTCTGAACTCATGGCCAAAAAAAGGACAACAGCCCCTGCGCATGAGCCTAAAAATCATTCTAAACCAAAAACTTGGTAAAATTCAAAGAAGTTTATGGCATTATCAACGCAATATATCACACGCCAGTTCGACTGGGTCAGAGGCCGTGACCAATCACCCTCAGGATTCCTGCGACTTACACCTGCGTTTGGCTAGAGTAAAAACGGCTACATTACAACTAATCATATTCCACTGCGGTCCATTTAAGAGAAATAACTAAAAGTTGATCTATTCAAAATCCTAACCTATAGCCAGCGATTCATGACAATTCACGACACGGTAGGCAAACCGTGCTCTTCTGGGAAACTCTCAGTTTATAGCCTGGAAAGTCTCATTTATCTACGTTGATTAGCAACTTATCTGAATGGAAACACATGAATTACTCGGAACTGTTCGGTTACTGAAGCGAGTTCGGTAGATTCATTTCAGTACTGTTAGGAATAAGTAGGTATCAGTACTTACGTAGAAAAAAAGCAACAAGACAAAAACTATGCCGAATCAACATGGTAGTGGAGTGTGCAAACAATATCCTACGAGATCAGGCCTTTGCAAAGAGAGAAAATTAAGCGTAAACAGAGAGGACCTGAGAGGATTAACAAATTACATGAACTGCAATTGAGTGAGCAAACAAGAAAGGGAACACGAGAGATTCGAGATGAAATATTACTGTATTCTTCAATGAAACTCTGAATCTCAAGCTACTTGAACAATAAAAGGCACTGCTGAAACACACTTAAATTACAGCAAAATTAGTTGAAAAAGATTCGGGATTCCGCGAATTCGTGAAGATCGCATGGGAGACGCGAGAAATTCCTTCCTGTTTACATTACGCTGCAGTGTTGTCAAATTGTGTCACCTTATCATTGACATGTAAATAAAGTTGAATTTAGAATTCTTTCATTTGGCAACGCGTATAGAAAAAATGTGGTTCACTCAAATGATCCCGGGAAATTTGAATTAAGCATACGTATATTACACACAAATTACACATCGCACCTTTTCGGAATTTTTGGAATCAAGAGGAACAGCAAATCGACTCTGTGGAGCTTCCGAACCACGTTTCTTCGTTGCGGTGTTTTAAAATTTCCGCTTCTATTTTATTCTTTCGAAAGAGAAAAATCAACATCATTCCTAAGAATTTTTACAGGATTTTCTTTGCTTTGAGAAGAAACATCATGGCGCAGTATTCAAGAATTCCTGTGGTGAAGTTTCCCACTTAAAAATTAAAGTTATGAGAGGAAATCTACAACATATCAAACCGAAATATACAGGGCTCGAGAGTTCACTGTGTCGCGACAGACTCGAGTGCTCATTCTAACCAGTTCAATTATAAACTGCCAGAGACTCTGTCGAAAAGTGCAAATAGCGCATTTCTGACGATTTTTGTACTGACTGTAAATTAGAGTGCAAATGAAATTATAAATAAGGTAGAAGGCTCGTTCTTACCCACATAATGTGTTTTCTTCTTTTCCATTGAATATATTTGACGGCTCTTTCCAATTTCTTGACATACATCTCCTAATCTATTCCCACTGATTCTCCCGAAAACCCTTTCTTTTAGTTAATGAATGATAGTTGCCCTTTCTGCGAAAATAATTCTACGATCTTGTCTGATAACAGGAAAAATAAAGTCTTAATACTTGTTTCCCGCAGATGACTCTCCCATCCAAAAAAGAAGGTAAAATTTTACTTTGCCACTTGCAAAAGAAAAAAATGTGCATGGATGAAATGGACTAAATTAATTTAAAGGAGGCTTTTAGGAACCCTCCTGCAGAAAGCAACAACTGGTTTAATTACCAAAATCTTTGCAAAGGTAGCAGTTCGAAACTATCGAGAAATTTCAATCTTTGAATCAAATGCACACTAAATATCTTAATGCTGTGGTATACCAAAACTGACGATGTTGTGTATTTGCTCAGGAACTTAAGTAAGCCCATATCACTGCTGCTTCAACAAGAATTTAGGAGGCCATCATAGAGCAAATAATTCTTGTCATTTTCCGGTCAATGTGTCACAAATGCCTTTTATGTTACGCTTGGATGCTACATATGTTGCCAGACACCTCAATATTGTTCTAATTTTTTCTTGAGAACTTTTGCACTTAGGTACTGTCATGAAAATTTCAGGATTTCATCTTGATGACAAAAAAAATATTAGGTACAATTTTCAAGTAATTCTGTTCATTCTTTTTCCCGTAAAATATTGGACAAATTTTGCGATAAAGTGCTCAAGCTAAAATGGCGCTCGTGATATTTTGGCCGAAAGGTGATTACTTACTTTCAGAATGATCTGCACATCATGAACTCAAAAGGGAACCTGAGAAAAGAACAACCAGGCTTAAAATTAAATTAATAAATATATTGATTCACAGATTCTTAATTTTTGAAAGTACAGTTTCATTGGATGAAAAAAAAATGGGCTTAACAACAAATAAACACGTATCTAAGATACAATTTATAATAAATGGAACTTCACATCTAATGTGAGACAGAAAGTTGTATCTTCATGGATTGTAAAACAATTAAAACAGGAGGCGCACATAAACGACGATGGGGTAAGGTTTATAAAACCACACAATTAAAAAAGTGATGAAATGAAGTTATTGCAGGCGTTCAATCCTTGGTCTGGATGTACTTGATCAGATCTATGACTCTGCTGGAGTAACCATACTCGTTATCGTACCTGAAAATGAAAAATTTGATCGGATGTAGAAAAAACTTCTGCTGAATAAAGCAATGTGATCTTCAATGGGCCTGTTGCAAACTTTTGCTAGAGCAAAAATAAGAGTTGTCTCTTACAGATAATGCCTCAAAAATCACGATGAGCGCATTGGCAAACTCTGAAATGCACTCATAACTTCACAATCTGTGTAAGAAATTTGCGGTTTTTTGAGCTTCCCGCTTCGAAAACGATACTACAGTACAGGTGAACATTTTGTTAGAGGAGTCGTTCCATTGGCGGCAATACTCATCATGGCCGACGCCAGTCCGCCAAAACACGTGTGATGGGACGAGATAACACCTGAACAGGATTAAACCAGATAACAATCGGCGTTTACGTTCATATTTTCCTCGCCCGCCTAAATTGACCTTGAGCTCTCCTCGAATTACGCGAGGAACTGCGCAAGCGTCGGTCATGATGAATAATTCCGACGATGGAGCGACTCCTCAAGCAAAATGTTCACCTGTGCAGTAGTATCGTTTTTGAAGCGGGAAGCTCAAAATAACGCAAATTTCTTGCGCAGATTGTAAATTTATGGGTGCATTTCAGACTTTGCCGATGCGCTCATCGTGATTTTTGAGGCATTATCTATAGGAAACAACTCTTCATTCTGCTCTAGCAAAAGTTTGCAACAGGCCCATTGAGGAAAAAATAGGATGTTTGCTAATCTCAGTGGATACAATTCTTTGTCTTTACATTGTATATTTAGGCTAAACTTGAGATAATTCCCGACTCATGGGAGTCAAAGTGAAAAAGCCATGGTTTCTAGCTCATTTTAGAACTGACCCCAAAGTTCTCAAATAATTCAAGTTTTAAATTATTTTAAATCATTCGTCTGGAAGGGGGTGAGAACTCCTTTGGAGAAAGTTAGAAGAAAGAGATAAAAGTTAAAATGGTTCAACATTTCTACTAGAGGCTTTGAAGATTTGTATTTTCTGTACAATTTTTTTTTCAAGTGAGATTTGTAGTTGTATTTTCTCGATTTTTGCCAGATATCGAAAAGAAGCCTTTAAATTTCATTGACCTGGCAATAACAAAAAGTAACAAAAAATTTAATATAAACTCCTCCAGAAAATTGGAAAGATTAATTTTTGGAATGAAGAGGCTGAGGCTTATGAAGATATTTCTAAAAATGACAAGTATCTTACCAAGAGATAAGTTTCACGAATTTGTTGTTAAGAGAGATTCCAGCCTTGGCGTCAAAGATGGAGGACTGGGTGTCACCGATGAAATCAGAAGATACAACATCATCCTCGGTGTAACCTAAGATACCCTTCAGTGGACCCTCAGCTGCGGCCTTGACCTTAGCTTTGATTTCATCGTAGGTTGCATCTTTGCCCAATCTAAAACAAAAATCAAGTCAATTACTTACTTAGGACTCAAGAGCTGCTTTCGGGCACACCCTCATAGATATTCGCTTGAGAGTGAGTAACTTTTATCTGCTACTTCCTTATCTACCAACGACTTCAGGGACTTAAGATTTGATTCAAGTGCAAGACATTGCATTGGAGCAATTGAATTCGCACATCAAGTGGAATAAGCAGATTGTTTTTTAAATGGAGAGGGGAAACAAACCAAAAAAAAAAAAAAACAAAAAAAAAACCCTGAGAGTGAGGCAAATTGGCTTTTCTATAAAAGCAGAAGAAAACGTGAAATGTGTCTAAATATAATTTTGAATTTTTTTAGTTTTATTATTTTATTTTGTATTAAATTTTTGAGTAAGGTTTGAGATATGTAGAGACTTAATTGTAACTTTTTTTTCCAGATGTAGAGGGACTTAATTTTAAAAGAATGAAGCATTTTCAATGATGGCTTCTTAGAACAAAGTGAAATTTCTGTTAATTTATCTGAAAAACTATGAACAGGTATTTTAGTGTATGTGCACTTTGACATGAGAAAAAGCGAGTCTCTCTGCATCTGGGTACTTTTATCCATTGTTTTTCAATCAAGTTCCTTGCTGAGAGCTTTGTCACAAAGGACAGCAATATACTAACTTTTTACAAAGTTAAAATGATATTGGCTTGACGGACTGGAGTTTTAAGTGTATGAGAGAAAATATTATTGCTTCTCAAGAATACGAATGCCTTTCACACACAAAAATAGGTGAGCACATAATTCATTTTCAATTATCCAAATGGATGTGCTGTGGTTAGATTGAGAAGATATTATTGAAAAAACTTACCGAACTGTCAAGTCAACGACTGAGACATTGGCGACAGGAACACGGAAAGCCATACCGGTGAGTTTTCCATTCAAAGAGGGAATGACTTTTCCTACAGCTTTGGCTGCACCAGTGGCAGCTGGAATGATGTTTTGGGCAGCACCTCTGCCATCACGCCATAACTAAAATAAAAGAGGGTTGAGTGTGATGACATGGTAAAAATTGAAATTTATTTAATAAAAATAGTATACATTTTTTTTTTAAATTGTGAACCACACATCTGCTTTTAGGTTCTACAGTGCCAAGTCTTGTTGCGTAATGTTTTCTATTTTCAGGATATTCTATGTGTTACAACAAAAAAAGGGATTCATAGGGTAAAGAAACTTGAGTAGCATCTCAGTGGGCTATGTTCTTCGGGTGACTCAACATGAAGCAATTTCAGTTGAAGAATGAAGTCTTCAAAGGGCTGAGCCAGGACTGATTGCCAATTGAAGATACAAGCGTATAGTATCATTGAATGTGAAGTGTAATCTTCAAATGTATCGACTTGCGAATTTTACACCAATATAGCCTTCCTTGTCTTCTTTTCAGCAATGTGTCACAGCTGAGGGATGGTCATTAGAAAATTTTGCGTATCCTTTTCCCAGGAGGATTAACGATTTAAAAGAGAAAGAGGTGGGGGGAGATATCATAACCTTTGGGATGAAAACATGATCCATCAATTGCAATTTTCCAAAAATTGTGCCTTTCCATAAAACATCCAAAATAGCACAGAATTTTCCCTCCCTCTAAAAAATATTTACTAAGTCCTGTGCAGGTTACTTAGGTTTCATCAAGATAATGGATCAGAACATCTCAACGCAAGTGTAAGTTCCAGCAGGAAGGTGACACAATCTTGAACTGCAATGTAGGCACTTACATATTAGTCGAATAAAAACCTGAGACCCTTACCAATTTTATTATAATCTCTTTGTGTTGATAGACAAACTTAAGTAACTTACTTTTCCAGATGGGCCATCAACAGTCTTTTGTGTGGCTGTTGTGGCGTGAACAGTGGTCATCAGACCCTCAACAATTTCGAAGTTGTCGTGGATGACCTTGGCGAGAGGAGCCAAGCAGTTGGTTGTGCATGATGCATTGGAAATGACTTTGTAAGAGGGGTCATATGCTTCGAGGTTGACACCAACAACGAACATGGGTGCGTCAGCACTTGGGGCAGAGATGATGACTTTCTTTGCACCACCTTCCAAGTGAGCCTGGAAGCAAAAAAGACTCAATGAATACAAATTACAAGTTGTGATACCTACGGGGCGTTTTCAGCTAAAGGGACAAAAATTTGTGGCCACTTTTTTTTCTGTATCATATTTATTTATTTTTTTATTCCGAGGATCCATTAACACGGTTGTCCTAAAAATTTCTGAGAGGAAAAACCTCATTGAATTAAACGCTAATACTTGCAGTAAGCTATTGTCAAAATTTACATCGGTGTGTCAAAAATGAATGACTGGTAAGTAAGACTTATTAATTGACTGGTGGATTTAAATGGGAGAAGACATTTTTTAAGTGGGATAGAACTGAGTGTTGCATAATTCATTGTATGGAAGGAACCAAGTCTAATCTATTCCAAACAAAAACTAGTTCCAAAGCCAAACTGCATTCACCTGCCTTGACATTGGACTTGACTCTAGCACACGCTGGTTTGGCTCATAGACTCAACTACAGCCTTCACCTTGACAAGGTTAAATATCAAACAAACAGCCGCTCTATTTTTCCTCCTTCTTCTTTCTTCTCCTAACAATGATAAGACTGACTTAGAACTTCTCTCTTTCTCTGCTCAAATCTCATGAATATCCAAGCACTGATTTAGTGTTGTAATTTTTTTCACAGAATCACTTGTTATTCACTACCTACCTACACTTAAATTTACACAAATTACATTGCTTGTAAAGGAGAACCGAAAATTCATCTCCAGAAAATGGTGTGTTCTCCGGTATTTGCCTATTTAAGGTTGGTTTTAAAGGAAGAGAGGGATAACTATTATTTTAAATAATGACAACCATTTTTTAGGGTAAAATTTCCCTCCTGAACATTGCTTCTTGTATGAAAGCCACATAATTATCCTCAAAAATGGTAACACTATTTCTGGGTTAATTCTACTACTTAAAACTCCTATTCATATAATAATAGATAATTATACAAAAACTGGCCACAAAGTCATCAGGAAGTTCATTTGCTTGAAACTACTTCCTTTACCCACATCAAATAAATAACTCGTTGAGTATATTTGTTGAGAAATAATATTTTAAGAAATGTTTATTCTCATTGATGCCTTTTTAAATTATTTTCTTGCTCTTAATCTTTCCAACCTTTTCCACATTATTAAATACTTGCTTTTCTTTTCATCAATTGATTTTATTAAAAGCCATCTTTTATACAAGAGAACTGGCTATTACATTTTAGCCTGATGTTTTACATGAGCTCATTTCCTGAATTTCATTCAGTTCAATTCTTATTATTGTTATGGAAATTTTAAAGTGGAGAGATGATCCAGACAACCAACGTAGGCTTACTTCAATAAGAGTCATTGAAAACTTACGGAGGCCTTGTCGATGGTTGTGAACACACCAGTGGATTCTACAACGTATTCGGCACCAGCCTTGCTCCATGGAATGGCCTTGGGGTCACGTTCAGAGAAAACGTGGATTTTGTTTCCTGTAATGGAAGTGAAAATTAGAGTGAGAGAAAAGGGAGAGGCAAATGAGAAATAATACAAAATACGGCAAAGTGATGCTTTTTTCCTGACATGAATTTAATAAGTATTCTTTTGAATTGGAAGTGCCGAGTGCAAAGGACGTATAGAACAGATTGCAATTTTTCATCATTTTAATTTTCTGATCGAGAGAATTTGTTTGAAGACTTTTTCGTGACATGTTTAACAATATTTAAACGGAAATAATCCACTCAGTAGTTGTGATATATTTATGCTGGATGGAAAAAAACTGAGTTTGCAAACAGCAATGTGTGCTATCTGAGATGGAAACACAGAATAATGTTGGTCTAAACGATGGAAAGCTAATCTTACCGTTGACAATCAAGAAGTCTCCCTCAGCCTTGACCTCACCCTTGAAGCGTCCGTGGGTGGAATCATACTTGAACAAGTAGATCATGTAGTCTAGACCAATGAAGGGGTCATTGATGGCAACAACCTGAAAGAACAGTTAAAATTATCAATATTCTGTTGCAAGTAAATTACTAAAAAAATTGTTTTGCTCTTAATAGTTTAATTACTTTTAGTGAATACTTAAAAGTACCGCTAGTGAAGTGTTACTACATAGATCTACTCCAGTATAGCGCTGAAAAGATTACTTTGAAGTTTTTTTTGGTTTTTAATGACTTTCATAATGTACTTAGGTCTTTTTCCCTGCTTAAATCCTCCTGTTGAGAACTGTAGAAAGTATTAAATTACTTCAGTTGCATGCATAATTTCTATCTAAAATATTAAAATTCAGTTTCTTCTGGAAAATCATTACTTCTTGTGCTATACACACACAAATTGATAACAATTGTGCTGATCTGTTCTCCCACAAGCCTGTAAGCTTGTGAATTAATGGTCATCCTTCTAATAAAATTATTTGCATGAATAGAAAACATATGAGCTGGCAGTATTTTCCTCAGATAATGTAAAGGATCCACTTTGAAGTTGAAGATTCAAGAGATAAAATCTAAGAGAGAAGAAAGTACCTTGGCTCCACGTTCCAAGGAGGCTCTCAAGACCAAACGACCAATACGGCCAAATCCGTTGATTCCAATGTTAGACATGTTGATTTAGAGTAATTCTGAAAGAATAACCAGTACAGAAAATTTAGTTAAAAATTCAAGGATCAAGGAAATTGCAAAGGTTTTCAAGCCTAAGAATACCGTAAAATGAGGCAACTCTAGGTCATGCTGTTAGTAAAAAAGTGTTTCATTGAGGCAAAAAAGTTTTTTGATGATGCATTGCATAATTTTTCAGGCTTTCAGTCATAGCAGTAAAATTTTCTTTAATCTTGAACAATACACTCTTATCAGCAGGTAATCAAGGTACATTAAGTTAGTGATCGATATCAATAAGCATGTCAGTCTTCCAAATGAAGGCAGGGCTCCAAAACTTGAAAAATTAATTTGTGATTCTTCAGGTAGTTCACAAGTTCGCAAGCAGCATTTCTGAATCCACTATGAAAACATCAACAACGCCCCCCTTCCTCCACACTTAGAAAGAGATAGGAGCAATTCTCGTGATAATAATAATAGGGAAAGATGAAAAGGTGATGTAACTGATCATAGAATTTTCCTAAAAGAGGATCCCTCATTAATTTTCATTGTTGAAATGGTCTTAACCACTTTTTTTGCAATTCATTTCACCCCTAGGTAGTATTCATGGACTCCAGATTCCCCCCCCCCTCTCCATCCCTGCTCAATAACCAGCTTGCTAAGGTAGCTCCAGCATGAGCCGATCAATGTAAGTACGCCTGACCAGGCATTGAACCCAAGATCCCCTAATAATGGGGCCAACAGCAACACGGCATTGGCAATGAACATCAGAAAAATTGGAGAGACTTTTTTCCAATCTCTACCTTGGGAGGATAATAAAATGCAGTTGATAAGGGAGAGATTTCAGTATCTCTCACTGGTTCGTTTGATTTAAGCACGGCATCTGTTATCAGCAGAAATGGAGGGCAAACATGTTATCACAGGATTGAGAGGAGTAAAAATAGTGGAGATGGTGCACCTTTCGGATGCACGATCTGTTCTTATCTTTTATTTAGAGTTCACACTTGTCTACTTGTCCAAAATTAATACAAGAGGAATATCTAATATTTGACAGCTACACTCTATGGAAGTAACTGATGTACCTGGGCGACATATTTTAGAAGATCAACTCTCTTCCTCCTAGAAATGAAGTTGGGACTTACAAATGTTTTGACAGTAGCCATTCACTATTTATATCCTTGTTGAAGGATGTTCGATAATAGTGAACCACTTTACGCAGCAAATGCAGCCATGGTAGGTAAATAAAAAATTGACATAACTAAACCAAATCTCATAATCATCACCTCTCAAGTTCAGGAATCCATTGTGAAAAAGATTATCATACATTTAGACGAAGGAGATAGGTACCGATGATGAAAGTATCTAACTACCTATTTCCATCCGCACCTTGGCGAACCTCTTCAACTAGTTAGTAGAGTGTGGATTTTCTTCATTCTATGATGTAAAATATTCTCAGAAGAACTTTGCGCAAAAAAGTTGAGAAATATTGAGCACGGTTGTAAAGATAGCAATACCATATAATACTTTAATCAGATGATTATTTTGATCGGGAAATATTCTCTGAAAAAATGAGATCTGTGGTGATTTCATTATCTATGTGCAGTATAACCTTGAGTCAGAAGTGATAAAGGTGATGGGAAATTCAGGGTACACCGATTTTATCCGAATTCTAACAACAGTAGATGAAGTGTTTAAACTAAAGCTAGGGATACACAGGAAAAAATTTGGACATTGAAAGCATTGCATCACATACAGCAAGTCATCCTCTTGTGCCATAATACGGCAGGACTGAGAATCAGAATGGGATGAAGATGAAATGAGTACAGCCTTACGCTGGCTGCGCCGAAATGATCACCACTATCCGAAGGTGAAGGGGTAATTAAGTCACGACAGAGTAATTTCCCAATCTTCATACAGATTTCAGCACCGAATTGTCAGGCGAATATATCTGAAACTAGGTATGATCATGGTACCACCTCCTTGATAAGAGAGAGACATTTGAAAAACAATTTACTTCCTGTTATCTCTAGGCAGTCATGCATCATGGAGTTAGACCCAGATCTGCGACGAGGGACATATAATCAAGTTTGAACAGATAGAATAGGAAATATGAATGAGAAATTATGCAGAATAACTTGACGATACAATTTCAGGGACTCAAAAATCCCTGATTAAGGAAAGTTTGACAAGCACCTACGGAGTGGCCATGCAAGAGATTGATAAGCCAGGACCACTGAATAGTGAAATCTGATAGCCTACATTTTGGCGCTTGACAAGATTAAAGAAAATTCTTGGGAAATTGAATAAAAGAAGAAAGGGGGAAAACGAAAAGGATAAATGATATGGACAAGGGAGGAGCATGATGCAACGCTTAGGGGGAAGCGTGAAACAAACACCGGGAAGAGTGGTTAGGCGGCTTATTACACGGGAAATCAATATAAAAAGTGTGAAATAATGCGTAATGACAACTATTGTATTGAAATTTGGAAGAAGGGTAAAGAAAAATTAAACTTTTCAACTTACATTTTTCAGTAAAGGAGGAACACAACCACTTGGCTTGGGCAGAGGAGTCAAATGAAGGACAATCGAATGCTGTTGGGTGGATGGGTGGCTAGGTCGTTCACAGTCAGTTCACACAGACCGCACAGTTGTTCACCGCGCAGGTTCCGAGGATCGGTTCCGGAAAAGAGCGAATCGCAGAAACGAACGACTCCACTCGAACGATTTAGGAATCGCTCCGCCTTTTCGACTCTGACATTGTACTTACATTCGTTCTTGAAAGCTTAAGTACCAGATCCAATTCCTAATAAAATTAAGAAATGAGAAAATATCAAAATATAATCAATAAGAAAATAATGTGAAGAAATTGAGAAAATTAATTATTAAAATAATTATTTTTACAGAAAATAAAGTAATGTAAATATTTTTTTCGATGCTGAACACGAAAAAAATGCGAGTTCTGTGTTTTAGTTTTGCCTTCAAACTATTTAACGGCAACTTACACTACATGACTACATGAGCGTTGCGCATTGTATACCCTCCATTTTGAAGGCGTGTCCATACGGTACGTGGCACGTGCGAGTCTTCTGTTTTAGATTTGCCTTCAAATCACTGGACGGCAACATTAAGTACATACATATCACGCACCATTATATTTCGAAGATATTCTTTAAAGGAAGTATCTAAGAACGTACTCAAAATCAGTGCTTGTCGAAGTAAATGAAGTGAGCGTAAACAAGCCGCACGCATGATTTATCACTCTGAGTTAAATGCATAGGTACAAAATATCAGCGACCACTGAAAAGTCGATCAACCAGCAGAACTAGTATCATATAATTTTGAACAGGCCTGCTCATGTATTGATGCCTGGATTCAGTCGTACAATTTACACATGTCTCGACTGCAGCGTGTTTAATAATATGGTCATGTTAATTTTTTTTTAAATAAAAAAGCAACCGAAATATCTCTTCGAAATTTATCGTAGTAAATGAGTTTGCAAAAGATTTACAAACATATTTCAAAACAACTCTTCCTCAGTTACTTTTCTTTGCTTTTATTGAAAAAATAGTGTATTTTCTTCGGAAAATACACAAAAAAAAATTATTGGAGCGGAAATTTGCAGTGTTTCAACCGGAGATCCACATTTTTCAAAAAATTCTCGATACCATGGAGGCCCTTCTGACTTCAACCCTTTCAGAATGAAGAAAAAATTGCGACTCTCCCATTAAACGCTGTATGACCTTGTACCTTGACTGAGCATGTCGAAATTCCCCCCTTCAAGCCTGACTAAATACCCAGACAGAAATGGAAAGTGGTCTCCCAGGCGAGGCTTGAGGAACAGCGAGATGTGACGCGAAGCGAAGAGCATTATACGAAATGAACTGGTCGAGATGGCAGATCGATTCTTGAAGAACAAGTCCAGAAAACGACCGATTCGTCGAGTCGAGGGAACTTGGGCATGTCAAACAAGGCGGGTTGATACGAGGGAGCCGTCACGTCTCACAGTCAGCCATCTTATGACGCGCGCTTATGAAAACCGGCGTGAAACAGTCCCGTTATGAGACGGAAAAGAGAGGGGGGGAGGGGGGGACTTGCATCAAGCTTCCAAAAGCGCCTCCACAGCCTTTATTTAAACGGAGCAGCATGCAGACAGAATGTAATCGTAGAGGTCGGAGCAGCAGGGCAATTGCATTGCACCGTTGGCATGGGCGCGGAACTGCGAGAGGGGGACGAGGGCCTAGGGCCTGCCCCCCCCCCCCCTTCAGTGCCCTACTCGTTTGAAATAATTGTGAGCGATTTTGCGAATAGGTAACTGCCTGACGTCTCTGTTACCGACAGATCATCCTATCAACAAGAGCAGCTCAAAATTGCTGCGGAGACATCTCGATTCTCAAAATTTTTCTAAGGAGCCCCCCTGCCCCCCTTCCCCCTCCGGTTCCGGACTACTTTCGGGGTTGTAAGGAGTGACCTCTTTTCCTCCTTGAGACCGTTGCCTTACACCGGATCTTAATAGAGAGGGGGGGGGGGCAGTTTTCGTAAGCCTTTCCCTTTGAAAAAAAAATTGTAAAATTTTAATAACTGTAATAGGAATATAATTGGACCGCGTTAAGCATTAAGGAACCAAGCCACGTCAGCTATTGCCAAATTTAATCGGGCAATGTAATTTTTTACATGAATACGGTTGTGCGGATTTTTGTGCAATTTTCATTGACTTTTCTGCATAGTGCGAAGCAAATGCCTTAAAATTTTCAAAAGAATTCGCTGAAACATTCTCTTCTAAAATATTAAATTGCCTAAATAAATTTGGCATAAGCCGATGTGGATTGGTTCTTTTCTGCGAAACGCGGTACAGCTGAGTCAAAATTAGAACAACAGTTCCTTTTCTCCTATTCCAGATAGTTGGCGCGCAAATCAATCTGCATAAATTCAGCGCCATTTAGTGCTGTGAGATTAAATGTCATAAAACATGATAATCAAATATACATTTCTGAGAGCACTTTATTCAGGGTGCCCGCCCTTAAAAGTTTGTAAAATGAATTTTTCCGGTGAAAACTAACCAGAGGGATTTCCGCATGTAAAATAAATTCAGAATCCAAGAAGAATCCAAAGCAGAAATAAGATACTTAATGTCAAAACGGACTTCCAACGAAACCATGTCTAAAGGGAAAAAATTATTTTTTGCAAAGTTCGACTCTATGCCGCTATTTTTGCGTTCCTGGAAACGGCTTTGGTGAGGACACAAACCTTCCTCTTAATACGTTCCGTTTGCTTAAAAAAATTGGCACTGGATCAAAGTTATTTAAAGAATTTTGCGATATAGATCTTTCCAGAGGGAAAATATTGGCATTGTGTAAACAATTTCACCTCCCCACAGGATCCGCGTAATAAAACAACACGAATACATAATTATATGGTGAAAAAGTATGTGCCATTCAATTAAGCAGTGAAAATAATAAAAAAAATCAAATAGTTACTAATTATATTGCAACTAATTACACACGAGCCTCAGGTGTAATAAGGTTACTTAATATTCAAGTCGGGTTTTTCATTTGCATTCCAATTTGGTTTCTCATAAAGTCGAGAATTATTGTTCAAAGGTAATAAACGGCATGGCCGGATTTACCTACTTGCCGCCCTCTTCTAATTCATTTTGAAACATCAATAAAAACCATCAAGTGAACGTGCCGGAGGGAGAGGGGTGCATAAGACGCGTTCACTCGTGTCGGACACATTTTTTGCGTAAGCCCTGTCAACACTACTAGCAAAATTTCACGGAACTTCGCGCGAAAGTTCAGTTCCGTAAACCTATCTCTGTGGGATAACTTCCGCCGCCGTGCCGCGCTGACCACACTGTGTTTGGCGCAATGCGTGAAGTATTCATGTAGTCTTGTAGGCACTGTGCGTTTCACGCCGCGCCGATCGCTGTTGACCGTACTGTGTTTGACGCAATGCGTGAAGTATTCATGCAGTCTCGTAGGCGCTAATATGTGTTACATGCCGACCGCCGCGTCGAGGGCTTCTCCTTTTCATCACAAGTCCTCGTCATCATTTCTGTTTGCGCCGCGCCGCTCCAGGCCAAATTACGTGTTAGGTTTCTCTCTTAACTCAAGTAATTAAAGGTGCGGAGTCTTTTGTATCGCCGAAATACGACAATATTAGAAATTAATGAACTCCCAGGAAATGAGAGATTTGATCACCTTTTCTTGTGTGTAATTTTTTTCTGAATCCGATTTTTTTGTACCTGCATTTAAAAAAATTGCAACATTTGCCGCCCCCTAATTTTGCCGCCATGGGCCGTGGCCCATGTGGCCACCCCCTTAATCCGGCCCTGATAAACGGAAGGCAATTATTTCACACTTCTCATTTATTGTGTAATCGTCTATTAGATGGAAGGGAGCCAAGGGGAGTGGGATCAAATGTTAGCTTCCTTGCTATGCTCAATGCTTGCAATACAAATTTGCATTTTTTTTTTTTTTTTTTTTTTTTTGGTTAAGTTTTGGATAAAAAGAGGTTTTTTCTTACATCTTAGTTTTCACACTCCGATCCCGAGGGGGAGGGGGGGGGACGTACTTATATTTACATTGCTCGCCTACATTCGTAAGTACAGAGGGGAGGGGGGAAGGATATCGAAGGTGAAACTGCAAAACCGCGTTTCTCGTTAGCGGTGTTTCAAAATCTCCGCTCTCATTTTTTTATTATTATTAAAGAGGAACGAACCATCTCTGGTGCTTGGAATTTTCATAGTATTCTTCACACAGAGAAGAAAATTCAGGGAAATTTTCAAGAAATGACTTTGAGTATGATCACATTGAAAAAATAAATTATAACAGAAATCTTGAAACATCACAAACCGAAAAGCGCGATTTTGCAGTTTCACCATCCATATCGAAAGAAAGAAATACTAAAGCCCGTATTTTAAAATGCTTCTTAAAAATTCTGTTTTTTGAAATTGTTCTCAAGTCCCTCTTACGTACACTCAACTCTCTAAGCCTCCTTGTTCAAGAGAATTTCAAGTTGAAGAGTTTTAGGGTGTGCATTACTGCATTCACGTTCCGGCCCAAATGTTAATTTGGACTGCATCTTGCAATTTGGAACTATAAATTCTGGCCCGGTTTAAAAACAACGTATGCACCATTAGTTCCCCTATGCACATAAGTGTTTTTTCATATGAGCCAGAATTTATAGTTCCAAATTGCAAAATATAGGTAGTCTATTTTATGGACAGTATTTTTGACTAACAGGAATTGGACGAATTGAACCGGAACTAACCTAACTACATCAAACGTTGACTAATTTCTTCTCATGTTTTATTTTTTGAACAGTAAATTGATCAAAACATTAACTTGTACTTTCAAGAGTACCTAAATTATTTAGGTCCTCAGTAACAAAAAAATAATAAAACTTGAGAGGATAATAGGCAGCGTGAAGGCTGATATCGGTTAGATCCACCCTACGACTTGCAAAAATTCCGTTCTTTGAAAATAACATTATTTAGTAAAGCATGACTTTGTTAAAATAATGGTAAAAGACTTGAAAAAGTCCTGAAAAACCGGCTAAAAAATCAATATTATCCATTGTCAAACGTCGTTTCAGCTAAAGTATATTTAGGTGCATGGCATTGTGCTAGGTCCACAACGACCGCAGGACAACAGCTGATGCTTAATGGAAGTTCACTGGAATGGTTCGTTTCTCTTTAGTATTCGTATTCCGAATTCAGCTTCCTTTGTTATGATCATTAGTGAGTAAAAAATGGGAAAAGAAGGATGTGTAAATTTTTGAGCGTGTTATTCGCTGTAAGAAAATTACTGATTCTAGGCTAATTTCCTCCAAACTAAGAAGAGGACACACACGATACCAGAATGCCATGATGAAGACTAAAAGGAGCAGCGTCAGACTGAGGTAAATGAAGCACGATTTCCTTTGCGTTCATAGCTTTACGTAATTTTATTTGCTCCTTCAGGTTAGGTAGGGTAGAACTTTTTGTCTATGATTTTTGAATTGACACCGTGTACCGCAGAATTCTTTAAAATTTCACTCAGCGAATGATGCATGGATCGAAAAAAAAAATGTTGAAGATAAAAGCCTGGACGGAAGTTCATGACATTTTGATAGGGAAGCGCCTGAACGTATTTCAAACTGCGACGTTGCGCATCTTCCTTCGTATTTTTCTATTTTAAAGAAGGCTAATAATCATTCTCGCGCAAAATCTCGTTTGATTTTTCCTCGTCCTTTCATGAATATTTTCTGAAAATATAAGTTGTCGAGTAGTAGGTGCTTCCTTGAAAAAATAAAATTTGAGCGGAAATTTTCGAACATTGCAATTGCAATCGAGGTAGTAATTATAGATTTACCATCAATCAGGATTATTGGTAGGTCAAGCAATGAAAGAAAATGACGTG
Organism: Bemisia tabaci; assembly: GCF_918797505.1. Lineage (NCBI taxonomy): Eukaryota > Metazoa > Arthropoda > Insecta > Hemiptera > Aleyrodidae > Bemisia > Bemisia tabaci. The sequence goes on from NC_092796.1 coordinate 52,323,522, forward strand.
ACTATATTCGTCTTTAAGAAAACGCAAATTTGACACGTAAGTTTTCACGCACTCGGTTTCTATTGGTTTCCATCGGTTTAATGGTTAAAACATTCGATAACGCAAAAATAATATCAATCGGTGTCAATAACGTACTTTTCTTAGAATGCAAAATGTGAAACAAAACTGGGAATGCCTTTTTTTTTTGTACATTCTGAGCCGTTGCCAACAACGCACAACCAACGACCAACGTGCGATGCGCAACTGGGAGGAATCGAATTTGGCAAGGTATTCAAAGCGCCTTCAATCAATCGAATAGGCAACGCGCGCTCCGTAAGGTTAAAATAGTTGCTTGCAGCGCCTTAACCGCGAGCCTTCCCCAGTTTACCGGATGAAGTCGAAGTCTCTGAGGATTCGCCTCTGACATGACGCGACGCTAGAAAGTGCGAGTTTTTGCACTAACTCCACGTTTTATTTTCTAGCTAAATGTATATTGGTCCATTTTCACACTTGCGTAAAATTGAATGCTGAAAATTTCCAAATTTTTTTCATGACGTGATCTTTAAAATATCTCAGCTAAAAAGTGTGATGTAATATCCAAGTTTTTAGGGTACATGCACTCTTTAGGCATGTTATGCAATTTGCACAAACATTACATGGAGTCCTACTTTAGAACAAGGTGCGGATTTGAGTATTTGAAACTTAGAAATTAAGTTTAGATGTTATACTCATGGTTAGACAACAGGATAGTAGAATAGAGCTGATGGGGCCACACTATTCAGTTCGAGCCACAATTTCATGTTTTTTCTCCTTCTCATAAGTAGATTATTAACTACTGCTAGAGTGAGAAAAAATACAAAAGCATAAATCCATAGCACCGCGACCTCATTCAGGATGATGACTCATGTCTGAGGCAGTAATTTTGAGAATTGCATCAGACGGGGTTTCCCCATCTTCGCTTTTATCGATCACTGGGAGTTGGGAGCGATGCTATGAGTCACCAGTTTTTTGCACAGACTGCTTTCCAGGAGTTTCAACCGTATGTCTAGAGCTTGAACGCATCAGTTCATTCAAAATATTTCAATTTTTATTGATATATGAAATCCACTCAATGTGTGTTCCGAATGTATGATGTATGGGCATTTCCGTAAAAAATGTAGGTAAACGTATGCAAGTATCAAGCTGGGAAGTTATACCTGATGATGCCTTGCACTTTCATAAAAGTGTATCGACCCTTAGGTTTTAGAGTTTTCAATGGAAATTATCATTAGGTACAGCATTATCTAAGCATTATCATCATCATCATCATCATCATCATCATCATCATCATAAAATATGAGCAGAAATTTTACAACACTGACTGTCAAGCTGTCTATTTTTCAGTGCGTAATCGTAGATTCAGGGAGAGGGCGGGCCACGGGACCATCGTTTTCTTTACTAGTTTCTCTTTGCTTGTTGGTCCATCGATGACTTCACTTAGTTTTCCAGAAAATTAAAAGAAAAATCGAAGATTTAAGTGACCGTTGCACTGGGCAGCCACGCAAACCTAACCAGAGAAAATGAGGTGAATTTGGTAGTGAAACAGATTTATATGCCAATGGAAAGTTGAAAAAAGGTTGAGCAATTGAGCATATCAGGAAAACCTACTTTCAAAATAAAACGAGGTCAATTGAAAGTGTTTGTGTGCCTCTTGTATGAAATCAACACTTTTAATATTTATAAATATAACTCTGGCATACGAAAGTGCTTAGTATATAGGTATTACTGTTTACGGTCAATGCTTTCGTTGGGTTTTTCTCCAACAGTGTTATATTTTCAAGGATACATTTTACATTTTATCGGACGAGGTCAGTTCATAATGTTAAGCTATAGAGCACGATTAGAGACACGTGTACATTTTTTTGTAGGTCATCCATTTAATTTTGACAAAAGAGCCACAGCAATTTTGTTTAGAGATGCCTACATTGCGTCAAAGACATCCCGTCTGAACTTTAGGTCTTTGTCTTTTTGTCATGTGTCTTTTTTAAAGATCATATTTGAACGTTCCCACTCACTTGATAATAAAACGAACAAAACTCAAAGTGTTCCCTTGACAGATTGCAAACTGATGAGTATGATACTTTGATTTTTATTTTGAAGAAGCGTAATTTTTTAGCCAACCAGGTAAGGTTGCTCTTATCCCAGCGATTCTATCTTTTTACATTCGAGTTAACTTGCATACGAAATAAACAATACTTGTCCATATTTACTAAAATCATCACATCGACAGATTTTTATAGACTACGTCCTCTTCAATTTTGGAAACAGTGATTAAATCGCGTCAATTCTAACATTTTAACCTTGTTATTTAAATCATGCACTGCGGGCCGATTATTGAAACTTACAGACAAAGCGAAAGACAAAGAAGACATAGAGAGTATGGAGCGATCCTATTGGTTGACATGGTTGGTTCTTATAGACTAAGGAAGAAAATGATGGACTAACTGTCGGGTATTTAATGGGTTGCCGTTAGTTAGTCTATTACCTACTTCCTATGTCCATTACCACCACCTGCTTCCACCAATAGGATCCCTCCAAATCCCTTTTGTCGTGTTTGTCTATAGCTTTGTCTATAAGTTTTAATAATCGGCCCGCTGAGCTGATCATTATGTCCTTCAATGTCTTTTTCTAGCCCTTCGAGGACCAGCGAGAGCATCACCAATCTCAGCCGGGTTTCTCCATGAATTTTCCGCCACGGTTCAGAAGGAAAATTGGAAAAAATCGTATGCTTTGGCACGACATGACCAACACAACATCGCAGAGCCCTGATTCAATGGTGCTTGACGCGAAAAAGTTGAAACAAGTGCACAAGCCTCGCAACCGAAATGGTATTTTAAATTAAATATTGTTTTGTGATCCTTTTTCTTTCTCTTCATTTTTTTCGAATATGCAGAAAAAGTGAAGTGTTATGGATCAAAAAGTCGCGGTAAAGCAACATTGGAAAGGCAAAAGCTGCAAAATTCTAGGGTTATGTCCAAAAACTTCTATAAACTAAAAGTAACGCGTAACGTATGCCTGTAGTAACGTAAGTAACGTAACTAAGTAACGTAATACCTGATGCGCGCGAAGCGCTTCGGGAGGCTGCGGAACACGAAGCGGTTAGGGGGCGTGGCTCTCCTAGTGAAGGCATAAAATCGCAATTTGGACTGAACGTCTCTTCCTCCCCCTCACATTCTGTGACTTCGTCTCTTTTAATTTTATAATTTTTCTCGCTACTTAATTTTTTTTTTTTTTTCGAAACCGGGGAGTAACCCGATTTTCGACAACTACTGCTCGCAAGTGTCAGTATAACAGGCGTTATTTCAATGCATAGATGCCTTGCTTTGATAATTTGTCCAATTTTACAACTTATGGATTCTCTAAAATCTGCAAGCATTCACCTAAAATGGTTCCCTTTTCATTTTAGGAAAATCCGTTTTCTTCTCGTTTGATATCTAGAACCATAACTAGAAAGAACAAACTGCTAGTGCTGTTATCTTAGTTTCGTCAAAAAGTAAACTTGTGCCGATTTTGAGCCTGTATGTCTCAAATCATCATTATAACCGCCAAGAACTCTAGCGTGTCATCTTGTTTCCTCAACAGGCAACTTGATTCCCAGATTCGGCGCTCGGGTGCAGCAAAGAGATTTCGAAATCAACGAGATTCGATTCCCGAGCCCAGATCTCGAGCGCCACCCTCGCGCAGAGCTGCAAACGACGCACCAATTCGAAATCGAAAGCGACTTCGACGTCAATTCGTCGAGTCCAGACTATGAACCGACCCCGAAGAGAGGATACTATCGCTTCGATAAGAAGGACACAGAAACTCCTTTCGGTAAGCACTGATGTCCCGAATCAAATTCATCAAAAAAGAGCACAGTATATCAGTGGCGGGAGGGGGCAGGGTAGCATACTGTAGCATACCTACAGTGTGTTTTTCCAAATTTTCTGAATTTTTGAGGCCATATTCGTGGTTTTCAGCGTAAATTAAAGAGAATCTATATATCATACATACTAGAAAGTTTTTAAAATTTCCCTGGAAGTGGGAACAGTCGACAGTCGAGTAGGAACAAGAGTTCCTATGAAATTTATCTCAAAACTAATCACAAGATTGGGTCCCTCACATTTTTTGGGGAGGGCCGAGCAGCATTGTGGGAGGGGGGGGGGGAAGGTCTCCCCTAATTTTGCCTGTGGACATCCATACTCCAGTCCTTTCAAATTTTCAGGGATTAAGGCCGAGTAGTTTCGTAAAACATTGACGTCACCATCGGGATTCGAACCAGGGATATCATACTTCTGTTCTTTTAAATCCGTCTTCCACCTCTTTATTGTAAGATTTTCGTGTCTTCTTTTTTTAGGCCTACATCCAGCAAACATCGGGAGGTTCGAGTCCAGCTTCCAGGAGAGCGCGAACTTCAAAACACCCGAATCTTTCGAGAATTCCGAGCGGAAGTTGCAAAGCTGGAACTGGACGATCGGCGATGGGAGGAGATCCTTGTGCGGCCACAACGCGGTCGACTGCAGCTACTGTCAGCTTTTCTTCAGAGCGGAGAAACGGGCCGCTACCAACAGCCGTGAGCAGCGACTCCAACAGCTCCTCCGCAGGATCCTCTCCTGCGACCCTCGGGAGAACTCCAAGCTCAAAGTTCAGCTCCCGCCGACGAAGGGAATCGCGAAAGAGGAAGAAGACTTCCTCACTCCGATGCTTCTCAGCACGGCCTCCTTCGACCAGAAGCCCAAACATAGCTCGAATCAGGCTCATTTGAGACAGGTACACGTCTTGTTTACTTCAAATCCTCGCTCCTCTGACGATCTCTACGCGAACCCTGTGTTGCGTATCAGAGCCGAATTTACCTACATGCCGCCCATGGGCCGCCTGTATTTTTCCGCCCCCTTCTCATTTGTTTTGAAACATCAATAGATCGTATTCGACAGTGGTTCGATGTATCGTTTGATTCAAAAGAATAGAACATAACCTCGAATAAAAATTTTAGGATTTGATATGGAGAAGCTGAAAATGAAAAAATTCCTAACAATTTCACTTTTCATTGCCATTTGGTACTCGAGAGAATAAAAATTCGATCACATAAGACCCGTTACCTCAGATTTCTAAATTGACCTCTGAGGCTGTGGTTATATATTGAATCAATCGATATCAATATAATGTTACCTGTGTGATCTGTCAAATACGATCTATAAAAACCATCAAGTGAACGAGACGCTGAGGGAGGGGTGTATGAGACGCATTTACTCGCGTTGGGCACATTTTTTGTAAAAGCCCTGTCAACACTAACAAAAGTTCAGTTCCGTAAACCCATCCCTGTTTGGACAAGTCCTTCCATTTATAAAAGTTAAGAAAGAACAAACATAAATGTGCTTAAAAATTTTAACTTCCACCGCCGCGCCGACCGCACTGTGTTGCCGCAATGCGTGAGGTATTCATGCAGTCTTGTAGGCGCTATGCATTTCACGCCGACCGCTGCTGACCACACTGTTTGGCGCAATGCGTGAAGTATTCATATAGTCTTGTAGGCGCTATGCGTTTCAAGCCGACTGCTGCTGACCGCAGTGTGTTTGACGCAATGCGTGAAGTATTCATGCAGTCTTGTAGGCGCTATGTGTTTCATGCCGACCGCCGCTCTGTTCCAGGTCAAATTGCGTGTTTGGTTTCTCTCTTAACTCGACTAATTAAAGGTGTTGTCTCTTGTATCACCGAAAGACGACAAAATTAGAAATTACTACACTTTCACTCTCAGGAAATGAGAGATTTTGTCGCCTTTTCTCGTTTGTAATTTATTATCTGAATTCGATTGTTTTCTCTAATTTTTTGATACCTACATTCAAAAAGATTGCAAAATTTGCCGCCCACTAAATTTTACCGCCATGGGCCGCGGCCCATGTGGCCACCCCACCCCCTTAATCCGGCCGTGTTGCGTATGGTTCTATACTTTCTGGGGCTCATATGAAACTAGGGATACGTCAAGGGAGCGATGAAATGGTACATTCTCAGATATCACGAGCGGACTGCACATAATGTTTGGAGTCCGAACATTTTTTTTGATAATCGCAATCGTCTACAGGAAAAGGGACCATAGTCTACAAAAATCAAATCAGATTCATTACTACCGCTGATATTGAGTGTCTAATAAACATTTTGTGTTCTACAAAACGTCAGGAAATGTAGTACCAAAGCGGTGCTTTGTCGTTTTGAAGTTTATAGTTCCAAACCTGCAGTTTCAAGAGAGTCACTTAAAATAGTCAAGGCTGGATTGAACCGAGTTTATCAGGAAGGAACCAACCCGCATTAAGTTGAAACTGAGAGATAGAGATTTGAAGTTTTATTCCTGCATGAAGCTCAATGGTAAAATATAAACTTAAACCCCTCTTTTCACAAAAAGTTTTTAGTTTTTAGACTTTCAGTTTTCGGCAGGAGAAAATATACGGCTAGTAAAATTCAATTAAATTCTTAACTCAATTTTTTCAAAAATATGGGTTGGCTCCTTTCTGATAAACTCAGTCCGATTAAAGGTGGTGCCTGAGCAGTGGCTGCACAATGCGTCATTACAACAAGGGCACTAAAATAAGAAAAAGAAAAAATATGAGGAAAACTAATTTTAACTTCGCTAATCCAAGAGGCCACGCAAAAACCTTTTGATTGAAGCCTTGCGTCCACTTCAAAACGCCTTCAATTTCGCCGCGTAGGCAACAAACATACCAGGAAGCTTGAAACGAACACACTTTTCATTCTCTGAATAAACTTCGATTGAACGGATAAACGATGTTATTAACTTTTTGAGGGAAATCTTTCGATGGGTGAGTCAAGACTTTTAGTTCATAATTGAGAGGGTTGGAAGACAAAGCGCGCATAAGTGCAGTTTTTGCTATTTCGAGAAATGCATGTTTGAAGTTTCGAAATTACACGGATCCTCATGGCGGAAAGAAAGTTCAAACTGACTTCTGGATGCTTAAAAATTGCAATTTGGGAGCGAATTTTTCACAGCATATGCATTAATATTAGTTTCATTTGAAATCATGAATATCTTAATTTTTTTCAAAAACTGCACTTGTGCACCTTGTCCTTCAAACCCCTCAATTTCAAAATGTAATCGAATTAACATTTTTTGAATGATTGTGTGTGTTATAACAGATGCACGAATCCTGTGATCGCTTCAACACTAGCAAATCCGTGATTGATTCTTCAGAGCCACGTGCACGATCGTACTTCAGAGGGAGCCTGGAGCAGGTTCGAACCGAGGAGCTTCTGACGGAGCAATTCCACGTGCTCCAAACGGAGCAGTTGCACTTGCAGCAGTCGGAGCAGCTCCGAGCTTCGTCACAGTTCCTGCTGAGCATGCTCGCCGAGAACCTGGCGCTGAACCTCTCGGACGTCGACTTCACCAACATGACGCTCAAGTTAAGCCGACGTCGGATGTCGTACACGAAGACCTTTGTCAAGGCTGTCACCGCTGCTGAGGATTCGCTTCTGAGGTCCTCTACACTCGAGACGGATGCGGTAGCTCGTGAACTCCGCGCTGAGCTGAACCCAAAAGGCTCAGACCCATCTTGAATTTTGTTTGAAGTGACGTCATCAATGACGTTTGATACGTTTATTTATCTAGAGAATTAAGTACTGATTAGGAATCTATGAGGAGTACCTTCATATAGGGGTATATGATTATACTAGAGGATTCATACCTAATTTCGTCGCTCCTCTGGCGTAAGGACGCATCTTGATGTCTGTATGAGCTTCAGAAAGCATGGCTTTATATGTAAAACAGGGCTCACGTCGAAATTAAGATACGACCTTACGTCAGAGGGGCGACGAGTTGCTCAGCCATCGTAGGCTTCATGGAGCTGTAAGATAAAACTTAAGGACGTTACATGTCGATGGACGAAAAGACTTAAAACAGACCTGCAGAACTTAGGTCTGATAAAACCATTAAACTTGGACGACGTCATACTTTATAACTCCTTCAATATTAAAATTGGACGTAGTAACTTTGCATTCGGAAGAATCACAATTCTTTTTTATTCATAAGCTACGACTATCTGAACACGATTTTAACACACTTACCTAGTCCACATCTAGGAGGCGGTTAAATTAGACCTATCGCGATAGATTTTTCATCCTCAAAAAAGCGTAAGTCTATAGTCTATTACCTCCTTCTTTTTTCTCAATCTAAAGTTGGTACTATCCTCGAAACGTTTGATTTCGATCAACAATAGGCACGCTACTGTTTGTTCGCTCCAAAAAAAAAATAAAAAAAACGGGCACTGCTCTATCTCGGCAGGTGATAGTTTTTCTAAAAGGATTTGATCTTGATACATCGAACACTGGGTCGAAGATACAAAAAGGTCCCTTTTTTTGCGTCATTGTCCCTTCCGCTTTTGCAATGGAGTCATCGTTCCTAAACGATTCTTTTGTGGCCAGTCCTTTTGTTTTCCCTCCTTAGGCACGATCTCTTTGTGCTAACCGTCGCCCTTTTCTTTGGTGACGCGACTGTCACAAGAACCAATTGACCATTCAAACTGAACTATCACCGAGCTGTTGTGAAAATGCCTTGTCACTTTTCATTGCTCTAAATACAGTGATAAGGTACTTTCACTTAAACCGGGAACTGAGCATGGAGTCCTGTGACCCAAAGGGGTTTGAGGCTAATAATCGATTCCGCAAAGGTCTTGCGGAGTGTTACTTTTTGACAGTTTTTAAGCATTTCCTCGAGATCCTCTTGGCATCTAAAAAATGTCCTTTAAAGCATATCGTTCTGCTGTTTTTCCATCGCCAAAAATCTTCAGGTATGAATTACTTTTAGTTTTTAAATTTATTTAAGGCTTTGGTACTTTACGTTTTAGAATTATCTATTTTTAAGGGAATAACTTCAAATGTCATCCGGTTCATAAAACTCGACGAACGACGGTAGAAATAGTTACCCAATCGTACTTCAAAAAATGTTATATTAGAGTTTTTCAGATTGTGGTTAACTTAAATTGCAAATAATTGTTAATTTTCCGCGTTCCCTTGCTCAAACATTGATTATTATCCAGTTTTACCTCCACGAACCTCTAATATCCGGCAAAATTACATAAAAAATAATGATACCTAATTATTTTTTGGGCGATGTGTCACCTACAGAGCTAGTCACTCTTGACTGATCGATGCTTCCTTCCGTGGTTTACCCATGATAAAAGAAAGTGGACAAATTATTACCTTGGGTAATTCGGTGGGTGTGAACGCAGTTCTATTAAGAGTTGTCCATTAATCGGCTAGCCTTCATGACTGCGTATGTTTATTTTAGTGTGTTCCTTGAAAATAAATTTATACCTGTTCTAAGTTAACACATTAATCCTCAAAGTTATAGAAGTGCGATAGTTATATAAGCTGCTGAAGGAGTCTCTTCTTCAGTTTAAATTACAATGAGATCTAGAATTTCAAAATGATGAAGTACACAATTTCAGGACCTCTATAAATTGATGATTTTTTATTAGATCGTTATTGCTAAGCAAAGAAATAATTTAGGCACCTTGACACTTTGTTTTTCATAATAAATGATGATAATTATTAATAAATTAAAAACGCCGAGAGGAAATCATTACATAATTCAAAAGTTTTCCTACGGATACGTAAAGTAGGTTTGCTTAGAATTATGTAGGAAAAGCAAGAGAAAGCCCCATAAGTATTTTTATCAAAATCAGAAATCCTTTCCGTGTTACAATACCTAATGTAGGTAATGATACAGATGCAATGGTGGTACCTGAATATAAAAGCAGGATAAATTTATATTTTTAAGACCAGATTATAAAAGTTTACAAGAATGAAAGGCACACCAAATTGTGCAATGACTCGTAGGTTAATACCTAAGGTAAGGTGAGGTAAGGTGAATCAATTATTGTTCAAATTTCAACTGTAACAGAAATAAGAGGAAATAAGTTTATGATCCAATTTAGGATACAAAAAGACACTTAATATACACTTGTGTACTCTGCCGTGCTGAGGAAAAATGGCGTATGAACATCCGGTTGTTGTCAAATTTTCCCCTGTAAAACATTAATTTATGAGGAAATTTACGAGTATCTTGACTTGAAATTTTTAGAAATCTTAGCTTAAATTGCGCGTGAAACTCTGAAAAATTAGGAGAAAAATATTCACAAGTTTTCCTATAAATTTGTATTTTATCAAAGGAAATTTGGCAACGCCTGACGGCTCATACGGCGTTCTTCCTCAGGACGGCAGTACTTGACACGATAAACTGGATCGACAACCTGAGATGAATTACTGAATTAAGAGATAATGTAGGTTTGATTGTAGAGTTAATTTTTTGCTAATTTCTACGTGATAAATTTTGTTCTATTGTAATTGCGGTTGTATTAGATATTGTAAAAAAAGAAACTCAAGAAATCTTATTGCTTACATTTAAATAATACATTTACTCACTCGATTTTTTGTCTTCCCAATTATTTTTTTATTCCGTCACAAACTCCGTTAGTTCCACATTTTTCCTTTTAAGAAGAATTTGCTTTGGATATCGTTTTCTCAGCTCTAATTAGAACAGGTAAAAAACGGTGAACACACGTGTCTTTATTCGCATATTAAATTTTTTCAGGAAATGAATTATGAATTGATCTCTTCATTTTTTTAATTTTAGTTTTGCAACAGCCTCATACTGTGGCACCCACAGCGAGGGTTCAATAAAATTTCAAGTTCAATTTCGAGTAAAATGAAACTTGGTCCTGCCAGGGTTCGAACCTGGATGGTCAAATTATTTATCTGATTGCATTACCATTGTGCTACAGGGCCGCGATGTTTGGGATCACTATTTTAAGCCCACTAAAGCTAGAGCCACTGTGCACAGTCTTGATGAGAACGATTCCATAGTCCGTTGGCTAACAGCCAGGGGCCAAATTTTGTCGGCTCTTACACACGGAGATACAACATCCATCGATGAGTTCAAACCGCACTGCCAGCCAATCAGAAGCGCTGGAAGGACCGAAAAAATTTGGCCCTAGCCCCATGTCTGTTGCAACTTGCACCTGCACTCCAGAGGTACAGCGAAGTAAGCAGATTCGCTGTGCTGGTAATAATTGATTACTTTAGGAGGAACGTATTCCGGATTTTTCGCTTATCCTTCTTCAGGCCACTGTTTATTATTCGCGATATATACGCTCGAAACTATTCGTATGTACAAGTTTTATACATAAACGACATATGAGTGAAAATAAGAAATGAAAAACGAAACTAGGCTAAACTTTTGTTAATTTGTTGTACCGTCACCGCCGCGGGCACGTTATGAACCAAATATTTAACATGTCATTAAGGAACGTTCATAATTACGTAACGCGCTCGAGGGTTTATGAGTCAATATTACAAGAGGAAAGGAGGTCAGTGCCAGCGTTACTGAACCCTCGCTATTATTGGTAAAAAAACACGCAAAATTATAAGGAAGTTCGCGCAATCTTTCAACTACAAATTTTCACTTCCACCGCCGCGCCGCGCCGACCGCACTGTTTGGCGCAATGTGTGAAGTATTCATGCAGTCTTGCAGGCGCTATATGCGTTTCCAGCCGACTGCTGCTGACCGCAGTGTGTTTGGCGCAATGCGTGAAGTATTCATGCAGTCTTGCAGGCGCTGCGCGTTTCCAGCCGACTGCTGCTGACCGCATTGTGTTTGACGCGATGCGTGAAGTACTCATGCAGTCTTGTAGGCGCTATGCGTTTCATGCTGACCGCCGCGCCGCTCCATTCCAGGTCAAATTGCGTGTTTGGTTTCTCTGTTAACTCGACTAATTGAAGATGCTGTCTCTTGTATCACCGAGAGACGATAAATTTAAAAATTACTATACTTTTACTCTGAGGGAATTAGAGATTTTGTCGTCTTTTCTTGTTTGTAATTTATTTTCTGAATCCGATTTTTTTTCTCTCTTTTTTTGATACCTACATTCAAAAAGATTGCAAAATTTGCCGCCCCCTACATTTTGCCGCCATGGGCCGCGGCCCATGTGGCCACCGCCACCCCCTTAATCCGGCCCTGTTTGGGTCCTGCTTCAACGGAAACTGAGCTGACTCTGTAGGTGGTGTGTATTTCTGACCGGACCTCATTTTAACTCTTCCTCAAAAACAAATATGTTGGGATACGCGTTCGAATTTTTTCCCCTGAGATATCCTGTATCCTTGAAACGACTCTCCCGCATTCGTCGTTTTTACGTCAGGAAGTGGAAAGCTGACCGTGAGAATCCAAAACGGCAAGGCTTTTTGAATTCTTCGTTTCTACTACATAGACATCTACTATGAATAGTTGCACACATGCGTAGCATGTGAGTATCTTTTGTGCTTTGGTTTTGACATGGGTGTGTGTTAAGCATGATTTTTGGAGTAACTATTCGAGCCTGAGAGATATCTCCGTAGTATAAACGAAGAATTGAAAGCGCTCTGCCATTATGGATCCTAGCAATACAGCCCGCCGCTGCGCCGGGAGAGTGAGTGTCTGGAGAGCCAAAACGCCTTCAATTCCGTGCGTAGGCAATTCGGACATCCGTGGAGCCCGAATAGTTGCATCCAGGCGTTGTCATAAAATTCGTTCAGTGTCCGTCCCGTGTGAAACTAATTTACCGAGGGCGCTTTCTTGTTTTTCTAACACCTTCACTTAATTTCAGTGTCGCTTACTGTGCCTAAGAGGTAAACTTTTACCGGTTTTTATATCGTCAATGCCAATTCCCCGAAAAATGTATTGATTGCTCAAATATCTACAACTTTGCCGGTCTTCGAAATCGCAAAAAATGTTGGTATCCGAGCAAAATTTGTAGAGTTTCCTTTAACAGCTTCCTTTTACGAGTATCTGATCGGATTTGCCCCCATTTGGAAAAATACTTTTAGCGTTTAAATGCGAAATTTTCAAAGACGCTCTCCTTTCGCGCTATTGGGCTGTGTATTTCTCATAGGTTTGCATTTTTTGCAATTTTGAACGTTTGTGTACATCTTATGAAACAAGCACAGTTCTTATGAAGTTCACACATTGGAAAGAAAAAGTGCGTTCCAGAGCTCATTATCTTACATCATATTCTCGAAGAATAGTTTAGAGGAAATAACACAAATTTAGATTTTTTATTTAAACATTTGACTCAGCTCTTTCTTCTGAGCTATCTTTTAAATTATTAGCACTCGCAGGGAACATCAAATTTCCATTATAGGTATCTACATTGAAAAAGGATGGGGCAAATAGTGCTTCACTTGCTTACATGAACGCCTTGCCACCGCTCATGAAAGACACACACAATGCAGTGATACAGCATACAGCATCTGGTCTGGTGAGATAAAGTGCCTTCAATCCGACATGCCGCAATCATACATGCAAGCAGATTTTACAGTAGGATGTAAATGCAACTGGGCTTTACGCGCTCGAGTTTGAAGTAAACACACTAAAATTGATGAATAGCACAAGATGTGCTAAAAAATCTTACACTTTTCTCTCAGTCCTTCTGGGAGATACGAAAAGAAAAACCATTTTCACCCTGTGAAGATGGCACTATAGTACGAGTATAAGAAAAGTACTATAACATCTAATTCTTTTAGCAACGTGATAGAATAATATTACTTCCAAGCTCAAAGTTCCAAACAAACTTTGATTGAATGCTATTTTTGAAGTTATCATGCACTTCTTCTTTTAAGGTGATTCGATGGACGCCATATTTTGTGTCAGAACGGCATGCGATATATCGCATCAATTGGTTCCATTTTTTCAGCTACTCGTCAATTTTCTCCAATTTTGAGATCGCAATTCTGTTGTCAGGAGACTAAAGCACTCGCTTACCAATTTTAACAAAGAAATTCAACGTAATAAAGGCGTGGTTTTTTTAGAGAGAAAATATCGCATTCGAGTGCAGTTTCGATATCGGTATCGAATGCGATGTTTTCTCTCTGAAAAAACCACGCCTTTATTACGTTGAATTTCTTTGTTAAAATTGGTAAGTGATTGCTGTAGTCTCCTGACAACAGAATTGCGATCTCAAAATTGGAGAAAAATGACGAGTAGCTGAAAAAATGGAACCAATTGATGCGATATATCGCATGCCGTTCTGACACAAATTATGGCGTCCATCGAATCACCTTAAATACTAATTCCTTCAGGTCGGATCCATTTAAATTAGATCTTGTGTCCTCAGGAAAGGTCTAAAGCTGAAGAACCAATCGGTGAGCGGCTCAAACATGGCAATACTCAAAAAAGGAACATAGGAACTCCACTTACTTCAGTTATCACGATTCATGGCGTACTTATATTTTCGAACTTTCTCACGTCAACGGTGTATTAAATTCATAGAGTACTTAGAAGTAGTAGAACGGTACGGATGAATGTACCTACAAACGACTCCCTACAACCGCAGAATATCTACTTCATTAAACTGGACTGGAACTATTAACCACTCAGGTTCGAAATAGTTGTATTGGATCCGTGCTGTCAAATGAGGTCTGTGACTTGGAAATAGAGAGTTAGTCCGATAGTAGTTATAGAGCCCGATGGTTATTACAACCTTATCACTACAAGCTTTGAACCGTCTCAACTCCTGTGTGATTCGACATTCAAGAGCTTATTATGCACATGCTTGGTAAACGCTCCTCTAAACGTAGAGGTGCCGACACCTCGATTTTAATTTGACACTTAGGTTCCTTCTCCCCATAACTGGACAAAAAAACGAAGTGTGGAAATTCAGAACGTGGTAAGCGCTATAAGATTGTGACTGATTGTGACGAGATATAGAAGTTGAGATTGTGACTGGTGTTTCTCACTGTATGGCCACTTAAATGCCCTCCCTCTTTGACTTTTATTGATACGCGTTCTCTAAACTTTGATTTTATCGTTCTTACAAGAATTTTTGTTGTAATTTTTATCGGACTGCCGTCCATCGAAAGAAACAGTTGTAAGTACCGTCTTAACAGCACCTGATGGTGCTTACCCGGTTTGGAATTTCCACTCCTCATTCTACGGTTTAAACTTCACAACCTATTGGCTTTACTGCTTTACACCCACATCAACTCTCTATAGCCGAGGAGGTCTCTTCTTATTTCTCTCTTTTCCGTCTCTTCTTGGGGTCCGGGGAGGGGGGGGGTCGACCACGAAAAAGGGGAGGCGATCGCTAACCTCGCCCCCAGCATCCCCCTCTCACCATCCCTTCCGGAATCGCATATCGACGGTGAAACTACCAAACCACGTATCTCGGTTTGCGACGTCGCAGACTTCCTGTCATACTTCATTTTTTAAATGAAAAACTACTTAACGTCTAGTCTTGAAAATTTCTGTGATTTTTCCTCTATGTGCGGAGAAAATTCTGTGAAAATTTCAAAGAATGATATTGATTTGGTCGACTTCAAAAAAATAAAATGCGAGCGTAGATTTTTAAACACCGTAAACGAGATACGTGGTTTGGTAGTTTCACCGTCGATATGCGCTTGGCCGGCGCAGCGCGGCGCATCAGTCTAATAAATTGTTTGCTCTTCGTTAATTCGCGTTTTCCTTCAGACCCGTCGGGTACGTAGATAACGCTTTGCCCCGCGGGTATCCCTACGTTCCCGACATCCCGCTCCGCGGAAAAAGATACGCTCCCTGTTCAAATATTAACCAGACGGAGCTTTTCCTTCGTATCACATCTCAGGATTTCCCCGGGCGTAGTTGCACGTTCTCGTGGGCGATGAGCAGTAACGGTTCTTGAAAGTTGGTAACACCGTTGTCGCAGGGATATAGCCCTGCGGGAGGCGGAGGGGGCGTCAAGCGTCCCCCTCCCCTCTGATGGAAACGAAAAAAGGTAAAGAGAGAGGGATAACAAGGAAGTGCACCCAGCCTTACCCCCTCCATGCAAGAACAAAATCCTGAGCAGCTTGCTGATTGTTGAAATTGGTAGACAAAGGGATGGACAAAAAAGACAAAAAGGACATAAAAGGATCCTATTGGTGGAAGCGGGTGATTGAAATAGACGAAGGAGCTAGGTACTTGACTAACTAACATCAACCTAGGAGAGATCTTTTAGTATTAGTCCATCATTTTCTCCCTCAGTTTATTTAAGAGCCACCCATTTCAACCAACAGAATTGCTTTGTACTCCTCATGTCTTCCTTATCTATTGTTTTGTCTATCAATTTCAACAATCAGCCCGCTGGTAACTGCGTTGTCCTATTAAGAGGCAGGAGGAGCAGCGGAGGATCGCAAAATCACAAAAAGCCTGAAACTGTTAAAATTCCGATTTTTTTTTTTCATTCTTTTACGAAAATTCCTCGCTCACTCGAGAGGGGAGCGAGAAAGTGAAAAGTTACGATTCCTGAAATCGGATGGTCAGTCTCCTCAAATGGGGAGCTGTAACTTTCTTTTTAGGAAGTACTAGACACGTTATCAAGGAGGTCGGATGGGCACGAAAAAGGCGCTTCACCAAGGGTGCCCAAAGGTTTATCTCGCAGCTGCATAGAAGAGCGTCTGGGGGTTTCTTCAGGGAATTAAGGTTGGAAAATTGAAATATTTCATGGTATCTTTGTTAAAGTTTCTCAGTCAATCCCAACACAATCCTATGGCGCTACCTAGCGGTGCTTTACCGAACTACTTTTCTTTCTAGAATGTGCTCTTGTCGTTGTTGAGTCGTCGCCATTGCTATGTTAATGTAAGTCATGTTCGCCTTTATAAGATTACTTTTTCTCTCAATAAAAGTTTGTCAACTCTAAATCGAGTTGTGTTATTTCGAAAGTTTAATAGGTCATGGGCCTCAGTTGCGAAAATCTCGCGTAATGAAAACGGAAATCGCGTAGTTTTTACGAAGCCGTTCGTCTCAGTTGTTCTTTGTAAGAAGCCGTGTCGCGTGTTCGAGAAGTGATAAAAGAACGTGATCATGGAAAGTGAAAGCCAGCCAAAAGTTTTAGTACAGTCGTTCCTTAAGCTGGACGAGACGAACTGGAACCTCTGGAAATTCCAGACTCGGGTTGTGTTAACTGCGAAAGATCTATTTGAAATTACGACGGGAGAAAGTAAAATGCCGGTAGTGCCGGAAGAGGTACTAACTGGAACGGCGGAAGATATAGCAGCCTCTAGAGAAGCTGTCACTCAAGCATTGAAAGATGCTAAAATGTTTAAGTTGAAAGATGCTCGAGCCCAAGAAATTTTAGTCACTAGAATGGAGAAAGGTCCTTTGTCTCATATCTTATCGTGCAATTCTGCGAGTGAAATGTGGGCCAAGTTGGTCAACATTTATGAGCGCCAATCGAATGTAAGTGTTCATCTACTACAGCAGCAATTTTTTAATGCTAAGTTCGACGGAAGTGTAATGGAATTCGTAACAAAGATTCAAAACCTTTCCACTGAATTAAAACAGCGGAAAGAAGCCATTCCTGATAAAATGGTGATAACGAAAGTATTGATGTCGCTTCCCGATCGATTCAAACATTTTGTCTCGGCCTGGGAGTCAGTACCTGTAGCAGAGCAAACAATAGATAACCTCACTTCGCGTTTACTTGTGGAAGAAGAACGTCAGAAATCTGGTGAAGAAGCTGTGGCGTTGGTAGCACAAAGTTTTTCAAACTTGACATGCTTTCGATGCGGTAATCGTGGTCACAAAAAGGATCAGTGTCATACTCGACAATCGTATAATAATCGTGGTCGTGGTCGTTTTAATCAAGCTCGTGGCGGTCGGAATGATAACCATACGGGAAAGAGTGGAAATCCTATGAATGACAGTCGTTCGAATGGTGACGCGGGTGATCAGAAACCTCAGCGAGGAGGTATCCAATGTAATTTCTGTCATCGTTATGGACATCTGTGGAAACATTGTAGATTTCGCAAAAGTAAAGAAAATGGTGCTAAAACAGAAAATTCCGGCAACGATAATGATAATGGTGGAAGCAGTCTAGCGTTTTTATGTGCGGCTGAATGGGAATCCGACTCTAACTTTTACTTGGACAGTGGAGCGACCGAACATATGTGTAAAAATCGTGAGTATTTTAGCTCTTATACTCCTCTTACCGAAGAAAGAAGAATCAAGATAGGTGATGGCTCTGAAATTTTAGCCATTGGAATAGGTACCGTTTCAGTGCAGTCTTTCAACGGTACAAGATACGTTGATATGGATATCAACAACGTACTCCACATCCCACATTTAAAAGTGAACCTACTTTCACAGGGTAAATCACTAGATAAAGGATTCAGCCTTATTTCAAACGCCCATGAAGCAAGGTTTATTGAAGAGAAAACCCAAAAAGTTTGTGCGATTGCGACTCGTCAAGATACACTCTTCAAAATGAATTTTCGGATAAATTACAGTAAAGTAGAGATCAGTTGTCTATCTGCTACTACAAGTTCTCAACGCACGTTAGTCTGGTGGCATAAGAAATTAAGTCATCAAAATTTTGAACACGTGAAGAAAATTTTGCGGTTAAATGGAATTAGTTGGAAAGACAGTCAAGAAACAAATTTCTGTGAAGCCTGTATCGAAGGAAAGCACCATCGTCAGCCGTTTTATTCAAGTAAGACCCAAACTCATGCAATTTGTGAACTTATTCATGCCGATTTGTGTGGTCCCATGGAAACCCATTCAATAGCGGGATCAAGATATATGCTTGTATTGAAGGATGATTACTCTCATTTTCGTTACGTCTACTTCTTGAAGCACAAAGATGAGGTATTCGATCATTTTATTAAATTTTTTAAGCTCTGTCAGACTCAGTTCAACAAGACAGTGAAAGTAGTTAGGGCAGATAATGGTGGAGAGTTTGACAATAACCGCATGCAGAAATTTCTTGAAGAAAATGGAGTTGTATATCAGTCAACAGTCGCTTACATGCCAGAACAAAATGGTAAAGTAGAGCGAGAGATGAGGACGATAGTAGAAGCAGCAAGAACTATGATGGCTGATAAGAAACTCGGAAAGAAATTTTGGGCTGAAGCAGCTAATACAGCGGTTTTTGTGATTAACCGAACGGGAACCAGCTCACTCCCTGGGAAAACTCCGTATGAAGTCTGGTACGACAAACCTTTTGACGTCAACAAACTCATTGCACCTTTTGGTTCCGAAGTCTGGACTCATGTTCCAAAACAAAAGCGCCGTAAATTAGATGTAAAAAGTCAGAAAGGTCTATTTCTCGGTTATGGTGAAACAACCAAAGGTTATCGAATCTATTATGAATCCAGAAACGAGGTGAGTCTTGTTAGAGACTTTATTTTAGTGCCAGATAACTATGTTTTGACAGACAGTGCATGTGAAAGCCCAATTTACATTAATATTGATGAAGATGAAAGTACAGAAATCCGTGCATCAACCAATTCAGAAGTCCGTGCAGCAGCAATCAACGTTGATGATCCTCCGCAAAATGTAATCGATGAAAACGGTGAACCACCCAACATCGCTGAAAACGTAAACATTGAAGAAAACATAAA
Source organism: Bemisia tabaci (assembly GCF_918797505.1). NCBI lineage: Eukaryota > Metazoa > Arthropoda > Insecta > Hemiptera > Aleyrodidae > Bemisia > Bemisia tabaci. The sequence goes on from NC_092796.1 coordinate 52,342,911, forward strand.
CAATGCACCTAACCTCCAAAGACCCAGTCGTGTTCTAAAGCTACCAAAGAAACTGGAAGACTACGAGTTGAATCTTATAGCAGCGTTAACTGCAGGTTGTCTACCCTCCGAAGTGCCCCATTCTTACCAAGAAGCAATTAGCTCAGATGAAGACTGGACCACCGCAATCAAAACTGAACTAGCAGCTCATGATAAAAATGGTACGTGGAAGCTTGTTCCTTACAATAATCAGGAAGTCATAGACTCTAGATGGGTTTTTGCTAGAAAAGTTATTAATGGTGAAGAAGTTAAGAAAGCTCGTTTAGTTGCTAGGGGTTTTCAGCAAACGTCTACTGAAGACGAAAACAATTATGCTCCAGTTGCGAGAATGGTAACAGTTAGGGTTTTATTAGCTATAGCCGTTGAAAACAATTATGAAATTCACCAGTTAGACATTAAGTCTGCGTTCCTTAATGGAAAATTATCCAAGCCTGTTTTCATGAAAATCCCAGACGGTCTTCATTGTAAAGATAAAAATCTTGTTTGTGAACTTGAAAAGTCCCTCTATGGACTAAGATGTGCATCAAAACAATGGAATGAGCGTCTCAATTTGTACTTGCTAAAAATAGGTTTTAAAAGAAGTAAGAAAGACCCTTGTTTGTACTTTAAAGATAATATGTATTTGCTTATTTGGGTTGACGACATTCTTCTAGTTTCCAATAATCGTTCTGAAATTTTGAAAGTCAAAAATTTGTTAAAACAGGAATTTGAGATTAAAGATTTGTCCGATGAAACAGAAATCCATTTTCTCGGTTTGGAAATTGTTCGCTCTAATGATTGTATTTTCCTTTCTCAGAAACGTCTAATTGACAAAATTTTGAAGAGATTCAAAATGGAGAATTGTAATCCTCGTCACATTCCAATTTCTGAGGGCATATCTTTTGATAATGTAGAGAATTCGCATAATTCTAATATTCCTTATCGAGAGCTCATTGGCAGCTTAATGTATTTAATGACAGGTTCTAGACCTGATTTGTGTTACGCAGTGTCCTTCTTTAGCCAATTCCAAAGTAATTTTACTGACCAGCATTGGAAAGAGTTAAAAAATGTTTTAAGGTATCTTTTGAAAACCAGAGATCTATGTTTGAAATTTACTAAAACTGGCCAAACAGTTCCTTATATTTTAACAACTTATGTTGATGCCAGTTACGCCCCGGATAAGACTGATCGTAAAAGTGTCACAGGTTTTTTCATTAAAATTAATAATTGTCTAATTACATGGAAAACTAAAAAACAGTCAGTTGTTGCTCTGTCCACAGCAGAAGCCGAATATGTAGCCATGTCCCTTTGTCTTGTTGAATGTTTATTTCTAAAACAATTACTTAATACTGTTGATTTAAAGACTGATAAGATTAAAGTTCGTGAAGATAATGAGCCAGCCATCACTATGGCTAGTACTTTGGAGACAAATCGCTCCAAACATATAGATGTTCGCCATCATTTTATTAAAGATCTTGTTGCTAACAACTTAATTCAAATCACTCATATCAGTACTTCAGAACAAATTGCAGATATGATGACCAAGGCTTTACCTAGAGTCAAATTTGAATATTTTCGAAACGCTCTTGGAATGTGCATCACTTAATTCAGTTCCTTTTGGACGATTTCTAAATGTAAGTAAATTATTATTTTGACAAGCGCATTAATTAAATTTTGATAGTCATGTTAAGTAAATTTTCCTTTTGGCAAGCGCGTCAATTAAATTTTGGTCCATATGTATTTTGTCGATTATTACCAAATTTTGTTTTGTAGTTAATAAGTCTATTTTGTGTGTTGCGATTGGGGGGGTGTGTTAAAGTTTCTCAGTCAATCAGTGCTGCCGTTCTCGCTCAGCCCAAGATTCCGTGATTCGGAACTATTTTATTCCGATTATTTTCAAATATTCCGGGAAAAAGTTCCGAGATCGGCCAGGAATTAATTCCGATTCCTGACGCGGGCTTTTCAAATGGTTTACCCGTTTTATAAGACGGCCACCCCTTAAAATCATTGTCAGGGCGTCATGAATATTAAATGAACAGTTCTCAACTGGTTTGGACGTAATTATGACGCCCTGACAGTGATTTTAAGGGGCGGCTGTCCTATAAAACAGTTAAATCGTTTGAAAAGCCCGCATTAAGGAATGGGAATTAATTGTAATTAATAATTAATTAATTGACATATAATTGACCATCTCCCCGGAATGAAAACTCTGCAAATTATTTTATTTTTATATAAGTTGAAGATTAAACATTAGAGATGTAAAAATAACACATTTAAATGGATCAGCCCATTTACTTGAAGCTTTTCTTTTTTAGGAACATAGGTTTTCCCAGCAGAAAAATATTTGCTGCTTAATAAATTTTCAGAGCACTTTTTTTTTTTCATTTATGCTACATCAACTTTTGAAATTTTTAGCTTTGAACTTGTTTTCTTCAGAGTCACTGCACTGGATGTGTAGTGTGTTGTATAGAAGCTCGACTGACACTTCCGTTTAGGAAAGGAATTTTTTGGTTTTAATGCATAAATTGGCTTTAATTTTCTAATAATTTATTTTCTTACTTGAAAATAACAAACAAATATAGAAAAAGGACAAGGAGAAAAATAAGTACGGCTTGGACAAAAATAGACACGAAATCACTGATAGTTAACTATTTACTTAAAAAAACTACTTAGTAACAAGCACCAAAACATGATGTGAACAGTTGTTCAGTTCATTTCATTATTTTCATATTTTGATTTTCTTTCTTGAGGTTATAGGTTTGGTAGAAAACCGCGGGAAGATGGATACGACACTCGAGAAAATTCTAGAAAACAGAATCCCCATTTCCAGAATGATCATTGCGAGAAAATGTCCAGTTTAATCTCAATACCTCCGATGAAAATATAAAAAATTCCTACAAAAATGGCCTAAATTCCGGGAAAAATCCGAAAAAAGGCAAAAATTTCGGGAAAAATCCGAAAAAAGGCAAAAATTCCGGGTAAAATCCGAAAAAACGCAAAAATTCCGGGATATTCCGAGAATTACAAAGATTCCGGGAAAAATTCCGAGAAACTCCAAAAGTTCCGAAATTCGGAATTAGTTCCGGGAAACGCAGCACTGCAGTCAATCCCAACACAATCCTATGGCGCTACCTAGCGGTGCTTTACCGAACTACTTTTCTTTCTAGAATGTGCTCTTGTCGTTGTTGAGTCGTCGCCATTGCTATGTTAATGTAAGTCATGTTCGCCTTTATAAGATTACTTTTTCTCTCAATAAAAGTTTGTCAACTCTAAATTGAGTTGTGTTATTTCGAAAGTTTAATAATCTTGACAGGTATAGCGATAATGTGACCAAGGTTTAACATAAAGTACCTCCATGGAGAAAATATGGAGATATTGGGTCCTAGGGAGATGCTTGGAGCCCGAAAAAATGGCGAAAACTCTTAATGGGAGGATTGGAGGGATTGGGAGGATTGGGAGGATTGGGAGGGTTATTCATCAATCTCCTGGCGATCATTACCTGCTGCAATTTTTGCTAACCTTGCCATTGTAACCTTGCCCTTGGGCTGGAAATGTTCTTTTGAATGTACCCATTATGATGCACAAAATTGGGTCCAAAACTGACCTAACTATGCAATAACGAGAGTGAATTCCTCGTTGACACATATGAATGAAATCTCATTATTTATTCCTTTCATTTTGAATCGGCTGCATGTAACATCCGCCATTTTCTTCTTTTTTTTCTTCTTTTTTTCAGCGTAAGATGGTTTAGCCAGAGAGCGAAAATACCCTCCACTGGCCTCTTGACGACAGGTGGAAGGTTTTACTTTCAAGGATTCAACCAGCACCAGTTGGTGTTGATTCAACACTCCCTTAGGTGCCTATGGACAATTATAAGGGAGCAACAGCCATCACCCTTTTTTCGGCTGTTGACCCACCTACATGGTGGATGATGGCGGGTGACGTCATGAGGCAAACAAGTTTCCCAAACTTTAGATTGTTTGCAAAACGAAACTGCCAACACGTTGATTATCAACCAAGTGGGTAGGTCAACAGTTGAATGTTGAGGTCCCGAAAGTAAAAGCTTCCACCATTATTGCCAAGACACTGGTGGAGGGTCTCTTGTCTCTGGGTTTAGCCCATCCGAAAAGGGTCCTTAATTAACTGTCTACACGATTCCTATGAAGGCATTCAATATCAATAATGTGCCCCAGATTTGGTTTCAGATAAAACCAGTGGCATCGTCGTGCTGCTCTCGAAATTGAACGCGGGAAAAGTTTGGTAAATCGCAATTCGCAAATCCCTCGCTCGCGCGGAACTCCATATTTCACGAGGGCACTCTCAACGAGACAGATGATCAAGACGCTCTCGCAAAATCGCCTCGTTTCTCGAACAAAAGAACGTAAGTACATTACAATGTTGCAAAATTGCCACTGAAAAGTGCATTTTTTATCGGGTACAGTTGGACGGATTCAACCGAAATCTGTCTAACTACATTTTACGTTGCATAATTTTCTCTCGTGTTATATTTTTTAACGCAGAAGTAAATTACTTGACATCTATACGGTCTCTGTAAATTCTCCATCGATTAAAAATAATAAACTTAAAAACGTCATACAGCGGTCTTTGATTATCTGTTTCAAAAATAAAACATTGTCGGTAGAAATTAGGCAACGTCTGCAATAGGTAGTCGGATTCCCCTTAAATCCGTCGATTTCTGATAGACAATTTTAACGACTCCTTTGGTGTGATGACATGCAACAATCAGCAAAATTGAAGATAACAATTATGGTAGAGTCTCGGTTATCCGCGCTTCGATTTTCCGCGATTTGAATCATTAACGGTTTTTCTGGTGGATTTCTTGTGGTAAAAGTTTTTATCTCAATTAGTTTTAAGGTTTTTTTTCAGTATGAAATACTACTTAAAGTAGTCAAATAGAGCTAATTTAAGCTTTAATTGACCACTTTTCCCGAAATATAGCTTGCATACAGTTTCGGATTATCCGCGATTTCCAGTTATTTGCAGTAGTCGCATCACCGCGGATAATCGAGGCTCTACTGTGCACAAGGTGGGTGTCAAAAAATCGAAAGAGTCGCGTCCCGTCACTGAAAAAAAAAAAAAACTCCAACCGTGAAGACCGTGCTTATAGGCTATATAGACATACCGTCCGCGTTCCGGGCTCAGAGGCTGGAAGTTCCGGGCGTGGCACCCGGAGCAATCAAAGCTACGGCTCCAGCACCCGTAGCTTTTGGCCTCTGAGTCCGAAACGGACGGTATGCCTACATAGCCCGTAACTTTCTTTTTCAGTGTACTTTAGGGTAGAGTACCTATAGAGCGAGAGTATGAACAGATCGCCTCATGGAGGGCTTAAGGCCCAAAAGTGCAGCCATTCTTCTAACCAACTTCTAACACACAAAATTTCACTGCTAGTTTGCAGAGTCTGCAGATTTCAATTTTAACCAAGATGGCCAAGAATGTACATAAATGAGCACTCTTCCGCAAAAATGAGTAAATATATGCAAAAACTAAGTCAAATACGTGCTTTATAAACGATGGTTCGTAATAATTGTATTAGTAAATCGCTCTGGATAATTCAATAAATTCATAGGTTGGCTGCATTTCTGGGCCCTAACTTTATTCGCGGAGGCATCGGCGAAGGCCTGATGGAGTTTCGGAGTTTCACATTACTCTATATAAAGCTGCCGTTACCACTCACTCTGCCCCCCCTAGATAAAAATTGGCCGAAGCGATTTCCTTTAAAATTGGTACACGCTTAGCTATTGTAATGAGGAGTTGATTAAAATTATTCCCGTTCAAATCCGCTGCCTAGGACGCCCGCAAGAGCGAAAAGTTATTTCTCCGTATAGTATTACATTGGAGATACGCGGTTGTTTACGCGCATCGCGCCGAACAGGTTCAATCCTGTTGAGTGACGTCACTGCCTTATAGACGAAATGTAAGGTTTTAAGAGGTATTTTTCGACGAATGTTTGTGGAAATTGGTCAGCGGGGGTATTTTTCAACGGGGATCTCGAATTTTTGGTCGGATTTTCAAAATATTAAAATCCAAGATGGCGGCCGTGGCCTAAAATGCTAAGTCGGCTCCTGTTCGCTCGATTCTCGTGAAACTCGGTATCCACGGGTATTTTTCGACGGAAAACTCGAATTTTTGGTCAGATTTTCAAAATCTCAAAATCCAAGATGGCGGTCGTGGCCTAAAATGCTAAGTTGGCTCCTGCTCGCTCGATTCTCGTGAAACTCGGTATCCGGGGTACTTTTCGACGGGAAACTCGAATTTTTGGTCAGATTTTCAAAATTTCAAAATCCAAGATGGCGGCCGTGGCCTAAAATGCTAAGTCGGCTCCTGTTCGATCGATTTTCGTGAAACTCTGGCATCCGGGAGTACTTTTCGACGGGAAACTCGAATTTTTGGTCGGATTTTCAAAATCTCAAAATCCAAGATGGCGGTCGTGGCCTAAAATGCTAAGTCGGCTCCTGTTTGATCGATTTTTGTGAAACTCGGAGATCTAGGGTACTCTTCGACGGGGAACTCGAATTTTGGGTTAGATTTTCAAAATTTCAAAATCCAAGATGGCGGCCGTGGCCTAAAATGCTATATCGCTTCCGGATATCGATCGATTTTTGTGAAATTCGGTATTAGGGGGTATATTTCGACGGGAAATTAGAATTTAAGGTCCGGTTTTCAAAATTCAAAAATCCAAGATGACGAACGTTGTCTAAATTGCTATCTTGGCTTCCGATCCATCGATTTTTGTGAAACTCGGTATTAGGAGGTGTATTTCGACGGGAAATTAGAATTTTAGGTCCGATTTTCAAAATTCAATAATCAAAAATGGCGATCGTGGTCTAAAATGCTACATAGCTTCCTGATATCGATCGATTTTTGTGAAACTCGGTATTAGGAGGTGTATTTCGACGGGAAATTAGAATTTTAGGTCCGATTTTCAAAATTCAAAAATCAAAAATGGCGATCGTGGTCTAAGTTGTTATCTTGGCTTCCGATCCATCGATTTTTGTGAAATTCGGCATTAAGAGGTGTATTTTGACGGAAAACTCGCATTTTTGGTCAGATTTTCAACATTTCCAAATCCAAAATGGCGGCCCCGCACGAAAACGCGGTCCGGACTCCTAGAACATCAATTTCTGTAAAACTTGGTGAAAAAGAAGATTAAGACATAGATGTTGTCTCCTCATCAATGTTAAAAACTGTGCGGGGCGGTGGCGGCTCGCGGAGCGAGTCGCAAGTTCGTCGCGAAGCGTAGAACTGGGGTCCAGGGGCACTCCCCGGCTAGACGTGTCAGCTCGCAAAGCGAGCTTATCACGACTAGTTACTCTATATAAAGCTGCTGTTCCCACTCACTCTGCCCCCCCCTAGAGAAAAATTGGCCGAAGCGATTTCCTTTAAAATTGGTACACGCTTAGCTATTGTAATGAGGAGTTGATTAAAATTATTCCCATTCAAATCCGCTGCCTCGGATGCCCGCAAGAGCGAAAAGTTATTTCTCCATATAGTATTACATTGGAGATACGCGGTTGTTTACGCGCATCGCGCCGAACAGGTTCAATCCTGTTGCGTGACGTCACTGCCTTATAGACGAAATTTAAGGTTTTAGGAGGTATTTTTCGACGAATGTTTGTGGAAATTGGTAAGCGGGGGTATTTTTCTCGGGGGATCTCGAATTTTTGGTCGGATTTTCAAAATCTCAAAATCCAAGATGGCGGCCGTGGCCTAAAATGCTAAGTCGGCTCCTGTTTGATTGATTTTCGTGAAACTCGGTATCCAGGGGTATTTTTCGACGAGAAACTCGAATTTTTGGTCAGATTTTCAAAATTTCAAAATCCAAGATGGCGGCCGTGGCCTAAAATGCTCAGTCGGCTCCTGTTATATCGATTTTCGTGAAACTCGGTATCCAGGGGTATTTTTCGACGAGAAACTCGAATTTTCGGTCAGATTTTCAAAATTTTCAAATCCAAAAGATGGCGGCCATGGCCTAAAATGCTACGTCGGCTCCTGTTCTATCGATTTTCGTGAAACTCGGTATCCTCGGGTATTTTTCGACGAGAAACTCGAATTTTTGGTCAGATTTTCAAAATTTCCAAATCCAAGATGGCGGCCATGGCCTAAAATGCTAAGTCGGCTCCTGTTTGATCGATTTTTGTGAAACTCGGAGATCTAGGGTACTTTTCGACGGGGAACTCGAATTTTTGGTTAGATTTTCAAAATTTCAAAATCCAAGATGGCGGCCGTGGCCTAAAATGCTATATTGCTTCCGGATATCGATCGATTTTTGTGAAATTCGGTATTAGGGGGTATATTTCGACGGGAAATTAGAATTTAAGGTCCGGTTTTCAAAATTCAAAAATCCAAGATGACGAACGTTGTCTAAATTGCTATCTTGGCTTCCGATCCATCAATTTTTGTGAAATTCGGTATTAGGAGGTGTATTTCGACGGGAAATTAGAATTTTAGGTCCGATTTTCAAAATTCAAAAATCAAAAATGGCGAACATGGTCTAAATTGTTATCTCGGCTTCCGATCCATCGATTTTTGTGAAATTCGGTATTAGGAGGTGTATTTCGAAGGGAAATTAGAATTTTAGGTCCGATTTTCAACATTTCCAAATCCAAGATGGCGGCCCCGCACGAAAACGCGGTCCGGACTCCTAGAACATCAATTTCTGTACAACTTGGTGAAAAAGAAGATTAAGACATAGATGTTGTCTCCTCATCAATGTTAAAAACTGTGCGGGGCGGTGGCGGCTCGCGGAGCGAGTCGCAAGTTCGTCGCGAAGCGTAGAACTGGGGTCCAGGGGCACTCCCCGGCTAGACGTGTCAGCTCGCAAAGCGAGCTAATCACGACTAGTTACTCTATATAAAGCTGCTGTTCCCACTCACTCTGCCCCCCCTAGATAAAAATTGGCCGAAGCGATTTCCTTTAAAATTGGTACACGCTTAGCTATTGTAATGAGGAGTTGATTAAAATTATTCCCATTCAAATCCGCTGCCTCGGATGCCCGCAAGAGCGAAAAGTTATTTCTCCATATAGTATTACATTGGAGATACGCGGTTGTTTACGCGCATCGCACCGAACAGGTTCAATCCTGTTGCGTGACGTCACTGCCTTATAGACGAAATTTAAGGTTTTAGGAGGTATTTTTCGACGAATGTTTGTGGAAATTGGTAAGCGGGGGTATTTTTCTCGGGGATCTCGAATTTTTGGTCGGATTTTCAAAATCTCAAAATCCAAGATGGCGGCCGTGGCCTAAAATGCTAAGTCGGCTCCTGTTTGATTGATTTTCGTGAAACTCGGTATCCAGGGGTATTTTTCGACGAGAAACTCGAATTTTTGGTCAGATTTTCAAAATTTCAAAATCCAAGATGGCGGCCGTGGCCTAAAATGCTCAGTCGGCTCCTGTTATATCGATTTTCGTGAAACTCGGTATCCAGGGGTATTTTTCGACGAGAAACTCGAATTTTCGGTCAGATTTTCAAAATTTCAAAATCCAAAAGATGGCGGCCGTGGCCTAAAATGCAACGTCGGCTCCTGTTCTATCGATTTTCGTGTAACTCGGTATCCAGGGGTATTTTTCGACAAGAGACTCGAATTTTTGGTCAGATTTTCAAAATTTCCAAATCCAAAAGATGGCGGCCGTGGCCTAAAATGCTACGTCGGCTCCTGTTCTATCGATTTTCGTGAAACTCGGTATCCTCGGGTATTTTTCGACGAGAAACTCGAATTTTTGGTCAGATTTTCAAAATTTCCAAATCCAAGATGGCGGCCATGGCCTAAAATGCTAAGTCGGCTCCTGTTTGATCGATTTTTGTGAAACTCGGAGATCAAGGGTACTTTTCGACGAGAAACTCGAATTTTTGGTCAGATTTTCAAAATTTCAAAATCCAAGATAGCGGCCGTGGCCTAAAATGCTCAGTCGGCTCCTGTTATATCGATTTTCGTGAAACTCGGTATCCAGGGGTATTTTTCGACGAGAAACTCGAATTTTTGGTTAGATTTTCAAAATTTCAAAATACAAGATGGCGGCCGTGGCCTAAAATGCTTTATCGCTTCCGGATATCGATCGATTTTTGTGAAATTCGGTATTAGGGGGTATATTTCGACGGGAAATTAGAATTTTAGGTCCGGTTTTCAAAATTCAAAAATTCAAGATGACGAACGTTGTCTAAATTGCTATCTTGGCTTCCGATCCATCAATTTTTGTGAAATTCGGTTTTAGGAGGTGTATTTCGAAGGGAAATTAGAATTTTAGGTCCGATTTTCAACATTTCCAAATCCAAGATGGCGGCCCCGCACGAAAACGCGGTCCGGACTCCCAGAACATCAATTTCTGTAAAACTTGGTGAAAAAGAAGATTAAGACATAGATGTTGTCTCCTCATCAATGTTAAAAACTGTGCGGGGCGGTGGCGGCTCGCGGAGCGAGTCGCAAGTTCGTCGCGAAGCGTAGAACTGGGGTCCAGGGGCACTCCCCGGCTAGACGTGTCAGCTCGCAAAGCGAGCTATTCACGACTAGTTACTCTATATAAAGCTGCTGTTCCCACTCACTCTGCCCCCCCTAGATAAAAATTGGCCGAAGCGATTTCCTTTAAAATTGGTACACGCTCAGCTATTGTAACGAGGAGTTGATTAAAATTATTCCCGTTCAAATCCGCTGCTTAGGACGCCCGCAAGAGCGAAAAGTTGTTTCTCCATATAGCATTACATTGGAGATACGCGGTTGTTTACGCGCATCGCGCCGAACAGGTTCAATCCTGTTGCGTGACGTCACTGCCTTATAGACGAAATATAAGGTTTTAGGCGGTATTTTTCAACGGATTTTTGTGGAAATTGGTTAGCGGGGGTATTTTTCAACGGGGATCTCGAATTTTTCGTCGGATTTTCAAAATCTCAAAATCCAAGATGGCGGCCGTGGCCTAAAATGCTAAGTCGGCTCCTGTTCGATCGATTTTCGTGAAACTCGGTATCCGGAGGTACTTTTCGACGGGAAACTCGAATTTTTGGTCAGATTTTCAAAATTTCAAAATCCAAGATGGCGGCCGTGGCCTAAAATGCTAAGTCGGCTCCTGTTCGATCGATTTTCGTGAAACTCGGTATCCGGGGGTACTTTTCGACGGGAAACTCGAATTTTTGGTTAGATTTTCAAAATTTCAAAATCCAAGATGGCGGCCGTGGCCTAAAATGCTGAGTCGGCTCCTGTTCGATCGATTTTCGTGAAACTCGGTATCCAGGGGTATTTTTCGACGAGAAACTCGAATTTTTGGTCAGATTTTCAAAATATCCAAATCCAAGATGGCGGCCGTGGCCTAAAATGCTAAGTCGGCTCCTGTTTGATCGATTTTCGTGAAACTCGGTACATCCAGGGGTATTTTTCGACGAGAAACTCGAATTTTCGGTCAGATTTTCAAAATATCCAAATCCAAGATGGCGGCCGTGGCCTAAAATGCTAAGTCGGCTCCTGCTAAATTGATTTTCGTGAAACTCGGTATCAACGGGTATTTTTCGACGAGAAACTCGAATTTTTGGTCAGATTTTCAAAATATCCAAATCCAAGATGGCGGCCGTGGCCTAAAATGCTATATCGCTTACTGATATCGATCGATTTTTGTGAAATTCGGTATTAGGGGGTATATTTCGACGGGAAATTAGAATTTTAGGTCCGATTTTCAAAATTCAAAAATCAAAAATGGCGAACGTAGTCGAAATTGTTATATCGGCTTCCGATCCATCGATTTTTGTGAAATTCGGTATTAGGAGGTGTATTTTGACGGAAAACTCGCATTTTTGGTCAGATTTTCAACATCTCCAAATCCAAGATGGCGGCCCCGCACGAAAACGCGGTCCGGACTCCTAGAACATCAATTTCTGTAAAACTTGGTGAAAAAGAAGATTAAGACATAGGTGTTGTCTCCTCATCGATGTTAAAAACTGTGCGGCGCGGTGGCGGCTTGCGGAGCGAGTCGCAAGTTCGTCGCGAAGCGTAGAACTGGGGTCCAGGGGCACTCCCCGGCTAGACGTGTCAGCTCGCAAAGCGAGCTAATCACGACTAGTCTGTCTATACTCTCGCTGTGCAGGTACTCTAGACATACCGTCCGCGTTCCGGGCTCAGAGGCCGGAAGTTCCGGGCGTGGCACCCGGAGCAATCGAAGCAATGGCTCCAGCACCCGTAACTTTTCGCCTCTGAGCCCGAAACGGGCGGTATGCACTGGAAAAAAAGAAACTTTTTGCCGCCAAGAACTATTTCTTCTTAAATCAAGAATTTTTCTGGTTAATATAAGCTACTTTTTGGCTTAACCCAAGCATTATTTTGCTTGTATCAAGAAAAATTCAACTTAAAGCAAGAAAAAAAAATTCTTGGCGGCAAATTCAAGAATCATCATGCTTGATCCAAGCTACTTTTTTTTCAGTGTGCATATAGCCCGTATAACTTTCTTTTTCAGTGTACTTTAAGGGAGCCTCTAGTTGGAGTCAATTTTGCAACGTTGTAATGGAGTTAGGTTCCTTCGTCTGGGAAAGGACGAAGGGCGATAGCACACTTGTAAATCATTCATCGGCGCCGCGGATCCTGGGCGAGTTAGCAGCGCTGCACGCATCACACCCACGACCAGAAACGCCGGGCAGACAATGACGGACGGGCAACGCTTATTCAGAGTGACACTTTCACACTCAATAATTAAAGAGGTGGAGCGGAGGGCGCCCGCCGAGGCGAGCCGCCCCGTAGTCGCGGCTCAAAGCTGAGAAAATCGAAGGTACATACCACCACTCCACGGTCTTTGCTTGGATTCTACGGATCGTCCTTCGTTTTTTTCAAGGGAGAGTATGGACAGAATGTCCTCTGATTCGCTCAACCATTTTAGGCTATGGGGTTCTCATGCTAAAAAACGGGCCGAAAACCACATTGAAAAAAAAGTCACGGATAATAGACGTACAGTCCATTTCGGGCTCAGATGCCAAAAGTTACGGGTGCTGGAGCCGTAGCTTCGATTGCTCCGAATGCTCTGTCGTGCTAAGGAAGAACGTCGTATGAACATTCGAGAGTTGCAAAATTTCCCTTGATAGAATATGAATTTTTGACATTCACGCGCATTTTTCTTTGAAATCTTCTGATATTTTAGATTAAATTGCGTACAAAAAAGTCTGAAAATTTTTGAAAAAAATATTCACAATTTTCCCAGTAAATTCGGTTTTTATCGAAGGAAACTTGGCAACGTCTGAAGGCTTATATGGTGTTCTTCCTTAGCACGGCAGTACTACGCCCGGAACTTCCGGCCTCTGAGCCCGGGACGCAGACGGTATGTCTATATAGCCTGTAAGTACGAGTACGGCTTCCACGGCCGGAGTTTTTTTCAGTGCGCCATGTCAAAATTTGGATTAACGGTAAATCTGTCCAAGTTTAGATTTACCTATATGCATAAAGTCATCAATGAAACCTTCAGATGACGCCGTCAACGGCATTTATCAATTTAATTGCTGTTATCCATCATCCGTGCTTCAAAAATTCGAAGTCACCACCGCTCCTCCAGGAGTAGAAAAATATGTAGTCCAATTGTGAATAGCAAAAAAAAAGAAAGAAAGAAAGAAAAAAGGCCGACATTGCATGCAGATGAAATAATAGGAGTTCCCGCATGTTACAGAGTGTCTATTGTCAGACTTTCAAAGATTATGCAGGCAAAACATTTTAAGGAAGCGAAAATTGTTTTCTAAATATCTCAATCGCGCTCTTTCATTAGCAGGCCATGAAATCATTATTTCCCCGAATAATTTTTGAATTGGTATGTTTGCATTTACTATCAATCCTTGAGAGCAACGTAAAATAACATTGCTTGAGCATTAAGATCATCGGGCGGAGTTTAACATAACTGAATTTCTCAGTTCGAGAACGACCCAACTCGCGATTTTCACGATGTTCATTTTTATTTGCATTGAAACACTACTTTTCTGGTTACTACACAGATTTTATCCTTTCCTAGCAAAATTAACTTTTTCTAGGCTGGATCTTTTTCGAAACGAAAGATTCAATTTACTATACGATGCATAATGGGGATGTTGTATGTGTGAGGAATTTGCGAGTTGACCATTGATCTTATGTAAAAGTTCGCGAGAAACACGATGGTGCCACTGGGTTTTTCCTGAAATCAACTCCCAAGCTCAAAAAAAAGCTCTCAGGTTGAGGCCAAAATGGAGGGGATATCCCACGCTATCCTGAGAGTCCACGACTACGTCCACGTCAAAACAAACTCTCCATGCGAAGGTAGGGAGCAGACCCGGACTTAGGGCGTGTGCACTGTGCAGGGCGTCCGGCGCACACGGGCGCCAGCCTTTGGGGGGCGCCACGAAAGAAGAAGAGAGGGAAAAAAAGGGGGAAAAGGAAAAGGAAAAAAAGGAAAGAAAAGACAAAGGGAAAAAAGGAAGAGGAAACAAGGATGGGCTGTGAAAGCAAGGAAGAAGGGGGGAAATGGAAGGAAAAAGGAGGCAAGAAAAGTGAAAAGAGAGTCCGCGAGAAAGGGGGGGGGGCATAAAAACCATAGACAAAATATAAAGAGAATTGCCGTCTAAAGGTAAATTTGCAGGACAAAAAATCCACCTGGTCCATTGACGGTCAGGCGCCCCTTGACCCTAAATTTGCGGCTGTACAGAAATACAAGAGTAGTCATGTAGTAAGGGGGCGCCATAAATCCATCAAACAGGAGCCGACATAGCATTTTAGGCCACGTCCACCATCTTGGATTTGAAAATTTTCAAAAATCGACTAAAAATTCGAGTTTCCTATCGAAAAGTACCCCTGATCCCGCGGTTCACAAAGCTCTAACGAACAGAAACAGGGGGCAGAACCGGGGCTCATTTTAGGCCACATCCAACATTTTGGAGTTGAGAATTTTAAAAGGTTGACTAAAAATTCGAGTTTTCCGTTGAAAAATACCGTGTGACCGCGTATCACAAGACTCGAACAAAGAGAAACCGAGATAGCATTTTCGCCCACGTCCGCCATCTTGAATTTGAGAATTTTCAAAAATCGACTAAAAATTCGAGTTTCCTGTCGAAAAATACCTCCTGCTCCTGACACCGAATTTCAGAAAAATCCATCGAACAGGGACCGAAATAGCATTTTAAGCCATTTCGGATTTTCGAATTTTGAATTTTTTGAATTTTGACAGATTTTGATTTAAAACGCGTGATCCTCAAAATCGAAGCTCAGATTCGGATTCCTCGTAAAAAATCGATGCGATTTCATGTATCATACCCTGACACCGAATTTCAGGAAAATCTATCGAACAGGAGCCGAGATGGCATTTTAAGCCACTTCAGTCATTTCGGATTTTTGAAGTTGAAAAATTTTACTTAAAACGCGTGATACCCAAAATCGGAGTTCAGATTCGGATTCCTCGTAAAAAATCGATGCGATTTCATGTATCATACCCTGACACCGAATTTTAGGAAAATCCATCGAACAGGAGCCGAGATGACATTTTAAGCCACGTCAGTCATTTCAGATTTTCGAATTTGGAAAATTTTACTTAAAACGCGTGATACCCAAAATCGAAGTTCAGATTCGGATTCCTCGTTAAAAATTGATACAATTTCATGTATCATACCCGAGCATAGCGTGAAGGAAAGAGACGTAACGTAGACATACTGATTCGAGCATATGAATCCAACGTGGCAACGTGGGTAGTGCTCAGTGGGTCAGCGGAGGAGGAAGAATAAGAATTTATCTTGAGGAATTCCTCGCGACGAAACCGAACGCTATAAAGCGCCGGCCGGCGCCTCCCCGTTCCGTTGCATCTCGGGCGGCCGGCGCGGCGCGGCGGCGTAGTTCAAAAGGGTAGTATACGCGTCGTTAAACCTTTTTCCTTCACGCTTTTTTAACATATGATACATGAAATCTCATCAATTTTTCACGAGGAATCCGAATCTGAGCTTAGATTTTCGATATTACGCGTTTTAATCTATTTAAAATCGTAGGAGAAATTACAGAATTGTCCTTGAAAATTGATCACACATTAGTGTTTTTTTACGTCATTAAACCTCTTTCCTTCACGCTATTCCAAAATTTGATGCATGAAATCGCATCAGTTTTTCACTAGGAATCCGAATCTGAGCTTAGATTTCGGATATTACGCGTTTTAATCTATTTAAAATCGTAGGAGAAATTACAGAATTGTCCTTGAAAATTGATCACACATTACTGATTTTTTACCCCGTTTTTCTTCTTCGTTCATGTAATGAAATTAGATCAACAGTTGACTCATCGACTAGTCTAGCCTAACCCCCCAGAATCGGTCTAAAGGGCGAACGATTTTATCAGATAAGATGTGCGGTCCTAGTTTCCGGGCAATTGCGGTTTGATGGAAGCTGCGATGAGGAGAAACGGAAGATATGCGAAACTCGGTGCGGTGGCGTTTGCGGACGTGGCGTTTGCGGATTCTAAGAATCGGGTGGCGTTTGCGGATTCTCATATTTTGACGGTGGCGATTGCGGACATGCGGAACAGGGCCGGTGGACTTTGCGGACCGGAGAATTTCGGCGGTGGCGATTGCGGACGGAGGGGTAGGCACCTACATATGCTGCCCCCCACCCCTGCGCTGTATATTAAAGAGAAAAATTACCGGAGAGGCTCTGGATTCCTTGCCGTGGATGTAGAATGAAAACAATATTAGTATTAAACATTAGTATTATATTATATTAGTATAAAAACATATGAGCTGTGAACATACAGTAAATTTTTAAAAACAGGCATATCAGAAATCAAGAAACTGAAAAATCGTCAGTTTCAGTTCATTTTTAGGATGAAAAACATGTCGTAAATTCTAGTCCAAAATTACTGAAAGTCAAAAAATTACAACGAAAAATTAAAACACATTTTAATTTTTTGACTTTCAGTAATTTTGGACTAGAATTTACGACATGTTTTTCATCCTAAAAATGAACTGAAACTGACGATTTTTCAGTTTCTTGATTTCTGATATGCCTGTTTTTAAAAATTTACTGTATGTTCACAGCTCATATGTTTTTATACTAATATAATAATAATACTAATGTTTAATACTAATATTGTTTTCATTCTACATCCACGGCAAGGAATCCAGAGCCTCTCCGGTAATTTTTCTCTTTAAGATACAGCGCAGGGGTGGGGGGCAGCATATGTAGGTGCCTACCCCTCCGTCCGCAATCGCCACCGCCGAAATTCTCCGGTCCGCAAAGTCCACCGGCCCTGTTCCGCATGTCCGCAATCGCCACCGTCAAAATATGAGAATCCGCAAACGCCACCCGATTCTTAGAATCCGCAAACGCCACGTCCGCAAACGCCACCGCACCGCGAAACTCGGGCGGATATTAAGACAGAAACCAGGTAGGGGAAAGGCTTTCTTCCCGAAAAGTTGCTCGGGCCAACTTACATGGTCACTGGAGAATTGTATAGCAGGTTGCGGGAAACCATTATTCTGCAGCAACAACCAATTGGATCGCATTTTGCAAAAAGGAACTAAGAGCATTTCAATGTTGCCAGGATTGTGCAACTTAGGTACATTCTTTGCAAAAAGTAAACTTTACGACGGTAATTTTCGTCTTGAATTTATAGTTTATTGGGAAAGGAGGTGAAACTAGTTTAGATGATCGTTTATGTTTGCAAGGTTAGCGACATTGGAATGCTCTTGTAGGAGTTGTAGGGAGCAAATACATTAGCAGGGTTGCCGTGTTTTCAGTTTCAGAGTCCCCAAATAAAGTGGCAGCCCTGTCAATGTATTTGATCCCTATCTTTGCATGGAGAGTTTGTCTTGGTGTAAGTGAACTCTCAGGATAGCTTGGGATACCCCCTCCATTTTGGCCTCAACTTGAGAGTTTTTTTTTTTGAGCTTGGAAGTTGATTTCAGAAAAAAACCAGTGGCACCATCGTGTTTTTCGCGAACTTTTAGATGAGGATCAATGGTCAAATCGCAAATACCTCACATCTGCAGCATCTCCATTAGTGAGACGAGACACGAATTCTCGAATAGACAGCTGCTACCACGCGGAGGATGCTCATTGGCCTACCTCAGAAATTGAAGGCGAAATGAGAATGCGCATAACTTATATACAGCTTACCTTCGATCTTCAACTTTTGCGACTTTCAGGGGCGGACTAGGACCCAAAAAATAACCGGGATTACTGGTACATCAGTAGTGCTTGGACCGTCCTTTTTTTTTTTTTTTTTTTTTTTTTTTTTTTTTTTTTTTTTTTTTAAGCCGCGTGAAAAACCAGTCTAAACAGAACTGGGTTAAGGGTTACGTGCAGTGGCGTGGCGTAAAGGATCGATTATCGATATTTCTCCATTTGAAGCTGTAGTAAAGAATCGATTATCAAGGTGTTCGTTGCGATCACCTTGATAATCGATCCTTTTCCATAGATTTAAATGGCACATCTATCGATATATCGCAGAGCACGCCATGCCACTGGTTACGCGTAAAGAGCGGCTGCACCATGCGCCATTACAATAGGGCACCAAAATGAAAGGAAAGAAAAAAACCGGCGCTTCGCTTCGCTCCGCGCCGGTTTTTGGGGGGGCTTCGCCCCCCCAAGCCCCCCCAGGACGCGCGCTTCGCGCGCGTTTTTAAGTTTGAGTGTCCGGCCTCAGTTGTTCTGTCTTTTAAGTGACCCGCGCGTCCACCGCGGGAAGAGTGTATTTTCCGAAGGGAGGGGCGGGGGCGGGAAGTTATCAATGTTTGGAGGTTGGATTTACGTTTACACTGTTGAAGGCATTGATTATTCGAATAAGGACTTCATGTCGCCAGATTGCAACAACAATCCTCATGTAATGTCTAATATGAAAAAATGTCAACAAACGCTGTGGCAAGCTTGAATGACGATGGATGAATCTCCATAACCCACTGTGCGACAACATTGCCGTCTTGTCCACCTATTATCAGTCTGTAACCCACTGTGCGACAATATAGCCATCGTGTCCACCAATTATCAGTTCATCAGTTCGTGACCCATTGTACGACAACATTGCCGTCTTATCCACCAATTTTCAGTTCTTGACCCACTGTGCGACAACATTGCCGTCTTGTCCACCAATTTTCAGTTCGTGACCCACTGTGCGACAACATTGCCGTCTTGACCACCAACTTTCAGTTCGTGACCCACTGTGCGACAACATTGCCGTCTTGTCCACCAATGTTCAGGTCGTGACCCACTGTGCGGCTTCCCTCCTCTTTTGCCGCACACCCCCCGCCTAAAACTTTCAAAGCTCGCCATTTTTAAACGGCTCGACCGATTTCGCTCAAATTCAATACCAGCCTAGAACTATGTAAGATCTTCCTTCTGTAAAAATTTCGGGGGGAAAGCTTTTAATTTGCGCGAGTTATCGCGCCCACAAAATTGAACCTCCCCCCACTTCTCGCCCCCACCATTCGAAATGTAATACTTCGATCTCCGTTTTTTTTTCGCAGAATGGTAGTCCTGTTCCTCTACTTTACATCGCAAAAAGTTTCACCCGGAAATTTTTTAAAATGAGGGAAATATAACCAAGCAAAAATCGGAAAAACCACGATGAGTCGGAAATACATACATAAATAAACAGATATATATATATATATATATAAACATGAATTCAAACGGCATGCATATTCGTAATCTACGACCCATGATCGATGCTCATTACATGGTCTTTGGTCCAGGTCTGACATCAGGGGAGAATGCAATAGTGTATTTCCTTCGGAAAATACACTAAAAACGAGGAAAAAAAGGAGAGCAAAATTGAGGAGAAAGTTTAATTTCGCTTCAAATTCGCCGCTGAAGTAACTTGCATAGCGTAGGGTTCAATTATTTATCTCTATGAAAACATTTTTCATAATTTTTTGCTATGACTTCTACCATGTAAATTAAGTAGGGAGCATCATGCATTATGCACCCTACGCACTTTTTCGGCATTTTTCACCCCCTCTTCCCATGTGATGGAACCGGACTCCGGAGGCCCCGTTGATAATTACATAACGTTGAACGGCCCTCCCCCTCTCCCAATATACAGACCCTCAAAATTGTGAGAAACTGCGTTGAATATGTGACTGGATAAAATTTGAAGTATTTTCCATTATAGTTTCACAAATGGACGGAGTTACACAGAAAGGAACCAAGCCACATCGGGATCGAACCGAGAAAAAGAGGTCTAAAGTTTGGCTCCTGCATAAGACTCGATGTAAAAGATAAACTTCAAGTTCAATTTCTGTAAAAGCTCCAACCAAAACTTTGAATTTTTGGCGATAGATAGTAGAGCAGTGAGTTCAAAACCACTCATGACTCAATTTTTTCCAAAATGTGGGTTGGTTCCTTTCTGCTTAACTCAGTCCAAGTAACGTCGAAGAAATGAGGACTGTACATTTTTTTTATATTGTGCGAGTTTTTAACTTCTTAGCAACAGAAATAAGGGTTAAATCAGCGTGACGCAGGTTCATGTCCCCTCCCTCCTCCGATGGCGTTACGTCATTTATGAGCGCTCCCTACTTCCGAGGAATTGCAAATCGAAAGAGAAAAAAAGCAAGGGTTTTCAAGGACCTTTCAAGGTCGCACGAACCCTAATTTGAGTTCCAAAGAGCATCAGACGAATCGCCGAGCGGCCAGCGCATGGAGCCCTATGCCCTTGGTGGGAGGCACAGACCTGCTCCACTCTTCTACGGCTACGGAGAGCGTCACGTTCGAAGTTTGGCAACTCTGGTGGAGGAATAATAAGGGTGTCATTCCATGTTCTTACTAGCCATGTATGTTTGAACATTCGTACGAGCCAAAATATCGACGTAGTTTTAAGTAATTTCGGCACAAATAAAAAAAAAATTAAGAAAGGCCAATTTATAAAACCGGAATGCTAATTATTCATTATACACAGAAAAAAGGTAACTATTGAGGCGCAGAGAGATGCGTTGGCTGCGAGTGAGTTCGCAGAATGGAGGAAAGAGGTGTAGTGAAGCATGGCAAATTTCATTCAACAAAAAAGCTCCCGGAGAGCGAAACTGAAGGCTCGGACGAGTAGGTAAGTTTCGGACATTATCGGATTCGGAATAGCGCAGGAATGGCGCTTGCAGCGGAGCGCGACGCCGCGCGTGGTGGGGGGAGGGGCGGGCGACGTAGCCGCCGGTGTGTTACGTGTAGAATTCGGGGGTAAAATCGGATTCATTCACAACGAGCTGCGCCGAGGTCCCCCACCACGGGGCCGTGCACGGCTCCGAGGTCGACCAATCACAGCGCGGCGATCCTTTTACGCTGACTACGGAAGCCGAGTCCAAACTTATGAATGGAGTACAGGGAAGGCCCTATACCAACTTCACATTGAACCAATTCCGATTTTGGGGGTACGTTCGGGGCTCCGCCCGTCCGTGACAAGCGAGTGTGTTCGAAAGTTGGGGTTTGTAGGGTTTTGGGGGGATATTAGGGGGTAGGCGACGGAAATGATGGGGATTTCATTGTGTGGAGTGGCGAGCGTGCGGGAACGGTGCGCCCCTCGGGTCGACGCCGAAATGGACTCGTCGAGACCACTCTACTTCAGCTGACTGGCGTACTCGGCCGTAGTAAAGAGAGTTACGGAGAAACGAGACCCAGGCTGAACAGTCATCGCTCAGCTTCGCTCGCTAGGTGGTTGTGCCGCCTGCCCGGCCCCGCATGTGACCTAGTGGCTTTGTGGTTAGCTTGAAAATGGCAGGCCTTATCAGTGCTCTCCTACCGCTGTGCCTCCGTTCTGTGCGTTCGCTTCTCGGTGTATCCCCGTGAACTCCCTGATAATTAAACGCGTTTATCTCTACTCTTTACTCTCTCTCTCTCCGAAAATAGTTTATTTATGACGCTCAGTTATCGGCCGTAGGTTCTGGTGTTGAGATAATGCTCAAGTTCTTAACTCATAAACTAAGAACACATTCCCTTAATGAAGAACACCCAAGTGATAAGGTGAGATCCCAGTTTCTGCCAGTTCATCTTGCCCCCAAAATGTGTCTTTCACCTTCGTCCAAGGTCAATCGGGCTTTTTTGAATCCTCCAATTTTAGCGGACCTAAGATGGCTGACTATGAAAGTTGGAAGAAGAAAATTGGAACTAAGGGAGAAAAATGCATAAACCCCGTGTTTTCGAAGGCAGTTCCAGCCTTTCATTGATGCATTGCATACTCTTTAGTACAATTAGTTGTTTATTATGAAGTTTTCGCTTGCAGTATTGCAATTGTTGCAGGTTTTCGAGATGACCTCACCTTTGGTGCCCATGATATGAAACTGAAATGACCCCCCACATTCACTCAGTCATTTAGTGATAATTTTTTCGGTTTCCTCCTTTAGCAGTTGTTGTTTTAATTTGTTTTTAGTATCATAACAATAAATTGGTTGTGAAAGGACGAGTCTGCCATCAATAAGCCTCATTATAGACAATGGTTGATTGAGGCAGATTTCTCACATCTAAAAATCCGTTTGATCTTCGCAACTTTGAAATGATTCCAAGGAACGGGATTAGGCACTATTTTGGCCAAGTGTATCTATTAGCTGAAATAAGAGGGGGGGGAGGCAATCGTGGCTTTGCCCCTGTGTAGAGGGCTGGGAGACCCCTACCCCTGTCCCTGTGAACATTCGTCGAAATTGTAATGTTGTTTATTTACTGCAACCCACGGAAACATTGTATTTTGCATTTCGACGCACTTATGTTAACAGGTGTTATGTACAGACATATTAAATCCAAAGGAACTATGATGACTGCAAAGCCTGTGCACACAGTTTCTTCTCAGTAAATTGATTGGTGCATCAATTCCTCTTAGCTTAAATATGTTGATTAGTGGTGAATTTCTCCGCAATTTTCCTCCGCCTGCTAAGATGATTTCCTTCCTTGGTTAATTGATCTGATTTCAGAAGAAGACTGAATATCAGATTAAATTCTAAGGCACTGATCAAAAATCCAGAGGGATTAAGTGCTTAAATGAAAGAAGCGTAAAGACCCAACCTAATTTTGATGGTCGTTGATGTTATAGGAGAGCCTCTAAGTAAGGACCTGCCCTCCATGATGCTTGTGCTTCTGGAAAAGACAGGCATAATGCCTATATCAACAATAGTCTATCCGCTCCAAATGGACTATTGTTCAGCGACAGTCTTCAACTCCTTAGCATGGGCGGGATTAGGAACTTTTCATGGGAGGTGGGCAGATGGGTACCTCACATAAGGGGGTAAAAGAACACCGCTGGGGGGGATGTCTGCCTGCGTCTGCGGGACTCTCATAACTTCATAGGAGCGTTCGAGGAATTTTCCTAGCTTTACTAAGGAGCTCAGGGGGCCTCCCCTGGTATGTTTCTAAACTGAGTCGTCCCCGGAGCAATTTTAAGCTATTTACACTCAAAAAATGTAACCAATTTCAAATTCCTCGATGAAAGATATGTCTGGCACTTACTAAGAGAAATCGCCCTCTTCCCTTGCTAGGGGTTAAGATTTCTGGGGGGAGGGCAGCACTCCCTCCCGTGGCCCCCCTATTGCCGCCCAGGCTCCTCAGCTAGGAGAGGCTCTTGTGGGGCCTGCCTTTCAGAATGTAATGCTCGTGCCCCTCCACAGAGAAATTGCAGTAGTATATCACCACACATCTAAATATTTACCCAAGAAGACATCCCCCCCTCCCAAGTAATATTCGAATACCTTCGCTCAAGGTTTCCATGCTGAAGATATCAAGTGAATTCACAGAGTGATAGAATCTTGTTTTAGGTACATTCTTTCGCATCAAATGAAGCCATCTTAATTCCTTTGTCCTATCTTCATCCCTGTGATAATGCTTTTTAAGTAGCTAGATTTAAACAAAAAGGCTGAAAGCACATGCACACATTCACAAAATATCTGATTTGTGTACAAGGAAGTCAGCAGCAGTGAGTTATGCCAGAAATATTATTTTCTGTCGATGAGCTCTGTCCAATAATCCCTGCACAGAAATCCATACTTTTTTTTTTTTTTTTTTAATGAACTCTATTGGACAAAATGACAAGGGTAGACTACCTCTGTCTTCTCTCCATGAAAGCAAAAAATGGTATCTATTTAGTTTTCAAAATGCTAAGTGGTGATAATACTATCTTAAGTCAATAATTTTTAATAGGGTGTGGGTTCGAAGTTACATTATTCCTGTGATTTTATAGAGACCTTTATTGTAGTCATATTCCAAATCAAGTACGGAAGGAAGGGGCTGACTTTTTATCAAGGCCTTTGCAGGGCACGATCTGCTCCCCGGCCAGTGGCGTAACGGGCGCCCCCGCAGACCCTGCTATGCAGGGGGGCCCAAGTGCCTAGGGGGCCCTCGGCCGCCGGAATTTTTTTTTTCTCTCTCTCTTTGATGCTTAGCTTTGGTATCAAACTTTGGGCCTTTACTTACCGAGATGGGGCTTCTTCCTCTGATTTTTATTGTTAGCTTAGGGTTTTTCATACTTCTTTTGGAATGTTCCTAACTTTTGTTTTGCTGGAGGGCCCCTGCCTTCCAATGTCCACTCAGTGATTACTAAAAATTTTCTCTTTTTTGTCACTTTTCGTAGGTATTTCGGGCTTTGGGTGGCCCATGAATCTGAAGGGCCCAGAAGGCCCTTGGGGGCCCTTTGATTCTTGGGCCTGGGCTGGGCTCCCGCCACCCTTTAGATCCTTGATCCTTTAGGGGCCCCATTTAATCGGGTACGGGATCCGGGACGGTGAGGGGTGAGGCATTCCAAGTCCAAGTCCGTGATTTGAAATGTCTCGGGCCAAAAAACGAGAAGGGGTGAGGGAAGTAGAGGGGCGGGAGGGGGGATGATTTTGGAATTTTATCGACATGAGGGGCCCTAGAAAAAATTTTGCAGGGGGGCCCAGCGGAAGTCCGTTACGCCACTGTCCCCGGCCCCCTTGTCCCGTGCACAAAAAACTTTAAAAATTTCGAACTGCATTCGGAGCCTATGAGTACTGCTCATTGTCAACAAATAGTGCTGGAAAAATCACCATTTTTTGCCCTTTATCTTCATGTAATATCGGGCGCATTATAGGCCATTATAGGGCGCAGGCAATTTATTGGTGTTCGTCTCAACGATTTTAGACCTTCCTTAAATTAAAGTCTTTCTAGAAAGAGCTCTGATTCCGTGTCTCATGAAGACCTTTAAGAACAGAAAAGATGGAGACCACTCAGGGTGGGAAGTGGTTGGGCTTTGTTTAGGCCTGTCCCCGAACCGATCGATCGATCGATCGATTATTTCGATGATCGTTCGAAGACCTGTTTCGATCGAAACTGCTCGATCGAACTGCTCGATCGAAGTGCTCGATCGGAATGCCCGATCGAAACGTTTGTTTTGAAAGCCGTTTCGATCGAAATGTTATTTTTTAATGTTGAAAACAGATTTTTACCATGTTTAGCAAATAATTGCAGAATTTTCATATTGTTGTCAAGAATTCCTCTTCCTCTAATTTTTTTCTTCGTTTCGAATTCGATTGAAATAACAGCATCAGCGTTAAGTACCGTAGCAGTTCTGTCCGCAAATTATATTATTACCATGTGGATAGCATTTTGCAATTCGGAACTATAGGCAGAACGGTAGGTTTTCAGGAGAGCAACTTTTGCAAAAACCATTGGCGTTTTTCATCAAAACGATCAATGTTGCGGTTTGATAGTTCATTTTATAGCTATGGAGTTCCTTTAACACCCTGTGTTGACAGATTTGTCAAAAACATCACACTGTTGCCAATAATTACAAAAAAAGGCTATAGTTCCTTATTGCAAAATGAAGAATCCGGGGAAGCTCATTTTGCAATTAGGAACTATAGATTGTTTTAGCACTGACTGCATAGGGGAGACGACCCTGGTGTCACTATTACAAACTGGAGGGTTTACCCCAACAGAGAAAACACCCCTTCCTTCCATCATACGAGGAAGGGGGGAGGTGCATTGTCCCTGCGGAAAGATATTCTACAAAAAACAGGGTGTGCCAAAAATATGGATACCTACCGACTTGCTAATATTTCGAGAATGGTGGCAAATATTAACATGCAATTTGGACGGGAGGGTTTATAGATTTGATTGACATGAATCGATCAAAAAATGAAAGCATGAATCGATCAACACCGACTCGATCGACAAATTATTGAAAAACCAGTGTCATGATTCCGACATGACCGACATGAATCGATCGAAAAGTTAGAACATGAACCGATTGACGTGATTTGATCGGCACTGATTCGATTGACGACCGTGAATCGATCAAAAACCAGCGAATCGATCCGCAAATCCGTGAATCGATTGACAACCCCGTGATTCGTTCGAAAAATCCGTGAATTGATAGATAAACCCTTGAATAGGTCAACAAACCCGTGAATCGTGAAATTTTGAAAATTCGAAAATCCAAGATTAAGGATGTGGCCTATAATGCTATCTCGGCTCCTGTTCGATCGATCATGCTGATTTTCGGGGTCAGGGGGTATTTTTGGACGGGAAACTCGAATTTCTGGTCAAATTTTGAAAATTCGAAAATCAAAGATGGCGGATGTGGCCTAAAATGCTATCTCGGCTCCTGTTCGATCGATCTTGCTGATTTTTATAATCCGGGGATATTTTTGGACGGGAAACTCGAATTTCTGGTCAAATTTTGAAAATTCAAAAATCCAAGATGGCGGATGTGGCCTAAAATGCTATCCCGGCTAGTGCTCCATCTATCGCGGTGAATCTTGGTACCAGGTAGTATTTTTGGATGGGAAACTCGAATTTCTGATCGAATTTTGAAAATTCGAAAATCCAAGATGGTGGATGTGGCCGAAAATGACCTTACTTGAGTAAGTATCCCCTGGGGGATATTTCATTCCTCGGACACACATTTAAAGGGGAGCTCAGAAGACGCAACCTCAAACTTGTTTTTCGTGGATTGAAATGCGAAAAATATCGGAGAAATTATTTGTGGCTTATGCGTAGTAAATACTTCAAAAAACGCAAAAATCAAAAATCACTGAACAAGCTCAATGTCAAAATTTGAAAAAATTCAATTTTTCGAAACTCGGCTAGGAATTTGAGTTTCCCGGCCAGAAATACCCCCTATACAACCAAGATTCACCACGATAGGTCGAGCAGCCCGAGATAGCATTTTAGGCCACATCCGCCATCTCGGATTTTCAAATTTTCAAAATTTGACCAGAAATTCAAGTTTCCCGTCCAAAATCCCTAATAGCACAGTTACACAATGGAATGTTTTTAAAATGTTTCAAATCATGTCAATCTCGGATTAGTCATTGACATATGTTTCCAACAAATTTTCAAAACGAATACATGAAATGGGCAAGTTGGCCGTGTCTTTGAAACGTATTGAAAACAAATCGAAAATGTTTCTAATTGCGGTCATTCAAACTTTTTTAAAAATAAGTTGGAAACGTTTCAAACTTATTTCAAAAAGGCATAAATTTTTTTTTTTTTTTTTTTTTTTATTTATTAAACATATCAACTTCTGTACAGAAATAAGATATTTAGATGTAACTTAAAAATAAATAACGGTTATCGACTGAAAATATATACAATTATACAGACTTTTTCCTAACTTGGATGCCCTGGGACGAGCATCGCAGAGCCCATAGAGAACGGTATAGTTCCCGGTATCTGCGGTGCCCGACCCCGAACAACCGGAACACAAGGCATAAATAACCCACCCAAAAAATGTGTAAGAAACGTGTCAGCTATGAGTTGTCAATATATTGCAGTCCGTTCAATAAACTATAGCAGAAAGGTTTCTAAAACATTTCAAAACCATTGTCACAGCTAAGCCTATGATTGAAACATATTTACGGAACATTTCTGCCACAATTTATGTGAAAATCAATGAACCTTTATTGACATCCATCGGAAAAAATTTGTAATTGTGTCAATTTTTTTTTTAAAGACCCAGGCACAGATTTATATTAGATTTGTGTACGATATGTTGGGAAAGGAGATCAACTAAATATTTTGGAAACATTTCTAAAACATATTTAAAACGTTTGCTGCAGAAATTCTTGGAAGTTCGAAGTTTGTGAGAAATAAACCTGACATATTTCTGACACAATTTAGCAACGTTTCCAAGATCCTTCAAAAACATGTTTCAGAAACAACTGGCAGATATTTCGTATTTTTAATCTGATAAGGTACAGCTATATGTTGAATCTATGTATGAAACGTGACGGAATGGTATTTGAAACGCCTTCAGATTTCCGTGTAAGAATTTCCCTCATTGCTCTCTAGTTGAAATACTCGTATCACTCTCATTTAATTGATCCGCGGCGATCGTACGTCATAACCATTTATAAAATTAATTTAAACGCATAAGGGTAAGGAAATTTATTTCAGAAATGTGTCAGGAATATATCAGTTAAACAAAACAATGCCTTGATTTTCATTTAAACCTGGTGAACACAAGTTGAAAACATTTCTCAGACCTTCTAAAAATTTTCCTAGATCAAACTGAACCTACCAGAGAGCGTTGACGTTTCATTTTCCAATTTTACCAAATTTTGGTTTATTTTTTTGTCTCAAGGTTTACTTTTTGGCTATTTAATTATGCTGAGTTAAAAATAGTTTTAAATTCTTGGTATGCATCGCATTTATCTCCATAAGAGCTTATAAGTTATGGATTATCTAAAATATTGAAACCGTACATCATGCTTTGCGTACTATACTTTTCTAAAGAGAGGATTTCCTAATCCCTCTGATAGTTTAATACTGATGGCGTGAACCCATAGTTCCATACTCTCCTTAGGTATAGTCTGTAATCAGGCCGCCCAGGTACTTGATTTGATAGCTATAATGCCTCCACGACATTTGCTAAAACAGATGTCTGAAAATTTTTTTACGGTTAAGAAGTGTGACATGCGGATGTATTCAACACAGAGTGGGCTCGTGTTTAACACTACATGGACTGTAGTGATTATACCGAAAATGTGTCATAAACATTTAGAAAATCAGAGGAAAATCTGAGTTAAAGGCTCATTGTTTTACAAATGTGTCAGAAATGTGTCAAAAATGCACTGCCAACGGAGACCTTTGCCCATTGTGTCATTGAAATATGTAAAAAATGAATTCGAAACATTTCGGTGACACAATCTGCAAATGTTTCACAGACACATAAAATGTGGTGACATGGGAATGTGTTGAACACAGAGTGGCTTCGTGTTTGACACTTCATTCGGGTTTTTAAAGTATCACGTGAAACATTTCAGAAATGAGGCTTGGTGTCATTGACACGTTTTAAAAACATCTCTAAGACTAGGTGTGCTATTACGGTACCTCCTGGTACCAAAAATCAGCAAGATCGATCAAACAAGAGCCGGGATAGCATTTTAGGCCACATCCGCCATCTTGGATTTTTGAATTTTCAAAATTTGACCAGAAATTCGAGTTTCCCGTCGAAAAATACCCTCGGTTACCAAAAATCAGCAAGATCCATCGAACAGGAGCCGAGATAGCATTTTAGGCCACATCCGCCATCTTGGATTTTTGAATTTTCAAAATTTGACCAGAAATTCGAGTTTCCCGTCGAAAAATACCCCCGGATACCAAAAATCAGCAAGATCCATCGAACAGGAGCCGAGATAGCATTTTAGGCCACATCCGCCATCTTGGATTTTTGAATTTTCAAAATTTGACCAGAAATTCGAGTTTCCCGTCGAAAAATACCCCCGGATACCAAAAATCAGCAAGATCCATCGAACAGGAGCCGAGATAGCATTTTAGGCCACATCCGCCATCTTGGATTTTTGAATTTTCAAAATTTGACCAGAAATTCGAGTTTCCCGTCGAAAAATACCCCCGGATACCAAAAATCAGCAAGATCGGTCGAACAGGAGCCGAGAATGCCGAGAAAGCATTATGCCGTCCTGTCTATAGTTCCGAATTGCAAAATGGGAAATCCGAGTTTCGCATTACGCAATAGGGAACCATAGTATAGGTCCCAATTGCAAAATGAACTTCGCGTGATCCTGCGACGGCAAATTTTTGCGGGGTCGCTGAAGCGGGATAAAAATTGTTTTTGAGGATTTTCTTTTTCTCAATAGTAAGTAAATACCCTCCTGATACGGAATTCATCATAAAAAAAAAATCGAAAATTTGACCCTAGTTCCTTATTGCATAAAGCTGTCCATGTGTTCTGTATACATAGAATTACCGAAAAGCATTCCATTTGCTTAATCTTCTCCCCTCCCCCTCCCCCTCCCCCTCCCGCAACAAAACAAATTAATTTAACCACACAAACCATGAAAATACCAGGTCTCTATTCTCGTCTATTTACTAAAGTTACTTTATCACATCAATTTTTATTCAAAATATATGCGCTTACCGCATTCACTTCAATTTTTACTAACCATTTATTTGTAAAGTATCAGAGGTCCGCTACGCTACCCTACCTCCCGATCTCAATGCTCCTTTAGCTCCTAGCCCAAATGCCCATTACCAATAACAATAATGATCCAATGAACCTTGGTAGTATGGCTCGGCGCTCGCCAGCGCTGTGCGTGCCGCGACAATGATAATGATACTAGCTGCATTTAGACAGTTTTGACCATTTCGTTCGAATTTTGCATCCGCTCAGTATACATATGTCGGCCCGTACTGCACGCACACACACACACTCACACGCCCTCATCATC
Organism: Bemisia tabaci; assembly: GCF_918797505.1. Taxonomy (NCBI): domain Eukaryota; kingdom Metazoa; phylum Arthropoda; class Insecta; order Hemiptera; family Aleyrodidae; genus Bemisia; species Bemisia tabaci. The sequence goes on from NC_092796.1 coordinate 52,373,518, forward strand.
CTACATCGAATCGTCCTTATCTCGTCCCCGTTCGTTTTCCTCATATCACACAATTACACTCTTCTTCGGTTTTTCGTTTCGGTATTTGGTTTGACCCCTGGCGCCTGACCTGCTACAGTGCTCCTCACACCTCGCATAGCTTTTGTTTCATGCACCTCTCCTTTCGGTGACGGCACCGCTGACTAGGTATCTCTGTTTCCCCTTGCCGCCCATGACTGTGACTGTGACTCTTTCAAGATCTCGATCCTAGCTCCCGTTTGACTGAAGCTCTTATCGGTGCCGCTACTGCCCACTCTCTTCCCTTCCTCACCTTTGTCGTCCGCGTGATCCGCGTCTCCTTCCTCTTTCACTATCTTTATAAATCTACGCCACCGTTCAACTGAAGCTCTTCATCAACTTCTCTTTATAAATCGAATGGATCGAACTTTTAGGAAGTAACTAGTAACCTAATGCGACTCTCCGTCCTGTCTGCTATCCTTCAGCCCTCGCTTCTTGCCTGGGACGACTTACAATTTATTCGGACTTTTGCTCACCTACTCCATCATTTAGCTGCAGTGATGTCAGTAGCCATGTTTACAGACAAGCAACTCATCAAGTTTGAAATGGGTGGAGGAGGGTGTGAAGTTTTTTTTTCTTTTTTTTCTCTTTTTTTATGGGCAGTTTGCGTAAATCCGCCAAAGTGTCATCTGTTCTCGCTCGGCTATATTCTCCTCCACCCCCGTTTCTTCTATTCTCCCCCCTTTTTCTTTTCTCTCCAATCCTTCATTCTCCCCCCTCCCACATATTTCTTCTCCCCCCTCCGTTTTTCTGTAAAAAAGTTTCGTTTATTTAAAAAAAAAAAAAAAAAAAAAAAAAAAAAAAAAAAAAAATGATATATTTACCCATAAAACCTGAGCAAGTTTCTGCAGTGACAAAGGAGACACAACTGCTGATTATAGCCTCAAATTGCCTCTATAGAACATCAAAGTGTCAAAATAGTTCGGGGGAGGCCCCCGGCCCCCTTCCCTCTCACATCTCCTAGGAGGAGTCCGCACACACCCAATTAATGAAATAGGGGAACCTCGTCAAGTACCTGGGGTGGGGGGGGGGGGGGGGTGTGTGACACCACTGTTTAGCTGCTGGTCTTGCGTCCCTCTTATACAATTTATTTACACATCACAAGAAGGAGCTTATGCGCGATTTTTGATCCCCAGCAGGTGTAAATTGTAATCAGAGGCTGGCACAAGCATATCGGCTGTACGTTTATTCACTTAGTACTTGGAAAATTATGCAAGTCCATAATTTCAAGTGAAAAGAAAGTATACTAAATTGTTCCCAAGGAATTAGTTATTTCAGAACTTTCCACGGATGTTGGTTGACCTTAATCTTTTGGACACCAAAGAGAAATTATAATCATTCTTCTCCTACTAGCACAAAGACTTAAAATGTACAAAAAAAGAAAAAAAAATCGTAAAACAAGATGTAAAATAAACCAAAAGTGAAATGACATTTTCCTTTTCTTAAATTTTATTATAAAATGCATCAATTTTTTAAGAATGTTTAAAACCAATCTAATAAAGATAAGTTCTTCAAATCTTCTCAGATTTTTTTAAGAATGTTTAAAACCAATCTAATAAAGATAAGTTCTTCAAATCTTCTCAGATTTTTAAAAACTCTGGTTTCGAAACAATTTTGTATCCAGTTTTCGGGCTTACTCTTTTTACAAAAAAAAATTTAGGGGACATTCGAATTTTTAGCGTATCATTCTAGTAATAAATACTCCAAAGGTATTTCCTATTTAGCCAATTAAGCGAATTTTCAGCACAGATATTCTTCCTAAATTTTTTGGTTTTCGCAATCAAACATTTTTCTTAAAAAATAGATGTTCGAAGAGGTAAAAAAGAAAAATCGTGATTTTTTACGTGAAAAAGTCAGAGAAAAAATTCAGAGACGTCAATTTTTTACGTAAAAAATCGTAGTTCAATCTGTCTTCTTTGCATTCCTTTCTGACCTCCTTTTAATGTACGGAAAGTAAGATTTTTCACGTAAAAACTTTGTTCCTCCAAATTTTTTTCGGATTTTTTTGCGCAAAAAGTCGCGAATTTTTGACGTCAAGATTTCAATTTAATCCCTCAGGTTTTTTTTTTACATCTTTAATCAAAATTTTTTTACGTTGAGCTCTCCGACTCTGATTTTTTACGGGATCTTCTACGAGCATCTTGCGTACTCGTAAAATTTACCAATTTTCATTTTATAATTTTTTTTTAATAAATTAGGGAGGACGTTTCTTAAGTACAAGAAAGTGCTCAAAATCAGCGCTTCAGACGATGGCTGAACTACGCACGTGTCACATGTCGAAATAGGTTAGGTGTTAAAAAAGGGAGCATAGGCTGAAATAGATGCCGCATTTCAGCTGGGTTAGAAATTGTGCCTCAAATTTGCCTCTCAGCGTAATTTCATGGTGCCAGAGGGCCACTTTTAAAGCCCCACCCCGCGGCCGCATGGACTCAAATTTGTCTGTAAAAGTAAAACATGGCATAAATATGTCTATACTCAAGGATAATGTACGAAGAGATTGTTAGATAACGGATTAAACACTTTTGCAAGACTTTAAAGTGACCCTCCCATCCGCTTTCAAATTATTTTTTTCATCCCTCCTTCGAGGGCGTAGGGGCCAGAGAAACAGGTTGCGTGACCAAATATCACCCAATTTGGTACTAAATGGGTCAGAGCTGTTGGAAAAATACAATTTCAGTTGTTAGTATCGACATAATTTTTCCCATTCATGTTTGTGAAAATCGCTCAAAAGTCCATCTTTAAGGTCAAAAATTTCAGTTTCCTCAGTTTTCCTCAGTCTGTCACCCTTGAATCCTGAAAATACCCACTTTGGACTATAACATTCCGCCTTAAGCCGCTTGAGCGCAGTTGAGCGCAAAAAGAAATCGGACTCTGAATTTCGAAAAAAACGTTTACTTTTACATCACTTTTCAACCTCCTGTGAAAATCACTAAAAAAGGAAATTTCGAAAATACTGTGGTTAGTTGTGTAGAATATGCCCCTAAGAATGTGTTGCATATCGCCGAAGTTCCCTTTTATGGCCGCACAGTTGAAGTAAACTGATCGACGAGTAGCGCGCCAAAACATTTCAAAATAATCGCTGAGAATTAGGTAACTTCGTGGTCTCTTCGCGGGAAATTGAGCCACTCGAGAAATGGTACATACATGTCTACCAGGGTAAAAAATAGTATAGATTTCGAATATCACATTGGTTTACCAATAAAAAAAAATTTAAAATTGAGGTTTTGGCCAGGTTTTTCGGTCAAATACCACAGTGTGCGTCGCCGCGCTGCGCTGCGCGTCCTCTGTCCATTGCGCCAGACGGAGTCCCATATGAGAATCCCATCATCCCTCCCCCTCCTTCATCGACTTATAGCTTCATCCACGATGTAGATGTAAAAGCCAGACCGCCAGATTGAGTAAAATAAAAGATATTTTCACGAAATCAAACACGTGATCAAATTACGTGTTTCGGGGAAAAGGCCGGTACACACTGTTAAAAATTGAGGAGTGAAATTCGGTGTTGGCGTCTACATAGCGCCCAAAAACCCCGAATGAAATGAATGCGAAGTGACAGTTGCACCATGAAAGCGTATGACACTCCGCAAAAAAATGTAAATTCCGCTCCGCGTTCAAATTATTCGGGAGTTCTCGGCGCTATATATATAGACTCAGGCATAGAATTTTGCTCCAGAATTTTCAACAGTGTAAGTAGAAAAGTCAGGTGGTCAACAAATTGCTTATCTTCTGCAAGGGATTCCTTCCTTCTTTTTGCAGAAGATACAACTCTTGGGGGTGGGGCGACAAAGAGCAGATTTTAAGCTACTTGGGATCGAAAAGCATGAGTTCTCAAGAGTGAATCCGTAGCCGGTCAATTTACATGACGGGACGATGACTGCAAGAGACGCATAGGTATGTTATTTAACGGACAAAGTCAAAAAATACAATTTTGGATTTTTTATATTTACTTACTTACTAATTTCTTCCTTTCCTTTGATTAATCCCCTCAATTAGTTAATTATTTTTATTTGTTAATACCATTACTTTGATTTCACGTTAGTTCTCATTTATGGGAGAGCTGAACCTTATCAGCCTTCATATGTACAACCTAGAGTGCAAGACGAACCCCTATGCGTGCTCCCTTGGATCCAGGACAACAGCAAATGTAGGCGTTTGCGTTTCCTAATTCAGTATGTTGGCTCACTGTTGAAAACCTTTTTCATTTTAAATGCTGATATGCAGAAAAAGTTCCAATGTTGAAACTTTAAAATTCTTTAAAATTTAGAAATGAAAATATATAAATATCTGAAAACTCTTGTACGTGATTTCGCATGAATTCTTGGCAGACACATTTAATGCACGTAGATTCATAATTTTTTTCGGGGGGAGGGGGGCTAATCTCTAAAACAATAAGTTTAGAGCGGAGAGGTGTTGTCGCGGCAGAACGAAATTAGGTTTTTCGTTTGTTTGTTTGTTTTTTGAACTCAATATTTATAGATTTTTCGTTCTCTAGCATTATTCTGTCTCACTTCTGATATAAATGAATTTTTTGAGTCCATATTTCTTTACCAAAAATACATTTTAGTCTCTAGAAGAAAGTGCGTTGCTGCGTGTATTGAAAACCCGTCCATAAGGTGAGTTGGAGATTGATCTGATTGTTGGAGTCCTTTCTGCAAGACGACTTTTCAATGATACCAATTTCAATGATACCATACGGAGGGGGGAGGGGGCTACGGGATTCCAGACATGATACGCCAATGAAGGATATCCCTCTTGCTGTAGAGATTGTAATATTAAAAAAATGAAAACTAAAGTGCTGAAAAATATTATTAGCAAAGCTTCGGCATCATTGGACGAGATAGCAAAAGCGGGTAAGGTAATCAAAACATGCTGGAGCAGCCAACGCGACGAGTTCATTTGTATGAGAGAGACGGAAGGAATGGAAAAAAGTGATAGTGAATAAAAATCTGAGTGGAGACCGGTGAGTACTGTGGCGATGGCAAATTGGCGATCGGCGGACCAAGACAAAGGCGACAGTGAAGTCCTAGATAGACAATCGACAACAAGGAAAACTAGGTAAATGAAGAGAGACCGATGAGCGGGGGAGGGGGGCTGAGCGCGCCGTAGAATTCCTTGCCCGAAAAAGATGTGTGATATTTGCCAATTAGGTTTAGGTTGACGCGATAACCAGTTTCAAGCAAATAATAGTCAAAATGTACGCTGGACCGAATGTGAGGTGAACCCCGAGGAGGGAAGTCAGAGAGAGATAAGAGAGAAGAAACTCGGCCGACGGGCGGCGACCGGCGGCGCAGCGCCACGCCAAGCGAAGCAGAGAGGCACGTTGCACGTAACGCAGTGGTGGCGATCGACACGCAAAGGCGACGGCTAAGAAACAGGGACATTCGATCGAAAAGGTATCCGAGATCGAGGAAAAACAAGAGCAATATGAGGGGGAAAAGTGAGTAAAGAGATGCCGGCGAACGTGGATGCGTGGACCGGGAGCAGAGCGGAGGATCAGGTGCGAGGGAACGAGCGAGAACGGAGAATGGGTCACAAAATGCCTTGCCCGAAAGATAAGATGTGAATGAGGCGTTCAGTTGACGCGAGGAGGCTGCTGTTACTCATAGTCATAACACGACCGATTGAAAGCAAACGGTCAAAAAGGTCTAAAATGTGCGCGGGCTGAATGTGAGGCAGCCTCCGGGAAGGGAAGCCAGAGGGAGATAAAAAACGCGGTCGACGGCCGGCGCGAAGCAGCGCAGCGCAGCGATACGCAACGGAGTATGGCATTGATATGCAATCAAAAGCATCTTACATCCATCGAAAGTACTTTCAACCGATAAGGGATCAAAGATTCCCGAGAAAGTTACAAAACGGGTAGAAGGGTTCCTGTTTTTTTTTCGAGCATTACCCGTTTTGGCTTTTTTAATATACAAGTAGGTACCTAATCACCGCGTAAAAATATGTGGAACCTGTTCTTGTTCCTTCCAAAAAATTTTTACCGGGAAGACTTTAGCCAGGGATCCCTTATCCCGTGAACTTTCTTCGGGAGACGTTTTAGAGCTTTCATCAGCGGTGCATGAAACTCCCACGGGAATCCTAATGAGATTGCTCGAATCGAAAAAATGTAATTGGTTCAAAATAAAAAAAAAAAAAAATTAAAAACAAAATTTTATAACATTAGTTTTTAAGATAAGCTTTATTCGAACATTAACTCCCCGTAATTAATGCCCCGTAAGGGCCAGTAGTACATTTTTACTTAATAAAAAAATAAATAAATAAATAAAAAAAAAAAAAAAAAAAAATTCAAAACGGATTTCGATCGAGCAGATTTCGATCGAGCAGGCTCGATCGAAACAGATTCCGATCGAAACAGGCTTTCAAAACGATTTTTTCGAAGTGAACGATTACGAAATGATCGCTCGATCGTTTCGTACGAACCAACGAGCGATTTCATCGGTTCGGGGACAGCCCTAGCTTTGTTGCCAATTTCTGACGGTTTTCATTCGCTTTACTGGTTGTTTCGCCGAACTTGATGTCGATACTGCCGTGCTGAGGAAGAACGCCGTATGAACATTCGAGAGTTGCCAAATTTCCTTTGATAAAATGTTTATTTTTGAGGCATGTCATGTATAGTTTTCCTTGAAATATTTAGGAACTTTAGGTGAAATTGCGGACAAAATTAGGTATATGAAAAATTAGAAGGGAAATACTCATATCTTTACTTGGAGTTTCGCGTTCTATCAAAGGAAATTCAGCAACATCTGAAGGTTCATACGGCGTTTCTCCTTACCGAGTACCGAGAGATCTAAGTTGAAAATAATGTTTTCAAATGCAATGCTAAAAAATCGTTTCAAAACAGAGTTATTATGCCTAAAATATAGTTTGAATGACTAAGTTCACAGGGATAAAATCAAAAGTAAGCCTATTTTTTGCCTTATCCAATATTGGAGGTGTTGCATGTGTGAGGGATTTGCGATTTGACCATTGATTCTTATGTAAAAGTTCGCGATGGTGCCTCTGGTTTTCTCTGAAATCATCTCCAAAGCTCAAAAAAAAGCTCTTTAAGTGAGGCCGAAATGGAGGGGATATCCCACCTTACCCTGAGAGTCCACCTTTACATCAAAACAAACTCTCGATGCAAAGATAGGGAGCAAATACATTAGCAGGGTTGCCGTGTTTTCAGTTTTGGAGTCTCCAAATAAAGTGGCAACCCTGCTAATGTATTTGCTCCCTATCTATGTATGGAGAGTTTGTTTTGATGTAGAGGTGGACTCTAAGGGTAGGGTGGGATATCCCCTCCATTTTGGCCTCAACTTGAGAGCTTTTCTTGAGCTTGGGAGTTGATTTCAGAAGAAACCAGTGGCACCATCGTGTTTCTCGCGAACTTTTACATAAGAATCAATGGTCAAATCGCAAATCCCTCACACATGCAACATCTTCATTCGCATTCTTGTCCGCCACTTTTTTACCCCCCTCCCCCCCCAAAAGCTCCATAAAGTCGCTCCCTTCCACATTAGCAGAGGTGACAACTTTTGGGAATTTGCAATTTTTTCATGGGCCAAGGCACCATCGTATTTGCCCGTTGACTGCAAATTGTTAATTTGAAGGATAATGTATCCCATCAAGTTTTCCGAAGCTTACTTGCGACAGAACTTACTCAACGCAACGCAACTCGGGTCGTCGATTGAACTCTCCAACTTTTACACCCCCCAAATTATAGTTAAAAACCTCATTCACTAGCGAAAATTTGACTTCATACAAATTAAAGTTCATAATTAACCAGAGGTGAAAATTTCTTCCACCGACGCACCGGGTTACTCTAGGGAGAAAAAAAGAATACTGCCTCTCAAGATTAAGGGTGGTGTACGGAAAATTAGAAAGAGGCTATGCACTAGACGCCCGCGCCATCACTGAAAATGAGAGGAAAGAAAAAGATGAGACAAAAAAAGGAGCGCAATAATCAAAAGAATCGGAGAGATAAGTATATCGAATTTTCTGGGAAGCACGAATGGCAATTTTTTCGAAAACATTTATCCTGCTGCATGCGACGTCTTGACCACCGGACAATGTGCGATTGCGCGAATAGTTAGCTAGGGAGTGTTCATAAAATACGTAACGCCTTTTTTCGCCGTTTCGGATACCTTCCCCCCTTGAAACGCTTCTTACCGTCACTCCGAACCCCCGTGATAATTACGTAACGTTTGGAGGACCCATCCGCATTCCCAGTACGATCCCAAAAATCGTGAGAAACTGTTGAATATATGGCTTGATAAAATTTGAAATATTTTTAATGGTAATTATAAGTCGTGTCACAAATAACGTCGAAGAAATGAGGATGATACATTTTGGGTGTTGCGTATTTTTTTACCAATAGAGAGGGTGACGTAACGCTAGAAATTACCCCCAGCCCCCTAGTAACGCACGTTCATACCCCCTCCCTCCCCCTAGAGCGTTACGTAACTTATGAACGCTCCCCTATTCGTAGAATACATTTTTCTATCGCTTTATGAGCTTCGATTGAGCGGATGGACAACCCTGTTAACCCATTGGTCTGTATTTAGTTAGTATCGAACTGAAGTTCGCGTTCAGTTTTGTTGCATAGGCAAAAAATATACCGAAGATCATTTTAGTTATCTATTCGACGAACAAGAATTTATCTCGCTCCATTAACTTTGCCAACCCAATAGAATAGATGTGTAAACCTAATGACAGACATATCCCACTTTAGATTAGTCTTCGATTTCGCCGCATGTAGGCAAGAAACATACCAAAGCCGCGAAAAGTTATCTATTCGATAAAAACCACTTTTTGTCGCTCCACAAGCTTCGGTAGAACCGATCATAATCGGTGTTGTCGCCGAATAGTAGGTATCGTACACCTGAAGTTTTGCCTTTAGTTTTGTTCCATAGGCTACACGCTACAAACATACCGGAGAATACAAACATACCATACGAACATACAAACATACCATACGAATACTTATCCATTCGGAGCACACACATGTTTCGCTCCAATAAACTTTATGAAACCAAATGACCATGCGTGAAACTTATCGCCAGATATAGTCCCAGCTTTAATAGCATCTATAATTTTCTTTTTTTGTTTCCCAGGTCGATAACGAAGATCACGATTCTGGAACCGAATCAGACGAAAACGAAAATAGCAGAGATTCCTCCGAATTCAGTAAGTCAACTTTTTGTCTCTATTCAGCATAATCTTGTAGGAATAAACTTTCTCATCCCCTCTACCTTTACCTTTGAAGGATCATTGATGACCTACGATAACACTTCTATCCGATGAGAAGGCTCAAGGAGGCATGGAATACTTAATTTTAGCTCTATTATTAGCTGTTACACGCTGAATGTTTTAGGTAGGGGAAGACGGGGTAATAAGAGAGACCATGGGGTAATAAGAGAGTGACACCCTTATTTGAAGAGTTGTAATTGAGTTACAAATTTGAAAAAAATAGGGCATATGCACCTATCAGTAAGTAACACTTCCTCAAAGTTTCAATGTTTTTCGTGCTTTATTTTAGCGGAAAAAAAAATGTAAATATTTTTAAAAAAAATTTTCTCTTATTGTACCCCCTGGGGTAATAGTAGAGCAGGTCTGTATCTTGTATGAAATTTTAATTGTAAGCACGGAAAAGTATATAAGATCAAGCATTACATTACTCTTAATAGCCCTGCAAAATTTGAGTGAGATCGGACTAATAGTTCTTGAGTTATGAACTTTTGACACTTGAAAATCGCTAAGTTTAAGAAATGAATTCAAAATGCAAGTTTTAGAAATTGTATCAAAACCATACCCAAAAAAAACCCCCAATCCCCCTGCCCCTGTGTGCCTGCCAATTCTCTTTAGTGTAAGGCACCCTCAGGCCCTTCTTTTTTCGGTTTCGAGTCATTTAATGTGAAAAAAAAAAATCACCAACAGTTTTAGTGTTCATTCTACTATTGTACCCCTCCCTGACATAACCTCACTCTCTTATTAGCCACAGGGGTCACCGCTTGGGGCCAATAAGAGTAGAACATTATAAATCAGTAAAAAAAAAACTAATCTAAAAAACCAAGTATCAGGAAGAAGCCCCATATCCTAAGCTTCAAAATGATATATAGTTCGATTTTTTATGAAAATGTTTACTTGACTTTATGTTGATTAAAGCGCCGAGGTACCCGAACTTCGAAACCCAGTTCAAAAAGAGGTTAAGTTTACACGCTGGTCCTGTCCCAGCCACTTTTCCGATTCGGCCCGGAATTAAATACGAAACGCGGCAATGGACCAAGATTCGTTCCCCACGGCGGTAGTTCTGTTATCACTCACCAGAGAGCGGCAAAATCCAATCTACCTTATTGTCCCACTCTCTTATTACCCGTCTTCCCCTATAAGTATACTTGTTGACCGCGTCCGCGGTGAAAGGGTTCTCATGATGTACTAAAACTCGGAGTTAAGTTATTGATATCAGAGAATAAAGACATGCTTTAAGCCCTTTCCACACGTCGCAAGTTTTGCTGAGCGCTGACGCCTGATTTTAAGGCCTCTATAGACGATCAAATTCCCGAACCAATTCCGATCAAAGTAGCATCAAAGTGTCGGGAGTCATCAGTCTGAAATTCATAAATTTGCTTAATTTTAAAATGAAAACTTGACAGAAACGTTTCCTGTGGCAGGAAATGATGAATGATGGCACTCCTGTCTGATCTCACTTTGATCAAAAAAGTGCGGCCCGTCAAAATTTGATGGTAGATGGTGACCACCAGTCATCAGCATGTCTACTTTGATCGGAATTGGTTCGGAATTTGATCGTCTATAAAGGCCTTTACTTTCAAGAGGCCTCTATAGACGATCAAATTCCCGAACCAATTCCGATCAAAGTAGCATCAAAGTGTCGGGAGTCATCAGTCTGAAATTCATAAATTTGCTTAATTTTAAAATGAAAACTTGACAGAAACGTTTCCTGTGGCAGGAAATGATGAATGATGGCACTCCTGTCTGATCTCACTTTGATCAAAAAAGTGCGGCCCGTCAAAATTTGATGGTAGATGGTGACCACCAGTCATCAGCATGTCTACTTTGATCGGAATTGGTTCGGAATTTGATCGTCTATAAAGGCCTAATAGCGTTCACACGTTGCAAGTGAAAGCGGCGCGCGCACTTTCCTTTCGACCAATGAGCGTCCTTTGTTTTGTTGACAATATTCACCGGCACATGACTTTTGAGAAAAGTTTGAGGTTATGTATTTTGTTATCCTAGTGATCATAATGCAAGGAAAACTTTTTAATACAGTTCTTTATTCTGTTTTTTTTGGCTCGGAGGCAGAGGGTCATTCTTCTCAGGACCTGTTGCTGGTCGAAGAGTAATATTCTGATTTTTAATCAGAGGTGCTTGTGTACTTGGTGTAAATCTTACCAAAACTGGCTTGCCATTAATAAGTACATATTTTAAGGAATTCTTATCCATCTTAAATATGTACAACTGTACAAAATTACAAAATATACACAATTTACACAAAAACACTACCCGGTACCCGGTCACATTTAGAAGAATGTTGGTTGTAGAGCCACGACCTCATCGATGATCGCGAAATTTGCGGACGGGACGCAAATTTCAGCATCATCGATGAGTGATGCACCGATGACTCCCACTTTCGGCTCACTTGCAGCAAAACTTGCAACGTGTGGAAAGGGCTTTACAAACATTTTCAGATGTCAGTAAACAATATAACATATCAAACCAAACCAGGCTGATGGCGGTTTCAATTTCATGGTCCATTCAAAATAATTACGAGAAAAAGCCATTTTTAATTCTAATCTAGTCTTCTGCAAGTACGCCTTGGTAAAAATGACAACTGTACGGAAGTCCGTTTGTGAGGTTGCATTGTCACCTTTTATATTGTCTACTCCAGAAATGTTTTCCTATTTAGAGTGTATTGCCAAAATTGTATTAAGACTCGGGAAAAAGAGGAGAAATGTTCATTTTAAGGAGATAGTTCTATTCAGGCGTTGTTGCCCCGACATATATTTTTGGTGACCCTCTCCAGTATGATAATGAAAAATCAACGTTATCATACATCTCTCATTTGGACAGCGTTTAGTAGATAGGAACCAAGCCGTATTTGATATTGGCAAATTTAACTGAACAATTAAATTTTTTACAAGAGAATGTGTGTGCGAGTTTTTTTTGAAAATTTTAGGGAATTTGCTTGGTACTACACCGAAAATTTACTGAAACTTGCAAAAAGAAAAAAACGAGCCGGCGCTTCGCGCCGGCATTGACACTTTTACTGGAATATTTAGAAAAATACTGCCAATTTTACAAAATCATAAAGTTTGATTGGGATTTTGATCACAGGATAATAGTTATGAAATTTTTATTCAAACCACTGAACTTTATTGTAAATGTCTTCGCGATATGTGATGAATTCAAATATTCGGACTCGACTTGTTGATTTTATGAGGCATCTTCAATTAAATATGTAATTGATTAACAAAGTCTCCTGTCAAAGATGGCGATCCGTAAAAATCTTAGCTTTTCTACGATTCATTAGGATCCATTAGATTCATTGACATCATACTTCAGATACGATTTTATATTATAATCTCTCCCTAAGCACGGTCAAAAGCCATCAAATATCTACTTGAATGGGTAGAATGACTATTCGATGTTCAAATAGTCTTAAAACTAAACGGTTTTCGCTTAGCATCTCCCAAATTTTAAATTTGGCGGGCGAATCTACCTGCTGGAAGGTTCACCACACGCCCGCCAGGAGCGCCATCTCCTTACCGCGTATCCCTGTAATTCAAAGCGAAAACAATAGAGAGCGCTGAGAGCGCCATCTCCTCGCTGCTGTTGACAAACGTCAACACGTCGTTCTAACAATTTATAACCTCCTTTATTAAGTAACAAGCATTAAATCAGTCATATTTGTGCCGTATTATTATTATATTATATTTGTACTTAGTACCTCGTAAAAAGGAACCGCGAAAGATGGAATCTGCCGGGATTCTAAATTCATTAACAACAAACCTATTAGTATTTAATAAAGATGTAAGTGTCAGTTCTTGCTGTCAGCTTGATGACTCATAGTAACTATATATTGTAAGTACCTACCTAATTAGTTGTCTAATTTTGCTTGGTGTATACCTACGGAGTAATTTTGGAAATAGTATATGATGCATTATATAATGCATTTGAATTCCTAGGTTTCACCTGACTCAAAGCGTTTGCTGCTATTATCTAGAAGCGTTCCGACTCATTTATCAGAGAATTGAGCGTTTCCTATCGGCCCCTCTGCAATTATGAGATTAGTCCAAGAATCCTTTAGGAACTTAAATTAATGACTCAGATGGTGCTTTTGAGCCAACTTTCAAAGAATTAAAGGCATTTTTTCAAAATCTACAGTCCATGAGCTCTCCGTGTGACCGAAGTGCTCTCCTCGCTATATGACGCGTAACCCTTCAATTTTTAGTTTAGTCCAAAGACCTCATAGGAACTTACATTATTGAACCAGGTGGTGCTCTTATGCCAACTTTCGAAGAAATGAAAGGCATTTTTTTTCAAATTTACAGTCTTTGAAAATGAGTTGTTTGTGTGATGTCGCGGAGCAAAGTGCCCTACTTTTGGGCCTTGTAATCCCTTGAATTTTGAGTTTAGTCCAAAGATCTTTTAGGAACTTAAATTAATGACCCAGGTGATGTGCTTGATGCCCACTTTTAAAGAATTAAAGGCATTTTTCAAAATTTACGGTCCCTCAAAATGAGCTTTCCGTGTGATTTTGTTGAAAATGGACCTTTAACCCAATTTGACCCTAGCCCCCCCAAATTTTAGCGTACCCCAAAATCGTTGGACGTGCATAAGGAGACCATAAATATGGTGTTCTGTGAGAATTTTGAATGAAATCGAACAGATAGATTCTGAGATATCGCTGTAGACAGATTTGGGGGACGCCACACGGACGGACACACATTTTTTCAAGTATGGTTATTTTTACTCCTGGGACCTTAAAACGTCTAGAAATTATGAAATTTCAACTTTTTTTTTTTTTTTTTTTTTTGGAGGATGACAATACTTCCTCTCTACCCTATGGGAGCGAGAAAGTAAAAATCCGCACAACCGTTTTCATGGAAAAAATAAAAGTGCCCGATTTAATTTGGTGATAGCTGATGTGGTTCTTGGTTCCTCTCTGCTTAACGCGGTCCACTTTATCTCCGCTCTCTTGAAAATTTTGGAAAACGACCCAAGACGCAGCACTTTGAGGTTGCGAACGCTCTCTGGGGGTTGGGCCGTGTAGCTGTCGGAGGTTCATCCCCTTTTATCCGATAAGCCCTGAAGAGCCTTCGGCTGAGAAATTTAGAGCGGCGAATATATTTAGAAAGAAAGGTCTTCCGTCTTGAAATCCGGTGAGATTTATAGGTGAAGGTTCGTTTTTTGATGCCCTGACGTCGTGTTGCATTTCGATTAACGAATTCTTTTTCGTCGCCCCGGTCACCGGGCGAGGTCAAACAATGAAATACGACGGTGATTTTCTGACGTTCCATTGCAAAATTATCTCTAATCTCCTCCGTTTCGATGCTGTCGGAAAGTTGACGCAACGCAACGCAAAGATGCTTCTGTTCTTTTAATCAGGGCTTCAGTAATGAAATGGAACCGTCAATGCGTTGTTACCACAGTGTACCTACCGAATGATTTCGACAACTGTGAAAAATGAAGAAACAATTTTCACGTGCTAAGGGAAAACGCCGTATGAGCCGTCAGGCGTTGCCAAATTTCCTTCGACGAATCACGAATTTTCAGGAAAATATGTGAATATTTCTCTTTCAACTTCTTAGAGGATTTCGCTCGTAATTTGGTCGTAAAAGTCTGAAAATATTAAGGGGAAATAACTATAACTTCTTGAAAAATGAATATTTTCTGAGAGGAAATTCGGCAACATTTGAATGCCCGTACGGCGTTTTTACGTAGCACGGCAGAACTGTTCCAAACAAATACGAAATTTAGTGGAAGAACCTCCTAAGGAGATGTGTGAGGATGGAAAACGAGAGAACTCGAGGGACGCCATGAAAAAATACTTTAACCGAAAATTGTCTCTGAAGATAAGGGAAAGTCACAAATACCAAATAAAAAGGGATGATCTGATGCGGATTTTGTCATAATGCGAATTAATTGCGGATATTCAGGGAAAATGTGTATTTTTTGCGGAGAGTTTAGAAAAATGCATTTTTTGGTGCATTCTCATTGTGTATATTTTCTATTCGCAAGAGCTCGCGCGTTTAAATGTTTGTAAGGAATTCGGAATTTTGGAACTGCACTGGAAAACCAAGTCTCTTAGATCTAGAGTCAAGACTGTTAAGCCATTCGACAAGATAAACCACTTTTAATTCAATCGGATTTTTGTTTGAATCCAAAGATAATCCGATTAAAGTAAGATGCTTGGCTCTCGATTCAAGGAAAACTCTGATTGAATCAAGAGTGCTTTTTCTTGTGAAATTTTTCAGAGTCTAGACTCTGAATCCAAGAGGCGTTTTTCTTGTGTGTATCGCAGAACCTGTTTAAACGTTGACTATGCACGGATTTTTGGAAAAAACTCGGATTTTCAGCTTATCTTTTATTGGATTTACTCACAACACGGAGTTTTTAAAATTTTCTGCGGGTCGTTTTGTGCTATCTCTGTGAACCATTTCGGGGATTTTGAACGGCAGCACAGCTTTAATCGACAAAATTGCGGTCGAACACCATTATTTTTAAGTAATGAAACTATAGAAGTTCTTGATAAGTCACTGAAAATCCGGTATATTCAAGATTTTTTTCCCAGTCCTGAAAAGTCAGAGAATTTCGCTGCGAAATCTTTAGCTTCGATTGTTTTAATTTTCAAGAGATTCCCAATTAGCGCCAAAAGAGTTTTGTCTAACCATTCTTATGAAGAATAATGTTAAGAGAAGAAGAAAATAAACCAAAAGTCAGAGAATTTCATTCTCAAAACGCGAATGTCATGGAGAATTCAGGGAATTTTGAATTCCGATCGAAACTTGTCACCCTGTAAAATTTTTGATGTTTGACAGCATCGCTTTCAGGTCCAAACGGCGCTCAAGATCTGTCTCCGCAAAGGGGGACGGTCCCCTCATCGCATCACGATGCGTAAGTGCTGAGCTGGTGGCGACGTAACTGGTCAAAAGCGTCGCGGCGTCAAAGGACCTGCGCAGCGCCCCTCGCCAATCTGCAGCGTTATTAATTCACTTAACAGAATCGAGCCTAAAATTCAGACCGAGTCATGAATGGCGTCCCGGAGAGGCGGAACTTTTATTTTAGCATGGCGGTGTTAATCTATTTATGACCCGGTAACAGCTTTCATCGCCGGGCGAGCCGCGGCCGTGGCCTCAGCGTCCTTTGGGGCCTTTATACCTTCCCTCGCTTTGTCACGCTGACCGCGCGTCGCGGCGCCGGCGTCGCACCTTCCCTTGTTATTGCGTCCGCGTCCACACTCACTCCCGCCCATGGGTCGTTTCAACCTAAAGGCCTACACCGCAATCACACGCTGAATGTGGGAGCTGAATGTGGCTTGAATGTGGAAGTCATCGGCCCGATGCCTGAATTTTGCGCGTCTCAGCAACGATTCTCAGCAACCATCGGACCAATTTTGAATTTGTCTGAACTATTCGAGTAGATTTGATACACATCTGGATGAAAATAACTCGAATTTGCTAAATTTCAGCCGTTGGGCGATGACTGTTGACTTCCACATTCAGGTGCTAAATTCAGCGTCTGATTGCGGCACTAGATACACACGGCGATTAATCGCCACGAGTGAAAGACAAAAGCCAATGGAGAGCCTTGATTTCGATCCATTGACGTCGATTTATCGAAATCAAGGCTCTCCATTGGCTTTCGTCTTTCACTCGAAGCGATTAATCGCCTTGACGACGTAAAGATGGAGTGCTCGTATCTAAAAGCACGGGGAAGAAGTGAGGCCATTCTGGCGATGTGAATCCATGCGGGGAAAACGATTTGATTTGAACTTGTTCTCTTCATTTTTCCATATTTCTTCTTCGAATCTCATTTTAAATGCCTAAAACGAACAGATAAATAAAGTTGGGATGGTAAATTTTTATTAAAAAAAACCTATTTTGGCTTGGTAACAAGCAGGAATCTTACAGGAATCTCGGATATAGTTGCTGTGAATCCATGCGCGGGAAACGGAATTTGATTTGAACTTGTTTTCTTGATTTTTCCACATTTCCTCCTCTAATCTCGTTTCATTTGCCTACAACGAACAAATAAATAAAGTTGGGATGGTGAGTTTTTATAATAAACCTCTTTTGGTTTGGTAATAAGGAAGAATCTTACAGGAATCTCAGATAAAGTCAGTTTTTCTGCTGCTCATAGAGGCTACGCAAACTTGTCAGAGGTGGCTTCATTTTCCTCATCCAGCGCTCCGTCTCCATGTCTTTGGTTGCCACCATCCGTTTTGAATCACTTTCGCCGCCAGAGCCGGAACGGGGCCCTCCGATTCATCCGAAATCATCCCAAAGACATGAGGTTCCTCCCCTCTCCTTGGAGGCGGGCGAATCAGGTGAAAACGTTACTGAACCGAAAACTTGAAAGTTTTCGGCTAAATTCGGACGGCTTTAACAAAGAGCGTAAGGCGAAAATTCAATTAACGCTCCCACCAACCGCCGTCTGTCCCCCTCCCCTCGGCATTCGAGCTTTTGTTCGGCTGTCACTAAATCCTGCAAACTTTTAACTTTCAATCACAGCCGGCTCGCTGGTTGTTGCGTTCTTCTACGGTGCCAAACTCGCTTCTCGCCGATTTTCGCGCTTAACGCAGCTGGCGAAGAGGAAGGGTTTGTTTTGATTGAAATTAGAGAGGGGTGTCATTTTGACAGGAGTAGGACCCTCCCCCCCCCCCCATCTCATTTAAAATTGACCTTTATTTTACCAATATCAATTCGTAGGAATTAGATGAGATTATTTGTAGCATTGCCTCCGTTTCCTTTTCCACAGGACGAAAAATTCTTTTAAAGAGAGAAAAAGTCTAGGAAAGGGAATTTTGCCCAACCCCGCTCAGTCAGGGAATTTTGCGGCGGACTTTTAAAATTCGAACACTTGAAAGTCCGCACGTTTCTCATCAAGGCTCACTCATCCACAACAGTGTGGAAACCTTTGGATTTGAGGATGCTTCCCGTGCGTACGAAATACTTACCATGATATGTGTAAAAACAAAAATAATAATAAAGAATCCCTTACTTACGCCATGCCTCAAACCCTCTGCTCTCGTTTTTAGCTCGTTTATAATTAGTCTCCGTTCAAAAGCGTTTTCTCGGGTGTGGAACCCTGATGCTCAGCCCCTGACGAAAGTCGAGTTTCGACTTGAGACAAAACTATCGCTCCAGGCTTTTTTCTCCCGCAGCTCTCAATTCGTTTTCCTCCGAGTAAGTAGATCACCACTGGACAGGGTAGGAACCACTTGGGATATATTTCCTTGTCAACATTTTACGCAGAACATCATCATGTGTCTCTCCGCTATCAATGACTTTCATTCATCCGATTCATTCTTCAACCACGGCCGAGTATTTAGCAGCGCCCGATCGCGCGGTAGTACATCCCCCCCCCCCTCGCGCGCGCTCCCTGGGTCCCTTCGTCCCTTCCTCGTCCCGTCCGATGGTCCCTCTCGGCCCTTTCTGTCTCGCTATCAAGATTGGCTTCCGCTCAATTTCGTTCCGCGTCGACCTGCACTATCGTGTCACGGAAGAGAGCCGTAAGTGTATTTCTGTATGAGCCGCGGTTAGCACGTGCGCTTATGCGGTTCGAGGTTCATCCCGAAATGCACTCGTTACTCTTGTCTGTAACGCGGCAGTGCAAGTGGAATGCATTCCTATTTGTGGTCGTTCCTTCAAGCCCTCGGCGTTAGATTCGACGCTCCAACGTCGGTGTTGTCAGATCGGATTACGGTGTTTCGAGCTGGGTTTTCGGCAGTCTGGAAAAAACTGGTAAGCAAGTCATGGAATTTACAGTGACATCAGGGTGTCTACAAGTTCGGAATTTCCGGAGAGTCCGGAATTAGCACTGATTTTTTAAGGGGGGTCCGGAAGTATTGAAAAAGTGCGGAAATTCTGCAAGAGGTCCGGAATTTTTTTTAATGTTAGGTCATTTTTGTCTCAATTTGAGCGAGGTGTTCAAATTTTTGAAATTATTCGAATTTCGTCAAAAGAAGGTACTGAAAAAGTGCTGAAATTTTCTGTTGAGGAGGTTCTGAATTTTCTGGGAATGTACTGAAAAAGTACCTCAGAAGTACTGATTTTTGGCCAGCCGGTTTTAGTAGACAACCTTGGACATGGAAAAGTCAGGAAATTTTGCGATAAGAAAAACAGGGAAGACTGGGCATACACGGTGCGTCCCAAGTGACTCACCATGAAGTTGGATTGTACATGAAAAATTCAAGTTGGAAGTTTTAGTAGAGTACTTTCTGATGGGTTTTTCGTCAATTTGGAAATAGGTCATCGGAGCTCCTCAAAAAATAATCCATTAGATCGTATTTGATATGTCAAACAGGCGAGATTGTATCGATATCAATTGGTTCAACATGTAAACATCATAGCCTCAAAAGTCAATTTAAAAATCTGAGGGAACGGGTCTTTATTGATAGATGTTTTATTCTTTTGAATATACCCAATGCCAATGAAAAGTGAAATTGTCAAGAATTTTCTCATTTTCAGCTTTTCCAACTCAAATCCTAAAATTTTTGTTAGAGGTACTTAATGTTCTATTGTTTTGAACCAAACGATTCATCGAACCACTATCGAATACGGTCCATTTTTGTGGATTCCTAGGGGTAAAACAGCAAAATGGGCCTAGGGGTGACGAATCAATCCCCTACTCATGTCCCTGCTTTAACTGAAATGCATTTTTAGTATGTTGTTTCCTGGTGTTGTGATGCAACTTTTCTAAAATTCTCATGCCCGTGTTTGTTTTGCCTCCGTGGTAGTGTTACCAAGTTGTGGACCGAAGTATTACCTAAATTTTATGATAAAATGAACGTTTTGGGGTGAGATTTCTTGCAAATTTAAAAAAAAATGTGCAATCTCCAAGTTTTTGATTAGAAAAGACTCGTTAAAACAATTTTTAATTACGACATTGCCAGTTTTATTATGTAAAACTTCGTCCACGGATGATTAATGAATCTTCCAGTGAAACTTTGCAAGGCTGCAAAGTGATCAAACCCCCTTGGCTCGGACCCAGCTCCAAATCGTGACTGTCTCTTGGAATCTTAGTATTGTCGGTAACTTTTACTTTTCGGGATTCGGGAGCGCTTCAACACACATCAGAGGGCCATTAATTAATGACTGTACATATGCCGATGTGTATATATTCATGACTTATCTCAGGAATGAATTTTTAATCGGGAGAAATTTGGCAACATAGGTCTTGTCTCTAGTACGTTACTCCACCTCTACCAGCAGTGACCGATCCACTCCCGACTGCGAGACGAAAGATCGACTCGTGGAAAATGATTTTACCCGGAAAACTCTCCATGAAAACTTCAAAAAAATGCGCATCATGGCTCCTCGTTAAAATAAAACGATCACTGGTAAAAAAAAAAAAACTCTTGGACCAATGCCGCGGTGCATTGACTTAAGAGAGCAGTTTCTTGGCGCCGGATTTAAGAGTCTTGAACTCCTGTTTCAAGCGGATTTTGCATTGATTCAATTCAAAATCCGCTTGAAACAAGAGTCCAGACTCTTAAATCCGGCGACAAGAAACTGCTATCTTGAACCAAGAGGTTTTTTTTACCAGTGAAAAATTTTGGTATGAAATGAGCTACATTTTACCATAAGGAACTACTTCCGTCTGCGAAACGACGCGATTCACCTCGAATTAGATCTTCTCAGCTGACTCCTTTCCCTGTAAAATATTACCGAGTAGCCTGGCATTACAAGCGCGTTTATCTGCAATGGCGAAGTGCATTATTTAAACTGCACAGGCGAGAGGGGTTGATAAATGGTGGTTAGCAGGAGTAGCGCGGAATTTCGGCCTTTTTCGACGGCGGGGCGGCGGCGGGCCGGCTATAACAAGGAATGCCCGCGGAAAGTCGCTCGATGCTATGTCCCGGAAAAACTGAGGAAACTTCTTGGTTCAATTAAACGGCCGTGCTGCCGTACTGTAGGGAAACGCCATTTCAACACCCCATTGTTGTCAAACACTGGAAAAAAAGTCGCTTGGATCTAGAGTCCAGACTCTTGAAATCAATGACAAGAAAAAATACTCTTGATTCAATCGGATTTTTGCTTGAATCAAAACGAAATCCGCGTAAATCAAGAGGCTCAGCTCTTCGATTCAAGATAAAATCCGATTAAATTAAGAGTATTTTTTCTTGTCAATGTTTTCAACAGTCTGGACTCTAGATCCAAGCGATTTTTTTTTCCAGTGAAGGGGGCTCATAGCATTTTCCAAGTTCTGAATCCTGCACTTTAAGCACCTTCGATATTCCTACTCTCGAATTGGACCGAGTTTAATCGAAACGCCCCAAGTCGCATTTTCGATAAGAAATGTTTGGAAGTAGTTTTGAATTCTACGAGTCATAAGTTTTATCCCGTCGATAGTTACAAAGCTACCAAAAAAAATTATCGCGGAAATAATCGTTACCTGAACTTCAAACCTTTAATCAACTTTAAACCTTTTGTACTTTGCGCGTTTTTGTGAAACTCGGCCGAGTTCCCACTTTGCGAATGAGAGCTAGAAATGGAGGCATCGGCGCTTTTTCCAGCCTCTTAATAGGACAGCTGTACGCAACTTGTAGTCATTGATGATCCTATTCTCGGGAAAAAAATAAATAAATATTTTTTTTTTTAAAAAAAATGGAAATTTGCGAGAGCTGTCCGCATGTTTTTTTCGTCGTAATGATGGTTGATGGCAATGACTTTCAAAATAATCTCGGCATGGAGCGCCTTCATTATTTGTGATACGCTACGCTTTGTCACAGAGTTAGTTAAGTTGCCTATCCGATCCAAACTCAATTAAAGGTTCTCAGGTTTCACACACGAGTGTGTTTGCGTTACTATGTGTTTCTCACTATGAGGAGAAAGTGTCTATTCCTATTGGAGGCAAAATAATCAGCACTCTAATACTGCCCGCATGTATCTCTAAATTTGATGCATTTTTATTTGTTCACCAGTGACGACGATTGCTTATTGCCTGCGACGACGTATCGATTTTCTGTACACTCATTTTTGATTGTCTAACATAGTTTGCCAAACAAAAACGATAGACGTTCGCCCGTAGTCCGTGCATGCACGCCAGAGAAATGTCCACAAGAACAGGGTGTATCAGGATTTTTTCGATTTTCCCGATTTTATCAGGATTTCAGGAAAAATCGGTCGTAAAATCAGGATTTAAGGTCAATCAGAATTTCATCCCGATCTCATCGGGATTTCAGGAAAAATCGATCGTAAAATTAGGATTTGAGATAAGTCGGCCGTCCGATCGGATTTTTTTATGGTTTCGCATATGCGTATGCAGACATTTTAATTTTTCTCCGCCAAAAATCAGGACTTGGAAAAATTATGAAATCAGGATTTAGCAGTCAAAAAGCAGGATTTCATCAGGATTTCCCAAAAATGAAAGAAAACTAGACACCCTGAATAAGTTTTCCAGAAATCGTGATCTACCAGAGGAAATTTGGCAACGGCTCCACGTTGATAAGACTTTTTACCCTTAGCACGGCAGAATGTATATTAAAACACGTTCGCAGTTTCGGGGAGGGTGATTAACGGGATAATGCCCAGGTTAAACTCAAGTAAACATAACGGAAACTTCTAACGATGAGTCGGGGGAGTCAAGACACCCCCTCCTCCCCCGGTCCCATCCCTCCTGTCTGGGCCGGGGCGAAAGTCAGAGAAGGAGAAGGAGCCGGGAACGTGACTCGTCAGGCGAAAAATGGGGGATGTTGGCGAAAATTCTCGGTGGAAAATAAATATAATTAAATGGGGGATAATTTTAGATGCGTGCCGCGCGGCCGGCGACGCACAATGGATCCAGTCATCGGAAGAGGTCGGACCAAATGTGGAAACTTCAAACGCTTATAACTCTGTTTATACACAATTTTTAGGTTCTGAAAGCGGTTTCATTGGTTTCCTCGTGAAATTTTCTTTAAAGGGCACCCCTTAAAACGTAAAATGTGACGAAATATACATAAAAATGGAGATGTTGCATGTGTGAGGAATTTGTGATTTGACTGTTGATTCTGATGTAATAGTTCGGGAGAAACACGACGGTACCACTGGTTTTTTTCTGGAATCAACTCCCAAGCTCAAAAAAAGCTCTCAAGTTGAGGCCAAAATGGAGGGGATATCCCACGCTATAGAGTCCACCTATACATGAAGACAAACTCTCCATGCAAAGATAGGGAGCAAATGCATCAGCAGTGATTCCGTGTTTTCAGTTTTAGAGTCCCTAAAAAGTGGCAGCCCTGTCAATGTATTTGCTCTCTATTTTTGCATGGAGAGTTTGTCTTGATGTAGACGTGGACTCTCAGGATAGCGTGGAATATCCCCTCCATTTTGGTCTCAAGTTGAGCGCTTTTTTTGAGCTTGGGAGATGATTTCAGAGAAAACCAGTGGCTCCATCGTGTTTCTCGGGAACTTTTACATAAGAATCAACAGTCAAATTGCAAATTCCTCACACATGCAACATCTCCATTTGCAGTTTTATTAAAATATTCCATGTCCGACTTCTCTTATAAACTCGATCCACTGTGCGACGGTGAAGTCCGATGCGGGCGCGACCACTCTCCGTTCGATACCCGCGTCGTCGTCGAAGTTTGAATACCGTCTCGAATCTACGTATTCTACGTCGTGGGCGGTGGGTATCGAACATTCGATAGGTATCGATCTATGTTCAATCTTTATAAGAGGATATTTTTCAATGTTTGGATCCAATCTAATGTAACGGATAATCCCTCTGGGGCTGTCTATAAATGACGTTAAGGTTCTAGTGGACGGAATCGAGGGAAATAGGGCTCGAATACTTGATGAGGGAGATGAAAAGGTCAAGTCAACCCTAACGTAAGGTTTAGAGTATTAAAGCAAAGCTGTCTGAGGCCTGAAAGTATTAAATATTTATGAATATATTTTTATCTTTAAGCAGGACCGGATTTTCATACTTACCTCCCATAGGCCGCCTGTATTTTGCCGCCCCTTCGCATTCATTTTGAAACATCGCTACAAACCATCAAGTGAACGTGCCGGAGGAGGAGGGGTGCATAAGACGCGTTTACTCGTGTTGGGCACATTTTTTGTGAAAGCCCTGTCAACACTAGCAAAGGTTCACAGAACTTTGCGCGAAAATTAAGTTCCGTAAAAATATCTCTGTGTGGAGGAGGCCTTTCATTTTTAAGGAAAGAACGAAAAAATAATGAAAGAATGGTGAACAATTATGAATGTGGTTTAATGATTTTAATTTCCGCCACCGCGCCAACCGCACTGTGTTTGGCGCAATGCGTGAAGTATTCCTTCAGTCGTGTAGGCGCTATGCGTCTCACGCCGACCGCAATGTTTTTGACGCAATGCGTGAAGTATTCCTACAGTCTTGTAGGCGCTATGCGTCTCACGCCGACCGCTGTTGACCGCAATGTTTTTGACGCAATGCGCGAAGTATCCATGCAGTCTTGCAGGCGCTAATATGTGTTTCATGCTGACCGGCGCGCCGAGGGCTTCTCCTTGCCATCTCAAGTCCTCGTCATCATTGCTCTCTGCGCCGCGCCGCTCCAAGCCAAATTGCGTGTTTGATTTCTCGCTCAACTAGACTAATGAAAGGTGCTGTCTCTTGTATCACCGAAAGACGAACAAATTAGAAATTACTGTACTTTAACTCTCAGGAAATGAGAGATTTTTTCGCCTTTTCTCGTTTGTAATTTTTTTTCTGAATCAGATATTTTTCTTGATACCTACATTCAAGAAGATTGCAAAATTTGCCGCCCCCTTTTGCCGCCATGGGCCGCGGCCCATGTGGCCACCCCCTAAAACCGGCCCTGCCTTTAAGTACTAGCAGCCTGAAAAGCTTGGATATAACATTTACCAGCAAAGCACCAACTGATTATTAGAGCAACCGGACAAGCTCATTCCTTATCCCTTAATTAGTAAGTCACTAATGTGTTGAAAAAGGTCTTTAATAGCATGCATAACGGCTACAAAACACAGGTTATTTTTGCAAATTGTTTTTTTTTTACCCAATAGATTCACGGTCACATAACATTTTTGTATTTCACTTCAAGCCTCAATTTTTTTTTATTTCAATAATGTTTTGAGGCAGAAAAACTAAAAGAGCCTCGCCAAAAAGTGGTGTTTTTTAGCCCCTTTTTTTATACTCGAGTTGGTCAACCGGACGGTGCTCAAATGAAAGCCTATGGTAAGGCAAATTTCCATGCAAAGTTTCAACTTGAAGTGACCCCTCGTTTAGGCTGTACAGCGTTGCCAATTCTCCAGTTTCATGTGCTAAAATCAAGGGTATTGGACTATTAATCCGGTGCATAAGTAGACTAGTACACCCGAGTTAGTCAACGGGACAAGGCTCAAACGAAAGCTTATGGCAAGGCAAACTTCCAGGAAAAGTTTCAACTTGAAGTGAAACCTCGTTTAAGCTGTACAGCGTTGCCAATTTTTCATTTTTATACGCTATACTCAAGGAATACTGAATTCATCATGGTTGAACAGACTAGTATACCCGAGTTGGTCAACGGGACAAGGCTCAAACGAAAGCTTATGGTAAGGCAAACATCCAGGAAAAGTTTCAACTTGAAGTGAAACCTCGTTTAGGCTGTACAGCGTTGCCAATTTTTCATTTTTACGCGCTATACTCACGAAATACTGAATCATCATGGTTCAACAGGCTAGTACACCCGAGTTGGTCAACGGGTCAAGGCTTGCGCTTCTATTCGATCTCAGGGTAGTATTCAGCTCGTAGACCGATGCACTAGTCTGTTTAATTATGATGCACTGGACTATTAGTCCCGAATTCCTTGAGTATAGCGCATAAAAATGAAAAATTGGCAACGCTGTACAGCCTAAACGAGGTTTCACTTCAAGTTGAAACTTTTCCTGGAAGTTTTCCTTACCATAAGCTTTCGTTTGAGCCTTGTCCCGTTGACCAACTTGGGTATACTAGTCTGTTCAACCATGATGAATCCAGTATTCCTTGAGTAAAGCGCATAAAAATGGAAAATTGGCAACGCTGTACAGCATAAACGAGGTTTCACTTCAAAATGAAACTTTTCCTGGAAGTTTGCCTTACCATAAGCTTTCGTTTGAGCCGTGTCCCGTTGACCAACTCGGGTGTACTAGCCTGTTGAACCATGATGATTCAGTATTTCGTGAGTATAGCGCGTAAAAATGAAAAATTGGCAACGCTGCACAGCCTAAACGAGGTTTCACTTCAAGTTGAAACTTTTCCTGGAAGTTTGCCTTGCCATAAGCTTTCGTTTGAGCCTTGTCCCGTTGACCAACTCGGGTATACTAGTCTGTTCAACCATGATGAATTCAGTATTCCTTGAGTATAGCGCATAAAAATGAAAAATTGGCGACGCTGTACAGCTTAAACGAGGTTTCACTTCAAGTTGAAACTTTGCATGGAAGTTTGCCTTACCATAAGGTTTCTTTTAAGCCTTGTCCCGTTGACCAACTCGGGTGTACTAGTCTACTTATGCACCGGACTAATAGTCCAAAATCCTTGATTTTAGCACATGAAACTGGAAAATTGGCAACGCTGTACAGCCTAAACGAGGGGTCACTTCAAGTTGAAACTTTGCATGGAAGTTTGCCTTACCATAGGCTTTCATTTGAGCCTTGTCCCGTTGACTAACTCGGGTATAAAAAAAAAAGGGGCTAAACTTGGCGAGGCTCTTTCACCATTTCTTCTACCTTGAATCGGTCAAAATTTCACTCATTGGTAAGAGGTTCTTCTTGGGAAGAGAGTCCAAAATATATCATTTCACGATCCATGAATCGCGGTAAACGCGAGTAAATTTTTAAATATGATGAGTTTACTCCTCAATTATTATTTTCGCTCAACGCTTTGCAAATTCGGGCTGGTTGCACATTTTGCCGCAAATTTTTACTTTCTGCGGAGGCGAATCGGAAATTTGGTCGTGATGAAAAAAGCCGGATCAGCGACCACAGCGGATCGAATCAATGGGAGAGGTCGGACAAAATTTGGAAACTTTGAGAGCTTATAACTCGGTTTACACTAAATTATGAGGTTCTAAAAGAGGTTCCATCGGTTTTCTCGTGAAATTTTCTTCCAGAAGCACCCCTTAAAATTTAAAATGTGACGAAATAAACATGAAAATTTGCAGTAATTTCATGTCCGACCTCTCTGATGGACTCGATCCACTGTGCGCCGTGTTGGTACTTGTAACACCCCCTGGCGTCTGAGCGTCTGGCCATCCCGTCACCTGCACTCGTACCGGCGCGACGGCGCACAGAGGAACGAGCTTACCACAGAGGTCGGACATGAAATTTTTGTCTAAAATTTCAAATTTTGATGTTAATATCGTCACAAATTCTATTTCAAGGGGTGCTTCTGAAAGATAATTTCCCCAAAAAACCGATGAAACCACTTTTAAACTGTTTTGTTCCATGCTTTCAAAAATATAAGCTTTCTAAGTTTCCACACGGAGAAAGAAACTTCGTGCGTGGAACCCGAAGTTTAGGTCAATGGATCTCTGAAGTTTTCGGATTGAGCATCTGAACACCTAAGGTCTAGCTGCCGAAGTTCAGGTCTCACATCTGAAGTACTTCAGATGTGAGAACCGAAGTTTCAGATGTGTGATTCGAACCTTGACAGCTAGACCTGAAGTGTTCAGATGCTTCAGAAAATGAGAACTTCAGAGATCTACATGACCTAAACTTCGGGTCCCACGCACGAGGTTTTTTTCTCCGTGCAGTTGTTGTCCGACTTCTCCTACGGACTCGGTCCAAGGTGCGACGCGACGTGACAAACGCAAGAGCGCGGCGAAACATCAGACGAACTCTCGTTGACGTCGTCGTCGCGTCCCGGTTGGCAACAAAAGGACTCGTAGGAAACCAGAGGACCAGGGACACACCCACAGGGACAGGGACAAAGACCCGCGGCGCGGCACCGCGTCGACGGACGGAAGGGAGCGGAAACTCGCGTTCGCACCTTAAAAGTCGCCGATTATTCGCACACCCTTTGAGTATGCTCAAGTGCCCCCTCCTCCCTCCTCCCCCCCCCCCCCCGCGATCCCCTTCTCTCGCGGCATCATCCTCTTGGAAACAGGCGAGACTCCCTTGCTGTCTAAATTTCTTCCACCCCGTACTTAAGAGACATTCGCAGTCAGAAAATTTTCCGAAATGTTCCCATTTTCTGGAACTAGTTCCGAATTCCGGAACTTTTGAGATTTTCCTGAATTTTTCTCGGAATTTTTTTTTTGTGTGATTTTTTTGGCTTCTGTTCCTTTAATGATAGTCGAGGAATCGACAGGCGTCTGTGGACAGGTGTGGTTACGAAGAGGAATGAGAATAAATGAAGTAGGGAAGTTTTTTTTTCTCGGAACTTATGTAATCCCAAAATGCTCCGGATCTTTTGCATTTTCCGGAACTTTTGGAAAAATCTAAAGAGAGTCCCGGAACTTTTGACGGTCTTGAAGTGGGAGAAATCGGGAACAATAAGTTTCTGATCCCGGAAATTTGGCAACATTGAAATGGTGTTACGTCCTTTCGTGAAGAGACCGACGATATGAGCTTTCAAATTTTTTTACATTTTGTCCGACTTCTCCCATCGACTCCCTTCAGTGTGCGTCGCACGGTGGATCGAGTCAATTAGAGAGGTCGGACATGAAATTTTTTACTATAACTGCAAATTTTGATGTTTATTTCGTCACATTTTGCATTTCAAGGGGTGCTTTCAGAAGAAAATTCCACGAGGAAACCAATGGATCCACTTTCAGAACCTCAAAGTTTTGTCGGAACGGAGTTAAAAGCGTTTAAAGTTTCCATATTTTGTCCGACCCTTCCCAACTGACTCGCTTCCAGTGTGCGTCGTCATCGTCGTAGTAATTCGTTTTCCCAACTCTTCGATCTCAGGGAAAAGCCCGGTGTAATGACGCTTGGAAAATAAGTTCTAAGTGACTCGAGACTGAAATAGAGCGAGCTTCCAAGAACAATCCAAACTTGTTCAGCAGCGTGCACAGGCTCCCCTATCGAACTTAAGACGCGGATGCGGATCTCAGTCATCAATGGAGAAGCTGTCTTCGCAGCCGACGGATTTTCGGGGAACTGGCTCCGATCCGATCTGATCGCTAAGACACCCGGGAAAACGCTGCCATGCTAAGGAAGAACGCCGTATGAACCTTCAGGCGTTGCCAAATTTCCTTGGATAAAACGCAAATTTTCTGGTCAATTTATGAACATTTTCCTCCTAATTTTTCAGATAATTTAGTTCACAATTTCATCTAAAGATTTTGAACATTTCAAGGAAAAGTATTCACAACTTTTCTAAAAAATGAACATTTTATCGAAGGAAATTCGGCAACTCTCGAATGTTCATACGGCGTTCTTCCATAGCACGGCAGAACGGTACCGTTGCAAGTCAAATTTGATGATTCACATCAACTCCTCTCTTCAGTTCCGCCCGTGACATGCATGACACGTGTTTTAAGAGTCGCGGGGTTAGCCTCGGCTTTAGAGATGCAGAGGGTTCATTCTTGATATTGATAGACAAAGCGGTATAGACAAAGAAGGCGAATGGAAAACGAAGCGATTCTATTGGTGAAAGCAGGTGGTTGCAATGGACAAAGGAAGCATGAGTAAGCGACTAATTAACTGTAAACCATAGTGAAAAAAATTTATGGCAAATTTTACAAGAAGGCTGATAAATTCGATACACTAGGAAAAAACACATTGGATCTAGAGTCCAGACTCTTAAAAACATCGTCAAGAAAACGTACTCTTGATTCAATCAGAATCTAGATTAAATCAAGAACCAAGCCTCTTAATTTAAGCGGATTTCGTTTTGATTCAAGCAAAAATCCGATTGAATTAAGAGTATTTTATCTTGTCAATGTTTTCAAGAGTCTGGACTCTAGATCCAATGTGTTTTTTTTTCCAGTGCACTTGTGGCTCATCTTTTTTTTAACCGTCTGTGCCATAGTTACTACACGCAAGCGGGTGCTTTTATGAGTGCGCTAGGTAAAGTAGAACTTTATTTACAGTCCTAATATTCGATATCTTCTCACATCAGCATTAAGTAGGAGCTGTGCCTGGATTGTTAAATCGTTATCAAATGGCCACTATCGATTACATAGCATGCTTAGACGGGGATTTATCCAGTAGCGATTCGTGCAATTTGACAACACTGCTTTTTCTTCATTTAAATGTATGTTAAACGATCGATACTTCTTGAGGTAGCCTATCTCAGCTAGAATCGATTTATTCAATGAAGTCAAATTGAGTATTAACAGTGTTGCCATATTGCTGGAATCGTCCGTTGATTCATCGATCAAGTTATTTCGATAACGATACAATCGATCCGCTTCGCTTTCACCGAGGGAAAGTGTCACAAATCGCACGTTTGGCAACGGCGAATGTAGCGAAGAGGTCGTGGGGTTCCGACCCCCCCCCCCCCCACCCCGTCTTCCCCTCCTTTTCGCCCCACGTTTCCTTTTTAATTAATATAGTCGTCCTTTTCACGTCGTATTTTTCAGTCAGTTGGGTATCGATTTTTAACCTTCCTCCCCCCCCCCTCAATTTTTTTTAGAGTTTACGCTGTCATCTGATGCTTCGTTACTGTGCAGTCCTTCCATTCGGAGTCAGCAAGCGTTAAGACCCGGCTGATGAGTACGGGTGCTAATCGTATTCGCGAAACCCGAACCAGTGCAGAAATCCAGGTTCACGTGCGAAACATCGAAACTCACATAAGAAACGATGTTACGCTGGAGTGCAATCCAGTGGCGACGATCGATAATTCTATTTTCGATGTACAGATACCTCCATTCGAAGCTATGGCGAAGAATCGATCATTTAGGTGTTCGTCGCGAACCCCCTGTTTATCGATCCTTTTCCGTAGGTTTCAATGGCAGATCAATCGATTTATCGCAACGTACGCCACGCTACCAGTAGCACTGGTGTCATTAGCAGTAGAGAAGGAGAGGTAGAGTAATATATACATAAAGTAACATAGTTAGTAATATTTAAGTGCTGTACGTACAAAACAGCACTGGTGTAATCAGATGAAACCCTTTTAAGAGTACCTGTACAAGGAGAGAGTGGGAATTGCTGCAAAGTTTTCGAAGAGGGTGGTAATGATCAAATTTCTGCGGTATAGTTTTCTTCCGAATTCCGCGAATGTAATTTAAATCATGTGAAAGAGTCGACTGAAACAAATTCATCCTGTGTACTCGAACTTACGACGTCAAAAAAGTAACCATATTCGCGCCCTTTGCGCCATGGTGAAGTGCGTCTAAGTGTTTCTTACAATCGAAAGGTCCAGGGCCGGATTTACCCACTTGCCGCCCACAAGCCGCCTGTATTTTGCCGTGCCCTTCTCATTCGTTTTGAAACTTCAATAAAAACCATCAAATGAACGTACCAGCGGGGAGGGGCGCATAAGACGAGTTTACTCGTGTTGAATACATTTTTTGGGAAAGCCCAGTCAACACTACTAGCAAAAGTTCACGGAACTTTGCGCGAATGTTAAGTTTCGTAAACCTATCTGTGTGAGGACAAGGCCTTCCATTCATAAGAAATGAACGAAAAAATTATGAAAGAACATACATGAATGTGGATTAATGATTTTAACTTCCGCCGCCGCGCCCCTGCTGAACGCACTGTGTTTGACGCAATGCGTGAAGTATTCGCGCAGTCTTGTAGGCGCTATGCGTTTCACGCTGATCGCACTGTGTTTGCCGCAATGCGTGAAGTATTCATGAATTCTTGTAGGCGCTATCCGTTTCGTGCTGACCGCAATGACCGCACTGTGTTTGATACAATGCGTGAAGTATTCGTGCAGTCTTGTAGGCGCTAATATGTGTTACATGCCGATCGCCGCGCCGAGGGCTTCTACTTTTAATCTCAAGTCTTGGTCATTGTTTCTCTCTAAGTCGCGCCGTTCTAGGCCAAATGGCTTGTTTGGTTTCTCTTCTTAACTCGACTAATCAAAGGTGCTGTCTCTTGTATCACTGAAAGACGAAATTACTACACTCTCAGGAAATGAGAGATTTTGTCGCCTTTTCTCGTTTGTAATTTTTTTTCTAAATCCGATTTTTTTATACCTACATTTAAAAAAATGGCAAAATTTGCCGCCCCCATGACCATGGGCCGCGGCCCATGTGGCCACCCTCTTAATCCGGCCCCAGAAAGGTCTCGTGTTTAATGAGTCTTCAATTGATTTAGGACCGGCCAACGATTAAATTACCTATAATGAAGTAAAACAATTAATTCGTGAAGAATTCGCACATGAGGTTATGATAGTTTTTTTGGTTTGAACCAAGATTTGATATTATATCTAATGATGTAGTCACTAAATCAGTCCGCGTAAGAGAGCTTCATTTGATGCTATACCGTGTGCTGAAAAGTACAATAACCATCAGCTGCTCTGCATTTTGGATACGTCTGAAAGTGTCCTCTAATGTGTCTTCCTTTTTCTTTACCCAAAAACTGAGTAACGATAGGCCTGTAGAGAGGCATAAGCCCGAAATTTCGTTTTAAATAAAGGATAATCTAAAATAAGCTCTTGGAAAACTTTTTTCGGAGCCATTTTCAAGAGCATCGTCGATGAAGTGGTAGAAGAGACCACATTCCTATAATTCCTACTTTATCTCGACCTTCTCGAGATTGTGAATATCCGATTATTTTTAACCTAAAACAGGGGAAAAACAAGCGTTACTATCATCATTCGTGAAGAATGAATTACGTAAAATCGTAAGATCCTTTGATTTTAATGATGGACAAATAGAGGAACGCATCCCATCCCATCTCAATCATGGAGAGAGTATTTTCCTGTTTTTTGGTCCCTTCATTTTTCCCCTGCGAAACACTCGTGACGCAACCCGTGACATTTTACTCCGAAGATTACGGCACGTCGAGTCCTCGTACTTCCCAGAAATCGGAATTGTATAACGCTTTTCCGCCAATACACTTGGATGGACACGTGTCCCTCGCGAAAAGTTAGATCGAACATGCAAGTCCGATTTCTATACGGACCATTCCATAAAGAAGCATCAGGCGTTACGAAGATTGCACAATTATTCTTTATTTCAGCAGGAATGCCGGCCCCTAAAAACAAAAACTCTGTATGAAAGTGCGAGGCTGAAGTTCAGAGAAAATTTCCCAACAAACAGTCCATGAAGTGGATGTATCTTTTACGGTGAATCACACCGTACACATTGCACAGTTCGTCGTTCTCCACACGAAAGAACGTAACAACATTCCAATGTTGCTCAATTTCCTCTCGCTTATTGCATTTCTACCAGGAGAATTTTGACTATTTCCAATCGAGATTTTCTCTAATTTTTTTCCGATCTCATGCAAATATCTGAAAAATTTTGGGGGAAAATTGTACAGGCGTATCCTTGCAAAAGAACAAAATTGTTGCGTCAATGTTGCAACCTTGAATTGGAGCTATGTTCCTTCGTCGAGGAAACGACGAAGCTTGGGAACAGCACTGCCGTGTAAACATTCGAGAGTTGCCGAATTTCCTTCGATAAAATGTTCAATCCGTAGGAAAGTTATGAAAATTTTGCTTCGAAAGTTTCAGAAGCTTTAGGTGACATTGCGAACAAAATTATCTGAAAAATTGGAAGAAAAATGTTCATAAATTTTCCAGAAAATTCGTGTTTTATCAAGGGAAATTTCGCAACGCCTGATGGTTCATACGGTGTTTTTCCCTAGCACGGCAGAGCAGGTGCTGCTTACCAGGATCCGAATTTCGGTTCCTCGCTTGATTTCGTCTTTTTTCCAGTCAAAAGAGCTTTTCCGAACTCTTTGAAGCTCGGCACCCCGATTTCAGAGCACTCTAACCGAGGCATAGCGGCGCCCGGGGCTATAACTTCGTTTTTTGAGGGTTCAGTAATAGTGCGGTTGGCGTGGCGTGCGAACGACTCGGCAAGAGGTTTCAGGGAAGCGCTTTCGTTGACAAGCGATCACGGTCTTGAGTTTCTAGCCGAGACGATGGATGTTGAACTCAAACAATAAACAGACGGCCATCGTATCGATTTTCGCCGAATCTTGAGCGCTTTTCCTCTGACTCAGCCGCCACCGCTACCCGTTCACTGACGTCAAGGGCAGATCGTAATCAGGGAGGCGATGCGAGGAATCCCTTCCTTTTAAGTCCTTGAACGTTTTGAATGAGCGCGGAAAGTGAGAGCATATCGTCGCCTGCAGCGCTCAGGAGCGTATCCAGAGCTCCGTCCAGTGAGGAAATGAGGAAAACAAAAGGAATTAAATTTGGTTGGGAAACCCCCCCGGGAAACACATGATTGAATTCAGGGAAAAAACTAAACGACTCTTTACGTTTTTCAAAAAAAATTAAAAATGTTCACCGCCTAAATACTGTTTTTGCTGGGTTCTGCCTTTTCTTTTCCCTCGCGAACCCAGAAAAAAACTGAGGGAAAACGCAGGGAACTGTTGGGAACTTTGAAAATACTATGAGCCCTGGTATCTGCATCCCATGGTTTTGAATGTCGGTGACCATTCCGCCCAGTCACTTTTCTGATATTTCTATAAATGTATGCAATTTTTGTTTTTATCGATAAGGACTGCCCTCTCCTCCGGTAATCGTCTGAAATTTTCTCCTATAGTTAGATCGGAAAATCTTACATTTTTTTATCTTTCATAATGTATTTTCGTAAAAGTCAGATAATTCAAATTCCACGTTTATTCTGCTATTCTGAATACCGGTTAACTGAACCATACTTCGTATGACCGGTTGAAAATCTTCACGGAAAATTTAGTCGCGAGGTAAAACTATTTTTCTTTTTTCGGTGTAATTGGTGCAAAATGCGTAGTCGAAGCAGACTCGTGAATGGACCATATTTTGTAATATAGATTATGGTACCACTATACTGCCGTGCCAAGGAAGAACGCCGTATGAGCATTCGAGAGTTGCCAAATTTCCTTCGATAAAATGTTTATATTTGAGGAGTCACAAATATTTTTCCTTGAAATTTTCAGGAACTACAGGCGAAATTACGAACAAAATTATCTGAAAAATTGGGAGAAAAATATTCTTTATTTACAAGGGGATTCTTGTTTTATCAAAGGAAATTAGGCAACGCCTGACGGTTCATACGGTGTTTTTCCTTAGTATGGCAGTAGATCTGCCTTCTTTTAGGATCAACATACGTGCCATCAGTTCACCCGTGCTGACAGGTTCCTTAATGGAAGAGTCAGAAATAGTAACTCCTTATTGCGAAACGGAGTCCAGGTAGTGCCTCGGTAATTAGTGGCTACTCATCGCGAAGCTTACAATTAGCAAAAAAGGCGGTTTCTCTGGCATTAGCTTACAAAGTTGAGCTTTTAATCGCTCTCCGAGCCTATCATTATTTTCTCAGCCCGTGCTGTGGCTCAAGCGGCCACCGCCGCACAGTGGATCGAGTCAATTAGAGAGGTCGGACATGAAATTTTTGACTAAAACTGCAAATTTTGGTGTTTATTTCGTCACATTTTAAACTCTAAGGGGTGCTCTTACAAGAAAATTTCACGAGGAAACCAATGAAACCACTCTCAGAACCTCAGAATTTCGTATAAACAGAGTTATAAGCGTTCAAAGTTTTCAAATTTTGTCCGACCTCTCCTATTGACTCGATCCGCTGTGCGCCGGCGTTTGAATTTTAATCGCCTCGTCCAGCCCCTTCCGGCTGTTTGGACGAAAACTGGAAATACTATGTAGCCGTTGTCTCACGATCAATCTCAATTTCAATATCTTAATCGATGAGGTAATTGTGTAACGACGGCTTCGGAGGAACGCTCCCAGAAATTGAGGACGTCGAGTCACCCTTGGGAAGGCGGAAAATCATATTTTTTATCACAAGCTTATTACAGCTTCCTCGGAGTAGTTTCACGTTATGTTGCGGTAATTGCTTGTTTGCATTTTTTTACTGAGAAATTACTTTGTTACAACTACAAGGATCCAGATCCTTGTCATATTTGAACCATACAAGACCTCTTTGTTATAGAGGGTGTCTAGCATCAGGATTTTCCCGACTCTATCAGGATTTGAGGTCAATCGGGATTTAATCTCGATTTCATCAGGATTTGAGGAAAAATGGGTCGTAAAATCAGGATTTGAGATAAGTCGGCTGTCTATCGGATTTTTTTATGCTTTCGCATACGCTTATGCAGAATTTCTAATTTTTAATTAATTTGCAAAAAATCAAGATTTGATCAGGATTTGGTAAAATTATGAAATCAGGATTATCAGTTAAAAATCAGGAAAAATCAGGATTTCCCAAAATTGAAAAAAAAAAAAAAAAAAACTAGATACCCTTATATGTATAGGAACAATAGTCTTAACAAGACACTGGTTTATTAAAAATAAAGTTCGGTGTGGATAACATGGATCAGGACATGTATTTTTTTAGTCATTTACATATCGTAAAACTTATATACTCGTGTCATCTGAAGCCTTTAATTTCCGATTGATCGATGGTAAATAATCGATTAAACAGTTAATCGAATTTTTTACAATCGATTAATTAATCGAATCGAAAGACATTCGATAATCGATTAATTAATCGATCGCCGATGGAACAGCTCCACTTGGAACACTTGGAACTTCTTCTTCTTCTTCTACCTTCTAACTAGGGCCGTGACCCTGTTTGTCTAGCCTTTAAATTAGTAAATAATTATGACAAATAACATATGATGGCGATGAGAAAGGGTTAATTCTTTGGGGATGAAAGGCAGCTCTGTGCCTATCTCTAGGCCGGTCGTCCGGGACTTGGAACTTGATGTTTCTAATTATGACGGACTGGATATTTCAAGGGGATTGTCTTTGACACCATGCAACGTTATACCTTCGGGGATTAATATGAATGTTTTTGTTTTTGTTTCAGTGATGGACGAAGGTCAGGGCGAAGGCGAAGGAGCGGAGGGGAGCTTGGGCTCGCGGTCCTCCTGCTCGGGGGCGACGACGGGGGCGGCGACCCCCTCGCCGTACTTCCTGGACTCGGGCCTCCCCTCGGACTGCGACCTGACCTACGAGCACCACTCGAGCGAGGAGGAGCTGGAGGTGATCAACAGCCAGAAAGAGGAGCCGTGCCCGGGGGAGCTGGCCGCCCTCGCCGCCCGGGCCCGCGCCCTCTCCTGCGCCTCCCCCTCCCGCTCGCGGAGCACCTCGGCCCTCCCGGAGAAGCGCAAGTGGTCCCAGGTGAGCCGCCCCCAGCCCGAGGCCCCGGAGACCCACAGCCACACCCCACACAACCCGCACCCAAGGCGGCCCCTCAGCCGCCTCCACCAAGCCCCCAGCGTCTTTCTACACAGAGAACACAGCAGTAGCAGCTCCGATGACGAGGTAAGAATCCTATCATCGCTCCCGAGAGGGTTCGCAGATCTGGAAAATTCAAGGAGAAACACTCAGAGAATGAGCAGGGTTGCCACAGTCAGGGAATGCCGGGAAACCCGGGAGATGACAGGGAATTTTAAAAAGTCAGGGAAAACCTGGAAATGTCAGGGAAAATGACGGAAATTTCAGGGAAAAATCATCTTCATTTGCTTTTCCGAGTGGATTTAACGTTTCGAACAACAAATTTTGCCTGAAAACTACTTTTAACTATGTCTTTTTAAAAATCCAGCACTATTTGTCCAATTGTCACGGAATGTCACCAAAATCTGTCAAAAAAATCAGGGAAATGTCAGGGAATTTAATTTTCCAAAGCCTGTGTCAACCCTGAATGAGGTGGGTCAGAAAAGTGTACGACGCTAAGGAAAATTACAATTTATAATATGGTAGGACACTCTTTCTTGGGCCCCAACCACGCTCAACCCAAACACGAATGCTGAATTAACTCTTCTAACCTATGATGAAGATATCTCGTTTTATATTTTCCATGTCGAGGAACTTTTTGCCCGGGGTTGGGCCATCACTCGTGTCACTTCTTTTGTCTCTGATTTGATCGTTTATATTTACAGGCACTGACGGCGTGCACGACGCCGGTGAAATTCAGGACGTCGCCGCCGGTGGACGTGCATAAACCCGGACAGAGATCTCTTTCGCCGCCGGTGAAGCTGTTCCACTACGGATCGGCGTCGGTGACCGGGGCGTGCGCCCGGCCCGGGTGCGGGGCCGGGCCCGAGCGGGCGGCAGCGGGGGCGGGGAGCCCCTCCGGCCCAGAGGGGGCCACCTCCCCCGTCCCGACCGTCCCCAACGCCTCGCCCCGCAAGAGGCATAAACACAAGTTCCCGCAGAAATCCTCCAACCCCAACT
The DNA here is from genome assembly GCF_918797505.1 of Bemisia tabaci. NCBI lineage: Eukaryota > Metazoa > Arthropoda > Insecta > Hemiptera > Aleyrodidae > Bemisia > Bemisia tabaci. The sequence goes on from NC_092796.1 coordinate 52,411,978, forward strand.
ACACTCATCGTCCGTGCCTAGACTTCGAAAAAATGCAGCAGGTAAGCACTCTCACTCAGTTTGTCTTCCTATGCACAAATAAAGGGTCCTTGTGTTGCAGGACAAAGCAGGGTGTCTAGCATCAGGATTTTCCCGATTTTATCAGGATTTGAGGGAAAATCGGTCGTAAAATCAGAATTTGAGAAAACTCTGCCGCCCGATCGGATTTTTTTTTTTATCGAGCCATTTTTTTATGTTTTGAAATTTTAATTTTTCTCCGCAAAAATTCAGGATTCCGAAAAATTATGAAATCAGGATTTAGCAGTCAAAAATCAAGAAAAATCAAGATTTCATCAGGGTTTCCCAAAATGAAAAAAAAATAGACACCCTGAAATTTTGCAGCCTTCGGAAAGAAAATTTCGCGAGAAGCGCTCTGTTCGGCAACTTCAGACAGCTTCTGAGTGCCATTTTGCACGATAAACCACGAAACAAAGTACGAATTTCAGTATGGTGATCTATGGATGGAAACCCTTGCACAAACAGAATCACCTTAACTACATCAAACGTTGCCTGATTTCCTCTTTTGTTTTAATTGTAAAACCAGGCAACATTCCGACTCGACATTTTATGATTAACTTCTCTACAGTCCGAAGTAAATCCACGGGAATCTCCCAGGCATTATGCCGCTTAGTTCCGTCGTAGAAAACCAAAACACGAGCGAGAATTAGGCATCGTGAAGTGCAGTTAAGTTGATTCCGGTTAAATCCGTCCGTTTTATAGCCGGCGCTGAAATCTGGATTAACACCGAACGTGAGCCAGCGTTTTTAACGACTCGGCTGAAAAGGGAGTCTGAAGCGCTTCACCTGACGACGACGACGACGATGATGACTGCGATTCGAGGAGCCGGGATTTTTTGTCAGGATCCGAGGGAACGAGACGAGACGCGCGGCGGGTGTCGCATCATACCGCTATGAAAATATTACTGCGCAGGGGTTAAAAAATAAACGACGTAAATGATCGGGGTTTCCAGAGTGTCTCGACGTGCCGTACCCCCCCCCTCCCCCCTCTCCCCGGTGGGGGGGGGGGGGCGCTTCGGCCCGGCCTGGTAACAGCCGCTCGCGCCCCCAAGTGACGAACGCCCTTTTTATTGCCGCCCGCTGAAACCGGGGCCCGGCGCTGCCAGATCTCTCCTCGAAACTGGCGTTTCGTCCTTCGCGATGAATCGATTGATCGAAACTTAAGGTTAAAAAAGGTCAAGGTGTATTTACACAGGTATGGACAGAACTTAACAACTGGCCGCTGATTGGCTCTCCAGCGGCCCCTTAACGTCAGCCATTTTGAATGTTTTGATTATTTTGATTTATTATGTTCGGTTTATCGTTTGTCAAAATTTTGTGGGATTTTTTGCACAATTTTGATAATGCGATATTAATTTTAACGTTTAAAGGCACAAACGTTTGAATGTTAATTTGATTGTAATTTAATTAAAAAACGGGCCCCTTAACCTACGTCACGTAGTCATGTGACACGTACTGAGGCTCATGGGAAATTTTCAACTTTTCCATACCTGTGTAAATCTACCTTGAAAAAAGGTTAAGCTTTTCTAAACTTTACCACTAAAAAAGGTTAAAACTTAAGGTTAAACTCTAAGGAGGAGCGGTTAACCGTCGCTTCTCACAGGATGTCGAAAGTCGATTATTTTCAGCCGATGACAGATGCTATTAGTGGCACGTCACAAAAAAGCGATCTATATCGATTTTTTCGCATTGGTAGCATTGAAAGAGGTTACGCCAATGTTATTGTTCGGATCCAATTCGATATAATGGAGAATCCCTGTAATGAGGTCGCCACTAATAGCGTCTGTATAGGTAAGGTGTAAGTAATTGAAGCGCAGTGTCATGATCTGTATCGGTGGGATATTTTGGTATAAAACAGCAGCTGTAGTGGTGACGACTGCCAAGAAAAGGTTGTTTTGAGGAACTTGTGAAGAAGAAAATTACTCGTAAAAAAATTGATACGATGCAGAACCAGTAAGTTTTCACTTTTATGTCTAGAAAAATCGGGAATTTCCTAGAATTATGTAGCGATTTTTTACGTAAAAAGCCACAATTACAACCGAACAAGCTCATATTCTCAGATTTTACGGGAGAGAAAAAACGTTCACTCAATGAACAGAGAGTGAGATGAACGTTGGCGATAAGGTGATTTTAATGATCTTATGAGTTTGTGGAGTGAGCTTTAACCAATGTTGACAATCTGCTTCATTTTCATTACTTTTTCGGTGGAAATTAAATTTTGCCTTTCAGAGTTTTCCACGATATACCTGAAATAACTATTCTTGTCTCATACATTCAATGTTTCCAAGAGTGTTTGGTGTGAGGAATGGTCAATTTTGACGATCCTGCATAGGGTGCATTGAATTTATAGGCAAATATAGTTTTGGACGCTAACAAAAAAGGTTCAAAAAGTAAAATAAAATACAAAAATATCAACGAATAAGGTTACTCAATGCTCGTGAAAAAGTTTGGAATAAGTTATGACAATCTTGCTGTGTTCAAATTGTCTAGGTTCTTGCGTGAAAAAGTGATCTTTGTTTCGAAATATGCTCAAAAATCCAATTTTTGAAGTTTTTGCGTAAATTCGACACAAACCATGGAAGTCCAACTACAAGAGAGTTTTCCGCAAAAACTCTCCTCTAAAATTTTTGGACCGGGCATTAATAGGCTTTAATATCCAGAGATTCACTCGGAAAACAGGTTTTTTTTTTTTTTTAATTTATTTTTTTTTTATTTTTATCTCCCTCGAACTCCACGTAGACACCGCGGTCCGTAACTGTCGCATTAATGTCGCCCGTCGCTGCAAGCCCGTTTCATTAAGGGAACCCGATGTTCCCCTGGTTCCTATCCCGTTACCGCCAGTGGCGTGGCGTGCTTTGCGATACATCGATTGCTATGCCATTTAAATCTATGGAGAAGAATCGATAATCAGGAGTTCGCAGCGAACACCTTAATAATCGATTCTTTACCATAGGTTTAAATGACATAGCAATCGATACATCGCAATTCACGCCACGCCACTGGTTACCGCTCATAAGCATTACGAAGATGAAGGAGACCGGGGGAGGGGGGGGGGGTTGTATTGCTGGCACAGTGTCATGCAACGCAATGCGCTCTTAGAATCAATACCTGTCGCTAAGTAATCTCCCCCCCCCCCTCCCACGTTGCGTTGGCTTTACACCGGTGCACACCGGTGAACCCCCCCTCCCCCTCCATGCTCGCGGAGGGTGAAGATCGCCTCTGTAACAACTTACCTCGGTCCTTGTCCCCCCCCCCCCGGGGGGGGGGGGGGGGTAACCTTTTTTCCTCGAGTCGAGTCTCTCTGCATACGGAGCACAGTGGATCGAGTCAATAGGAGTAGTCGGACGAAATTTGGAAACTTTAAACGCTTATAACTCCGTTTTTACAAAACTTTCAGGTCTTAAAAGTGGCTCCATTGGTTTCCTCGTGAAATTTGCTTCTGAAAGTGCCCTTGAGATGTAAAATGTGTCGAAGTAAACACCAAAAATTGCAGTTTTGGTCAAAAATTTCATGTCCGACCTCTGTAATTGACTCGATCCACTGTGCGGAAGTCTGCGGATTTTTTTTCGCTGCATCTCAAAACAATGAGTAGGTGGAACAGAGGACAAGTCGGAGCCGTGAAAGGGATTAGGGAAGCTGCGACAACCCCCTCCCCTCTCCTGCCGAGTTTTCGTCTCTTTTTAAGTTAGGAAGCATGGGTATGTCGAGCAGTTTTTTACCGAAACTGGTGAGTTACCTAAGTTTTATGACCGGGAGAGGGCGCTCGGGTATTGCGTAATGCTCTGACGCCATTCCCTTGTAGCCGCCCCCTCCTCCCTCTTACGTCGTAACGCACACTTAAGAAAAAGTTTCCTTCCTCCTCTCCGAGGTGCGTTATACGGTCTTCCATAAGTTCTCCCAAACTGAAATAAAACAAGGGACCCCCACGCAAGGTCAGAAAGCAAGCCTCGCGACACTAGGACTGAATTTGATAGGAAGGATCAAGAAGCGAATTTATTTAAAGTTCCGAACCTCTATGGGAAGTTCTGTCCCGGTTTGTCTCATCAATCACCAACACCAGTGGACACCGCGTCGTTACCAGATTCGACCAATCAGATCCGTTGGTTCTCGATAGGTCGAACCTTTTTTAGAACCACCTCGCGAAGTGGTACCAAAATCACGCACCAACGTTGCGATTCGTTAGTCACCGAATCGGAAGTTCCGAACTTAAATGAAATGGCAGCTCGGATGTTCGGGTACAAAAGTAGTACCGAACCTCTAAATAAAATTCGCTTAAATTCACATCCAGATTAAACCGGGAAGTATAGAGTTTTTAAGTTTTAAATCCCTCCATAATGGTAGACCAGTATGCACTGGAAAAAAAACACATGATCTGGAGTCTAGACTCTTAAAAACATCGACAAGAAAAAAATACTCTTGATTCAATCAGATTTTGCTTAAATCAAGAACCAAGCCTCTTAATTTGAGCGGATTTCCTTTTGATTTAAGCTTAAAGCTGATTGAATCAAGAGTCCTTTTTCTTATCAATGTTTTCAAGAGTCTGGACTCTAGATCCAATGTGTTTTTTTCCAGTGTGTAATGAAAGCAATCTCAGGAAATGTTTCTACCCGATTCTACGCGTGGAAATTCAGGAAATTTTGATTATCTTGATCGGGGAATTTTCCTCCCCGAGTCTGCGTGTACCCTGTACCAATTTTGAGATCAGTTTGCAATACTTCATCAAACAAATGAGCCCGGTATCCAGGGCTGATTCACCAGCCGCCGAACCGCTGACTGACGTGGATAATACCGCCGTGCTAAGGAAGAACGCCGTATGAACATTCGAGAGTTGCCAAATTTCCTTCGATAAAATGTCTATTTTTTAGGAAAATTATAAATATTTGTCCTTTAAATTTTCAGAGTCTTTAGGTAAAATTGCGAACTAAATTATCCGAAAAATTGGGAGGAAAATATTCATAAATTTACCAGAAAATTCGCGTTTTATCAAAGGAAATTTGGCAAACGCCTGAAGGTTCATACGGCGTTTTTTCTTAGGACGGCAGAATACCCGACTCAGTTTCACCTTTCAATAAAGCGTTACGTAAGAGAGGTTCCGCTTTGCATTGCCAATGAAGTACAAGACGCAGTGAGAAGGGGGGGGGGGGGATGGAGAAGTGCGGTGAGAATGCCGTACTTGAACGCCCTTCCTGCGAAATTTGAGCACGCCGTGAGAGTAAATACGGTAAAACTTGCAACTTTGACCGAACATCGCTCATGGCCGAAATATTGTCGGTTTTCGCGGTTAACCACGGAATCAATGGTCAGCATATCCTCCAGAGTCAATTAAAATTTGCATGTAAGATTTTTTTTGTCTCCTTCTACCGGGCGCAAGTAGAGGCCAACCAACCGCTCATGAAAACTCCATGCCCTACGTGTTTCACAGCGCGCGCTAAACGTTTATCATGACAGTCTCTGCGATATAAAAATCTGGCAACCTCAATCTTGACGCTTTGGCTCAGCAATAGCAAATTGCTCACAGTTTGAACAACACATGGTGGGAAATGAACATTGCTCGATTGAGAAGATTGCTGAAACCGTTGTAGTGCGCGATTCGACTCACGTAGAGCTTTGAGTTTCTTGTGAGCAGGCAGTTCAAATTCCTCGTGACCATTGTGAAGTAAAAACGTGAATATCTTCGTTAGGAGTTGGTTTCAGTCATTTTCGTTGCGCGAATCGTTTTCTGTGTGAAATTTTGGATAAAAAACATGTATCAGAATCCTTTAATTCGTACCTTGTGTAGTGGTCCATTGATGTATTTCCATAGGATTAAATGGAGAAAAGGCAATGTTGCCAATTTTCTGTATCCATCAGTGTGCTGTTCAACCTTTTTCGGTGATTGGAAGCCACTCAGGGATTTTTTTTTTTAAAGCTTACGCTTACATTTCGAAGCAGAAGTTGCATTTAGTTCAGGGCGCGAGTACTCTGGAAAGTCCCGTTATTTGTTTTCTTGCCAATCCCGAGCTGCCCGGTTAACGGCGGCAGCGGGGTCCGGCTTTTAGGCCACGCTATGCAGAACCGGGCAAAAACGACTCCCGTAGAAGACCGACTTCGCCTCAAAAGGCAAAGGCTGTCGGCGGCTTATTACGCCCGCCGCAAATGCCGTGGCGTGTTGCATTTGCACCTCGTCCTTCGCAACAACTGGGCGTTGCCTCGACGCATTTTCGATATCGAAATCTCCGCGTCTTAGCCAACCCTCCGAGAGAGAATATCCGAAAAGATAGCTTCTCGAACTATATTTAGACGACACTGTCCCGAGGATTAGAGCGGGTTAGTCTAATCCCGACTCTTATATCGCTCTGCCGAGGATAAAAACCGTATGAGCCTTTGGACGCTGCCACACTGAAAAAAAATCTCTGTGTATTTACTAAGAAAAGGGTAAAATTACCAAGAATTCAGGGTTGTATTTGGTCCCAGTTTTCTCTTGGTAAAATTACCATTTATGAAGTTGGTAATTTTACCGAGAAATCTCAGTAAAATTATTGAACTTTCTCGGTAATTTTACTGGACCTTGGTAAAAACGCCAATATTTTTTATCGACTATGGTAGAATTACCGAGATAAAATGGCAAAGTTACCGGGAATTGATTACCAATAGTAGTGGTATTCTTACCTAAAAAAAACAGTAAAAATGCCGGTTTTTAGGTAAGCTTACTAGTCTGTCTTGGTCAAACTACCAATACTTGGTAAAAAAATGAGATGGTAAAGGTACCAACGGACCTTGGTAAAAACGCCGAGAATTTATTTTCAGTGCAACTTCCTTCCGATAAAAGATTAATTTCTGGAAGAGGTGGGAATATTCAGGGTGTCTACAAGTCCGGAAATGGTACCGATTTTTTAAGGGCGGTCCGGAAGTAATGAAAAAGTGCGGATTTTCCTCCAAAGGTCCGGAACTTTTTCCATTTTTTGTCATTTTTGTCGCACTGTAACCATGAAATTAAAATTTCTGAAATTTTTCAATTTTCATCAAATGGAGGTACTGAAAAAGTACTGAATTTTTCTATTGAGGAGGGACTGAATTTCTTGGGAATGTACTGTAAAAGTACTGATTTTTGACCAGCCTGTCTCGGCAGACACCCTGATGTTGTACCTTGAAATATTCAAATAGTTTAAATGAAATTGGGAATGAAATTCTCCAAAAAATCGGAAGAAAAGTATTTATTAGTTTCCTTGATAATACGTATTACATACAAGGAAATGTAGCAACGACTAAAGTTTCATACGGCGTTCTTCCGTAGTAGGGCAGAGTGCCGATTTGCTGATGAAATAAGCCACCGATGAGCCGATGCGATTATGATCGTTTGGATGCTGTCCAAGTTCTTCAGGTAAAACATTGATGGATAAGTTGTAAAAATTTCGAGCTCAATTTTTCCGAGAATTCTCTTTGCAGCCTTAAGTATCCAATGTATCTGAAACTTTAAAGAGCAAATTTCCACAACTTTCCTCCAATCTCTCATTCACATTTTTTATCAGAGATAACTTTTAGATGAGTGTGATTCACCAACGCTTCGGTGAGCATTCGACAACTGGTGTGAATACCACAAGGTTACATATTCTAGTGGTTCAAGCTATCGAAAAGTGAATCATTGTACTGTTTTCTCTCCTAGTCCTATCTCGCCGAGTTTTTGTCCAAGTGGGTTTTCCTGGCATGATATTTTACGAGGCAGTGTTCTCGTCTATGACAGTATTTTGTGCATGCCCCTGCAACTACTCGGTCAGGAACCTTTTGGTAGTCTCCCTTTCGAATTCAGTCCCACCAGTTGCCGTTAATTTAAATTATAAATTCATTTGTAGGATAAAACACTATCATAAACCAACGCCGATTGTTAGAGAAATGTATGAATAACCTCGAGCTTCTTAAAAGTTCAAGTGAATCAAACATTTGGATAAAAAGAAGAGAATAACTTGCATTTTTTATTAGTGCAGTTCCAGTGAAGAATAACAAAAGCAAATCTTTCTTTAACTCTTCATGATTAAATATCAGGTTATGATTGAAATGATTTCATGCCCGGAAATGTAATGAGCATATGTATAGCTTTAACCTTGAATACTAAATAAAGGATATGGGTTTATGTAATTGAAAAGAGAAAAAAATCATTCATACCACCCGATGCTGCTAAGATTGTATAATTTTTTAATAGCAAAGTAAGCAACTTGCTCTTAGGTAATTACCTCCTCCGCATATTCATCTAATCCATCTAGTCCAAAACCAGTCAACATCATTCCTTGAAAACTTCCTGGATTTTTCTTCTCTGTTGGCAGAATACTCTGTATGGATTTCAAACTATGAAGTTGGCTTGTCTTTCCTCAAAAAAATGAAATATGATTAGAAATTTAGAAACATCGCAATCAAGAAACTTTGTTTCTCACTGTGGGAATCAATATGTTGTTTCTAAAATGAGCCAGAAATTCTTGTTCCTAATTGAAAAATGCCGAACGAACGCGTGACGTAATCTACGAATGTTATTCCCAGAGGTGAAAATAGTATAGGCGTTGAACTTCGTCTTTTATTTAATATTGTAACGCATTGAGAGGGTTTTTTGGGCAGGGGCTGTACCTTTGAAGAGACTGCGGGAGGGGGGGGGGGGGTCAAATGTTTTAGAATCAAAAAATTATTATTTATAGATCCCAAAACTCGATTCCGAAAGTATTCGCGTTTAACTTTGGAGCATTCTATTTATTATTCTATCATGCTAAGGAAGAACGCCGTAGGTATATGAGCCATCAGACATTGCCAAATTTCCCTCGAAAAACAACACATTTTCAGAAAAATTTGCGACTATTTCTCCTCCAATTTTTCGGAGGATTTTTTTCGAAATTTCATCTAAAAATTCCGAAAATTTGAAGGAAAAATATTCTCAACTTTCTTCAAAAAAAGCTATTTTCCGAGAGAAAATTTTGCAACATTTGAATGCTCATACGGCGTTTTGCCTTAGCAAAGTAGTATTGTCTTAAGTCTATGAGCATGGAGTCACGAGTTCCCGCTCGGGTTTGTCAAACCCGCGCGGTTAAAATTACAGCCCGGGATATCTGGATATCTATAATTCCGAGCTTTAATGAAAGCGTGGCGTGGCGCGGCGTCGAGCAGCGCCGTAATCAAATAAAATGTAAGCGCATCATGCGATTTCCCTCAACTCGCGGCTCTACAATGTTAACATGCGCCGGGCCGGCGAACCGTGCTCGCTAGCTCGTGAGCCCCGACGCGCACCCCAAGCCCACGTTCCCAGGCTCGTGCGAGTCCGGCCACCGCTGATCGGTCGTTCATAAAGAAATTATTAAGCTACGCTTCTATGGGCAGTACGCGACGCGCCGTTCGCCGCGACAACCCAACTGAGCGCCTAAATGCATGGTGTCTACACTAAAAAAAAATTAAAAAAATAAAAAGTAGAATACTTAATAAAATATAAAATTAAAATAAAATATAAAACAATTAATAAAATATAAAAAATAAAAATAAAAAATAGTGAAAAATAACTAAAAATAAAAAAAATAATTACAAATAAATAAAAAATATAATAAATCAATTAAAAAGTAAAATAAATAATAAAAAAAAGCATTTTGGTAAAACCGAACAGTTAACGTGATCAGGAACCTAATTTTGTTCGTATCCACGTCTGCCGAACCGAATTTCAGGAATTCGGTCACCTCAACGAAATTGTTCAGTTTTACAGACCGGAATAACTTGGTTGTGCGTAGATTCCATAGCATATCACCGGAACTGTTCGGTTTTACCAATTTTTTTTCAGCGTAGGACCTGAAAAACCCGAGAGAAGAACCGAACGTCATTGCTTTTTTGGCCTGTCTTTTGTCGCTGAAAAGGAGGTCCGCGGATTTGCAATAAGGAACTACTTTTCTGGCTCGCTTTAGAAACAACATATGTGCTATCAGATTTCCCGCACAGATAGGCAATTTTATGGATGAGCCTGGAATGTTAGTTTCGTTTTTGAACATACAGTCGAAATCATTGCACCCAGTCGCGCGGTTTACTCGGCGTAGCCCGCGCCCAATGGAACCGTGGCTTCACGCAGCTCTCGTGGTCGTAGTAATTAATGACAAGGCAGGAGCCCGTCTTCGTGATCAAAACCTCACGTGTCCGTTCTTTCGTGAACCCCAATATGTGGGTGTTCTTGTGGACTTCAGGTCTCGTCGTAGAATGGAGTCGTCAGGTTTCAAGAGCGACCGATTCGAGTAATTCACTCGCGCCAACCAAGCCTGCACCTCCCTCTCGCTGCCCCTCCCACGGGGGAATTTAGAATGGGGTCGTGCGTGAAAAAGTTCAGCGATGAAGTCGTTGCCGTCGACAAGGACGACCAAGTCGTGGCACATACATCGCTCTTCGTTCCGGTATGCGGGTCGGAGTCTAGGGGATGAAACTGTGAGTCGAATGCAGCGGCGCACAGTGGATCGAGTCAGTGGGAGAGGTAGGACAAAATTTGGAAACTTTTAAAGCTTATAACTCCGTTTCAAAAAATTTTAAGGTTTTAAAAGTGGTTGCATTAGTTTCCTCGTGAAATAGTCTTCTAGAAGCACTCCTTAAATATAAAATGTGACGATATAAACATCAAAATTTGCAGTTTCAGTCAGAAATTTTTTGTCCGACCTCTCTGATTGAATCGATCCATTGTGAAGCGTCAACCTGGTGCATGTGAGGCGTATGGAGGAAGAAAAGAGGGCGGTCACATTTCGGGCATCTTGGCCGTTGTCGATGACGTATTGGTCGGCACGGGCAGTTTCTTCATAGATTTTCTTTGAAATGGCGTCGTTTACTGAAAAAGTCATTTCCTTATAATGTATTTGAAATGATATATTAAGTTGATCTAATGGAGATGCTGCATGTGTAAGGAATTTGCGGTTTGACTATTGATTCTTATGTAAAAGTTCACGAGAAACACGATGGTGCCACTGGTTTTCTCTGAAATTAACTCCCAAGCTCAAAAAAAGCTCTCAAGTTAAGGCAAAAATGGAGGGGATATCTCACGCTATCCTGAGAGTCCACGTCCACATCAAGACAAACTCTCCATACAAAGATAGGGAGCAAATACATTGACAGGGTTGCCGTGATTTCAGTCTATGAGTCCCCAAATAAGGTGGCAGCCCTACTAATGTATTTGCTCCCTATCTTTGCATGGAGAGTTTGTCTTGATGTGGACGTGGACTCTCAGGATAGCGTGGGATATCCCCCCCATTTTTGCCTCAACTTGAGAGCTTTTTTTGAGCTTGGGAGTTAATTTCAGAGAAAACCAGTGGCACCATCGTGTTTCTCGCGAACTTTTACATAAGAATCAACAGTCAAATCGCAAATTCCTCACACATGCAACATTTCCATTCTGGAAGAAAATATTCCCAATTTTCTCAGTAAAATCTGTTTTTATTTAAGGAAATCTGGCAACGTCTAAAGGCTTATACGGCGTTCTTCCTTAGCACACGGCAGTAATGCACAGGCGTAAGGGGCAGATGCGGAAATGAACCACCCGCAAGGGGGGGGGGGGGGGTTGTGGGATACCCTCGGTGACTTATAGCTTTAAACTGTAAGTCACAGAAGATTCGCCCCTTTCTCTCACCTGGGACGGTTTCGGCGGAAGCGTAAGTTTGCACTGCGGTAATTGTTACGGCGCGAGCAGCACGCACCGCAAACACGCTCGCTAAGCGCATTGTAAACAAAACACCTCAGTGCAAATATGACAGAATCATTTTTTCAAGCTGTTCCCCATTCACGCGGTGTCGCTTTTACACTCCGTAGCGTGGCTTTGGGAAGGAGTGTAACCCTATCGAACGGCGGAGAGGGTTTGGTCTCTGTAAAGAGCATGCAGGGCAAAAGCACTAAACCAACTATCACAACTTGCGACGTTGCAATTTTCCTCATGTATTTCACTTTTTCGAAGGAGACATGATCATCGTTTCTGTATAAAAGTTCGTCTGGTTTCTCATCTGTCTTCAGGGTGCCTACAAGTCCGGAAATAGTTCTGATATTTTAAGGGAGGTCCGGAAAAACTGAAAAAGTGCGGAAATTCCGCGAAAAGGTCCGGAATTTTTTTAAATTTTTTGTCATTTTTGTCGCAATTTCAAAGTTTTCAATTTTTTCCAATTTCGTCAAATGGAGGTACTATAAAAGTACGGAATTTTTCTGTTGGAAGAAGTACTGAATTTCTCGAGAATGTATAGAAAAAGTACTGTAAAAGTACTTATTTTTGACCAGCCTGTTTTAGTAGACACCCTGGTCTTTCGATAATATTCTCTAAAAAAACTAGATAAAGAGAAAATAGAAGCGATTTTATGTTGCCGTGCTAAGGAAAACCGCCGTATGAACATTCGAAAGTTGCCAAATTTTTCCGGGTAAAACATGTATTATTCAGGGAAAATATGCATATTTTTCCGTGATATTTTCAAATATTTTACATCAAATTGCGAACAAAATTATCTGAAAAATTCGAAAATAAATATTCAAAATTTTTCCAGTAAATTCGGTTGTTAGTAAAGGGAATCTGGCAACGTCTAAAGGCTCATACGGTGTTTTTTCTTAGCATGGCAGCATGTGTAGAAGCGGGTGGTTGCAGTGGACAAAGAAGGTACAAAAAGTAATAAACTAACTGATGGCAACCTACGCGGGGTCCCTTTACAAATAGCCTTTATTATTTCCCCCCGTAGTTTTTAAGAACCACGCATTTCAACTAATAGGATCGGTCTACTTTCGCTTATTCACTGGAAAAAAAACACACATTGGATCTATAGTCCAGACTCTTAAAAACATCGATAAGAAAAAGTACTCTTGATTCAATCGGATTTTTGCTTAAATCAAGAATCAAGCCTCTTAATTTGAGTGGATTTCCTTTTGATTTAAGCAAAAATCGGATTGAATCAAGAGTACTTTTTCTTGTCGATGTTTTTAAGAGTCTGGACTCTAGATCCAATGTGTTTTTTTTTTCTAGTGCAACCTACGCGAGACCCCTTTACAAATAGCCTATATTATTCCCCCCCGTAATGTTTAAGAACCTCGCGTGTCGACGGATAGGATCGGTCTACTTTCGCTTATTCTATTGCTTCGTCTATCAATATCAATAATCAGCTCGATGTACAACAGCGAATCCATCAGCAGAAGAAGACGAAACGGTCATGATTAAAGTACAGACGTGGTAATAATATTCCGCGAATGAAGGACGGCACTCTATTGATTATGATAGTGAGCCCTGAATCAGAAGCGTAGCCGCCTCGGAAAGTTTCTTCGGGGGGGATTCAAATGCCGCTCCTCAAAAGAAGTCGCGTACGATTCACCACCGCGCCGCACTCCGCGTTACGTGCTATCCCTTTGAATAGTTGAGATAACTACGGCCCGGGGCGCGGGCAAGGGACGGGGCACCCAGTCAAAGCATTTCAGAGATTTATTAATTGGATTTATATTCTTACACGTATACTGGTTCTGCTTCGGCGAGACCACTCATCGAAACGCCAATTATTTCTCGCTTGATCTCCTAATCAGATCATCCCTTTCAACCGCCCCCCCCCCCTCCCAGCACTTCGCCGGCTCCAGGGCCCCCTCCCCCTTCCTCTTGACGTGACCCGCGATGAGCAAGTCCGGCGCCTTTAACGGCTTTCTTATTCGATTGCAACGCGACATTGCCATTTTAGGCGAGAGGGGCTGTTGAGAAGGGTAAAATTTACTTGAAAGTTTGAAATGTATTTCTTAATGGAGTTTTGACTGGATCTGTAAAAAGGGACCTTATTATCCTTGATTTCGAGAAAATTTGCCTTAACCTTTTGCAAGTGCATGGAGGTGAGGAAGGAAACTTGGAAATTTGGAGATTTGCCGCAATTTTGACCCTGGGAGCTCTGATATTGCCAAAGATCTCGAACGCTGAAGTTCCGAAACGGAAATTCTTAGGCCGAAGAAAAACGTGGTTTAAGTTTTTGCAAGAAGTCGAAAAAATAACATTACCCGGAAAGTGCGACCACTTTTCAAGATCCGGTCACAATTTTTCCGGAACTTTTGAGATTTTTCTGAATTTTTCCTGGAACTTTTATAATCCCGAAATATCCCGGATCTTTTGCATTTTCCGGAACTTTCTAGGAACTTATGAAAAAATCTACAAGGAATCTCGGAACTTTTGACGGTCATGGAGTGGGAGAGGTTGGAACAAAAAAGTTCCGAATCCCGGAACTTTTGGAATGGGAGCACTGACTGTAGTTGTGTGTGTACGACACCAATTTCTTTAAAGTGCAACACTAAAAAGCGGCCTCAGAATTAGCAGTCGTGCGCACAACACCACCTTTTTTCAGTGTCGTGTAGAGTCATAGAGAAAAAAAAGGAGGTGTTTGCATCTTGAGGATTTGTACCCACCTACGTCATCAATGTAAACAAGACGCTCGTTGAGGGTTATGTTGACGCTGTAAAAACGGACCATAATGTCCGATTTTTTTACTTAAATCAACTCTTTATATAATTTCAAGCAGTTTTTATAGAATGACTTTTTCCCTTAAATTACACCATTTCCAAGAAAATCGACAGGATAAAAACGTCGCTGTACCCAATGACGTCATCAAAGCTATAGATACTCTATGAAAAATTCCAAGATGCCCGAAATGCAAACACCTCCTTTTTTTCTCTATGGTGTAGAGTAGGCGACTTCCACTCGAAAAATGGCAACGTTTCACGTCGAGGGCGGTACCACCTATCGCACCCGTCGTTAGAATTTGCGATCCGCAATTCGCGAAATTAAATTCAACCCTTCGTAACGGGGGAAAAAAAGGATTCCCTCCGAAGCGATGGAAAAAATTAATTATAAATTAAAAGTACTTGCCGCGCCGTTTTCTCGAACGTCCTGCGGTCGACTCCTCTTTCTCTCCCCTCCTCCACCGTCCACCCTTCACCCGCAAAGAGCGGACAATTGCGGAATTCCACCCGACTTGAAAAAATCAAATCACGGAGTCTTTAATTTTCGAACTAGTGGCGATTCTCGTAAGTTGGTTACTTGGCCTCGTTCATTTAAATGCATGTAAAACAATCGCTATTTTATCGATACAATCGGCTATTCACTCAGAATCGATTATTTGTAATGGATGTCGCCAATCGGCGAGAAGCGCTCTTGTTTTGAACCAGCCCGACCAGCACAGATCGAACCGTTTAGTTCCGAAAAGGCCCGGGCCGTATTCGCATTTGAATTTTGGTTTCTCTTGTTCACCACGACTGATGACAAAAACCGGAGCTGATTTTAAGAATCGGATTTCTTGAAGTTCATTTGAGACCGATCTCGGTTGAGGGCGTAAGAAGAGGACGAGCAATTAGGTTAGCAATTCTAACCCAACTTGCCTACTTTCGCGCTCACCACCCTGCTCATCCTGAAATTCACCTGTCATCATCAGGCGAATTTTACTTGATTTTTTTCTCCACGGGTTGCTCATCAATCATCATTACGCGAAAAATAACGTCGACTTCAAAATTCAACTTTTCCCCAATTCGATTACGTCCCCCTCCGGCCACCCGTCGGCCTTGCGACGTTCAAAAATTTTCGCTGCCATTTCATTTTTTTAAAAAGAAATTGTTCAACGAAGGTGTCCGCAAATGTCACCGAAGTTTCTTCGTGCTGCCGATGAAATCAGTGAAATTTTCAAACAGGTATATATTCATGAAGTCGTTCCTACAGCGCACTCTGACGTTTTGCGACACACAAACGCCACATATGTCTATCTTCCCATAAGTTATCGGGCGACTGACACCACAATATCTCTTCGCCAACAACTTGGTAGCTTCTTATCGATGTTACGGTGAGTCGTCATCTTGTTTGTTTATTCACGGCCGTAAGAGCATCGTGAAGCCTTTAAACTCGTTGACCAATCAAAAAGCCTCACAGTTTTCCTGCAGTAAAAAGACACGAATGCCAATACTCTGTCTATTAGGCCTTGTCTCCACGAGCCGTTTCACGAGATTAGTCCCAGGGAAAAATCCCACTTACGAAGTTGGGAAAAATATTGAGTTAATCAATATTTTTCCCAGTACCAAGTATGGTACTTGTACCCCTAGGACCCACTGAGAGAAGAAGAAGAAGAAGAAGTGAAAACGAACTGTGCGATATTTTATTCATTACTACATTGTTAATGTTTGTTTAGTCAAAATAATGTGTCTAATTGTCAATTGAGTGCAATTATTATTTTAATCCCGGTCAAATACTCGACTTTAACTAATTTATCTTCCCGCGCAAATTAGTCGCAGGACTGCAAAGAGCCCCGTCCCGTGGAGACGGTAACTGGGGAAAATCCCAGAAGTTTCATTCCTGCGATTCAAACTTGGGACAAATCCCATGGAAACGTCCCGTGGAGACAAGGCCTTAAGGTACTCTATTTCAAACAAAGTCAACCAACATTCTCTCTGTAAAAAAATAAAATGGCGGCGGAAATTTTGAAACTTCGCATGGGGCTTGCGATACTTTGGCCGGAAGGTGACGATGTATTGGATCTGGTCGAGGTCGGGGCAAACGTTATCGAGTGCGCGCTCCTTGAGAGAGTAGAACGGCAGCGGCAGCGTACGCGTTGACCACGGAGCGTGCGGGAGCAGCGAGGGCACCCCCGGGGGGAGGGGAGGGGGGGAGAAAGAACGTTGGGAGCCGAACCCCATTTTATTGAATGAAAGTTGCGCGCGCACCCCCAGCCGTCCGCCTCCGCTCGCTGGTGGAGGCTCCTTCCCTCGCTGGTGACCGTACTCGTGGCGCCCGACGCGCGCTCCCCTGTGCCCTGGATTCCCACCGCACCGATTCAGGGCCTCTCGCTCGTGCGTCATCCCAACCGACGGATCCCGCTCATCCATGCCGATAGATCCCATTCGATACATTCAACGGGTGAGATTGTATCAATATCGATTGGTTCAATTTCAATACATGCACTGGAAAAAAAAACACATTGGATCTAGATTCCAGACTCTTGAAAACAATTACGAGGGTCATCCAAAAAGTAAGGTTCCCTACCTTGTATCTTTCAAACGAAAAGAGATAAATCAAATCGGTAAAAGAGACATTATTAGGCATACTCTAAGCTTTAAAACAAGCTCAAGTTTTTGAAAATCGGTTGAAGGGTTTCCGAGAAAACTTAATTTTACTGAGACAACCTCCTGTCGCCGCGTGCCCACCTCCGGGGTCAGGATGCGCGGAAAGTCGATTATCTCAGACTCGGGTTATCGCCTCTAAACATCAAATCAAAAAGGACTTTGAAAGTTTTCATTGAGTAGACTGTACCTTACTTTTTAATGTAGTCTCCGCATCTTTTTTGACATTTCTGTTATCATTACAGTAGCTTTTTGACGCCTTCCGCGTAGAAGCGCTCTCGTCTTGGCTACGAAACCAGTTATTGACAGCGATCCGCACATACAAATCAGTTGCTTTGTGTGGGGAAATTTTCCCCCAATCCTCCGAACTCTTCCAATTTAGCCTCAGGTGACTTCTCTGTTCCCGAGCTGAAAAACTTCCACGGTAGAAAGCGATTTCTAGCTGATTAAGAGGTGCAGCTCGCTGTCAATGACTGGTTTCGTAGCCAAGACGAGAGCTTCTACGCGGAAGGCGTCAAAAAGCTACTGTAATGATAACAGAAATGTCAAAAAAGATGCGGAGACTACATTAAAAAGTAAGGTACAGTCTACTCAATGAAAACTTTCAAAGTCCTTTTTGATTTGATGTTTAGAGGCGATAACCCGAGTCTGAGATAATCGACTTTCCGCGCATCCTGACCCCGGAGGTGGGCACGCGGCGACAGGAGGTTGTCTCAGTAAAATTAAGTTTTCTCGGAAACCCTTCAACCGATTTTCAAAAACTTGAGCTTGTTTTAAAGCTTAGAGTATGCCTAATAATGTCTCTTTTACCGATTTGATTTATCTCTTTTCGTTCGAAAGATACAAGGTAGGGAACCTTACTTTTTGGATGACCCTCGTACAAGAAAAATACTCTTGATTCAATCAGATTTAAGCTGAAAGCAAAAGGAAATCCATCGAATGGGTGAGATTGTATCCATATCGATTGGTTCAATACATACACTGGAAAAAAAACACATTGGATCTAGATTCCAGACTCTTGAAAACAATTACAAGAAAAAATACTCTTGATTCAATCAGATTTAAGCTGAAAGCAAAAGGAAATCCGCTCAAATTAAGAGGCTTGGTTCTTGATTTAAGCTTAAATCTGATTGAATCAAGAGTATTTTTTCTTGTCGGTGTTTTTAAGAGTCTGGACTCTAGATCCAATGTGTTTTTTTTCCAGTGTTAGTATAGCAGGGTTGCCACAGTCAGGGAAAACCGGGAAATGCCAGGGAATTCTAAAGAGTCAGAGAAACCGGGGAATGTCAGGAAAAATGACGAAAATGTCAGGGAAAATTTGTTAAATCGCCTTTAATTGCTTTCTAGAATGGGTTTGAGGTTTCAAACAACAAATGTTGCCTAAAAACTATTTTCAATTATGTCCTCTCGACCTGCTGTCATGTCCTCAATTGTCAGGAAATTTCACCAAAATGTATCTGGGAAATGTCAGGGAATTTCATTTTCCAAATTCTATGGCAACCCTGCAAAGAGTATGAAGAGACTGTGGAGCGATCCTATCGGTAGAGGAGGACGCGTGCAGTGCACAAAGGAGTTAAGTAATAGACTAACTAAGGGCAACCCATGATAGACCTTATGTCCTCTATTTTTCCCCCTTGTCTTTAAGAACCTCGAGTTTCAACCAATAGGATCATTCCGTTCTCGCTTTGTCTATCGCTTTTTCCATCAATTTCAATAATCACCTCGATATATCGGAGCGAATCCATCAGTGAATGGGAACGAAACGGTCGTGATTAGAGTACAGACGCTGACGAAAAATACATACGCAGAATTGTGGGGCCATGATTTGCACCACAATTCGTGCAAGTCGACTCACCTAGAATACCACCTTACATATCGACTTAAACTGGAGGCATTTTGAATCTCTATCCAGAGCGAGGATTGATAAAACAATAATTCGTCACCTTCCAGGCAAAGTATCACAAGCGCCATGCGACGTTTAAAAATTTCCGCCACCATTTTATTTCTTTACTGAGAAATTGTTGGTTGAATCTGTTTGGAAATTTCACTAAATTTTATCGGCAGCACAAAGAAAATTCAGTGAAATTTTCGGACAGCTTCGTTGAAAAATTTCTCTGTAAGAAAATAAAATGGCAGCGGAAATTTTTAAATGTCGCATGGCGCTTGTGATACTTTGCCTGGAAGGTGACGAATTGACCGTATCTTTGCTAAAAGGAACGATGCCTAAATAATAAAATCAAATCTCGTTTGATTTAATTCTTCGGCACATCGTTCCATTGAGCGTAAATACGTCCATTCGTTCCCCGAATGACTAAAAAGGTCGTTCCCTGAATGGGGAAAAGGTTCGAGGGTGGCCGGCCGAGAAGCGATCACGATTTCAAGGAATCACGCCGCTGCTATCGATCGCTCCGCCGCGCCGGAAGGACCCCCGGAGTCAACGCTTAAGTGAACGTATATTTCGAAAACGGAACATGGCTATCTCTATGTATTCCAAATTAATTAAAATAAGCTTAAATGCATTTCACGCTGCTTACATAATTCAATCTCGTGTTCTGTTCTATTAACAGGGATCTGCACCTCTAGTAAACGCCTCGAAACTTCCTATGAATTTTCAGCAGATTTTAGGTAACGATCTCACTTTCCAAGTCCGAATTTCGTTTGGATTTCTGTTTAAAAAATAAAACAGGAGAGGAGCTTGAGTGACATCTTATGTAGATAGGCTGATTCTGGTTGAATGTATGTGGATGGATAAGCACAGAATCAGCCTAAATACTCAAAGTTTGACCCAATTCCTTCTCATGCTTTATTTTCTAAACGAAATTCGGACTTGAAATTTTCTGAGTATACGCCTCATAATCTAGGAAGGCTGCCCAACCCTGATAAAATGGGAAACTTTAGGGAATTCAGCTGAGGACTTGAGATGAAAAGGACAAGCCCTCAGCACGGCGCGGCGGTCGACATGTAACACATATTAGCGCCTACAAGACTGCATGAATACTTCACCCATTGCGCCAAACACAGTGCGATCAGCCCGGCGCGGCGCGGTGTAGCGGCGGACGTTAAAAGTATTAAACCACATTTATGTTAGTTCTTTCAATTTTTTGGTTGATTTCTTATAATTGGAGGACCTTGTTCACACAGAGATATGTTTACGGAACTTGACTTCCGCGCAAAGTTCCGTGAACTTTTGTTAGTTGTGTTGACAGGGCTTTCGCAAAAAAATGTATTCAACACGAGTAAAGAAACGCGTCTTATGCACCCCTCCCCCTCCGGCACGTTCACTTGATGGTTTTCATTGATGTTTCAAAACGAATGAGAAGGGGGCGGCAAAATGCAGGCGGCCCATGGGCGGCAAGTAGGTAAATGCGGCCCTGCGACCTGTCGTGATCATCGTCGTGCGACTCCAGGAAGCATGGAATTTCTTCTCTAAAAATTGTCGATTTTAGAGCATTGTTTCATTTTTTGAAAGGGGGGGAGGGGATTCTCAAACCGCACCCTTGCAAATCCACTTTCCGGAAACTGCTAGTCGCCTCGGAATCCATGGTAAATAATTGAATCGATATTTGGATTGCATTTTGCAAAAAGGAACCACTAGCATTGCAATGTTGCTAAGATTGTGCAACTTATTTGTCTTGGAGGAAAAACCCGATTATCCATTAATAGTTTCAATTTTACTCGCTAAAAACTGTAAATTTAAGACGAAAATTACCGTATAAATTTCATAATTTTTCACAATTTCCGCAATTTTATTGCAAAAGATGAAGTTGCACAATCTTGGCATCATTGCAATGCTAGTGGTTCCTTTTTGCAAAATGCAATCCATTCGGACGTATTTATGCTAAAAGGAACTATGTGCAAGTGGAAAGATGGGGTGTGCTCGTGGAAGCTGGCTAAGAAACAATTTAAAAGTGAAGATAGTTCCTTTTGAGAAAATGGAAAAGCGGGATTCCAAATTAAATCAAAAGGAACTGAGGGCTAACTCGTGAGCCGTGGGCATGTGGCAAGAGCGTTGTAGACAGGGCTCATGAGTTAAAGCGTCCCGAAAACAAGCGACGAGCTCGTCGAGCCCAGTCGTCACCGCTGACGTCACTGGCGCTTTAAAATCCCCATTCATTCTTATGGTCCTCAACTAAGGAGCACACCCCATCTTTCCACTTGCACATAGTTCCATTTAGAATAAATACGTCCATTTGTCGATTGGTTTACATAAGTATAAAGGAGCAGAGCCCTGTAATATCGCTAGTGTACACTTGGTTCCTTATAAATATATTGTAACCAATGCATTCTAAATGAGGCAGCTCACGTCGATTATATTTCGATTGTCTCGCGTAGGTTCAAATGAGTGCGGCTCGGTATCGGGAGCCTTACAGGAATCGTCCAAGTGGAGGGCTCCGCGTGTCATTAATTACAGGCGTCGGCCGCGATCAGCAGATCAAAGCGTCCCTTTAATTAAAGACGAGGCTCTTTCCGTAAGGCCCCGAGTCGGAGTCGCACGGACGGGGACGGTCGGCCCGATTTCGAGGGCCGGCCAAGCGTGCGCTGCGGGTCCTTCAACTTTCCTTCCCATCGCGCTCACCGACTCGGCTCCCCGGTCTCGCCGCCGAAACTCTCAACCGACAACGAACTGTACCTCGTCACCTTCCGGCCAAAGTATCCAGAGCGCCATACGACGTTTCAAAATTTCCGCTGCCATTTTTATATTTTGCAGAGAAATGGAGATGTTGCATGTGTGAGGAATTTGCAATTTGACTGTTGATTCGTATGTAAAAGTTTGCGAGAAACACGATGGTGTTTCTGGTTTTCTCTGAAATCATCTTCCAAGCTTAAAAACAGCTCGCAAGTTGAGGCCAAAATGGAAGGGATGTACCACGCTATCCTGAGAGTCCACTTCTACATCAAAACAAACTCTCCATGCAAAGATAGGGAGCAAATACATTAGCAGTGATGCCTTGTTTGCAGTTTTAGAGTCCCCAAATAAAGTGGCAGCCCTGTCAATGTGTTTACTCCCGATCTTTGCATGGAGAGTTTGTCTTGATGTAGAGGTGGACTCTCAGAATAGCGTGGGATATCCCCTCCATTTTGGCCTCAACTTGAGAGCTTTTTTTTGAGCTTGGGAGTTAATTTAAGAGAAAACCAGTGGCCACATCGTGTTTCTCGCGAACTTTTACACAAGAATCAACAGTCAAATCGCAAATTCCTCACACATGCAACATCTCCATTGTTGGTTGAATCTGTTTGAAAATTTCACTGAATTTTATCGGCAGCACAATGGAAATTCGGTGAAATTTTCGGACAGCTTCGTCGAACAATTCCGCTGCCCAAAAGTAAAATGGCGGCGGAAATTAAACGTCGCATGGTGCTTGTGTTGTGATACTTTGGCCGGAAGGTGACGACCTTTATAGAATAGGTAGCTGGTTTTGCACGTACTCATGAAATTCTCGGAGTTAATTCGGAGTGCATTTTACAACCGCCACCATTCCAAACTCGACATAAGCATAGAAAATTTGAATAATATTCAATTGAAACATTCATTAAATGTATGAAGCAGAGCAAGGCAAGAAAAAAGAACCTATCCTTAGGAACTACACACAAGTGAAGGAATATTGTTATAGATGTGGAAAAGTTAGTAAAACTGAATGATTTCCTCTTGTAAAAAAGAATCTTATTTTAATGCGAAAACTAAAGCCGAAGGCAACTGTCATCCAAGAGAAGTGATTTCATAAACTTGTTTTTTTCGTGACTATTTCTCTGTGAGTTTTGATGCTAATGCATTATTTATAAGATGCGTACATACAATGCATTTGGAATTAACCAAAGATATTCGTGATTTTATGAGTGTCGGGTCAAATTTACGGTGAATTAGAGACTAGAGTTGTTCAGCGCTGCTGAAAGATCGATTTGAGGTCTAAACGAAACATTTTTAGTCTTTCATGCCGAGCGTTCTTTAATACTTTGCAAAATACCGCTTCTCAATTCCAAACTACACTTCGCATTATGTGCACTTGTAAAAAAACGTTTGAAATGAATCATTTCTGAAGCTTCTAAAAACGCCGGCATCAGGGACGACCTCTATCAAAACAAATCAAGTATCCCCGATATCTGGGCAAACTTCATCTTACTTTTTCTCATTTTCGCGACACTATTGAACCGAAAAAATTGCGTAAAAGATACCGCGGAGGTGTGAAAAATTACAAAGTGACAACAAAACAAGACTCTCAAATTGAGCCCACCTTGATACCACTATTCGCGCCTTGTGGATAAGTGCTTGAAGTATCATCAAAATTGAAGGCGAAATAAGACACTTGGTCTTGACATTCTCCATCAAAACGAAAGAACTATCTCCGACCGAGCATGTCTGCGGCAAAACTGCACAACCACGTAACCCACTTTGCGACGTTGCAGGTTTCCTGTCGTATTTTGATTTCCCGAAAGATGACTAACCGTGACAGACACTTAATCCCATCCTTAGGTCTTTTTAAGCGGTTTTGAGAGGGAACTTTTTGGTATTTTTAAGTGGTTTTGAGAGCGAAACTTCTTTTTATTACCGGATTTCTCACCAATTAAGGATCCTAAACGAGAATCCAAATTTGCCTTCCTGTAAATTACCCCCAAAATCGGAAAACGGCAGGAAGTTGACTATTTTCTCACGGTCTTTGGCCGGTAACTTAGAAACCGTTGATATTCTGGGTATTTATGCGGTACTCTTTCAAAAGGAGATTAAATTGCGGTTATTTTAAACTGAACCTGTAATATCTCCATTGAAAAATGTGCCCACATCAGGGCCTATCGTTCTTTATATTTCTCTTCCCGACGAGTTCGCTTTTGAACGAGTCTCGGGATGAAATCGTATGTAATTTAAATGTTTTCAGGGACTTGGTCTCTTTCTGATGAAATCATCGTCTATCTACACTGGGAAAAAAAAACACATTGGATCTAGAGTCCAGACTCTTGAAAACATTGACAAGAAAAAATACTCTCGATTCAATCGGATTTTTGCTTGAATCAAAACGAAATCCGCTTAAATTAAGAGGCTTGGTTCTTGATTTAAGCTAGATTCTGATTGTACCAAGAGTACTTTTTCTTGTTGATTTTTTTATGAGTCTGGACTCTAGATCCAATGTGTTTTTTTTCCAGTGTAGATTCTAGAAAGTGTCTTTCTGAAGGACGGTTTTTGAAGGAACGTGCTTGTCTGTTTCAGCTGAAGGCGAGATCTGTGACGACATGGCGACCAAGCACGGAGCACGGCGGAGAACTCTCCGTTTTCTGTTGGTGAAATTGGAGGGAAGGATTTCGCCTCTGGGTGTGGAGTGCTCCAAGGTCCAAGGGACGCCTCTTTTGTGAATATGTTAATTTTTTGAGGGATGTTACTGTCAATCATTCGCTTCGTTTCTACCATTGACGATTAAGCGCCTCATGATCATTTGCCATCAACTTACCCATCCCTTTTGAAAGTGAGTCCGACTGATTGGTCTGACCCAGTTGGCATTGACTAGTTGCGTGGAATTGAAATTTGAAAAAACTGTTGTGGTGATTGGATTTGGAAGATGTTTCCATTCTTTCTCATGAAAACTGTATGCAGAATCTGCGTAATAATGAATTTGCATGAAACCTCTTCAAAAATTAACATCGATGAAGTTATGAAATACTCATTAAGTGTGCGGTAGTATCTCTAATTCTAGTAATTCAAGAGTTTTTCCAGCGTAAAATTTAAGAGGCTTGTAACTTTTATTTTTTAAAAAAGTCAATGCGACTCGCTGCTAGGAATATATGAAGCAAGTTCTTTGATTCGGTCTGTGTGACGAGGTCAGTCTGGCTCACTCCAACCAGGGATAAGTTTCCACAAAATCAATTGGCTTCTCATCCAGTGCGGTACCAATGTTTGCCATTTATTGTACATACTATTAACGTACACTCCTACATAGCCTCCTCTTTTCTATTTGTAAATGTACTTTTTTAAGCCGTCAATTTTTAATCCTAGAGTAAGTACCACCTAGTCAAATTATATTTTTATTTACCTTTTTCCTCTCAAATCTCTCAGCCCTCCGTTCGGCTGGTTCGCATCGCTTCAAGCCATCAAAGAGTGATAAATGATGTGATTCTCGTGTATTTTTAACCTCATCCGAAAAAGTCTCATAGAAATTTTCAAGAAATTAGTGGAAAGAAGGAGTTTTCTGCGAAACAAAACCACCTGTAAAAATTTTACTTATTATGAGAGTAAATGAATGGGATTTCACTTTCCCGAATATGATGTTCTTCTCAACGCCCTGGGCACAGACACTCTGACCAAAACGCTCTATTTTCCAGCAAATATGGAAAGGGTACATGGTTATTTAATGGTATATAGCTTGCATAAAAATTCAAGTTGCTCTTTTTTCTCAGGTACCTAGGTATTCTTTTTTTAGGACTCCCAATATAGTGTTAAAGCTGACTGATATTTTCTTATGAGCCTCAAACAGTATGCTTATGATGGGGTAAGTCAGTGTGAAAGCGTCAGATGAAGTAAGACAACCATCAAATGCAGTTTTTATGTACTTTCCTTACTTGTTCTTTTTTATTTAATTTTTTTCTTTAATATGCGAACAGTGTTTCAATTCATCCAAAAAATTGGAACATTTCTGGTTCTGATTTTGAACCAAGAATTGAAGAGGAAAAATGATGAGGCAAAAGAAGGAGGTCAACGCACTATGGCGGAAGGAAACAACTCATTTCTAAATATCAATTAACATAGGAAAACGCTGGTTATATCAGATGAAACTTTTTGTTTTTTAAAACTATCAAAGCAACTTAAAACAGATTAGAGGAGAATCGAAAAAAAAGTGTGGATTTTTCTGTTCACAGTTAAATTTTCCTTTGTATCAGGTGCTGTCAAATTTATCGAGTAATGTTTTAGTGTTCTTTTAAATCATCATCAGCTATGATTCGCTTATCTCGATTTTTTTCATTTATCTATTATGTTTTATTTTCTTTTTTATTTATAATTTTTTTTCTCAAATATATATTTGTTGACATTGATTCGGAGGTGTCTGAGGTTCGAATAGAAGTGCGTCCGTGGTAAAAGAATGAAGAATGATATGAAGAATGATACTCTTAACTAACAAGACTGATATTTCAAAAGTGTGCTGTCGTATGATGTTTGTAAAATTTTTCCCTGAAATCTTCGAATCAAAAAGTTAAGATTTGAAACTTGTTGAGATTCTAACTCCAGAAGTAAAGTGATTTCTCAACTTTGAAACGTTTTCTGAATACTGCATCTCTTCCTTCCAGATCAGTGTCGAGTCTGGACTGGGAAGTGAAGTTTTAAGGTTGTCCTTAATTTCGTTCTTTCATCTCCTCTGTTTTCTTAATTTCAATTTTTATAGTTACGAGCTCACACCCAGGTGTCTTTTGTTACTTAATTTTAGACGCCAACATGGGATAAAGAATAGGACATTGCCTTGAAAAGTTGTATATAAGTTATCTTACTTGTGTTGTTATATTGAACAGCATAATGTTATTATTAGAATAAAAGCTTTTGTAACATGCATGGAGAAACTTTCGAAATATGTAGTAAAACAAAGAGTTTTAAGCAGAGAAATGGACAATCTAATTATTTTTTTGAGGAAAGAAAGGGAGAAATTAAGGCATCCAACATGTAAGAGGATATTTTTGTTTACTTAATTATCCTCGTTAATCTAGTCAAATTTTCTTCGATAAATTCTTCCATAAATGATCATTGTCCAAAATCATTTTGATTCAACGACTTTCATTTTCTTCCTCTGATAAAAATGTATTATTTATTATAAAATTTCTAAATTTATTTGTATGTGTGTCATATGTACTTATTATAGTTGGTGTATTTTATACATAAGAAATTATTCTTACAAAGAAACGTTTTTTTTCTTTTCACTTTATTCTTCAATGGTCAAAAGTGTCTCTTTCGTTAAATTTATCAAGATATATTTATTTCAATGATTTTTGTAACTATGGATCTATTTATTTATTAATTTATTTATGCATTGTTTATTTCTTTACTAATTTATCTTCTACTTTATTTATTTGTTCATTTTTTTTCTTTTAATTGACTGATTTAAGTTCTCTTGTTCTCTTTAATCTTTTACTTTTCATACTACCTACCTGTTCTTCAGAGTTCAGATTCGATCAGTTCATGATGAGTTATCCTCAGATGATCCAAGGTTAGGTCAATTCTTAACAACTGGAATTTCCACTCTTCTTTAAAGTAGGGCTCTGAGTTCATTGCTTCCTAGGAAAGTAACCTTTATTGATCATTGGAGATCTTAGTCGAATCAAAGCTTTTGTGTCTCATGCTCTCTCACCAAATTTTTTCCCATAAATTAATTCATGCCATGGCAATTTCATTGAGCAACTCCAAGAGTCCATGTTACTGAAATTTGAACATCTCTAGGATGAAGCAGAAAATCTGCTGTTTTGCTCTTTGCATTTAGCGTACTAAATAAACTATTGATTATGTAGAGCATCAACATTCTTTTGTTCAGCATTAAGTTGACTCAAGTAGGTAGTTATTGTGTTTGATTTTATGAGCATTCTTAGTAAATTTTCAGATTAAAGGATACGGAACGTGTACGTATCTCACTTAGGAGTTGATTTAAGAATTCCATTCCATAGGAAATTTTGTCAAGGAACTGTGTAAGATATTCTGTGAGCTCAGACCTTGCTTTTCTGAAGACCAGTTTGTTTGACATTACTTCGATGGTGAAGCTGAAAACCATGTAAGCTATTGCAGCATATTTCACTTTTTCAATTGCATTTTATACTTTTTTTGAAGGAGAGCCGTTAATTTTGCCCGAGGAGGTGTTGAGTAATTCTTCATTCACCTTATGAAGAATTTCCAAATTTTTCAAGAAAAAATGTCGATTGATGCCTTCATGTAACAAAATAAGGCTCGAATAAAGATTCAGAGACATTGCAATCTCGGTTTTGTTGGGTCCTCCCCCCCCCCCCCTTTCAGTTCACCATGAAAGTGCGCTTGCTTACATTTTCATTTAAGTTTTCTAGAAATGAAATTAAAAAATCTATCCACATCAGTCTTTGGGGCGGATGAAGTGTCTATATAATTATTCTGGTGGTCAGAAGTTGAAATCATGTCGGAATAATGTCAAAAAAAGAAATATCCCAGTCAGGCAATGGATGGATTAGTTCAGAAAAAATCATTAAATGTGGTCAGTAAAATGTTTGAATCCACAGATGTATGTATCTGTAAGGATCAGGTATATTTTTCGAATTTTGTTTTCCTCTTTTGTCGTAGGGACTACATCTAATCCTTCTTTTTTCAGTCCTCTAAATGGTCTGAATCTCGGCTTTTTGGCCAATCAAAACTTTCTTTGAGGTGTTCTTAGATTGTCACATGTTTGAACATCTATGTGACCAAATGACAATGTGACAAATGATAACATTTTGGTTTTTAAAGTAAATGATGACAACACCAATTGGACAATTTAATTGGAAGGATTCTAACAGCATTTCACCTCGCCTAATATTCTCTCTTGTTTTCTTTTTTGAACATAGAACTTAACTACTTAATCCCTTCAAACTGATTGTGAATTTTCTCTAGATTAAGAGAAATATACTCACAAAATTTCTAGTTCTGGTGTTGCTTAGTTTTTTTGGTTTATAAATAAAACATCAGAGAAAATTAGGCTAAGTCTAATGCAGTTGGACTGATTCTGTCCTACTCGAGTGATCATTTCAACCGTCACAATTATTCTTTAAAAAATAAGCGATTTCGAATCCTGTAGTCCTTGAGTCAAAAGTGTCAATTTAGTGACCTCAAAACCAACCCTGTTTCAATAGAATAAATCTTATTCAAGAGCAGCAAACAACTTTCCGCCATTGTTTTTTTGTGTTTTACTCATAAATTAAATGCCTTCTTCCTCTCGACAAATGTTTTGACATTTTTGAGGTTTGTCTAAGGGCTATATCGTGTCCAAGAAAATTAGTGATGTGATGGTCTCATATTGATACAAACTCTTCATTTGGGCACACATTCTCTATTTTGTGATACCTATTTGTACCTTGCTATTTGCTGAAACCTATTGTTACGTATTCCATCATTTCCATCTAGCTCGTATTATTTTTCATGTTGCCAGTTGTGTATAAGGAACAGTACATTCTCTTAATTTAAATTACTGATCGGCAATGAAACCTTCTCTAGGAATAATTGATGTGAAGTACCTGGTTTGACCAATGGAAAATTACCAAAATAAATGCTGAGATGTGTCAGGATCCTACTTGCATGTTGTTATTCCAAGTATTAGAACCCCCCCCCCCCCTTCAAAAATCCAAGTGATTTATCATCTATTATCATAGCACAATTTCAATTAATGTGTCAAGAAATTTTGTAATTGGATCTATTGATTACATTTTGCCGCTTTAAGAGTCTTTAGAAACTTTGTGTCACAAGACCTTTCTTCATGTCATTTGACTACACTTCTTGTTTTCTCTGCAATGCACTTACAAAACAATCATTACATCATGAAACCGTCAATAGGTTTTTAAATCTTTTTACCTAAAATGTTACACCCAGTGCAAATAATGGGCTCAATCCCTTTCTCCCTTCTCTCCCCTCCGCCTGGGTATACAACTGCACTTCACATGGATTAAAAAGTAATCTGGAATATATTTAATAGGTATTTTCATGGTTTAATTGAGCGTTATAATTTTCCCCCTTCCTTTGAGTGCACTTCTGTTTCTTGCCGCAATAGGTAGTCCCCGACCCCCTCCCGTTTCAAAGTTGGTCATAAATAACGAGCTGGACCAAATAAGAAGGAAGTGCACTAGAACCTCTGTGAATTTCAGCTACTGAAGGTCTACTTATGTGGGTACTTAAATACTTTGAGGTCTGTATTCTATTTTCGAACTCTGCAGTCAAGGTTTGTTTCGTAAGTGATCTGAATGAGTCTAATTATGTACTGGGACTCCAGTATTCCAGTTGTATAGGGCCGACTTGTATAAAAGTAAAACTATTTTCAATTTCGATTATTAAGCTGTCCACTTTATTTCCTTCATGCTCGTGTTTAAAAAAACAGTGTAAACCCTTAATGTTTTTGGTTTATTGTCCGAATGGTAGTAATCGTTGTTATTGAACTGTGTAAATTAAACACACTTAACTGAACTAATTTGATGTTTTGTTTATACTATTTTTTGTATAGGCTGAATGTGTCAGAAATACATGTTCTAACAGTACATTTCAAAGACTTTTTCTTTCTGCCAATTGGCAAGTTCCCAACATGGAAGTAGTGCAGTAGCTCTTAACCGGTGGTCTAGGAGCTCTTTTATGATAGTTTGTGAAGCCCTTTAAGAAAATTGTTTGTATTCAAGGCGGATAAAGAATGGTGGTCGCATTTCGTACCCTTTGGACGTCACACAGTATCGGGTACATCGGGTACATGGGCCGGCCGAGGCCGGGGGAGTCGGCTCAACCTCGAATTGCATGGCAAAAGCCGTACCCTCCTGACGTCACAGTGCTTCAAGATGGCAGCCAAAATCGAAATGCGACCACCATTCTTTATCTGCCTTGGTTTGTATTTTCCAATTTTTCATCCCAACAATATTTTATGTTCGATTGGAAAATACATCGTTTTTTTTTTTAATTATTGCTATCGAACAGAGAAATGATTAATCATACCTAACCCTCAATGAATGAATGAGATTAAAATTTTATTTTCACCCTCAAAATTTAAATTTTTTATTTTATTTTTTTGTATATTTTTATACTTTTCTCAAATTTTACGTGTAGCAAAGAAAATAGAAAAAGTAAGACAGAAAGTAGTAAAAGGTTGTCAGTTTTCATTGGTGATTTGCAGCTCCAGTGCAACCCAGGCAGATGGTCTGCTGCCAAAAAAGATTGAGAATACTGTTCATCTAGTAACTATTTTAGACCACAGTTATACTCCTATTTTAGAAATATTTATATGTAGTTGCTTACTTTGAATTCTCACAGATGTAATGTCCTGAAACCGAACTTGACTTCAATAAAAGTGCAAAATCAGAGAGAAAGAAACTATAAATGAGATAGATCAAAAGGACGGGCATACCAAAATGCTAGGGATGTTTGAGAAACTTTATTAATTATTTTAGAAAAATTTTTACTCCCGAGTCATGCTCACCTTCTTATCTAAATCCTATTTTTCTCAAAGAATTTTCATATTTCCATACGATTCATTCCATATCCTTTTTTTTTTTTTTTTTTTTTTTTTTTTAGTAAAGAGAGGACACCAAAATTTGGTTGGGTTCGCCAAAGATATCTTAGTTTTTTTAGAAATAAAAGTTAAACTCGCTCTTGTTCAACGAATTTGGGATATCAAAAACTAGATCAAAGAAATGGCAAAGGCATCATTTCACTCAGACCTGAGAGTAGAGGGAGAGACGGAATTCTCCCCCTAAAAAAGGTTAATAGTCAATGAGTAATCTTGGTATATTCGGCAAACAGAGCTACGAAATGGAATAATTTTCCATTTCAACGATCCTACCCTTAATTATTTTTCGGATGTTTATAGACCATTCTCAATGAACAGAAAAGAGAAAAGTCCATATTTCTTTTGAATGGAGGTACCTACGTAACCACCCTTTCTCCCAGTCTCCTCTCGACGGATGCAAAATCTCCGAGTTGTTCAGTCAAATCTGTTTGACATACCGAACACTGCGAGCCAACGCGAACAAAACAGTCACCTACTTTGCCGGACCCCGTATGAGCGTTCAAATATTTCCAATTATTATCTCATGAAATATTTATTCCCTTAAAGAATAATTATGGGCCTTTTATTCCTCCGACATTTTCAGTATCCACAATAGATCAAAGTGCGGAAGAAACGGAAGAGTTTAAAAGAAAATGTTCCCTAGTTCGTCCGAAAATTCGACTTTAACCAAAAAAAATTGGCAACGTCTGAGCGGAACGCACGGTGTTTACTTAATGTACTAGCCTAATAACACAGAGCGGCGCGCGGCGCGGCGCGGCATGCTGCCGACGTGAAACGCGCATTGGCGCCTACAAACCTACAGGGATACTTCAAGCATTGCGCTTGTTGGCACCAACGACTATTGCCAAACCACCCTTAAAATACCGGTGAAACGTATCCGGTAAGATATCTTACTAGCTGTTGCCTCAACCAGTTCGCCCGCTATAAAATTGCGTAAGCAAAGAGAATGGCTTGAAAGCCGCAAAAGTTGCTCGCGTCAGTTGCTCCGTTCCTTCAATATATGCTGAATCATAGAGAAAAAAAAGGAATGTTTGCATTTCGGGCATCTTGGAATTTTTTGATGACTTGATGACGTAGGTGGGTACAGCTGGGTACAGCGACGTCCCCTTCACGCTGTACCCACCTACGTCATCAAGTCATCAAAAAATTCCAAGATGCCCGAAATGCAAACACCTCCTTTTTTTTCTCTATGATGCTGAATGCACAGGTATGATTGAGGGGCTTGGAGGATAACGCGCGTAAGATGCAGAGTTCGAAAAAATCGAGGTATCAACGATTTCAAGAAAAACTAGTTTAAATGCTTGTTCAGTGAAAAATTCACACCCAAATTCCATTTTCTAAGCATCGAAAAGTCAATTTAAACTTGCTTTCCGTCCGCCATAAGTATCGATGTAATTTCGAAACTTCAAACACGTATTTTGCGAATACCTAAGCAAAAACTGCACTAATGCGCGCCTTGTCCTCCAAGCCCCTCAATCTATCTTTTTCAAGCAGCTCATAACTTCAGATGAAATGGCATTAGCTACCTTATTTTTGAGCCACTCGTGGAGGCCCCCCCCCCCCCCCCCCCAAAAAAAAGGTACTTTAAGAATGTTATCAATTCCAAGATGATCCCTAAATTTTATCAAATAATTCACTGCATTAAGTATTCCCACTTCTGAGAATGATTGTACTCCTGGCAAAAGTTACAATTTCACGCATTCCAATCGAGTTCCTTTGACTCCTTCTCTGCCACGGGCTCAAAACTGATACACGTAAAACGGATCTTCGGTAAAAATACATGCACTTGAGTGATGGACATTTCAAATGATTGAAAACGACCGTGGCGCCGAACGCGCTTTGCTTAAACAGGTTCTCGGAAAGATGGAGGAACGTTAAAAATTGAAAATAATGGCGGGACAAATATGGAATGAAGGCAGGGAGGCGTTTTGAAAGGAGCAACACGTTGCCGGACCGCACATGACAATTTTGTTCGCGCAGGCAATATGAAGGAGAAAATGTGGAATTTCGCTCTAACCTGGTTACTGTGACCGGGCCCGGAGCGGCCGGGAGACAGACGTGCCTTTTTCCGTCTAACGTTAACGTCTCGACGTTCGTGAGAGGGTATTTTCGGTCATGTTCCGCCATCGGCACGCATAACTTCTAAAATCTTGTCAAAAAGTCTTCAGCCGAAAAAACGGAAGGCCTTTTCAACAGAGGTGTTCGTAAAGAAAAAGAAAAAATCATCTTTCGTTAAAGAGAGAACCTTGGCAAAAGGCTGTTAAAATATAGCATTGTGAAACACAGCCCGGCTCTCAAGTAGCATTGATCGCGATAAGTCGCGATTTGATCGGAGAATGTATCGCAATTGTTTCGACGTCGATCTATCGCAATATTATCGGATGAAAAATTGTGATTTCATCGCATTTTGCAATAAAATCGCGATTTTATCGACGGCGATCTATCGCAAGATTATCGAACAATATTTCGTGAAAAATTGAGATAAAATTTCGATTTTATAGAGCGCGATTCTATAGAGATGAAATTACGGCAAGATTGCGGATAATCACTCAAATGTTGATGATCCCAGCGATTTCACCGCCGAAAAATTGCAAGGTAATCGCAACTTAATTTTAAAATATCGCGATTTTTCCGTTGAAAAAACTGCTGCGACGATGGGATTTCGAAATTGTCCCTATATGGCTGGCTGTGTGTATAATTTCTTATTGCCTCTATTGCCAGGGTATGAGAAAAAAGAGATATTCTAAAGCAGAGCGTAAAAAGACTACTTATAATCCAATTTTACCAGAGAAGCGGAGAGTAGGTACAAAATGTTTTTTGTCAGTCCCTGGTAAAAATTGGCGATAGGAGCTGCGTTTCAAAATACCATTGGAGTTCTTATAACCGACTGAAGAGGGCGATAGAAAATCATACAGCTGGCTGTAGAAAGTGGAAAAAATCATACGGCCGGGCTACACGAAGCGATAAAAAATTATACAGCCGGGCTATAGTTCCTATCGCCGGGCTTTACACTTTATCGTCTGGCTGTTGCTTTTTCGTCATCGGCTATAAAAGGCTATAAGAAATTGAGTAGAAATTCTAGTGCTTTCTAAATCCTTAAGTTTGTACGGAATCACCTTAATATTTACAAAACGCACATTATATTTTCCTGTACTAGATATTTTTTTTTTCATCAATTAAGATGAGAATAATCCATACAGTGTGCAAACATTTCACAGTCATGAGTTGAAAAACGCTGACTCCGCGAGATTAAATATTAGAGCCTGACACGAAGCGGAGCGGCGGCGCACCGGCGCCTACAAACCTAACAGGGATACTTCACGCATTGCGCAATGCGTGAAGTATCCCTGTTAGGTTTGCAGGCGCCAATGCGCGTTCAGCGCTGGCTGCCAGCCCGCCGTGCCGCGCCGCAGCGTACCGCGGCGCTTGAAGCAACTATTTCACACCAGAGGTATTGCACCGTATCATACGAAATTGAAGGCGCTCCAGCATATCAGGAATGTCAGGCATCCTTCAAAAGAACGGAGCTTTCCTCGCAAATTAAATCAAGATAATGCGGCCCAAAAAGAGAGCGCGTAGTCCAAAAACTCACTAAGTCCTAGCATCCGTAATTAGTAACGTTTAGCATACACTTTATCGCCAGACTATTGCTTAATCGCCATCGGCTATAAAATGCTATAAGAAATTGTGTTGCCGGCTATAGAAGCTATTGGAAATTTTACAGCCGGCTGTATATCTATGGTATTTTCGCACACAGATTCTACTGCCAATTTTTACCAGGGATGCATTTTACAATTCACGAAAACTGCTTGAAGCTCAGAATACCAATGGTAAATATACGATGTTTATAGTAAAATCCATTTGCAAAGTTTAAAAATTTCCGATTATGTTTCATTTTTTTTCACTTACCTACCCAAGCCTGGTCAAATGGACACGAGTCTTGCTAAAAACATGTCGGGTACTCCTGTCGCGCAGGGGTATTTGTCACGTACTAGCCGGCCGCGGGTGATACAGGGCCGGTACATAGGAGCTTTATTATTTGTAGGTCTACAAATAGATTATGAGGAAAGAATCAGACATCAAATTGAAAAGAAAAAATCGAGTGTCATCACGGCCGAATATTGAAGAGACGTATTCGGGCCTCTTTTTTAAGCTTCTCTCCCGAATCTGAGCGACGCTTCATTGACAGCACAGAGCGGAGCATAGCGAGTTAACTCCTCACGCCATCGCGCCTTCAATTTTACAGACGCATCACGGACATCCATCGAGTACGAATAGTTGTATCTCTGCGCCGTCAACCACGCGCGTCCTTTTCCTCGCTCGATTTACGTATTGTGATTGTTTCCGTTTCTCTTATTTGTAGTGGTGCTCCCAGGGCTACGTGAACACTACAGCCAAGGATAAGAAAGACACCATCCGGCCGCGTTTCTAAACTTTTCTCCCGAATCAGAACGAAACATAATTGGCAGCATAGAGCGGAGTATTGAGAGTAACGTTCACGCCTCGCGCCTTCAATTTTACAGATACATCACAGACGTCGATCAAGCACGAATAGTTGTATCCCTGCGCCGTCATCAAGGCGCGTTGAGCTGTCTTGTATCATTGAAAGAGGAAATTTTAGGTTAAATAATTTGGGCTGATAGAGCTCTTGTTAGAAAAGGAGGAAACATCTCGATTCCTAAATTCTGAAGACACGCAACTCAATTCCAGAGTTGCTAAATCTTCGTTCATAGTCTATTTTCAATGAAAATCCGACCAATCTACGGCTTGAAAAGTCGTGACAAAGTAAAGAAAAATCAATCAAGAGATAATAATAAGTCGTTTTTCTCTTTCAAAATAATGCAAGAGAGGAACTTTGCAACGTCGCATTTCCTCTGATCAATGCCTAGCATTTCATCTTATCAAAGTCTAGCCATTCGTTTCACACACGTCCCCGCCTCCTCATTCGTCACTGAGTGCGAAGTACGCGAATTGAAGCTATTTTCGCGCCTTGAAAACTCAAGTGAAATCACACCCCGCACTAAGGGGTCAACTTCGGTTACATGGAGAGAACTTCACTCAAATTAAACACCAATTTTTTTTTGGTTCAGGTGCCCGAAATTCTCAGCCATAGGAACCAAATTTCGGATGGGTGAACCGAAGTTCAGTTTCTGAGACTGCGAACTTCGGGTAACTGAACCAAAAACTTTTCAATCTGAAACGAATTTTTTTCCTCCGCGTGAATGTCTTGTCTATGGTAAGTCAAGTCCTAAGAATACTTCGTACCTGACTTTCCCAGAATTTCGTAGCAGGCTAGCTGTTTCCCTCGCGGCCGGCTATCTTCAGAGGCAAACAGTCAAGCACCCAGACCCCGATCGAAGTCTTTTAAATAATTCACCGCCCCCATGATACGTCCATCGTCCAATTAATGATTGGTAGTGCTGTTCTCAAGATTTCAGCCTCTATACAAAGCTCGTTGCCCGCTTGCTGAAAATGTGGGATTCAGGAAAAACCACAGCATTGTACGATTAGACCGACAAATTGAGCTCTTGAAGCTAGAGAAAAATTAAAGGTTATGAGATTTTTTTTTTTGTTCTTTTCTTTCATTTTTACTATTCATATTAGTATTTAGTACATGTTGATGGGGACCTTGAGTTTGCCGTCAAGAAAATTTCCCCTCGAATCAAGGTTTAAATCGCTAGAACATAGTGGATTTCAGCTGGATATACGTGATTTTGATTCACTGAGAACCATGTTGGGAGACGAACCACTGTGTGGGCAGATTAATAATTTAATAACTACAGGCTGCAGGATATTTTTTTCATGAAACAATTTTATGCAGGTTACATAAAAAATATTAAACATTCTCGTCACAGCACCCAAGAGAGAGATTTGTGATGCACCTGAGAAATCCTGGTAAAATGGAACTTAGTGGCCTCGTCATTGTGACATCACATGTATAGAACAAACTATCGTGCTGCCACTCTGACATCACTCTGACTTCACTCTGACATCATTTCTGAATATTCAGACGCCGATATTATGTCACTATGATGACAGAGTGTTCAACGGACATCATAGTGACATCGCTGCTATATCAAACACATAGTAGCATAGTAGATGTCATTATGCCATCAGAGTGACGTCACAATGTCCCACATCTATTAGGGACCCTTAAAGGCCTCCTCCACACGAGCGCAGTTTGGACGAATTAGTTCCGCGAACTGGGATTCCAGGAACAAGTTACGGGTGAGTTGTAACAAGTTCCTGGGACTTGTTCGCCCGAAGTTCCTCGAACCGCGCCCATGTTGACAAAACCCTTCGGTGTGTCGATAAATCCTTTAGGAGAGCGAAAAACGCGGATTTGTCGAACAAAATTCCATCGCAACGGGGGCCGGGTATTATTTCAGTTTTTTGTCTTTTTTTCTGATTTCGCACGGTTAGCATTACTCAGGAAACCGGCGCGCCCCTTGCATACCTATTTTAATTTTTGGATTTTAAGCCTCGTAACCGCCGTTGTTTACGTTTGTTTTTAAGCCCAATTCACACTATCAAACACTTCATCCAACTCTTGGATGCAACTTGTCGAATGTAAAGTTGGATAGTGTGATACTGACGAGAGAAAACGACAATTTGATGAAAAATTGGACGGAAACTTGAATGTGACGTCACATTCAACTTTTCGTTCAACTTTGCATCAAATGGCGCCGCCAATTGGATGGAAAGTTGAACGAAAAGTTGGAACAAAATCTTCCGATCGACCTGAGCCGAAGCTGTATCTTCGCGAACCGCAGGCCAATGACGATATCACACTATGCAACGGTAATTGAATCGAATTTTTTTGCGTGCAACTTTCCATCCAACTTTCCGTTCAATCAGGTCGGATAAGAAGTTTGATAGTGTGAATCGGGCTTTAGAGTTTATTTGCTTTTGCTGGAATCAATCCAGTTATTTCGCACGGAACGCTTAAAAAAAAGGGAGTCAAACATAATATCGTCACCTTCCAGGCAAAGTATCACAAGCGCCATGCGACGTTAAAAATTTTCCGCCGCCATTTTATTTTTTTACAGAGAAATTGTTCAACGAAGCTGTCCGAAAATTTCACTGGATTTTCTTTGTGCTGCTGATAAAATTTAGTGAAATTTCCAAACAGATTCAACCAACAATTTCTGAGTAAAAAAATAAAATGGCGGCGGAAATTTTTAAACGTCGCATGGCGCTTGTGATACTTCGCCTGGAAGGTGACGATATATTACTGCATGAGCTCGGATTTTTCCAGTTTGCGCTTTTCTGTTCGGCGGACGACGTTGGTTATTCACGATGCGTTGATGACGTAAAGCACGGCATGCAACACCGATATGCGCGTGCATGTCTGGAAGGACGGAATTACTTATTAATATGAGCCCAGGCTAATGGCATGCCAAAGCTTGAGGCAGCATAAACAAAATGATCCGCAGGTGCCTCCTGGCGCACGAATAATTGTGCCGGCAAAAAGGGCGCGTCGAGACTTACGACTGGTTTGGCAACGCAGTCGTAAATGAGAGGAGTTAAGAGGAGCCTCCCCCTCCTCTCCTTGCATTTTTAAGTGATCTGGGAGCTGGGTGCCCACAGATTTCAGTTAGGTTACAAAGGGATGGATCAATACAATGGAAGCTAATAACTTGTGGATTCATCCCAGAGACACATCGACGGCGAAGCTACAAAAATACGGACTTCCATTCTGCCGTGCTAAGGAACAACGCCGTATGAACCTTCAGGCGTTGCCAAATTCGTCGTTTCCCGGACAGAGGAACGTAACTCCATTCCAAGGTTGCAAAATTGACTCAAACAATTGAATAATTCACTACAGTGTACTTGTGCAAATATTGTCCAAAATTTTTCTGATTTTTGTAGGAGGTCAGCGAAATCAGGATATCAGTGAAATTTTCAGTTAGAAATTCCGAATAGTCTCCGCGTAAAAATTTCTTTTGCGAGGGGAAAGGCAACATTGAGATGTGGCTACGTTTTTTCGTGATGGAAACGACGAATTTCCTTTGGTAAATCACAAATTTTCGGGAAATTTTGTAAATATTTTTCTTTCAATTTTCCAGATAATATTTGTTCGCAATTTTACCTAACGCTCCTGGAAATTTCGCGGAAGAATATTCATAACTTTCCGTACGAATAAACATTTTATCGAAGGAAATTTGGCAACTTTCAAATGCTCATACGGCGTTCTTCCTTAGCACGGCAGCTTTGCGGTGTTTTAAAATTTTCGCTCCTTCTTCACTTTTTTCAAAGAACTTCATTGTGAAGCTTTGCGCGGGATATTCAGAGAATATCTTTGAAAAAGTAAAGAGGGATTACAAAAAATTTTGTCGAGTACCTAACGATAACTACCCAATCGCGCGAAAAAATAGTAGCAGTAGAATATCAAAGAAATGAAAACAATCGATTGCATCAAAAACCGAAAATCTATAACTATCGTCCTGTATTCGATATTAATTCTTGTTTTTCAGCCACAATCCTGCATTTTTTCCATGTTTTTGTTGCTTCTCTGACACAAGGGCGTAGCTTTATTTTCACTTGAACTCTGTTGTCCATATAACTCCATGCTCACCGCGGCTCATATAAAATTGGAGGTACGCCTTTGTATGAGAGGGGCGACGTTGTTTAGTTGAGGAACTGGAGTGTGTTTAGATGGGGGAGAACAAGGTTTTTATTGGAAAATAAGGGGTCTTGGTCTGCTAAATCTGCTCCTTATAAAATTCCCCTCTTATTTATCATAAAAAAACGCGATCGTCTCAAAAATTTTATAATATTAAGCGTAGGAGTTTTAATTTTTTCTTGTTGGAAATGCAAGTCGTAGGTAAACTTGTCTTAAAAATGATTCTCATTTTTTCAAAATTAAATATAAGTTGTAGAGGTAACTTGCGTGGGTTTACTTTCCCATAAGCAAAATCTCATAACCCGCTTAAAAATTGATATTATAGTTTCAGATACGGTATTAACGGATTACGGTCGTTCAGGCATGACGTACACTTGAGCGACTTGGGAATGAGGAAAGGTTTGAGCTTGACATACAGGGTCTTATATTGAGGGGAAGAGGGAAGGTCAAGGCTTGCGAAAGTCTCCCCCCTTAAAAAATAAAAAAGTATAACTCAATACCCTGGTAAAAATTGGCAGTAGAATCTGTGTTCCAAAATACCATAGACCTACAGCCGGCTGTAAGATTTCCAATAGCTTCTATAGCCGGCAACACAATTTCTTTTAGCCTTTTATAGCCGATGGCGATTGAGCAACAGCCTGGCGATAAAGTGTATGCTAAACGTTACTAATTACGGACGCTAGGACTTAGTAAGGTTTTGGACTACTGCTCTCTTTTTGGGCCGTAGTATCTTGATTTAATTTGCGA
The DNA here is from genome assembly GCF_918797505.1 of Bemisia tabaci. Taxonomy (NCBI): domain Eukaryota; kingdom Metazoa; phylum Arthropoda; class Insecta; order Hemiptera; family Aleyrodidae; genus Bemisia; species Bemisia tabaci. The sequence continues at coordinate 52,452,681 of NC_092796.1, forward strand.
GGAAAGCTCCGTTCTTTTGAAGGATGCCTGACATTCCTAATATGTTGGAGCGCCCTCAATTTCGTATGATACTGTGCAATACCTCTGGTGTAAAATATTTGCTTCAAGCGCCGCGGTACGCTGCGGAGCGGCGCGGCGGGCGGGCAGCCAGCGCTGAACGCGCATTGGCGCCTGCAAACCTAAAACAGAGATACTTCACGCATTGCGCAATGCGTGAAGTATCCCTGTTAGGTTTGTAGGCGCCGGTGCCCCGCCGCTCCGCTTTGTGTTAGGCTCTAATATTTAATCTCGCGGAGTCAGCGTTTTTCAACTCATGACTTTGAAATGTTTGCACACTCTGTATGGATTATTCTCATTTTAATTGATGAAAAAAAATATGTAGTAAAGGAAAATATAATGTGCGTTTTGTAAATATTAAGGTGATTCCGTACAAACTTAAGGATTTAGAAAGCACTAGAATTTCTACTCAATTTCTTATAGCCTTTTATAGCCGATGACGAAAAAGCAACAGCCAGACGATAAAGTGTAAAGCCCGGCGATAGGAACTACAGCCCGGCCGTATAATTTTTTATCGCTTCGTGTAGCCCGACCGTATGATTTTTTCCACTTTCTACAGCCAGATTTATGTATGATTTTCTATCGCCCTCTTCAGTCGGCTATAAGAACTCCTATGGTATTTTGAAACGCAGCTCCTATCGCCAATTTTTACCAGGGTAATTTTTCAAGTTTGTTCTGTTAATTTTTCAAAAGTTCGAGGGAGGAGAGGTTCAAGCCAGGCTACGTAATTCAAGAGAGGGGATCAGGGATGAGAGATAGACTTACGGTTGACTTAAAAGTAGTAAAGGGGGGAGGGTCATAAAGTCAGCTAAAATGGCTTACATGTGCTGAATGCGAAAAAAGTATAGTTTCCTGGAAAGAAGGGACTAAGCACTTTCATGTCGTTTTCCCACTTCTTGCATTCGCTCCACTCCTCACAGCTTTGACGCAAGGATGTATGAAGGGCTTGGAGGACAAGGCGCATAAGTGCAGGTTTTGAAATGATTGAACTATTAATTTTTCCAAGTAAAACTAGTCGTGATGCATAATCTGTAAAAAAATTCGCTCCCAAATTCCAATTTTTAAGCATCAAAAAGTCAGTCGGAACTTTCTTTCTGCCAAAAGGATCCATGCGATTTCGAGACTTCAAACACGTATCTCTTGAAATAGCAAAAGCTGCATTTATATGCGCCTTGCCATCGAAGCCCCTCATATATTCAATTATTGAGAAATCCAATTGTGATCAGTCACCGGAGAAGGAACCTTCAATCCCCAAAATTTTCATCTGTTTTTATTCCTCGAGTTGGGTCGAAAATTCGGATTTTGATTTTCCAACAGGAGACCTCTCGATAGAGTCTTGAAGAATACGTTCGATCGGTGCACTTCATTTTTGTGCTAATAGGAGAGCTGGAAATCGCGATAAGGGTGAAAACCACATGTCTTCATTCTTCAATTCCGTTTGAACGAGGATCGAAGCGCTCTTCAAAGGCGAGCGTTCCCTCTTTTCTTGGGAGAGTTATCAGATGAAAGCCATGCAAAGGTCCGTGCAAAATGGTCGATCGGTGATAAATAATTCCGGAGCCGAACACGAAGGAAAAACACACAAACACCGACCAACCGGCTTCCGCGACAGCAGCTCAAAGTCTGAACATTCCGTGACCCGGCTGAGTCACTCAGTGAGTCACGCGAAAAGTGTGCGCCTCAGTGGCCGCACCGGAGGAAATGGTCAAAAAACTTCTTGAAAAAAAAAAAAAAAAAAAAAAAAAAATTAAAACAACTTGTCTTCAGTTCAAAGCAAATGTATTTGGATCAAAACAATTTGTTCAGATTTAAAACAAATTAATTTTACGCAAAGAAAGTTTTTTTTGGAATGAAATATACATATGAGGCCTTATATGTAACAATGGCGGATGTGAAAAATTACCGTTTCGAAACACGCTTAAGAAACTGTTTTTTTTTTTCACACAAAAATTTAATATACTTGGCTCTGGCATGATTCACAGATCTCGAAGATCACATTTCAAGTATTCTCTCAAAATTTTCTCGATGCCAAAACAGTTTTTTTAATGTGTTTCGAAAAGGTAATTTTTCACATCCGCTATTGTTACAGATAAGTCCTCGTATATTCTTTCTTCAAGTGGAGTTTTTTCTTTATTTATTTTTATGACAAAACTGCTATGAAGTCGTTTGTGAACAAATTGAACTTCCATTTATCTTCGTTTTTCAATGCACGGCGAAACGGACCATGGATCGCGGCAGAGGTACCGCTGGGTAGAGAGGAATATTTTTTGACGCCATTTTGACTTTCTTGGCGACGCGCGTTGAAATAGAAGCTCAAAATACGTGTGCGAATTTGAGCTCGTTTTTCGTTGGTTATATTGTCCAAAAAAAAATCTATTGAAATTCTATGGACTTTGTGCACTTCTCTTTTTTCCTCGATTAATAGAGGGCTTCAAAATTACCAAACAATTAGCTCATTTAATCAGTTTAAGAGAGAACGGTTAGCGCTGATTTTACCAAAAGTCTCAGGAAATTTTCTCGCGTTCCTTACGTGCGAGATCAATTCGCCTTCAACTGTGTCTGCAGCAATTGTTGTTACGAATATGTTGTGCGTACTGATTTTAGCTGATTACATACTCGACTCTCTGAAGGCGTTTCATGTGCGCAAGTAGTGCAATCTTTCGGAGAACGAACGAAGTAGGGATTGAGCGATTCATTCCACTCACTTCTGTTGTTTTCCGACAGGATGCTCTACTTTCGCACATTAAACGCCTTCAGAGAGTCAAGTATGTAATGAGCTGAGATCAGCACGCACAACATATTCGTGACAACAATTGCTGCAGACGCAACAGAAGGCGAACTGTTAAGTTAAAAAAAAGAGAATGATCGGTAGTCTGCAAGTAACGTGAGGGTATGTATTCGATCGACATGAATCGCACGAATAATAAAAACGTGAACCGATCAACACCGATTCAATGGACAAATAAATATGAGAGCGTATCAAAATCAGTAGAAAACTTGCATTTTCCATAAAAATTTCAAATTGCGATATCTCGAAATTAGGATCAGCCAAAATTTTGATTTTTCGCGATTTTAAGTCCGCGCGTACCATAGACTCACCTCCCACCCGCAAACTGTTTTTGGGTACAATTTTACCGCATTTTTTTTTTTCACTTCAAAACCACTGTGCGGGGTTTTGAGTATCCCCTGTGTATAAAATTCTCCGAAATTTTCAAAAGAACCTGAACAGTTTAAAAATGGTTCAATACATTTTGAAAACAGCTGAAGTCATTTGGTTTCATTTCGAAAAGCACTGCCCAAATGGCGAGCGGAAATTCAAAACGTCGAAGGTACCATAAGGTGTTCCTCACTTTAAAAAAACCTAAACGCCCTTGCTCTAAAAGTTTTTTTTTGGGGATTTTTTTTTGGATTTCTTCTCCAAAGCTTTTCTTTATTTCCAGCACAAGAATTGTTGTTCTTATAGGCGGCTGAGTTCCTTACATCGACCGTAAAATTGGAAAAAACGCAAGCCTATCTGTTTGCGACACTGAAGACTTCTTGTATTAGGTAATTTATTTTTCTATGAGAAAAATATTCAATATCATTTCTCGACAACTTCCCTGATTTTTCTGCCCTAATAAAGAAAGAATACTCGCCGTGAGTGTTTTAAGCAATAGGATTGGTTTGTACTCCTTTGATAAAATAGGATGAAAATAGAGTTGTAGAAATATCACAAATGACAAACGAGTTAAGCGTTTTGCGGTTCCTCCGCGTTGAAAAAGCCACTTGACAGCAAACCTGATGGCGCCACCCAGGTTTTGAACTTCCACTCTTCAGGTAAATGACGAACGAAATAAGTAGACGCTCGCATCTCGATGTCAATGTGCAGGCAGGCTCTCGTAATTTCAGCGAAAAACTCGGGGAAAATGAAGAGAATGCGCTTTTTTACCCGGCTTTTGGCGTAGCTTTCCGTGCGTCACGCTGTTCTCATGACAGGACTCCAACATTTGGCGGACTCCATCATGCGATATCTGTTGCGCCCTTCTCGAAACCGAGTGCAGACCTCAGTTTTGATCCCATTTTTAGTGATAGTGGTGGACCCTTCTCGTGGCAGGTAAAAATCAATCGTACATGTTCTTTATGGGAGCGTTCATAATACGTACTTAACACGTGAACGTAACATAACATCATACGTATAATACTCTAGGGAGGGAGGGATAGGGAAGTAGAGCGTTACGCCATTTTTGTACGTATTAAAAGATAGGAACCTACGTTGCTAATACGTTACAAGGAAGAGGGGGGTCAAAAATGCCGAAGAAGTGAGTTTACGTTGTATTTACGAACGTTCCCTATCTGAAGAACTTTAGGGTACAGATATTCTTAAGGAGTTCGGAGCTCATAAAAAAATGGACTTATTAAGTAATAGGTTTTAACAACGATCGTTTAAAATGTCTTCACCTTTCCACGCATCCTTACCTCGTGAAATGTAGGTAATGTCTCGCGCTTGCTGTCTCCCGATATTATTTCCCCGATTTTACTAAGTATGTGCCATTTGTTTTCCACGCTTTTATCGTGATTCTCCGAACCCAGTCTTGTGGCAGATTTACGATAGGTCTGATGTTAACTGCAGTTTGAACGAAAACCAGAGTTGTTTTTCATGAAATATGGCTCAAATATACGACGAAACGCATTGACAAAGTATGAAATGTCCTCACCTCACCAGACGTGTAGCTGGCGAGGGCCTGCGCCCGCCACAGGGTTTGGGCCTCTCTCTATCAGCCTTGCTGGAAAATTTTCACAGAAAAACTTCATTTTTCGTGATTTTTATAAGTTTATATCATTAACTCATAATTTTTTTGCAAAGGCCGTTCCTCCGCACTTCAAAATATGTGCTAGAAAGTCCTATCGACGCGACGGTCACACTTCAAAGAGACGTATGTATCATAGTTGTGCATAAGGTGCCCTGGTAAAAATTGGGGATAAGAGCTGCGTTTCAAAATACCATAGTAATTCTTATAACCGACTGAAGAGGGCGATAGAAAATCATATAGCTGGCTGTAGAATGCGAAGAAAATCATACGGCCGGACTATACGAAGCGATAAAAAATTATGCAGCCGGGCTATAGTTCCTATCGCCGGGCTTTACACTTTATCGCCATCGATTATAAAAGGCTATAAGATATTGTGTAGAAATTCGTGTGCTTTGCAAATCATTAAGTTTGATACGGAACCACCTTAATATTTACAAAACACACGTTGTATTTTCCTTTAATACATATTTTTTTTTTTTTCATCAATTAAAACGAGAATAATCCATACAGGATGTGCAAACATTTCAAAATCATGAGTTGAATAACGCTGACTCCGCCAGATTAAATATTAGAGCCTAACACAAAGCGGAGCGGCGACGCACTGGCGCCTACAAACCTAACAGGGATACTTCACGCATTGCGCAACGCGCGGGCTGGCGCTGTTGGCGCTGGGGCGCGCTGGCTGCCCGCCCGCCGCGCTGCGCCGCGCCGCGCCGCGCCGCAGCGTACCACGGCGCTTGAAGCAACTATTTCACACCAGAGGTATTGCACAGTGTCATACGAAACTGAAGGCGCTCCAACATATTAGGAATGTCAGGCATCCTTCAAAAGTACGGAGCTTTCCTCGCAAATTAAATCAAGATTCTACGGCCCAAAAAGAGAGCAGTGGTCCAAAAACTCACTAAGTCCTAACATCCGTAATTAGTGACGTTTAGCATACACTTTATCGCCTGGCTGTGGGTTGCTTGATCGCCATCGGCTATAAAAGGCTATAAGAAATTGTGTAGCCGGCTATAGAAGCTATTGGAAATCTTACAGCCGGCCGTAGGTCTATGGTATTTTGGGACACAGATTCTACTGCCAATTTTTACCAGGGTGTTTCAGGAACTCCGCTCTTATTTCGTTTTTTTCATGGCAAAGGCCTACCTATATGAGGGGTACCTATATGAAATACAGAGAAAAGGTCCCGGTCTTGCAATAGCATTGGATCGACAACTCATTGTCCCAAATTTTCCGGTTCAAAATAAAATTGTTACGTTCTTCGAAACGTCCCGTGTGTTTTTTTCCTTAGTTTTTTGTCTTTCATCCTCTGTATTTTGCAGCAGCCTTTCCCCGGATTAAGGTGTCATGTAATTTATGACTGAATGAGTTTCTCTTCATTCCTTGTCTTCGCATTGACTGAAGCTTGCAACAGACGCCCGTTCAGCGGGCTGATTATTGAAATTGATAGACAAAGCAATAAACAAAGAGGACAAAAAGGATGTGGAGGGATCCTATTGGTGGAAGCGGGTGGTTGGCTGCAAAGGATAAAGGACGTAGGTAACAGACTAATTAACGGCAACCCACGAGAGACCCGATAGTTAGTCCATCATTTACCCCCTTAGTCTATAAGAACCACCCATTTCAACCAATGGGATCGCCTATACTCCTTATGTCTTCTTTGTCTATAGCTTTGTCTATAAATTTCAATAATCGACCCGCTGCGGACCAATACATTTTCGCAGGAGTCATGAAGCACGTACTCTTGGCACTCTCATTACTGGCCGTGGCCGGGGGAATTTTTGCGGGTTGTCCCGAGAAAGGAGACGCGGCGACCCTCGCGGGTAAACCTACCCCTCACGATCGCACCTTCGTTTCCGAGTCAAAACCTGACGACCATAATCCTAAACTCACCGAAGAGGAAGCAGCAGCCAAATTAACTCCCGTCGAAGCCTCGGTAAGTACCGTTACAACTTATTATTTTAATTGATAGTAAAACCCACTGTCCTTCCTTCACAAAACGATTATTCCAACAACAGATCTAGATCGTAGGACCTCTAACACATCGCCGGTGATACAACAAAAAAGCGTAACTCCTTTACGGCTTTTCAAAATTTCCGCTGGCATTTCATTTCAGGTATCAGGGAGACCCGAGATGATGCTGTTGCTAAAAAATTTTTGTGAATATCATCAGCACAAAAAAATGGCCCAAAAATTACCAAAACATGACGTTAAGGATTTTTTCATCTAGGAGATAAATTATGATAGGAAACCTCCTTTGTGACGCTTTCAACCGAAAGAGTCACAAATTTATTATACGTGTTTTTGTAGTTTTGCCGTCGACATTCCAGATAAAGACGTTTTCAGGGGAACGCGAAGCAGAAACGGAGGGAGAAGAAGAATGAGAGCAAACTGGAGAAAGAAGAGAAGAGGAGAAGGAAAATGAGAAAAAGGGAAATTTTATAGAAAGTACAAGTTCCAATGAGGAGTCGTCTTTGCTTCGTTTTCTAGTAAGGAACTGCAATATGAGAGATAATGTAGGCATCGTGAAATGCATTTGGTCTGATTCTAGTTAAATCTGTCTACTTGTTGTAGAGGCAGGCACTATATGGCCTTTAGAGTGGAAACTCAAATCGTTCAGGGCAAGGAAGAATCCAGCTCGAGTTTTTCGGATGGATAACTATTCGCGCTTCCCTGTTGGTTCTTTGCCTATACGGCAAAATTGAAAGCGCACATCAGATGAAACTACCAATGGTAAACAACATCGTGCGTCGATTTAATCAAAGGGCGTAACAGATGTGTATTTTTCGAATAGATATTTGCGTTTTTTGGTATGTTTGTTGCCTATTCGGGGAAATTGAAGGCGAACCTCAAGTGGACAATACCTGCAGATAGGTTTACGCACTTTCTATTGGATCTGGTAAAATAGTTTATGGAGCGAGATTCATAGTGTTGATCTTTTTTCTCTTTCCTTCCGTTTTAGCACTTTTTGTCGTGATGGCGCCTGGTGCAGTCCTCTTGCGCCATCCTCAATCCCGCTCTGTAAACAACCTTTGATTTTTTACAGATGGCAAACGCTAAGCGAGTTGTCGAAGCAATTCCGGATATCAACATGGACGTGACGGTGGTCAAACCGAATGGCGTGGCCACTGAAAACTTTACCATGAGCGACCTGGAGAAGGAAGAACAGGTGGATGTGACCCAGCTCCCCAACAAAATCGACGACTACGATCTTGGACCAAACGCCTCATTTTAACACCCGATTTAAATAGTAAAAATTAAAAGAATACAAAGCGGATTACCTATGGGTATGAAAATAAAAATAGAAAATCGATGTCAAGCGCAACTTTATTTAACCACGAAGATTAGCCACCCCCTCCCCCAAATTATTCTATAGTTCAATTATTACAAGGGGATGAAATGTGTTGGAGTCAGGCGAATAGGCGCTGAAAGAGGAAACGGAAATACTTTTTCCAATTCAACGACAAAACCGATCTGGGATCAGGATATATATTTCCAATTTTTTGTACGAACGAAATGTTTTATAATATTTTCTAGAACATGGGTCAAAATTTCAAGCCAGAGTGAAGATAACACCAGTTCACGTTGGTACTTCCCTTATAATTTTAATAAACGCCGCAGTACAAGACAAACCACGCTTTTTTCTCTGAATCCTGGAATCCCATAATTCCGGTCTCGAAGGGCTTATACATTAGAGCTTTTATCAATATCAACAAGGTTTAACAATAAGGCTTGATTTGAACAACACCATTTTATTTGTACTTGAATGAGAACCACCAGACTCTTGAAAACATTGACAAGAAAAAATACTCTTGATTCAATCAGATTTAAGCTTAAATCAAAAGGAAATCCGCTCAATTTAAGAGGCTGGGCTTTTGATTTAAGCTTAAATCTGATTGAATCAAGAGTGTTTTTTCTTGTCGATGTTTTTAAGAGTCTGGACTCTAGATCCAATGTCTTTTTTTTCCAGTGTAGGTTTACAAATACATCCTATACAGGAATCTGACATCAAATTGATAAAAATAAGAAAAAACCGAGTTTTGAAGCAGCCGCGAATAGAAAAGTAGGATTCGGGTCTCTATTATTTTTCACTTTACTCCCGTGTCTGAGGTCTAAGCGCGACATCCGACACGTCATTAGCAATAGAGCGGAGCATTGCGAGTTTACGCCTCACGCCATGGCGCCTTCAGTTTTGCAAACGCAACACGGGCATCCATAGAGTACGAATAGTTGTATCTTTGCGCCGTCATCAATGCGCATCCTTTTCCTAGCTCTACTCCCATATTGTCATCGTTTCATGCATGCCTTACCTATTCGTAGTGCTGTTCCAAAGGCAACTAGCAGCACAGCCAAGGATAGGAAAGACTCAATCCGGCCTCGTTTTTTAACTTCAGTCCCGTATCAGAGCGACGCCTAATCGGCGGCATGCAGCGGAGTATTGAGAATTCACGCCTCGAGGCATCGCGCTTTCAATTTTGCAGACGCAACACGGACATCCATCGAGTACGAATAGTTGTATCTTTGCGCCGTCATCAACGCGCGTCCGTTCCTTTGCTCTTTTCCCATATCGACGGTGAAAGTCGGCAATCACATAACTCGTTTGCGGTGTCTGAAAATCTCCGCCTCTACGTCATTTTATTAAAAAAGAACAAATTGACATTATTTCTTGAAGTTTTTGCAGAATTTTCTTCGCATTGAGAAGAAAAATTATGACAGTTTTAAAGAATTGCCGTTGAGTAGTTTTTTATTTAAAAAATTAAGTATGGCAGGAAGTCTGCGACGTCGCAAACCGAGTTATGTGATTGCCGACTTACACCGTCGATATATTGCATTGTCACTGTCTGTCTTATTTGTAGTGGTGCTCTAGGGGCTACGCAAGCAACACAGCCGAAAATAGGAGAGAAGTAATCGGGCCTCGTTTTTTATCAACCCTCCTGACTCATGTCATTAACCCGAGTTGATGTGTTTGGTTGTGTCTCATATTTTTGAGATTTGAGAAAATTTACTGATAAGTTAGCTCAAAATAAACTCTGATGTGTCCAAATCGATAATCATTTTAAAAAAAGAAGAGGAAAAAAGCAAAAACATATTTAGAGGTTTCGCTAAAACGCGCCCTGAAGGACGCACGTCTATTGATAGAAGAAATAAACGTCTTACCAGGAAATTCAAGTTTTACCAAAGAAAATTTGGCAATGCCTAAAGGTCCATACGGCGTTTTTCCTTAGTACGGCAGTACTGCAGAAACCTTTGTTTCTCTTTTTTTATGAAACGCACGGAACCGTGAGAGTACCTATAGCGATGGCTTAGTTCCAAAACTGCAGATCTTCATTGCAACGTTTCAAAATCTTCGATGACTTATAATATGTATGTTTGATTTTATTATTCTTCATAGAAAACTAACCATCCCTCACACTGCGACCGTTAAAAAATTATTTATCGAATATTATTAGAGAGACTGTTAAAGATGATGCTTTAGAAATTAACCCTTTTTAGATATTTTTTAATCAAATATTTTCGTCTGGTGAAAGTCGCCTTAAAAAAGTTTTGTCGGCAAACTGTCCTTTGTAAGAGTTTTTCTTTTTTTAAAATTAATTCAAACATTACAGGTGTTAGTGTGTGCACTACAGTGAAAAAGGTTTGTAACCTCCTTTCATTTTAAATTTTACCCTTTGTAAATTTTACCATAAAAAATATCCCACGAAGGTTTCCTAAACCATAAATGTTGAAAGTTTGTTAAAAAAAAAAGAAAGAAAGAAAAAAAAAAAAAACAATTAAGGGTTTTTGGAGGTTTTTCTTCTTTTCAGCACTTTTTGCTAACTTTCAATAGGTACCTAATAACACTTTCTTGAAATTGTCCGTGAACATTTCAGGTGATTGAATTGATAAAATTCACAGATGTAAGCTTTCCGTTAGTTTTCTTTAAATAAGAGAAACACAGCGGAGATTTACAACGCTGCGAACGTAGTTACGCATTTTTCGACTCAAGTCATAGATATTTGAACGCATTCAAATCATAAAAGAGCTATCTCCATCGGGATCATCACGCATCATGGGCCCAGGCCCTGTCACGCGCATATTCTCATGGATCCAAGGCTCAGATCGCAATGGAGATAGTACTTTCTGATTTAAATGTGTCCATATAACAGCTAAAAGTAATTATTGCAACTTCCAAGCCGTTCACTTTGTCAGGTTTTTGAAGGCGAACTGGTTAAAATGAGGGCGATGCGGGCAGTTTGAATCAGGTTTCAGTGACGCGACGCTACTGGGACTCGCCGCAACATTCTCCTTCAATTTTTATGCACGCAAACTAACATACACAGAACTGTAGGTCATGACGGCTGAATGTTAATAGGACTGAAAATGTAGTTTATTTCATTGCCAGTTTCATTTGTTTTTACATGGATGGCTTGTGTGGCAGCCGATTTTAAGAGTTGTATTCATGAGGAAAATACAAACATTTTGGGAACTTTTTAAGGAGGTATTGGCAACATGTTTAGTAGGTGAAGGTTGGCAACAACTTGGCAACAGCCCGCCCACGCTCCCTCCGCCCCTCCCACTCAGCAGCCACCATATTTGGAACTAATAACAACAACTTCATCAAAAAGTTCGTGTTCCAAAGTTTACCAAGCCCAAACCAAAAGTTCGGAAAAAATCGTCAGTATTATTTTCATTAATTTCGAAGTATTGTGATGATCAAGTAGGCTGTTTTGTTAGTTGTCCATCTGTGCCAAAATGAATATTTCTGGGAAACCTCTCAAGAAATTAATCAGATCAAAATCAGGACTAAAAATTGTCACTGCTAATGATGAAGATAAGAGTCCATTTGTGCAGCAGGAGCCAGAATGGATTCCTGATTGCGAGGTAAGAATTCACAGCCATTCATCTATGTTTTTTATCATTCCTGTGCAGTTCAGACTTGCTCGAGAACAGCTTGAGTGGAAAATAGGTCGTGCTCGCATTCTGTCAGATGATTAGCTGCTTTACGGTTGTCATCGTGTTCTTTTATCTGTGGCTACATCAAAATGGCCAGTCCAGACAGTTACTACAAGTAAATTGCCTCGTTTGGTCTTTAGATATAATCAGTCGATGATTTACCCGAACCACTGGGTAGTTAGCGCAAGAATGAATTGCAAGCTCAGTCTCCTTGGGCCCCTCTCTACATTTAAGTTGATAGAAAATTGATGATCTACTCTCTAGAAGGATAGGTAAGCCTTGCTATGATTTTGAGATTGAGGGACTTGGTACACAGTCTCTGCTCCATCTCACTGATCCATCCAATAACACAGCCACGAATACCTTTCACTTGATTGCGCCAAATACACCTTTTATTTTTTCCTCATTTTCTGTCAAGTGAATTAGACCGTGAGTGTAAATCAGTTTGTTGCCAACTGTATACCAGGTTGTTTTTCTCGGGGTGCACTGCGCAAAGTCTTGACAATATTAAAAATTTGATAGAACTCACGGAAGATTATGTAGGTGGCAGTTGCTTACTTTTGACTGTCATGCGCTGCAGACATTACAGTAAAATCCCCTCACAGGAAGGTATAGATTTCAGATATCTATGCATAATAGTAGCACTGCGGCATTGTTGCTTTTGGTCAATCCTTGATGTCTTTTGGATGAATACAGAGCAGTAGCTTGTAAATGAAAAGTAAACAACTGCCAATGTATTTAATGCAAGTTCAGCAATTTTCCATTTAATTAGATTTAATGTTGTAAAACCTCTTGAAACAAAGTTGCTGATTAGCTACTGCATTGATTGATGTCTACATCCATCTGAAAATTACATTTCAACGGTGAAACTACCAAACCACGTATCTCGGTTTGCGGCGTCACAAACTTCCTGTCATACTTTATTTTTTAAAGTGGAAACTTCTCAATGTTGATTCTTGAAAACTTCTGTAATTTTTCCTCTCAGTGCGAAGAAAATTCTGTGAAAATTTCAAGTAATAATATTGAATCGTCTTCTTAAAAAAAATAAAATGAGAGCGGAGATTTTTAAGCACCGTAAACGAGATACGTGGTCTGGTAGTTTCACCGTCGATTTGCTTCTTTAGAACAAGATTTTTCAATTTTGAATACCTAGTCACATTTTCATTTCATGCTCGATTAAAATTTGCCCTTTTTTGGACGTAATTTCTCCTTTTTTGTCTGATCAAATTTATTTTTGCTCACTGTCTATCAAACCTGTTTGTAAAACTTTTATTGAGTAAAATTCTGCTACGTGTGCACATAGATTTATGACAGTTACTCCAGTATTTGATCCTTTTTTTCCTCTGTTACCTTTTAGGTGATGTTTTGCACTAAATGTCACATGAAGTTTGGATTTACCAGACGGAGGGTAAGCATACTCTAAGTTGTTTTTGCATTCGTTTATCTCACTCTTCTTTTTTCCTTTTTTTATAACAAGACTTTTTATAAGCTGTGGAAACTGGAGGAGACACAAACATAAATCTGCCTGGAATTGCTGGACTGCAAACGAATGGGCAAGCTGTTCTGGATTTTGCGAATCTCTACTTTGAGGCTAGATTGAGTGTCCATTGTCCAGCTTTCTTCGAAACTGACTTCTTTTCTTCTTTTTCTTGCTTTACAAGATCAACATCAATGGTGCATCAATCATGGTATTATCAAATCATGAGTTCAGATTTTAGTACTTCGAGTTAGCTGCATGAATGAGATAGGATATTTCTTTTATCTGCCATAGAAATATTTTGAGTCCAAAAGATCTAGAAGTCACCTAAAATGTTGTTTTAACTTCAACGCAAATTCGCAGAACACATCTTGTGCCAGCATCCATGGAAATCTATCAAACTAACAAGGGGAACTTCCCAAGCTGCCGCCTCCGATCGGGCTGAAAAAATTCATACGAACTCTTTGGATGAATTTATTTGACCCGTATTTTTTTGTTTTTTCCAACGCCCCCTAGAAACCCCCCAAAAAAATTCCGGAAAGTCTTGCTTTGAGCGCTCGAGCGTATATACGTAGTATAGCAACCAGTTCTTATCAGCCGGCGATGGCTCTGCGGTAGCGCGCTTGCCCAGTGTATCAGCGGTCCCGGGTTCGAAACCCGGGCGCCGCGCCTACTTTTTACGACCGAATTTTATATTCTCACACTTTTTCACATCGAATCCCATTTAATACAGTGGAACTTAAAACATCAATTAATTTACAACCATCATCAAACACAAATTGATCTACGATCAATAACTTCTTCAATTTGAAGTATAGATTTTTTTTGTGGATAATGACGGGAAAAATCATGACGCATACGGGTGATCGGGAGAAATATGTTGATGTGAGGGGGCGGAGCGGGTCGTCGGCTAATGCAAAAGTACAGTGATTGGCGAGATAATCGCGCGCGTATCCCCCCCCCCCCCCCTCCAAAAAAAATCTATACTCAAATTGAAGAAGTTATTGATCGTAGATCAATTTGTGTTTGATGATGGTTGTAAATTAATTGATGTTTTAAGTTCCACTGTATTAAATGGGATTCGATGTGAAAAAGTGTGAGAATATGAAATTCGGTCGTAAAAAGTAGGCGCGGCGCCCGGGTTTCGAACCCGGGACCGCTGATACACTGGGCAAGCGCGCTACCGCAGAGCCATCGCCGGCTGATAAGAACTGGATGCTATACTACGTATATACGCTCGAGCACTCAAAGCAAGACTTTCCGGAATTTTTTTGGGGGGTTTCTAGGGGGCGTTGGAAAAAACAAAAAAATACGGGTCAAATAAATTCATCCAAAGAGTTCGTATGAATTTTTTCAGCCCGATCGGAGGCGGCAGCTTGGGAAGTTCCCCTTGTAAGTAGAAGATCCCTATTTATAAAATTGACAAAATATGATTGAAGATAAGCTTTGTCATTTCTAGGTAATGCCACCCACGCTATAGCAATGCTTTTTACGTGCAGATGTTTCACTATCAAATCCATGAAATGAGAGTTGAATAAACATCTCAACAAGATATTTTTCGGGAACAATGAAGGCTTCTGCACACTTAGTTAATTTCAGCGCTTTGGCCTTTATGAATCTTTGCAAGGATTTATCTTGATTAAAATCAGCGAAAAACTGACTCAGAACCTTTATTTTAATTTGTGGTATCTTGCCAATGGCAGCGAGTCCTAGAGCATATTATTTTTGTTACCTTTCTACTGTTATAAAGATGAGGGACGTTGACACTGGTTCTCAGAAACACAAGGTTTACTTCTCTCTCTTTCAATATATTCTGCGAAAAAGGATAGACCCAAAATACTTTAAAATTGTTTAAACACATATATTCCTTAGATCACCTCGTGGAGAAAACTTAAATATTGAATGTTCTATTTTTCTGTTGCAGCATCATTGTCGACGTTGTGGCTTAATATTCTGTAGCTCCTGCTGCAACGCAAAACTTCAGCTCCCCCGAATGTGTTTTTTTGACCCTGTTAGGATATGTGACCTCTGTACCTCTGTTACTAATGAAGAGAATGAATTCTTCAAGTATCAGCTCAGAACTTTATTGATAGGTAACTATGATCTCGCCTTTTATCATAGAATTTTTGAGTTTGCCTCCTCTCAGATCATTCATTGAATGTGACCATGCAGAAGAAGAGGGATGTTGGTTTTGAGAGGTGAATTATTTTTTAAGAGCAATTTTTTTCAAGGTTAGGAGAAACGATAGAATACCATGGTGAGCTTGAACCGGGGACAGGATCGGAAGTTGCAACCCTTTGTCCGCACAAAAGACCAGCCCTCTCCTCTGTCTAATTTAATTGGCCAAACTACTTAGATGGGCCTATTCTGCTTTGTGAGTGCAACTTCTAATTATACACTGTTCAGCCAGACTGATCTGTCTGACAAAAATGCTGAAGAAAAAACTTCTATTTGTCTGGAGCTACCATCTCAGCTATTGACGTTTTATCTTCGATTTTCACTAGGGCTTGTGTAGACCTAACTTAGTTTCTGTACCACCAAATTTAAGCCAAACCCATCCTTAAAATAAATAGATTATTTTTAAAATTTTCCAATATAGATAGACATGGCCTACTGTAAGACATTCAAAGTATTGACTTTTATTTGAAATCTTATGATATTCTAACTTTCTTTGTTTATGAATTTCAGGATCAAAATTTGAATACTCAACTGTTGACTGTAGTAAATCACCCAAGTTCTCTTCCATTTGTATTTGCAAACTGTCCCCTGATCACAGGTAAATATAATCTGAATCTTCATTTAGTTTACTATATCATTTTTACAATGATTATTCTTTAATATTATGATCCCTCATAATGCCAAAGAATAAGAGAGTCTCAATTTCTGTTCGTTTATTTATTTTTTTCCCCCATAATCAACTTTCTTTGAACTTCTAAAACAGTTTTTTCCACATTAATAACAGTCACTAGAGTTAATAAAAATCTCTGGCAAACAACATCCTTGAACTGCAAAAATCTCTTTTGAAAATTCTCTGGTTAAGCCCAAAAGGAAAAATTAATCTTTACAAAGTTGTGAAAAAACTTATTTTTATTATTTTATTAATTACTTTTTTTCTAGTTTCTTTTCTTTTATTCAGGCTGTAAGTCAATCAAAAAAATCAATCAATGTTTTTAATCTTTGAATTTTAACCTTTGCATAACGTATTCTTGTCTTTATTGTTCAGGTATTTGATCTTTGATGAGCCCGAAATCAATCCAGTTAGTTTGAATTCTATTCTATCGTTAAAGCTTCTAAAAGGATCTGATGAAGGTATGAACTATTCACTCTTGCTTTTTGAGTTAATTTTTTTTTATCTTAAGTGATCAGAACTTCCTTGCGAATGAAGAACTCTTGAGAAACTTGGTAGGTGCAGCCTTGCCTGAGCCATCCAGTTGTGCTCTAGAGCTCTATCAGACTTGCTGCAACATCAGAGGGCTTTGGCAATTGCTGGTAAATGCCGGTAGTTGCAGATTCGTTGTTGTCAATTTGTTTACAGGCGAAACAGGATTCAGAGCTATCTCTGAATTTCAATGATCTGCAGATCATGTTGATAAATATTATGTTTAGAATTGCCAGTTTCTACCACAGCAAGTTGCTATTGCTTGTCTCCAGATACAGTGACTGGAAACTGACCCCAGAAGTAGGGCATTTGAAAGAGCATGTTCCAAACTATGTATAGATTTCAGACTCTCTTATCGTGATCATCGTGAGTTTTGTGCCGTTTTACCTGTAATCGGCTGTATCTCTTGCGTGCTACAGATCCATTTCTATGGGCCTAGGAAACTTTTTCATGCTCTAGTTGATTTAAGAAATAAGAACTCAAGGAATACATTTTAAATTTTAATGTTTTTACTTTTATTTTATTTATTTATTTATTTATTTATTACATTTTGATACACAGAAGCCGTGAGGCTATAGTATACAGGGTGATCCAAAAGTCCCTTCCACCCCCTCTAAATTTTTACCTAATTAAGGTAAAGATTTGAAACTTGGGGGATATTCCTAGGTCAAAGGGAGCTACTTTTTGGCCCCCCTAAAATTTTCAGGGGGCCCCCCTTGGGGGGGCAACGGCCCCCAACTTTTAATTTTCAAATGGGAAGACCCCCTTTGTGATAGCTCGTTCGAAAGAGCATAAAAAAAGAAAACTTTTCGCGCAAACCCGAGGTCAATATGTCAAACCGTTTCAAAATGGCGGCCGGTTAAAGTTCAAAATGGCCGAAAATTCACACCGGTTATTTATCGATGGATTTGCGCGAAAATCGGTATGTTGGGGTATTTTGACAGGAGAAAAACGAATTTGACGTTAGCTTTTCAAAAAAACCAAAATTTCCAAAGTGGCCGCCGGTTAAGGTTTAAATTGGCCGAAAATTGTCACCTCGGTTTTTTCCTGATGGATTTGCCTAAAACTTGGAATTTGAGAGTATTTTGGCATAAGATAAACAAATCTGAACTTAGATTTCTAAAAAAATCAATTTTTGGTCATTTTGAACTTTAACTGGCGGCCATTTTGGAAATTTTGGTTTTTTTGAAAAGCTAACGTCAAATTCGTTTTTCTCGTGTCAAAATACCCCAACATACCGATTTTCGCGCAAATCCATCGATAAATAACCGGTGTGAATTTTCGGCCATTTTGAACTTTAACCGGCCGCCATTTTGAAACGGTTTGAGATATTGACCTCGGGTTTGCGCGAAAAGTTTTCTTTTTTTATGCTCTTTCGAACGAGCTATCACAAAGGGGGTCTTCCCATTTGAAAATTGAAAGTTGGAGGCCGTTGCCCCCCCAAGGGGGGCCCCCTGAAAATTTTAGGGGGGCCAAAAAGTAGCTCCCTTTGACCTAGGAATATCCCCCAAGTTTCAAATCTTTACCTTAATTAGGTAAAAATTTAGAGGGGGTGGAAGGGACTTTTGGATCACCCTGTAGGTCAATTCATGTACAATAGAGTTATTTTTTTTAAACAACTAAAGAGTATAAAATTTCAAGATAACAATCCGAAAGCACAGAATATTGTTTACAAGTTTCGAGAGAGGGCTAGAATTACCTCAGTAGTACCAAGAGAAGCAGAGTCAGCTATTCAACCAGGAGGGTGGTCTGGGTTGTACCATTCAGCAATTCATCAATGCTGTAGAAAGCATTTTTCAGGAGATGTTCCATGAGCTTACTTAGGAAATATTGAACAAATAGCTGGCGGCAGGGGGAATTTAAAGGTCTATTAAACATTATCCTTCATAATTTTTTTTGTTGAATAAAGACATCAGGAGCATCGACGCTACGACCCCACAGAATCAGACCATATCTGATATGCGAGACAATGTTATCATGATAGAAAAGTAGGCAGCATTGAGGCGTAGAGATTCTAGATAAGTTTCTTAGGGCCCAGGCGGCAGATTGAAGCTTAGCAACCACAACTGCAACCTAAGATTTCCAATTAAGGTGTATATCAAGATGAAGACCCAAGAATTTAACATTGTCTAGAAGGCTAATGGATGTTGAGCCATTTAAAAGGATAGAATTGGCCACGGGGATGCAAGATGGAGAGGGGGTGAAAACTAACGCTTGGGTCTTGGTATCATTTACCACAAGGCCATTGACTACAAACCAATGGGAGGCAAGGGCGTAAAGATCGTGAAGACGCCAAACCAGATTATCTCCAGAGGCAGTGGCTGAGGTGTCATCAGCAAATAAAACAGAGGAGTATGGAACATTACAAGGGAGATCATTTATGTAGATAATGAATAACAGGGGTCCTAGCAACGAGCCCTGAGGGACTCCAGTAGAAATTTTGCAGGTCTCAGAATAAACAGGACGGCCAGGCGCATCAATTTTCACTGTTTGAAGCCTATCCTTAAGATAGGATTTCAATAACACAAGGGCACTATCACTCAAGCCATAGTATTTTAGTTTTTTTAACAAGATATATGTGTATACTTTTCAGATATATGTGGAATCGATGTGGAGCATATTTCTGAACATAGAGAAGTGTTTCGTCTAAGAAATTTAGGAGACCCAAATGAATTAGTTTCAAGCACGGACTGGATATCTTCTCTGCTTTCGGTAATTATTCAACACCCCTGAGTAAAAACTGTCAAATCATTTTTAATCTTTATCTATAGGTTTAAAAGATAAAGTAAACATTCTCCTCTCCAAGAGGAATGCCATATCGATGGTCAAAGATGAAAAACCGTATCTTAGATTGCAATCTTGTTAGTCTCTGCTCTTATTTTATAATTTTGTTTTTAAAAAAAATCTGATGAACAGTCTCTGTAGAAATTTTTTGTGCTTTTTTCCCCTTGTTCTAAAGAAATCACACAAAATTGCAAGAATACCCTTTCATCAATTTTCTTTGCAGAGATTTAAAGATAAGCATTTCGCGCATTGAGCCATTAATATCTTGCCCAATAAAAATTATTATTTCCTAGATGGCACTACAAAATGTCTCAAAAAGGATGTGCAAAAAGTAATTTTTGAAAACAACATATCTTTGGACTATCTGTATGAAATTTTGCCAAAAAGTACCATGGTTTAAAGAGTGCCTAATTGCACCACCTCTAGTGCCTCCGGTTTTATGTTAACTGTTATGGTACAACTTAAAAAATCTAACCCATCGAAATTGATTAGAGTGAGAAAAAAAATGAGGATAACGAAGAAATTCAACTAAATGGAAGTAGATTTATTTCCGCACTTCTATCGTACTCTAAAATTTTCAGTCCCTCCTACTAGCAATTTAAATCACCTGTTACCTAATATTATTTCAACCACCATTTATTCTTATTTTCATTTTTTTAAACTATTATTTGAACGTTATCTATCATTGTTGCGGTTGTTATTATTATTATTCTTATTACTGTATATCATTTTACTATTGATTAATTAATTTTTTTCTGTTGTTTGCAGGCGTTTGTTCTATTTCTGAAAGGCAAAAGTGAAGAAGATGCTTATATTGTCGGATGAAATGTGAGTAGTTGATTTCAAAGTTTTTTTCTTGATTATTATTATTATTATTATTTTTTGACGCAGTTATGAGCTCAACCCAGTCACCAATTTTAATACATTGTTTTCCCTCCACTAGTTCCAAAGCTCTCAGAAAACATGTAGAAATTCATGTTTCCTTGATCCAAGGTTTGAAAAGATATTGCTCAATCCATGACTTTTAATTACTTCTCCGCTGAAAATGAAGAAGTGCGTTTTAACATGTTCCTTCTTCTAGACATGAAATACAGGGATCTGTATTTTCTGTATGGAAACAATCCTCTTTACGTAGTTCTGTCGCTTTTCAGAAATTGTCGTGTTCAATTTTGATGAGAAAAAAAAAATAATAATAAATAAATAAATAAAAACCAGCGCGCATCCTTTTGCAGTTCCTGCTAAAAGAATTGTGCTATCATTTTTCTCTGTACCACATGGGGAAAGATAAAATACTCCAATTAAGCAATATGATGTTGAAAATTTTCTATCACCTAATAAGTACAAAAGCATAAAAGTTTTTATTGTGAGAAAATCATCTTGATCAGCCTTATGGGATTTAAATTATAGACAATTCAGTAGGTATTTGATTGAACTACAGTAAAATACCGTCTCAAGTCTAAAAAAAATTTCAGTGATCTGTATTAGTAACTATTGTACCATTACCAAAATCAAAAAATGCATGCCCTGGTGCTGGGAAGATGTAGGTTAGTTTAATTTGTATCTATTACTGAAACCTCATAAAAAAAGTTGACTGTTGTAAAAATTCTCTGTATTTCAACTAGAGTTTCCAAAGCACTATAACAGAAGTAATTATTCCAAAATTAGATCCCTATTTCTGAGTAAGGAATGATTTGATTTGGTTGTGATAATATTTTCTGAGTGAGAATTAACAGTTCTAACCTCTTTTATCAGGTGTGAAAAAAGAAAGCAAACAAAAGCTTAAGGTGAATCCTCAGCTGTAGTTCCAGTAAAATCTAACATGTCTTACTGCTAGAATCCAGCTCCGAAATCCATAATTATTAAAAATTACAACAGATATATTGAACTCTAAGACCCATAAGTTCTTGCAGCATATGTCTGGAATGTTTGGAACACAAACTTTGTAAGTTACATAATAAAGGCTAAAACTTGATCCCAGTTTCTTTTATGGGATGCCTGTAAGTGCGAGAGAGATGATTCTGAGAGAGAAATGATTCTCCTTGGAGTCAGATTTCAGCAGTACGACTCGGTGAATTTTTTTGAGACAACCCCTGAAGATTCATCCAAAGCAAGCTGAGCAACAAGGAACCAAGTGCATTGGAATATTGCTGAGACACTGAAACTACTTTCTAGTAGGAAGAAAGTAAAATCTATAAAATAGTTTTTGCTTTATTAAAATTTTCTGTGCATAAAAACTGTTTGTACCATTACACTAACCTCCAAAATGGAAAAGATAGGACAATGCTTACAACACTAAGATGCACTCAGTCCCTCTCTTTCCAAATTTTTACATCTCCTAGACCAATCAGTAGGATTACTTCTTAAGTTGCAAACAGATCTTCTATATGCCGAGTTCAAGATATCTTTGCTTATTCATTTATTTATGTTATTTTAGAAAGTAATACAAAAGGTTGTTTCATCTCAGTAGCTGTGTCTAGTCTTTAAAAATCTCAGAAAAAATATTCTTCAATGAAAGGATGAAACTCTTAAAATTTTAACCCATTAGGGAAATTTATTCTAAACAAGAATGAAAATGACTCTGGGTCTATTTATCAGTGTATCATGACTATAATGGAGTTTCTCTCTTTGATTTTTTGACATATTTTGTGTTGAAAAAAGTTTCTCCAACGCAAGAGAAGGATGCCTCCCAAGTTTTCAAACCTCCTCTCTTAAGTTTTGAAACTTGTAGCTCTTTAATCATTACTATAATTCATTAGTCCCGTAAACCTTAACACCGCAGCCATACTTTTGTAAACGTAGCAATCTAAATATACAGGGTGAGCGAAAAGTCCCCGACCCCCCCTCTAACTTTTGAACGAATTGAGCTAGGGAAATGAAACTTTGGGAATGTTCCTATCTCAAAGGGGACCATCTTTTGAGGGGGTCAAAATTTTAGTCCCCCCCTCAGGGGGGGACAGGGGCCCCCCAACTTTTTTTTTTCAAATAGCAACCCCTATCTTGTGATACCTCATTCGAAAGAGCATAAAAAACTAAGAATTTTGGCGCAAACCGCAGATCAATATCTCAATTTTTGACCGAGTTATGATAGGTCAAAGGTCAAATTTGACCTATTTTCAAAAAATCATAACTCCAGTTCAAATTATCGTAAAGAAAAAAATAAAACGGGAAAATTTACCAAATTGTGTTCGCTTTTACGTAAAAATTTCAGAAATCACTTCGATTTAATTTTAAGGGGGGGCTCGGACCCCCAAATACGTCAATTCAAAGGTCATTCAATTTTCCCGCGAAATAAGCCAATTTCCTCTGGATTTGCCTCCACATTATCTCAGTAAGGTCAAAATCAGTTCAACATTACGTTGGCAAGTCCCCAAATTTCGGGAAAAGTTAAAAAAACGAAATATAAACGGTCAAATTTAATCACCTTAAATTTCGTTTTTTTAACTTTTCCCGAAATTTGGGGACTTGCCAACGTAATGTTGAACTGATTTTGACCTTACTGAGATAATGTGGAGGCAAATCCAGAGGAAATTGGCTTATTTCGCGGGAAAATTGAATGACCTTTGAATTGACGTATTTGGGGGTCCGAGCCCCCCCTTAAAATTAAATCGAAGTGATTTCTGAAATTTTTACGTAAAAGCGAACACAATTTGGTAAATTTTCCCGTTTTATTTTTTTCTTTACGATAATTTGAACCGGAGTTATGATTTTTTGAAAATAGGTCAAATTTGACCTTTGACCTATCATAACTCGGTCAAAAATTGAGATATTGATCTGCGGTTTGCGCCAAAATTCTTAGTTTTTTATGCTCTTTCGAATGAGGTATCACAAGATAGGGGTTGCTATTTGAAAAAAAAAAGTTGGGGGGCCCCTGTCCCCCCCTGAGGGGGGGACTAAAATTTTGACCCCCTCAAAAGATGGTCCCCTTTGAGATAGGAACATTCCCAAAGTTTCATTTCCCTAGCTCAATTCGTTCAAAAGTTAGAGGGGGGGTCGGGGACTTTTCGCTCACCCTGTATATACATTTAAAGCAAAGGTAGTTTACATTGTTCTGAAACATTCTTATGTTCCACATGGAGACCATCCCAAAATACTGTGAGTAGGTGAAACTAAAATTTTTTCATGTATAGATATTTCCCAGGTGCCTTAATTTTTCCTCCTATTGAGGTGAATTTTTCTTGTCTAAAAACTTAGGTATGATCTGCCCCAAGAAATTAGTGAGCTGTGATTATGAAAATCACAAATCTTTAGTTTAAGTTTGTAAGTTGACTCATAAATTATTTTGATCTGAACTGCTTACAATTGGTTGATTTTATTAATGCCTCTTCATTTATTGATTATGCAGATGGAATGTTAGGTTTTGTTTTACATATACATGTATTAGTTTTGCTCACCATTGAAAAATTATTCGATTCAAAGATTAGATGTACGATACTCATGCCAAATGATCTTATACTTAATTTTACAAAACAAAAGTTTGTAAATAATCAGAATGAAAGGGCCATCTTGCGTTAAATTGTCACAGAGGGGTATAAAATTAAATCTACTGCAAAATTTGAATTTGATTTCTCTAGGGATTCTATTTTTTCTTAAATATCGATTTTACTAAACAAGTATTATGATATTAGCATTTTGTATAATTTTTAAATGGTTGTATTGTAAAGGGATTACCATTAAGGGTTTTTTAGTTCTGTTTTACAATCAGATCTAATCTTTTCTCTTTTAAAAACTAAATTTTTTTCACTTCCTGAGCTCAATGGTAATTTTGTGTTAAATTTTTGCCTAGTTTACGTTTGAAAACACTGATCGACCTCTCTTTTCAGTGATTCCTGTATGAAGTCATTGTGATTTGTTCCATTTGTCTTTGAGCCCAAGGAAGCAAATTCTAATTTTGATTTTAGGCAAGAGATTCTAGTCCTCCCTTAATTCTTCACCTTCTGACTGAATTTTACAAGCGCCATTTATGCTTAGCAGCTATGTTGCCAGACGTATCAATATTGTTCCAATATTTCTTTAAAACTTATGGTAAACCAGAAGTGCCCAAAATTGAGTTGAAGTAAATTAAAGCTCAGAGTAGTGAAAAAAATGTTTTTCTCTGTTTTTTTTTTTTTTATCTAAAGAGGAAGGAGTTACAATTTTTTAGAGGGTCTAGAGATATTTGATGTAACCCAAAAGGAGGTGAAGGGGGTCAAAAATCTCTTGACATAGTTCATTTACATCCCCAAATTATTCACATTCAACTGGTTCCAAGTTTATTTTTCAAATGTATGTGGTGGATGCCATGTATTTGGTCTCCCAGGTGTCGGTTACTTCCATTATTGTACTCATTTATTTTCTAATATACGCGTGTTTGTTTTTATATTTTACATCTCAGAATTTTGTTTTTTATTGTAAAATTAAATAAAGTGTTAAAATTGAAGGATTAGAATGTCAAGATTTAGTGTTGAATAAGAGTTCCATCACAAGTAGCAAAGAAACAATGAAATTAAGGGCTTCTTTTAATATTTTTCCTACAAAATGTTTTTCTCGTGCCATTTTTTATGTGACCTCGTTGTGTTCATAAACTGGAAGTCGATGAAAATACTTTAACCCATCTGCTCTCTTCTAGGTCTAAAAAAGAATCAAATAGATTCTATCCCTAGCACTAGTTTTAACTATCACTATTATAATCATTGTTATTGCCATCATTTATATCTTCTTTATGTGAACATTTTTTAGTTGGGTATTATTATGAGATGAACTTTTAAAGTTTTTATTTCCTGCCTATGAATAGGAAATACCAAAACCACTCATTCAAAATTCCTTTGTAATACTTGCCAGATTTTGGCGATACATATACTATCATCATTATGATGATCCTCCCCCTCCCCCCCACACTCAAGTTGCTATTAGTTTCTGTCTCCGGTTTATTTTTTATGTATTTGTTTTTTTTTTTTCAAAGATATTTTCGCTGTATGTCATCAGAGAACTGAATATGGAATTTCAATGAATTGTCCGAATTTATAGCTTGTGGACTTGTACAGTGACTATTGGATAGTGATTTTATAAGCGAAAATTCAAGTACTGGTGTTCCTTTTTCTCAATGTAACTACTCTACTCAATGATAATATCCAATCTACTGAAGTGCATCAATGTCACTCCTCAACCCTCTTTGTTTAAATATAAAAAATTTTACTCCAACAATTACCTTTTCATGCTGAGCCGGTAGGTTGCTCTGTCTGTAAGCCTACCAGTGCCTTATTAGGTTAGCAAATAAGTATTCATAAGAATTTCTATTCAATTTGTACGCAGTTAAATGCATGTTATTCTCATCACTTGTATGTCAATTCTCCAAACTCAGAGACTAGTATCAAAAAAAGAGGCCTGTCAATTGTAGCTTTTTCAAAGCTGTCTTTGTACCAACAGATTTTATTAAAGTCGTTCAGTTGATTCTAAACAACTCTAGTATTTTTTAAGATTTCCTCCTGATTATATTAATGCGTTCTTTTTCCTCCATTTGAATTTAATTTAGCGTCAAAGTAGAGTGAAAGAAAGCCAAATAAAACCACTGTGGAGCTGAATTTTACAAAGCATACTGTTCCATGTCTTCGGGAAAGATTCTCTTCCTGAAGTATTCAAAGATATTTAGAGGATGCCAAGGGTGCTCATAAAATGTTCTCACTCAAGGATTAAGTCCTATTTTGGAAATAAGAGGTACAGTCAGTGGTATACTTACATCAGAGATTGGTGTCGCTACCAAGGTCCCAAATTTTGTTCGCAAAAATTCTGAAGCTCATACAAATAAAAAAAAAATCATCTAAAGCAGTTCTTCCCCCTAAAGTAAATCGATGAGTACGATAATACTCACTGTCTCTTTCAACTCGCGTTTTTGTAGGTAAAGTACCGTTCATGGATAAACAGATCCAAGATGCCACTTTTGGTAAATGGGGCTTTCAAATATCTTCCATCAAGTATCCATCTGCAGAATTTTCCTTTCTCTGGCTTCACAATAACACGGCCTCATGGCATCCCTTGGTAAAGAAGATGACCGATGGTGCTCATCAAGGATTTCATTTTCAAATTAGGAACTAGAACTGATTTTGATGAGTCCTATGTGACTTTAATAATTTCAATAGAATAATTTCACAACTCTGAGAGGGATCCCAACTTTGAATGTTGGTATCTCCCCTTTATTTTATCAAGAGAATCAATAACTGGAGTTTTTGTGCCCTCCCTTTTCCTCAAAATGTTAGTAAGATTAAATAAAGTTAGTTATCGTATTTCTGAGGAATTATTTCCAATGCACTTTTTACACATTTTTAAGGTGGATTTATTTGATCAAAATTGGCGAAAATTTATGTAAACTTATAATGTGATCGACAATCATGTTTCTACGTCTTTATTGTTTTTGTTTCTAGTTTCAGATTTTTCAAAATTCAAGAGGAAAAAATTGATTAAAATCTTTGATTCTTTGGTTAAATTATAAAATTAATAGGGTGATTTTTTTAAGACTGAAAAAACATGACATGAGGCAATAGTTTCATGAGGAATTGGTTTCTTCTTGGAAGACAGCTCATGACGATTCAATTCTTGTCCTTGTATTTGAGTAGTTCTGCTTCCAGATCTTGCTTTTGCAGTTTTAATTTCTTGTTCTTATTAATGGCTTCAGCTACGGTTAATTGCAGTTTGCTATTGATCTCACTTTGGCGCTTTAGCTCCTCTTGACATCTGGAGCTATCCTGTTTCTGGACACAGAAAAATTAGAACATAAATAAACAAATAATTATAATATTAAGGCTTGCCACTTTCCTCTCATTACACAGACAGGATGATCAGGCTTTTGGATCCTTCTGTAATCTCTTTTCTTTCTTTTTATAAAGTTAGCCTTAGGTTGAAGGTTGGGTCGTTTGCTGGTTTTAGTTTTTACACTTCTGAGTCACCGGATTACGTTTTGATGAACTACACCAATAATTATTGTATAATTCACATGCCAAATTTATGCGTTTCAAATTAAGAGGAATAATGCCCTTTGAAATACTTGGTGCGCATGATATTGTGATCACTGCAATAGACCTTGGCATTGTTTCATCCACCTTAGTCTCTTGAATAATATAAGATGAATAAAAGTGCAGAGTTTGTTGTACTTGAAAAATGCATATTCATTAATCATGAGACATAATGGATTATGAAATGCTCTAATGCGCTAAGTATGACCTTAAGCATTATGCTGTTTACAGGTTACTGTTGTCTACAAATTTAAATAGCGAAAAAAGGGAGATGACTTTACGTTTTGAATCATAAATTGAGTTTTCTTTTTCGATTGTGATGTGCCATATTTACCCTTTCCAGACGCTCATTAGACAAGATTCTTAGGAAGTTAACAGTAAGGTTAAATTAGAATGGTTAAATTGCTACTCACCTCTACCATTGAATAATTTCTTTTTGTCCCTTTGGCATCAAGAGTTTGCTCTAATTTTCTCCTCTGCAATTGAACTTCACCTGAATCAGAGAAGAAATATAGGGCCACTCACTAGGTATCCCATGTCACTCTTTTAAAGTTTTGGCTCTCTGAGGTGTTACTTGAGCACCAACTTGCGCATTCTTAGCAAAAACACTAATTCTGAGCAACTTGCTTATCCTGTCCCAACTTAGCTTTAAGTATTTGTATCATCTAAGACTAATTACCTGAACTTTCTCAATGAAATTATAGGATACACACTCCGTCCAAATGAGACTGTCAATACAAGCGGGATTTTTTTAGACAAAAAATAGACTGGTAATTGGTCAGAATGACTGAATTTATAGAATCCACGAATTGAATTTAGAGATATGAGTTTCCTAAGCAGTAGAGCACTGCGATTGAGACCAAGACTTTGCATAACATTTTCTGATTGCATTCTAAGGCGTTTGTACCATAAGAAAAGCACTCATAATATATGCTGTAGTTATTAGACTACCTATAGACTGCTCATGCAGCGTTTTTAAAAACTACTTAAAATGACCCATCTATGACCACAAAGGTCTGTTCATTTTATATTTTATAAGCCGCCTAAGTTTCAACTGCATTCAAAATCTACATAAAAATCATAAAATACTTATATGTAATATGATTGAGTGATTCTTAAATTTAAAAAAAATAAGTCATCAGAAAGGACTCATTGATTTAGAGTTAATATTTACTTACTTGAGAGTAATACATTTTCTTTTTGAAGCTTTTCATTTTCGAGATGAAGGGCGTCGCATTTTTTCCTAAGACATTCTGCAATAATCTTTGTCTTTTGGTCGTGTCCTTTGTTTGCATCACATTTTTTCATCACTTCAGCATGACTTTTTCTCAGATTTTCAAATTCACTGAAATATGGAGGTCCAAAGTAGATTTTAATATGGAAGACAAGAGATAAAATATTTCAGAGACCCTGAACTAGCTATCCAAGCAATGTCAGGGATCAGTAATAGGTGCATTTTACCTACGGGGTCACCCATAAATTATGTCTTGTTCTAAAGGGAGCGGAGCTGAGTTCTTGTTGCAGAGAGGGTGTATGGGATAGAGAGCATCTGCTTGATATCATTCAAAAATTTTATAGAAATATTTGGTCAAAATACTGACAAAAAAAGGGGAGGTTTAGCAGAGAATGATGTAATTTTTCAGGGGGACAGACTTATAGGATGGGTGGGGGGGGGGGGGGCTTTAAATTTTGAATTTCAGCATGACTTAATTTAAGGACGACCCTGAATTATGATTGACAAGCGACTATTTGAGCTTTTTCTTTGGCTGATAATGACAGGTGAAAGATAGTTGCACGGTTTGCTAAGAAAGTTTGGCTAAATACATCTCGTCAGGTAGTGTAGTAGACCGCTCAACAAGTTATTTCAATTCCAACTTTTTCTCTCTCATTAAACAATGTCTAAGTTAAAAAAACCGTTCTCTAAGAACTGGAGCATTTGAGGATTTAAGTAGTTTAGCTGATGAAGGTCTTGAGTTATTTAAATTTATAAACTGAGCACTGGAAACTGTTTCAGACTCACCGTTTTAAGACAGATGTATTATGGTCTTTTTTTTCTTTTTTTCTTTTTAGTTGTGATGTTCCTTCCAGAATTGCAATATTACTTCCCTTTAATTCCTCAAGTTGGCGATTCAACTTCATGTTTTCTCTCTGAAAACATTCAAGCATCCATATATAGTTGTGCAATAAGATCAAAGGCTTTCATACTTATGGACTGCTCTGCCCTCCAAAAATCTCCAATCACAGATCTACTCCCCTACAATCAACAGAAATACAAACCCACTTACATGCGATGAACCCAATATTACTAGGTACCAAGATTCTAAAACTCTTCACCTCTCTTAATTTAAAAATTTAAATTTTCGTATATACTCCCATTTTCAAAATTATCTGTAAAGACATTAATAAATAGCCTGAGACGCTTGATGTCTTAAAATTATACTAACTAACGAACTAACTTTTCTTGGTATATATATATAATTCAAATAGATTTTGGTACTCATAGCTCCAGGTTTTGTTTTTTGTTCGGATATCAGGGATAAAAGCTAATAAAAACGACTGCACTCCCTATTGGCATGACCAATCAGATCTGCCAGAAGGGAGAGAACTAAAGCTTGCTCCGTGTTCAACAGCTCGTGAGTTCATACCCAAACTTCAAACCCCTGCGTCCCCCAACCTTGAGGGCCAGTAGTTCTTTCTGCAGGATTTTCACGTAATGGAGGTGTATCAGACCCATTGCTTTCGCGAGTATGCAGGGGCACCGGTGAACATGCCATCTGAAGAACTCCTGGTTGTCTGGAAATTCACCAGCATGGGTAGAACTACAAATAAGTTCCAGGTTAATTTGATTTTGTCCATGAAGAGGATAGATTACTCTCACCAAATTCTAAATGTTCTCAATTTTAAAATGCCTAAACAATTTTGATACTTGCAGCCACTGACCCAAATAGCACAGATTTCAATAACAACACAAGTCGTAATTTCATAGTAAAAATATCACAATTTCACTGAGTGTTGTGTATGTTGCCTAGTGCCTATTTGAAGGGGCCTCATTTGTTGAAACTTGTTGCAACAAAATAAATTGAAAGAAGTTGCAATTTTTCATTGCATTGCATACCTACTGCCTATCTTTCTGACACATGTAGCTCATTTTGTTGATTGTTTAAAATCAGCATGAATCGACTAAATAATGTAAAAATATTGCAATTTAATGGTAAAAAAATGACAATTTTGTTGAAGTCAAATTGCAAATTACTCTCAATATTTTTGTTGCACTGTGCTACTCGGGAGAAAGACCAATTCTCCGAATATATTCCTTACCACCAAATCTTCTGCTGAATTTACTTAGGTAGATATTTTTACAAAGCTTTCTCGGCAGCTAAACTTTAATTCCACGAATGTCCAATTTATCCAAGAATTATGACTTGGGGCCTACAAAAGTATAAATATGATGGATATAAAATGAGGTGAAAAAGGTAAGTAAAACCTTTCAACTTAAAATCGATAGAATACAAACCTGGATCTGTAAGTTCAGTTCTCGTAAGGCAATTGTTTCTCGATCTTTAGCCTCGTAAGCCACTTTTTGATCGAGGGTTGTACTGACATTTAAATTCTGCAACTTTGCTGCAGTATCCTTCAAAATATCCATTTGTTTCTCAGTAACTGACAGCTGATGTCTCAAAACTTCCAGCTCCTGCCTTAATGCTAGGTTTTCCATTGAGAGATTTTCATCATTTTTTCTCAAGTTCCGCACGAGATTCTGCAACATAATTACGATAAGTCAGGGATGCAAAATGTTCCAAAAAGTTGCCCATTCCTTGCGACCCAGCAGACCCATCAAGGCAAATACAAATTAAGTATGTTGGGTATGCAATTCATGAACAGAATGAACCCCCTCCGCACCACCCACCCCATGCGGTGTCAAAATCTTGACGGCCTAGGGGCGGATATTAAATGAATCCGGCCACGGCTATGTCACATGAAGCTAAGTCAATCATACATGTAGGGCAATTGAATAGTACTGGCCCTTGCAGATTGGAGCTGACTCTCACAATAGTCTTTTTTCCTTCGATTATCAGAATTATTTCAATAGTGGTGGTAGTCTAACAAATGCTGATGCTCCGAAACAAACTAACAACGTAAATACGGTAAGAAAAGTGCGCTTACTCAATATTGTCACTCCTTCTCAAATCTCACAGATGTTGGTACTAAAATCAAAGCCATGGAACCAGCAAAACATGGGTCGTGAAAGATCTTACATTCTTACCGAACCTCGGTGATTACTTACCTTCTGCACTTGAAGTTCGGCGAGAAGTGAATTCATTTTATTCAGTGCTTGATTAGTGGAGATGGACATTTTTATGCTGTTATTGCTTGACTCCTTCACCATCTGAAAAATGCAAACTTATACTTGGGAATCATAGAGAAAAAAAAGGAGGTGTTTGCATTTCGGGCATCTTGGATTTCGTGATGACGTAGGTGGGTACGAGAGTTGCCGCGAAATTCGAATTTTCTGGTACACTCAACTTACGTGAACGATTTTGCTGGTATGTTTCCTCAGAAAGTAAGTACTTTATTCTTTATTTTCTTTACAACCTGTTAAATTGAGGTTTTGTACACACGATCAATGCTTTATATGATTTAATATGAGTAATAACAAATCATTTCTAGTAGCATTTCTACACCGGTAAGGTTCCCCTTCGCCGGCGCGGCAGTTTTGAACAACTTATTGTTTTCCTTTGTTCCTTGCATTTCCGTTTCCGCTATGCCGTTTCCGCCCATAGGTTTCCGCCCTGTACCCAGTACTCGTGAGTAAAGAGGCGTGTGACCACATGTGACATGTGAATTTTTATTTTAAAAAATATCATTAAAATGGTAAAGTGCGCCGTCCAAGGGTGCAATAAAGATTCCAGAAGAGATGCTCATGAAAACCTTCATTATTTTAGAATTCCAAAGGCGGAATCGTTACGAAGCAAGTGGCTAGCTATTTGCCAAATAGCTCATGAATTAAAAGATCGTAAGCAATTTTCGAAAATTACTGTACTTTTTTTCAGGAGGTATATTAATTAAGGAGCTTTTCGGAAAAAGGGCACATACTGATTTGAAAAAATCGCGTTGTGAGAAAAATGCATTTGAAGTTTTCATTTATTACTTTGTATGGCCACTGCGGTGAATTACATCGGAACTTGGACACCTAAAATCAAAGTATACGTACACCCCTAAAATGAATAACGAGCATTAGTAATTGTCATTAAAACTAACACTTCTTTTCCTGTTGTGGGAGGAATTTTTGAAATTTTCCGCTGTATATGTGCCCTTTTTTCGGAAATAGACCAATGGTCATATATTATGACTTAAGAAGCTGGACTTCTGGGACTTAAGCGGGTTTCTAAACAAAAATGAAGTTTCTTCATTTTTTCTGTAGGATGTTAAATGAAAGAAATCTTTAGTGTTAGGTAAAAGTATTCCCGCCCGCCCGCGCGCTATCGCCGGCCGTACCCATAGAGGTAAATAGATAATTTTGTGAAACAGAGGTTTGCAGCCAACTCAGCTACCATTACAGCTGCACTAGCACATACTTAAATGGCCACGGAAAATTTGCTTAACCGCAGTTTCCCAGAAAAAGGGCATTTACGCTAGCAGCCCTTTTTCCGGAAATAGTCTACGACTCCTGATTTGGCCACACAAAACTTGGTCTCTTATTTCGACTCCAAAAGTTGATCAATCGAGCTGAAACTCGGGGCAAATACATCAGGATGCTAATGATCCATTTCTGCGGTGTCCAAAAAAGGGGCGTGTGAGCTTCTATCTGCTCTTTTGAAGCAAAGCTCCCTTTTTTTCTAGATGGGAAGCTCCTCAATTGTGGGTATCCATATTTCACTGCATCACATCCCACCTAGACAAAATATGTTGATGTATCACAAGGAGTGGAGGAAATGAAGCGCTGGATGCAAAATGAGTATTTCTTAATTGCGGTGTCTCAGAATCTCCGCTAGTGTTCCATCCCTTAGAAGTTAAGCTATTGCATGGAATTCGTTGAGACTTTTACTGAATTTTCTACATGATTTTACAGTGCTAAAAACGAAAAATTTCAGAAAATTCACCCATTAGTTTCCTCTTTAGCATATAAATTAGCAGAAGAGATTCTTAAACAACGCAACCACAAAATGTCCTTTTCGCATCCAACGCCTCAAATGTAGTGGAATAGCATTATAAGTATGTTACTATGATGCAACTTTCGAAAAACATCTTCACTATGCAACCATGCGTTGAAGCAATACATTAATTGCTGGTGAAACTATGGAAATTTATTGGAGACTCATCTTCAACAATTTTGCCAAACAATGATGTGCCCATCGTTCAGCCAACTATAGAAGATAATTAAATAAAAATATTTTACTATAAGCATTAAAACTTGGGGAATCAATCTTGATTTCAAATCAATCATAGAAAATTTATTGAAAGAAACAACAAAGGATAACGCAGGTTGACTTACCTAGAGAGATAAGCATACCTATCTTGGATACAAAAGAGAGTAGAGCCTCCTTTACTTTCATTTTGGGATGGCAATCTTATGACTCATTACTGCTGTGAATTTAACTGCGCAGATTTTATTGCATATCAAGGGATGATTTGTTATGTATGAGATCATTTTTTTGCTTCAAATGCTTATCTCAAGGAATTAAACTAATCCACAGCAGCTACTGGAAATAAATTCAATTCAGGGTTGCCGGCAGTCTAGAAATCCAGGAAAGTCAGGGAATTTGCTAACACCAGGAAAAGTGACATATCTACTAATCACTGAAACATTTCACTGATCTTCCAACTGTTCACCCTATTTGGTCATTTCTTTAAGACTTGTCATCTTTTAACCAGCTACTGAATGCTTTTTTCCATTATTTATTTGATCTCCAGAAGGGGAAATTGTGAACTAAGTTCGGCAAAAGTCAGCGTATTAAGAAAGAAGTGGGAATTTTGCTCAAGGGTCAGGGAAAGGCAAGAAATTAGGAAATCTTGGAATCAGGGAGAAGCAAAAATAGTCGGGGAGAAAGCAAAGAGTCAGGGAATTTGAAGATGAAGAAATTATGGCAACCCTAATCCACAATCATATGAAATTTAATGATTCTTACTCATAGCAGTTTAAATCAGACCACAAAAAACACTGAGAGATTTTAAGATTGTGTAAAATACAAAAGATATATAATACCAATGGTCGTTCATTAGCAAGAAAAATTGAAGGAAAAAACATGATGTAACAGATAAGAGAGAATGAGTTTTATTAAACTTTCTGTATCCTTTAAAAACAACATTAAGATTGTTCAAGAAATTATTTCCATGCCAGAAGAGGAAAAATCCTTGTACTCATGCACAAATACTTTTTGATCATTGTCTTAATTGATTGGGTAACACAAAATTTTTCTTCTTCTACAGCTAGAGTTTGTTCGATACATTTTCGAGATGAAGACTATGAAAAAAAACAAACTGAAACCCAAACTGGATTCTCTCCACAGAACAGGCGGCAGCTTCTGCCAAAAGCTGTGCCGAGCCTCCTCCTTCCTGGTTGCTCATCTGAAACGTAAGAATACAATTTAATTTAAAGTTACGATTTCTAAAGGCAAAGGCAATATTCTCCACGTAATGGCCAATTGAAAAGTTTGCTTTTGACTTTTTTGCTTTAAGGTATGGTTATCTAAACAAACAGGGCAGCTCAACATTCTTGATGAATTGCAGGTAGTTGAAGAAGAATTTTGGAAACAGTTGTGGCAATTTGTGAGTTTTCAACTGAGCTAATACTGACACCTGATTCTGAAAGTTTTAAAAGACTTAAAGGAGAATAAGTATGGTAAATTTTAAAAACTTAAATTAATTTTCATGCCTGATTTGTAATGCTTCTAATTTTATCTCTGTTCACTGCTTTTAGACATGGAAAAGAAGAGGAATTTGCAATCTCAAGCTCTCCTCCACTTTTGGAGACCCCTATACAGAAGATAGACAGAATCATTGAGGAAAATAGGGAAATTCTAGAAGATCTAGATGCAGAGCAGGCAAGACGCATGGCCACCCCTGAACCTGATTACTCTGATATTGATGAAACAAGAGAGGAAGACTGGTGAGATATTGTTCTATCATTGAATGAGCACTACTGCTCTCCAAAAGATTTGCACATTTAACAGTAGATTTCAGTCAACAAGGGAAAAGAGGTCTTCATCCTTTGTCTATTTCTCCCTTATTTGCGAATGGATTTGTTTCTGAATTCCAGAAACGTTTTGATCATACCTTCATTGAAGCATTTTATATCATTACCAAGGAAAAAACATTTTATTCACTTATTCTATCCCATTTGTTGAATACCACTTGTACCTGGATTCAAATTTGGAAATAGGTCAGAAAAAGAAGGGGGAAAATGAGAGATTTTTGAGAAAAAGTACTGATATATTAGCAATACTTTGCTTTGAAGCGATACAAGTAGAAGCGGAGAAGTTGAACTGATTAATTGGCCAAGCCTCCATGAACAGATGGTCTGTTTGTCATCAACAGTTACATGCCGTACAAAACTGATATTTCGAGTAGAATTGAAATATCTTTGGAATCTCTTCATTATGCACCGAAAAATCCTGGAAGATCGAATTATCACCAGAAAAACTCATTTTTTGGTGTGAAAAGTTCAATTTATCAGGACTAAACCGAAATGATTCAGAGAAGCAGATGTTATTTTGGGATAAAGCACTTAAAAATTTGTCAAGAACCCATTTTCAAGTTTTTAGCAGACAAGAAGGGAAAAAAAAAACTTATCTGTCTACGATGTTAGTCCCAAAAAACACCCTTATTTAAGTTAAAGAGTTTTCTCCTTAATCACCAGAATTTTTAGGATTATAAAAGTTAAGTACAGTGATGAGCACTGTAAACTTCGAGACAGTAGTTTTAAGAGAATTACAAGATCCAAAAAACATACTTCATACATGAGTAGGTTTGCCACACTACATTGCTTACTTACTTTTCAGGCAAGATTTCACTGATTTGGCAGCACCTTTAGAGACAGTTGCAGAGAGAACTGCTGCATCGCCTGCATTCCCACAAGACTCTTCAAAGGCAGAAAAAATTCCAAAAGGCAATCCTTTTGCTAGGTAATTTCAAATTTCCATTTCATCTTCCTTTCACCTTCATTTTCTGCTGTGGAACACAAACATTTATACAATTAATCTATTGAACGATCTCAACCTACTGAACCCAAACTACCTGAAACTAGACCCGAGAGATTTGTAGTATGCTTGCAATATAAATGAATAACTGGTAAAAATAAGTTCCTGGGACTGAATTAAAGAGAAATTACTTAGTTTTCGCTTGATGATAATGGATATTCTTTCATTAGAATCCCTATTGCAAGTGGATAAAATGAAGTAGATAATGATGAAAATAGGTGCTTCATCAACAATGCTACGTATTGCTGGGTAATAAAAGATACAAAACTTTGGTTTTGATTCCAGCTTCTTATGATTTACACCCAAACAAGAAAAAAAAAACACTAAGAGACGTGGCCTGAACCTAACATGAGAAGGTGGTAAAATAGTGCTGGGTCCACACTCTTTAGCGGGGAAAACAAAAAAGCCAAAAGGCCAAAGTGTTCAAGAATTTCAGTTTGAGTAAAAAATTTTGAGTTTTAATGAGCACCAGTGCAAGTCTGAGGGAGAGAGATATATAATATTCCAATGCAAACTGCCTGAGCTGAACTCTTTCCCTCTCAATTTTGTACTGGTACTCATTAGAGCACAACATTTTTTACTCTGATTGAAATTTTCGGCCTTGTTTTTCCAGCTGTGAACCCAACACTATTTTACCACCTCGTTACAATACTTGAACCCTTACTTCAATTTTTTGAAGAATTTAAAACCAACATTATTCTCAGAAATTTTTAAAGAAAATTCTCTTACTATGCGTAGAAAAATCAGAGGAAATTTCTACTACAAATGTTTCACACAAGCCTTTCAATAAAATGAGGCATGTTGAGAAATTTGCAAGGTCTCAACTTCACTTCATACTTTTAAGCTGTAGCCAGAAATTTGTTTTTTCCACTTATGAATTCAAATGAAAATACAAAATATTGCTATGTTTCAAAACTAATACTTTCCTGTTGATTGTTAGGTTGAGGAGAGCGGAATTAATACAACAGCTGACAGTGAAAAGTAAACATATTGAGCAACTAAAGGAAGCCAATGCATACCTGGAAAATGAAGTTAAAGAAAGAAGAAGGACAGAGGAAGTTTTAAAGGATAAGACTAGAATACCTGAAAGATTGGAGGACGACAGGCTGGAGAAAATCTTGAGTGATTATTTTGCACCAACGCAGGTACAGAAGATAATACTACAGAGCAAAGGTATTAAGAAAAATTTACACTGGTCACCTGAAGATATTGCAGATTTCATAACATTGAGAAGCATCAGCCCAAAAGCTTACCGTTATTTCAGGCTGGTGAAAAAGCACCCATACGCGGACATGGCAACTTTGTACAGTGGGGACGGAAGTTTCCCATTAGAGAGGGCCTCATGCATAGAGTCATGATGCTTGTGAAAATGAAAGGAAAAGAGATGGAGGAGGCAGATCGCCTGCTTGCATTATGCTTTGATGAAATGTCTGTAAGACCTCTCGTCGATTTTAATTTTGAAGAGCAGAGAATTATAGGACCTCACTCAAAGGTCCAGATTATAATGGTACGAGGTATCAAAAGTAATTTCAAACAACCAATTTATTATAAATTTGATCAGCCTATGAAGAAATCAATTCTTGATAATGCGATAACAGAGC
Organism: Bemisia tabaci; assembly: GCF_918797505.1. Taxonomy (NCBI): domain Eukaryota; kingdom Metazoa; phylum Arthropoda; class Insecta; order Hemiptera; family Aleyrodidae; genus Bemisia; species Bemisia tabaci. Next base: position 52,490,881 of record NC_092796.1, read on the forward strand.
TGTACAACGCTTCATTCATAGTACTTAGTGTTTGCTGTGATCTAGGCGGCGACAACCAAGGGTTACTATCTGAATATAAGGTGAGCATAGAAAAACCTTACTTTGAACATCCCTGCGATTCAAAAATACGAATATACTGGTTTGCTGATGCGCCTCACATGTTGAAGTTACTACGGAATCATTTCCTTGATCAAGGCTACTTGATTCCGCAAGATGTCTTGTCACCCCAGCCGCTTAGTGACCCACAGTACACAACAGTATCCAAGCAGGTTGTACAACAAATGCTGCAGGCAAAACCAAGAAAAGGTCCCCTCGATCCAACCTTTAAAGTTAAATTTCTGCATTTAAACTGCAACGAAAATGAGAGACAAAACGTAAAATTAGCGGCTCAGCTATTTTCTCACAGATTTGGAACAGCAGTGAAATACTACGGTGAGAAAGGCTGGATAACTTATCGGAACTATGAAGAGGCCAGCTTTTTATTCCTTACAGTCAACAAATGGTTTGATGTTGAGAATTCAGACTCTGAATTTGATTCAACCAAAGAAAGGTGTGCATATGGAAAATACCTTGAACTTCAAAATAAAGCCCTTGATGACATGTATAAAGTGGCTGGAAGAATTCGACCGATTAAGGGCAAAGTGTCAAACAGCTTACTCCCCTTTCAAAAAGGAATTCTCCTTTCAATTAATGCATTAAAGGGGTTGTATCATGATTGGACAGCAAATTATAACCAGGAATATATAATAACACGTCGAGTGAATCAGGATACAATAGAAAACTTAAATTCGACAATGAGAGGCACAGGGCGTCACGAAAAACCATCCTCTAATGAATTACAATACAGGATGAAAAATTACATACTTGGTCGTAAAGCAACAGCCATATTCGTTAGAGGACGAAACACTGAGGAAAGCACAGGTGAGAAACTTCTCCTATCGCCAAAGACACTCAGAAACACGCAAGCACTATCCGAGCAGCCAGAAGCAGTGCCTGAAGGTGATCAAAACACAACTGAAACAATGTCTGACGAGCGAGATAACGCAGTTGTCTTGACCTCGAATATGTTGGGATTCCTCAATCTAGATTCCTCGTCTTTGCCAGAAGTAGATGACCCCGATGACTGGTTGGCGCAGAAAATAAGCGACGAGATAGAGGAGGAGGCGCTTCGCGATTTTTGCGGATACGTTGCTTATAAATACGCACTGCGCTACCCGCATTTGCAAGCACCTGAGTCCACCACCAAGTCAGCTGAGCAACCCCAAAAAAAGAAGAGGAAGCAGCTGAAGCCAAAAGCCAATGATAAGAGAACTGAGCAGAATGGAGAAGAATGGAGAGATAACGCACAAAAAGATGCTCCGAGGATACCATCAGAAGCCGGAACATTAGCAGGCAGTGAACAGCAGGATGAAGATGACCTAGAAAAAGCTAAAGCAGATGTGGCAAAAGGAGTGGAAGAAGGAGAAAAAATGATTAAACACTGGACAGAATACCGCCAACACACAAATCTAACCATTCCGGCACCCGATTTTGTTCGGGAAATGACGGTCGTGTACGAGTATTTAGAAGCATTTCATGGCAGAGAATTTGACAGAGAAGCATCAGTGCTAGATAGATTTTTTGCTTTTATAAGACCCCGTGTAGGGAAGCTTATACCTGTACCTGATGAGGTTCTTAAATTTTTTATTAAGACTCTCACTCTCTTCAAAGTAAAACAATTTAACAGGAAAGCTACACAGGGCCTGATTTAGGTCATACGGCGCCCCAAGCCGATGATTTTTTGGCGCCCCCCCTCATCTCCTTCACTTCCACCCCCTCCCCCCACCCCTCCCCCGCCATAACCAACTCTCCACTACTACACCCCTTTCCCTCCCCTTGCCCTTCTCTCCCAATTTCCTCTCAGAAATGATTGACAAACTTAGATTAATGGAATCGTTTAAAATTCTATAGCTTCGACAGAGAAAGAAGAAAAATTCAACTTATGTGAAAATGACAGTTTAATAGGCACTTATTCGACATAAGGTATTAGATATTCAAATTAAAATGTAATTTTTGGGACGCTTACCTAAACAAATGTTTTTCTTCGGGCTTTAGCTGCTGCAAAGTCACTGATTATACCACTAAAGTCAAGAGTTTGTAAGAGTTCGTTCTCAATATAGAGCAGAGCGGAGGAATTAAGAAAGTCTTGCTTCTTGGTTGTCTGCAAATGATTTTTCACTCGTTTAAGAACCGAAAACGACCTTTCACCAGTGCAGTTGGTGACAGCCATACACAAAAAGATACGAAGACTTATATTTACATTTGGATAGTCTTCAATTCGATTTGATTTTAGAAACTTCAAAAGAGCTTGGGGATTGCCAAAATCTTTGACAGCATTTGGATCCATTTCTTTGTATTCTTCCAGGAAAAAGGCGAAACAGACGCATTCCTCCGGAAAAGTTTTGTCAAGATCGTCGCTATATTTTTCTTGAAGTTTTTTTGCATGCTTTGAGATATCGCTTTTATGTAAATTCAGCAGATTCCATAAAAATCCAAAATCTTCATTAAGATCTGAATAAATTTTTATCTTGTCCGACAAACTGGTACAGATTTTGTCGAGAGCTGCATAATATACATTGAAAATGAATGACTCTCGACCGGAGAATTCTGTATGATTTTTGGTACTTTCACCGAATGGAAGTTTTGGTTTCGTCGACCTGGATTGATCTTTTTTGTATTCATTGGAGCCACACAGTTGTTTAGCTTCTTTTTCAATCTTACTAAATTCATTTTCATTACGCAAAGACGTCCCAAAAGCTTTTAAGGAAACATACAAGTTTAGCACACTTTGTAAGTCCAAGCCTTCTGTTTGAAGTTTTTTGCTGTAACGATGAAATTTGTCTAAAACTTTGTTCCAAAAAAGCAGCAGTATCGCAGTTTCAAGCTTTTGAAGTTGCTTAGCGATGGAATTTGCCTCAACCCGTGCAGTTGAGGGCTGGTCTGGATTTTCTCCAATTTCGGTCAACGCAGAAATTATTTCACGGTAAGACTTGAATATAGCTTTACTTGCGTCAGAACGAGCACTCCATCTAGTATCCGACAGTGCCTTAACAGTGTAAGCATCTTCAGGTAAATGGCGTATTAACACTGCCCATCTCTCAGTGGAGGCGGAGAAAAAAACGTAAACATTTTGCTCTAATAAAAAGAATTCAACGGATTCTGGGCTGCTGTCAGCTGCTCCCGTTCCAACCAGCTGTAATGAATGACCTGAGCAAGGCACATAATCTGCTGTGGGACTAATTTCTTTAATTCTCGTTTGCAATCCTTGGTAGCAGCCAGACATATTACTAGCATTGTCATAGCTCTGACCACGACAATTTTTCATACTTATACCTAAGGATTCGATCTCACCAACAATTGATACAAACATATGTATGCCTTTATGACCGGTATTAGCCATAAAAGTTATAAAACGTTCCACAGGTGATCCCTCAGGCAAGACATAACGAATAATCAAAGTCAGCTGATCTTTTCTAGAGTAATCAGGCGTTGAATCCACCACTATGGAGTAATACTTGGCTATGAGTATTTCCTCTATGATTTTACTTTTCACTTGATCATGAAGCAGTAAGTGAACTTCCCGAGTGATGGTAGAAGACAAATAAGATGGTGTGCCACTCCCTTTGTTGCCATATCTCACTAAATGATCCGCCATAAATGGATCAAATTTTGAAATGAGTTCAATACAGCCGAGAAAATTGCCATTTCGTGAAGAGCCAAGCTTTTCGTTGTCGCCAAACAGGGGTAATCCACGAGAAGACAAAAATTTCAACGTTTCAACAACTCGCTCCAACACCTTCTTCCAATACTCAACGTTTTTATCATATTGTTTGAGCACTTGGGAGTCAATTCTTTCCAACTTTTTTTCTCGAGTGATAAATTTAACTAAACATTGTTGATGGTCACGCGAATTTTCGTGCCCAGCTATTCCACCGACATTTCTCCAATCGTTGAACCCACTTGTAGCAAATAAAGAGGAGCCTCCATAAAGTTTACACGGACCACAGTAAACATGCCCATTAGAGGGCGAATACACCAACCAACTCCGTTTGACTGTTTCTTCATTCGTCATTTTCTTCATAAAATGACTTTTAGAGAAATGTCGTCGATGATCTGGGTAATGCCGTGCCGATTTTGAGAAATCTTCATCGTCATTTTGCTTAAGACCATTCTGTGCTATATAATCTCTTAATTCTTCATTGATGATCCAACAAGCAGGGTCATTAGATATCTGAGTCGGTTGAGGTTGTACTGCACGAAGCTGGCCAGTCGCGGAATTTTCTGTTGCCGGCACCGAATTGTTTGAACAGTCCCCTCCCCCTCCTTTTTCGTTTTCTGGAGCCGTATTAGGGTCTGTTGTTTGCTCAGTCGTTGAAGTTTCTGAACTTTCAAGATTTCTTTCTGAGACATCAGTGGATTGACTTTTGTAAAATGTAGTTAGTTTTGGAATTTTAGCCAACAATTTCTCATTCTTTACGATGGTTTCTTTTGCGCGTTTTCTGAATTCAGAGCCGCTGGGTTTGTCGCACATGTTGAACAGCACTTATACGTTAGTTTCTCTACACAAAATTGGTTTTTGTTTGTTAGTTTTTTTTTTTTTAAGCAGAAAGAAAAGATAAGAAATCGCGCCGTGTACCAGAGACCACAACCACACTATCAAACAAAAAGCGAGTAATTTATTCTGAAAAGATAAAAGAGTTACGAAAAAGTACCATCGCCAAAAACAGTAGAGCAGTGCATATTAAAGAAAATTCATCCATACTGTGCAAACGTAAAACTCGGGAACACTGTAAAGACAGGTGACAGGACAACATCGAAGCACAGAATCAGCACGAAGTGACACGAAACGGAACTGCCATATCGAATTAACATTTGATCACCAGCGAACACGAAATAGAGAGGATTCACAAATTTACGGTTTTCATTTCACATGATTACTAAATCATGTCGTGTAGGTTGTAGGTAAAATAATAACAGAACATCCGCAAACATTGTACATTGTCAAAGGAAAGAACTTAAAAAGACACACGCACTACCTTAATGTAAAGATTCTAATCAAATAAGAATGGAAATGACACGCGCCCGGCAGTAATTAAAAAGTTGCAAAAACTGACACCTGACCGGCTGTCTGCTCCCGTGCACCTCCACCCGTCCCGCGCCTATCCCCACCACAACAGAACGCTGGAGCCGCAGTGAAAGATCTCGCGATCGCTCTTGACCTTGACCAGTCAGCCTCCAGGCAGACGCAAACAGACAGGTTCATCCCTGCCATTTCGTTTGTCCCGGGCATACAGGCAAGTAGTGGTTTCGGCCAAAGTGGCGTTTCTTCTCATTGTTCTGAAGCCCAACGAGGGGGCGCTCAGATTTTTCCTCACAATTTGTGCCGCTTCGGTTGGAGAATATTTTTATTTTCTCTCCTTTCTCATCCTTGGCAGCAAAATCCAAAATTTGGCGCCCCCCAAAATTTGGCGCCCCAAGCCGCGGCTTGATCGGCTTGTGGGGAAATTAGGCCCTGAAGCTACAGATAGGGCACCAGAAAGAATGGTGAAAAGAAAGTCCAAGGTGTCAAAACATTATGCACACAATGTTAAGTAAAAGAAGAAGAAAACTTACACGCCAAGAACTGATACAGTTACATTATGTACGATTATTACGTCCTGATTCTGATATATGTAACCATTGGATGTGAATGTTGTCATCAGCACTTCCTGCAAGCTACAAATAATGCTGTGTCCTGCAACAGGAAAATAAATATGATTACATATGGTTCCACAAGAGCCAATAAACATTACTTTTTGTTTATCACAGCATTTAGGTAAATCTATGTGTACTTAAATATTTACCCTCGATTTAAAGTAACCATTGAGTTTCATGTCTTTCTGAATTTTTAAGGATCAACAATAAGAAAAAGTGAAATTTGCTTTTGTTGTTTTTCATTGTATAACTTACCTACCCATTTTGAAAGAGAGGCTATCACTCAAGTCAAATGAAATCAAAAGAGAAAAATGAAAAAAGACTCCCTGTCAGTGATTTAAGTTTTATACATAGACCAATGTAATAGGACCCTAATAACTACTGTGTTTATTTCTATAATTATAATTATAATAGTTGCTTATGCATTTATCCGCCCCACATCCGTGCTCCCACTCCCTCTCAAAGAGATAGCCCCTCTCTGATTCTTATAACTCTTAAAATTGGTCCAACTATGACTAATTTGTATTCCTCATTACATAATCGCTTCAAATGGCACTAAGTATATGTCAAATCTCATTTAGCAGGAAGAAACCAACGTGAAAATATGTTGTAAAAATTGTGCATCATTAGGTATCTACAAAAAAGCCAAGAATTGTCAAAAATTCTTGTTTTTCTATTGAAAAATGATTAAATTGAAAGGAAAACGATCTTGTGAATAAATTTGTCCCCCTCCGCATTGTCCATTTTTAAATTTCGCGCTATCAAACTCAATTTTGATTGGTCACAATCATTTACACCTTGAGATAATACCAATCTTAGAACTGTTATACTCAGTACTGCTTCTCTATTATAATCTGTCTCTGTTAGTCATTCCTTTTTATATATTATTACAATTTTCTAAGAATATCATTATGAATATTATATTGTATCAAAGTATGGAAGTTTCACTCTAAGTTTCTCCACTACATGTTAACGGAATTACCGCCAGCAGGCCTTAAAAGCCTATTAGTGCAGTCGGTTTTATTGATCCTTAGCTTCTTTACCCCATATAAAATCAAGAGCAAGCAAATGATAATTTACCAGGTTTCATGGAGAATTCACATTGCAGCAAGGAGACGAGCGAGACGAAAAATTCGAAGGAGAAATTAGTTTTACAACTTCAAATAATGTTGAACCTTGTGCAGTTCCAATCATCCTCCTTCCAGCTAAAAGCGATTAAGCTTAACATTTGTTTGCAAAAATCTATAATAAGTATCAATCTGCAGAAAAAGAATGAATAGCAATGAATTTATTTGAAAAATAAAGGGAACATAATAAATAGATGAAGTATCTGGTGAGAGTTCCTGTAGGCATAAGCTAATGCAAGTTAAATAAATGCATTCCTCTGAGACTCACAATGAGATTTCTAACTACAGGTTACGGAGAAAAAAAGGAGGTGTTTGCATCTTGAGAATTGTATACCCCGTGACGTAGGTCGGTACAACGTGGCCAGCAAAATCCAGAATTGGAAGTATGATAAACAGACCACAACGTCCGATTTTTTGGCTTAAATCAACTCAGAATATAGTTTCCAACACTTTATACAGAATGACATTTTCCTATAAACTACACCATTACCAAGAAAATCGATGATAAAAGTTGTCGTACCGACCAACGTCATCAAAAAAGTCCAAGATGCCCAAAAAGCAAACACCTCCTTTCTTCTGTATGACTATGGGTTGTTATTAAAGCAGCATCCTTCATTGAATCAGTCTAAGTTGAAACTGAGCATGTCAAATTTCTCACAAAAGATCTTTTCACTCTCAGACTCGGTGCTCTTTCTTATAGGTAAATTAAAGTGATTCTATGTGATCTGAGGACAAGATCTGCCACCACATGGTGCCGCCTGATGATTAGCATCTTAGAGAAGCAATAATTATCTTAATGTACAAGATAATGCAAGGAACTGATCCATAACATGTAGTAGCTTTAAAACTGAGTAGAATGACATCAAATTTGTAATTATTCATTGAAAATTTATGTTTGAAACTACGATATTGGACATTGCCCATTGACTAAATGTGTGAGAGGCAGTTGTTAGACTGCTGTCTCTCTCTTACACATTGAGCCAACACGTGAAAAATGAACACTATTATGATATTCTTGAAAGAAATTTATTGTTTTTACCTCATTGGAACAGCTACATATAGTTGAATGATGATGTGTGCCGTGCTGCAAGTCTCTTGGTCAATTTGCTTCATAAGTACATGCATGTGGTACACACGTAGGTAGCCACATCTTCCGTATGTATGATGAATTGATTCGCGTAAATTGTAAAACTAGTCCAAGAACACATAACTTAATAAGAAATAGACGTTTTGATTACTGATTTCATTTAATCTTAAGCGATTCCTCCCGTTTATCCCCAGTGAAGCCCGCAAAAGCCATGGCAAAAGCCGATCTATTAGCTAACCGCTACGGTACATCAACATAACCCTCAACGAGCGTCTTGTTTACATTGATGACGTAGGTGGGTACAAATCCTCAAGATGCAAACACCTCCTTTTTTTTCTCTATGGCATTATTGATTGTTTGGCTTTTAGGTTAGGTCTCCACATGGTGGCATGTTTCGTGTTTATTTCAAGTTTATTTTTTGGACTGCATGAGATCAATGAGATCTATTTCTGTTTTTTGGAAGGGTAAAGAAAGTGCTCTTATTAAAATTTTGCAACCAATACCAATTTTTGAATCTAGTGCGACCATTTGCCCTGTTAGTTTTATTATATCATGCAAGATAAAAAGAAAAAGCTTCAATTTTATAAGAAGAAGAAACCTCTCATCAGCGAGGATGATAAAATTCAAAGGCTCACCGGAGCATACAATGATGTAAGTTCAATTGATTTTCCCTCGCGATTTGCTATGATTAGACTTTTACTTACTGGCATTTTAAGCTTCATTCCAGGCTGGTAGTGACCAAATACCGAAAACTTCGAACACTGACAGGTTTCCCTCGTTGTCAGCAATATTTGTTTCTTGCTAAAAATTTGATCTGTGCAACAATCGGAATCAAAATAGCAAAATTATTGAAAGCTTTGACCAAATTTTAATCAGAGCAGTGTGCTGACCCATCAACAAAAACCTAGTGCGTGAGAATTCTGGAAATCTCTTTAAAAATTCCGGGGCGCCAAAAGTTCTAGTTCCTAGTCCACAGAAATTCCGATTTTGAAGTAACTGGGGCTGAATTCTCAGTGGTTGCATTTGCAAAGCTAAGCCCAGTCCATGTATACTTAAGTCTCAGCGCCAAAAACCAGTGTATAGTCTTTTTTCTAGTAAATAGTCTTGCTGAAGATTTATTTTACTACACAGGAATATTAACCTTTAAAATTCACATAATACTTTTTATTATTAAATGAGGGGCTTGGAGGACAAAACGTGTAAGTGCAGGTTTGGCTATTTTGAGAAATATGTGTTTGAAGTTGCGGAATTACTTACATGTATCCTCATGACGGAAAGAAAGTTCAAACTGACTTCTTAATGCTTGAAAATTCGAATTTAGGAGCGAATCTTTCACAGAATATGCATTAAGGCTAGTTTTACTTGAAATCATTATTATCTAGATTTTTTAAAAACTGCACTTACGCGTCTTGTCCTCTGAGCCCCTCAAATAGTCTACCTGAGGATTTTTTTATTTCTCAGGAACTTCAACCTTTAACATCCTATTGAAGTTGTGCCTTTACTTCTAGCAAAGCTTTATCCTATTTTTCATACTTTTTTATTCACAATAATTTGTCATTTTTTCTTTCAGATCGATGTCTCGAAAGTCACCCTTTTTAAGGACTTACCTTTGTCAGAATATACTAAAAAAGGGCTCTCAGAAAACAAATATTATAAGATGACAGAAATTCAGCGACAAACAATTGCTTTCAGTCTGCAAGGCTGTGATATCCTCGGTGCTGCAAAAACAGGCAGTGGTAAAACGCTTGCCTTTTTAATTCCAGCCCTGGAACGCCTGTATTGCAAAAAGTGGTCACGAGACTTAGATAATGTCGGTATTTTGATTATCACACCAACCAGGGAGTTAGCTTATCAGATTTTTGAAACTCTGAGGAAAGTTGGAGTCCATCACAATTTTTCTGCTGGTCTGATTATTGGTAAGTCGATCTAACTTCACAATTTGCCCATCTTTTCGCCAATTATTACTATGGTCCTTCTTAGAACACTCATTTAATGCCAGTATGAAGAAAATATAAGTATTATGATTGATTTCAGATAACGTAAGTCATGATTTTTAGCATTTGATTATGTATTGATAATTTTAATTACACTCTTTTTTTCAAGAGAAATTTTTGAGATGCTCTACCTCTCTACCTGCAGTATCTTTTATAACTTGTAAAAACTTTGTTACAGGAGGAAAAGACTTAAAATTTGAGCGGAAAAGAATGGATCAATGCAGTATCGTGATTTGTACTCCAGGTCGTCTGTTACAGCATATGGATGAAAATCCTTTATTTGACTGCACAAACCTTCAGGTATGTCTGTAATCTAAGCATATTCACTGAGAAGTAGCGTTGGGGCTTTTACACATTTTTTTTTAAATTTCTTTAGGGAAGTCGGGAGGTAAAAAAGTGGAATGCTTGTATTCCTCTGTTCTCCACATTTTCTCCAATTTCAGGTAAGAAAGAGACTTGCAAAGTAGCCAAAGACCAAAGCCCATTTTTTATGGCTGTGTATTCTTCAGCCTGCAATCACTTCTTCACTGTCAGGTCGCAATTGTCACGAGAAACCATGGTCTTGATCATACTTGCAATATTATCGTTATTTGAAGTGAATATTTTTAGACATAAAGTGGTGATTTTGCCATTTGCGATAAATTCTGTTTCAACTGAAATTCTCAATACGGAGAGAAAAAGCTGAATATTTTTGTTGTTCTTTTGAAATGAAATAATTTGTTTTTGATATGAATCGAACAGCAACCATGTTGCATTGGAATTTAAGGTGGTTGAAACCATGAGTCGTTCCCTCGTATGATGCTATAAGCTTCAGGCCAACTTTAAAGAATAAAGAGGTTTTGAGTCTTTTAACTTCGGAAACATGTTTCTCGCTAAAATTTACCTCAGGAACATCAGTTTTGAAGACAATTCTTGGATCTCTCGCCAGATCCCAAGTTTGACAATGACCTTAAGAAGTCAAAATGCACATTTCAGTATTCAATGCTGATCCATACCTATCAATACTCTTTTGTTCTCTTTTGCCTTTGCCACCTCAAATATTTTCATTTTTGCTTTGTTTTCCATAGTTTTAGATAGAACAACTCAAAATAGAAAGTTAGATTTAACCCACATATAAAAAAAGTTTAAAGTCTCATGAAATTAACCAATTAAAAATGTAGCCTTGCACCTTGGTTGTAAGGGGTGGAAAATTAGGTATCGAGGAGTGAGTATGTGTTTTCATGCTAAAATTTTGTAAAATTCTGAGAGCTTCCAAATTTTCTCAACCTGGTGTTACAATAAAATAACAAATAATCAAATGAAATTTCCCTAAAGGAACGATTCAACATTATTTTTCAAAGAAATAGCTCTCGAGTTTTAATTTTTCCTACCTTTCTGAAAGCACCCTACAGTTCTGCATTTTTAGTAGTATTCCTTGAAGAACAAGACTTAGGATCATTCATTTATTTTTTGTGTTCACAGATGCTTGTTTTGGATGAGGCTGATAGGTGTTTAGACTTAGGATTCCAACAGACTTTAAATAGCATCATCGAAAATTTACCACCTCAAAGGCAGACCCTCCTTTTTTCAGCAACTCAAACTACGTAAGTGTCTGTCGCTAATCACCTTAATTATTCATATAAGTGGCACAATTTTTTCAACTGGCAGAAATTTAAGCTTTAACTCGTTCAGTAAATTTTGAAAAGATACCAAAATGAACTCACTGGAAAAAATCTCTACATACGTTTGAAACAAAAAAAAATTTGAAATCTGGTCACAGACATAGACCTACAATGAGTTATATTTCTGTGTTTTGTCTCATATTTTTATATCTTGCTAACTCTCAGAAAAAGAGCCATTGCTCACTTTGCTGCCTCTTTAAAGGCTTGCATAGTACGAATAAACAATTTTCCCCTGATCGTTCCCCAGTTTCCCCTTGCAATATGTCTTCAATAACTTTTTACTTTTTTTGGCCTCCTTAACAATGCTGCAATCTAATTTTTCAGATCCGTTAAAGATTTGGCTCGGCTAAGTCTGAAAAATCCCAAGTTCATTTCCGTACATGAAAAAGAGCAGCACAGTACTCCTGAAGGCCTTCGCCAGAGTTATGTTGTTTGTGAATTGCACGAAAAGCTCAACATGTTGTGGTCTTTCATCAAGAGTCATTTGAAAATGAAAATTTTGATTTTCATGTCCAGTTGCAAGCAGGTAATTCTTTGTTACATTCCATCCCTCTCCATGCCTGTCTCACCTCTGATAGTTTTCTCTCTGCTACTCAAAAGAAACGGATGGATGTATTACTATTTCCTGTCATTTTTAAACTCAATTTTAAATGGTCTGTTAGTCGTATAGGACTCCAGTCGAAAGTCCTAAAAAGGTTGCAAGTTTTGTCAGTTGCGGCTCAATTATATGTTCACTAGCCACTGTCTGATCAGGTACAGAGAAATTTGTGAAGGAAAGTAAACATAAATGACAAGATGATATATCTAGTTTTAAGGCAGGAAGGAATTCTTTCAAGCGCTTCACTTTTAAAGCAATGAATATTCCGCAGACTGATGGATGTCTTATTCACTTATTGATGGTCAACGTCAGAAACCACCATCGCCATTGTGTTGTTTCAAGATTTCTGCTCTTTCTTTATTTTTTTAAACATAAAAGAGCCAACTTAAAAGCTTGAAATTCATACAGAATATTCTGCTAACAGTGAAAAAAGGCAAGAAAGTTCTCAGACATTATGTTGACTAGTTTTTTAGGGGGAAAAGAAATAACAGGAAGTCTACAAGGTCGGAAACAGAGGTACTACATGGTTTCGTTCTTTCGCCATCAATAGGTATTAAATGAATTAATCTTCCTGCATTATTAGAAAATCTTGTTTTAATTTCTTGGAAGGAAAGCAACCAACATCCTCACCCAAAAATAATTGTAATCTTCCTCACCCATACAAAGGTTATTTCCACAAAATCTTAAACAAAAATGTTTGTTGGTCTCCTTAAAAAAAATTAAAATAGGAGATGACATTTTGGAAGTAAAAAATAAATACATAATCATAAAAGCGAATTTAATGGTTGTAGATGAGTTATGGAAACATTGCAATGTAGATCTGAATCTGAATGTTTTGCTCCACTCTATTCCATTCCAACGTAAAAACATGTATTTTTTACAGTTTTATTCTTTAAATTTTTTTTCAATTAGGTCAAATACATTTATGAGTTATTCTGCCGTCTTCGACCGGGTACAAGTCTTTTGGCCCTCTATGGATCTTTACACCAAATGAGAAGGATGAAAATCTACGATGAATTTCATCGGAAAGAGAGAGTCATATTATTTGCCACTGACATTGCAGCCCGTGGATTAGGTATGGTCCAATGCTCTTACTTTTTTTTCGAATCCTAAAATGTAGTCAAAGTGAGTTCACAGGGAAGTAGACTTGAGCGGACATTGGTTTAAACTTCAAGGCTTACTTGAGAGATAAATGAAGTTGCACAACAACGGTGAAACTGCAAAAATGTGAATGTTGACTTCGGTGTTTCAAAATCTTTGCTCCTATTTTATTTTTTACAAAGAGGCTGAATCAACGCCATGGCTTGAAATTTTCACAGAATATATCTCTAATAGAGAAGAAAAATCACTGAAGTTTTTTTGAAATGAAGGCGAGTAGTTTTTTATTTGGAAAATAAAGCATGACAGGAAGTCTGCAAACCGAGATATGCATCTCTGCAGTTCCACCATTGATAACCAAAGCTGTGTTGTAATGAACTAAATTTCTATCAGCCAAATTTGATCCAAATTATTTGGGACCCATTGGAACAAATTCAGATTTTACCTGTCTCAGGACAAGTAGATTTTCAAGTATTCTATTTCTACCATTGTCTTGATTTTAGCCTTCACGTAGGACGAAAAGTAGCCCTGCTGTAAAATTGGAGGCTTTCAAGTTAAGTTAGATACTTTCTTTTCTTTAGGTAAGAATGTAGCAGCTTTTGCTCCTAAGTAACCTGTTGCTAGTACCACTTGCGGAATTAATTTCTCAACAATTTTCTGAGAATAGGTCCAGTTTTATTCCAGCTTATTTCAATTAATTTTAAAATAAATGTGTTTTATTTAAAATAAATTGATTATTAATTCTGTGCCTCAGAATGCTATTTGTGCTCTACAGTACTCTTATTTCTCTGTAACAAAGGAATCGTCTGGTCCCTTAAATTCTGTATTCTTGTTGAACGATGCTTGCTACATTGTGAATCTCTCCATAATAAAAAATCAGTCGGCCCGTTGCCAATTCGTTACTAAGAGAGAGCACTGTATTTGAATTTTGATAGGTTTTTAAAGTGTGATGTCAAGAATAATTATTGTTCTTCAATATTTTTCCTATTTTTTTTTGTAGATTTTCCTGCTGTGAATTGGGTTGTACAAATGGATTGTCCTGAAAATGCAAATGAATACATTCATCGCGCAGGTCGCACTGCAAGATTCAATAAAAAAGGTGAAAGTTTGCTTGTGCTGTTGCCCTCTGAAAAACCGTTTCTTGAACAATTGGAACAGAAAAAAATACCAATCAAGGAAATCCAGTAAGTAAAAATATAAATTCAGTCTATTTCAAGTTCACATTATAACATATATATAATATATATACAAGAATCTAAATTTTTGTTTTTGCACTCACCCCTCATATTTTCTGTAAAAACATTAACAGCCTGAGGTGCTGAATGTCACGAATAAAATTAATGAACCAACTTATGTATAATATATTTATATAACACATGTATAATATATGTATAACACACATAGGTATGTCTTACCTTGTTGTTAAGCGGCGGCTCATACATGTGTGGTTTTTAATTTTTTGTTTGTTTTATCTGCGGTTGAAAAAAGGCATGTTAATCCTGAAACGTCCTGTCGAATTGTTTTTAGTCACAGCCTGTACCCCGTTTTAGTGTTTCTATTTCATATGTATAACATACATAAATATGTATAACATACAAATAATTTACGTCTAACTTGCCATTGCTTTGATATTCCTGCAACCTTTTGTTGAAAATTATTTTCTATTTAAATGTATTTCCTAATAACAGAGTCTATGTGGATCTTTTTGAGGACTTCTAGGCATAATTCAAGAGACCAATTTTTCAGGTATAATTGAATAAATTGCAAACGAAATTATCTGAATTCACATGTATCAGAAAGACATTCTCCAAATTTTCATATGGTATTCTTCCTGAAGTTGGCAATATGATAACGCTCAAGATTTCTACTTTGCTCAACTTTTGTCTATCTCTCCCTAGGATCAACACCAATAAGATGACATCCATCCAACGATCAGTGGAAGCTGCTCTGGCTCGTGATGCAAACTTGAAAGAGACCGCTCAGCGAGCTTTCGTGGCGTATGTCAAGTCTGTTTTTTTAATGAAAAACAAAGAAGTTTTTAATGTTCATGCATTGGATACAAATGCTTATGCAAGGTAAACACATGATATCCCTTCTAGTTTGCAACTTCCTGCGCATCTACAATGGATACCTTGGATCTCATTTAGTCAGATTCTTCAGTGTTTCCAACTGAAGGATCTTCAAGGGTTTTAAAGAAAAAAATATGTAATCTTCTTGATAATGTTGGGAAAGTGTCACACCTCAGGGCGTAATGTGAGAGACCCTGTTAAATAGTGTAATAAATTAATTTGTAGATAGCACCCTTTCAAATCTGAGGTGCCAATTTGTTTTGCATAGCTGAGAGTTATATCTGTCTTGTAGGTTTTCAAATTTCAACTATCTCTTAATTATTTTATTAAATTGCCTGTCATAGAGCTTTGGGTACATACTTCCTCAGCGCCACTGCGTGTGTCCCCCCCCCCCCCCCCAAAAAAAGAAAGGAGATGCTTTCTCCCGCTAGAGCTATACCAGTTGTGAGCCATAAACACGGTTTCGGCCGCAAGGTAGCATTCAACGAAAGCGGTCAAAGGTACAGTAAGACCTCGATTTATTGGATTTCACAGGACCGGAGGCCGAATCGTTAATCGCAGAATCTGCTAAATGCGCTAGTCGGTCTCGCTGAAGGGATCGGAGGATGGATCCATTAAATCACGGAATCCGTTAAATCGCGATCCGATAATTGAAGGTCTTACTGTAGTAGCGGAATCCTTCAAGATTGGTTGATACAACCGGTATGGCAGGCATTGGCTCCTAAGAGTATTCAGACTTTTTTGTACCTGAATATGAGATCCTCCGAGAATACTCTTGAAATAGCAATAAAGAAACACATTGAAATTCATGGAATGTAATGATTAACCATCCCTCAATGTAGTAAAGTGTAACAGTTGGTGGCAGGAATTTTGTAGTTTCAGCATTAATTCAGCGTTCTGCAGAAAAATTTTTTAGCTCAAAAAAAAAAGTTGACAATGTGAATTGGTTCTAACTTTTTATCTTTGCAGATCTCTTGGATTAGCTATGCCTCCCAGGATAAGATTCTTGCAAAGGATAAAGAAGGAATCCAGCGATCAGTCAGAGGAAGTCAAGGTCGAATGCCTACTTGCTGATGCAAGGGCCAAAACAGAGGTAGAATCAGAAGATGATTCTAAAGCGTTTTCAAAAGCTGATGAATTTCAGCTGGATTCAGATGTAAATAAGAGAAAATTGAGGCAAGATCTGACGAAAGAAGTGTACAAATTTTATGACAGTAAGTTCAATATCTCTCTCTTTCTTCCTTTCTTCATTTATCTCTAATTTTACTTGACTTAAATCAAGTTTGACTCGACAAGTTTTAAAATAAAATAATATAAAATAAATAAAAATGAAAAATAAAAAGAACAGTAATAAAGATAACTAACAAAAAAAAACCGACACGGGCTTAAGAGACATTGAACAGATGATATCTCTGGCAAAGGAAATACTGGTTTCAGGTTTTTTGGCAAAAAAATCTCTAGAGATAAAAGATATAAGGAGTTCGTTGAAATTTTTCCATTTCTTCATTCTGCATCTTCTTTTAGTCTCTGAAAGGGTTCATTCTCATTGCCTAGAAATAATAACTATTGCTCATTTTCAGCAATCCTCCTTTTCTACTTATTTTTTTAAGCCTGAACGATCCTGTAAGGTTATTTTCAAGATATAGCAAGCTGATGGTGAAACTGTAGTGAGATGGTAAAACCATCAATTCATCTATAATTGGATTTTTATTTTCTTTCCATAGGTGGTAGTGAGAGTGATGAAGATTTTATGTCTATAAAACGGAGAAATCACGAGTTAGAGGATGAAATTGAAAAATTAGTTCCTGATCCACCATCCAATGATCAGAGTAGCAAAAAGAAGAAGCCTATTACCAAAGCATCCCTTGCAAAGAAAATTCTTCATAAGAAAATTATTCCAAACAAAAAGATTGTTTTTGATGACGATGGCCAAGTAAGTTGACTGAACAATGATACTACTAATTTTAGAAGCTATTTCACTTTTGAGTCTTGCATCTCCAATGTTTTTCTTTATGGAGACTGGGCCCAGCATTATTTCACAAGTTTTGCATTTGTTACACCCCCAGAGACTTTTTCTGCAAAAAAAAAAACGAACAGGAAACATGTCTGTTTTATGGATTGCAAGGATACTTTTTGAGTCCACCTGGTTTTTCCACCTCTTCCTCTTCAGCTTTTTTTTGCATCTAAAAAAACTTGAAATCTGACTATATATATAAAGTCGCTTTATAACGCACTCTGGCGTTCTACGACACCCAAACGCCACATATGCCTGTCTTCCCAGAGGTTCTCGGGCAACTGACACCGCAACATCTCTTCGTCAACGCCCTGCCGCCAACCCTTTACGGGACGTCCCCGTCGCCTCTTCCCAGGTGGTACCCAATCCAAAACTTGTTTGGGCAACCTCTCCTCCGACATTCTTTGCACATGTCCATACCAGCATAACTGCCTGGACATGACGTCGTGCACGATATCTTTCTCAACCTTCATCACCTGGCGAATTCTCTCATTACGGACACGGTCCCGTCTCGAAATGCCGGCAGATCGCCGCCAAAAATCCATTTCAGTTGCCCTCAACATTTCTTGCGTTCTTTTCGTCAAAGGCCACACTTCACTACCATAGAGCACGATACTTTTAACGATGGCGTCATATATCCGGTGCTTGTTTGCCTTTGAGATGCTCTGATCCCAGAGCACCCCGTTCAGCATCGCGATGGCTCTCCTGCCCTGGATGATCCTGTCCTTAATTGCTCTATCCATCCTTCCATCCTGATCAAGCCAGACACCGAGATACTTATACTCATCACACTCTTCGATGCGCCGTCCATCCTCAAGCTCTATGCTTTGCCGTTGATGCGCTGCTCCCACGACCAGCTTCTCTGTCTTGGACACACTAACATCCATGCCCCATTTCCGATATTCTTCGACCAACTTCCGCGTCATGTAATCTGCATCTTCCTCATCTTGAGCTACAACGATCTGGTCATCGGCAAAGCATAGAGTATAAAGGGTCTGCCCATCAAGGAGTGGAACGCCCATTCCTGCAACCTTCTTCTTCCATTCCTCTAAAACGTGCTCTAGGTATACCTTAAATAGTGTTGGTGACAAACAACAGCCTTGTTTCAGTCCTTTTGTGACGAAGAAACCTCCGGACAACTCTCCACGACATTTAATTCTTGCTATCGTCCCGTTATAAAATGATTTAATTGCCCCCACAAGTCCTTTGCTAAAACCCCTTTTTTCCAAGGCTTCCCAAAGCTTCACTAACGGCACGCTGTCATAAGCTTTCTGAAGATCCACAAACACCAAGTGCAGCTCCTGGCTGACCGCCCTTTTCTTCTCGATGACCTGGGTGATGGTGAACAGATGGTCGACGGTAGACCTACCGGCTCTAAAACCAGCCTGTTCTTCGGCTTCCTGGCCGCTCCAAAACTCTTCGACCTTTGCCTTGAGAATTTTACCATAGACCTTGCTCAAGGTTCCTGTGACCGATATACCTCTGTAATTATCGCAATCTTGTTTACTACCTTTCTTATGACTGGGAGTAATCCAAGATTCCTTCCAATCCTTTGGTATTTCGGAACCATGCAAACAGTCTTGCATAAGTTTCCGAAGATGTTCAAATAGTTTACCGGTGCCACATTTTATCAACTCCGCCGGTATACCCCCAGGTCCAGGAGCTCTGCGAGTTTTCAACTCCCTCACAGCCTTCACTACATCTTGGAGCTGGATCTCCACGTTGGAATCTTCTTTAGTGCCTATGACTCCGCCTTGAAACTCGGGTCGCCTCTCCGTTAATAAATCTTTAAAATAGTTCTCCATCTTGTCAATTGGTATCGGAGATATGATGTCGCGCATTTTATTCCGCCGCAACCCTTTGATCACTTTCCAGCCTTCCGTACTTTTCCGACCTCCAAGGTAGGTATTTATCTTCATACAGCTTTCTTCCCAAGCCTCATTCTTTTTCCGAGTGATTACTCGACGGACTCTTGCTTGAGCCTGTCTGTACATAATTTTATCATCCAACTTTTGGGAAGAGAGAAACTGATGATACCTATTCCTTTTCACATTTATTTCCTCCTCTACCTCCGCATCCCACCAGTACGGTTTTCTGTTATCGTTTTTTTGATCAGAAACCCCCAGGGCCTCTGCTGCTGCCGAGTGAACGCAATTCTTGATAAACTCATACCGCTCTTCCGTACTGCCATCGCACGCATCTCCTAACTTTTCATCCAGGCGCTTTGCGTACAGAGCCTTGACACTCAGGTGCTTTAGGCTATCGATGTTGTACTGAACTTGATGTACGCGTTGTCGCTCCGGTTGTTGATTGTCGCCTCGATCGTTCTGCGACACCCGAGCGGGAAAGGCTACATCTGCTCTGAGGAAAAAGTGGTCACTACCGCAGGAGAGTCCTCTACATACTCTCACCTGCTGGATCTTCAGGTTTGTTACTTGTTTAACGAGCACGTACTCAATGATAGATCTTAAGCCGCGTATAGGTTGGACCCAAGTATATTTGTGAATATCCTTGTGTTGGTAGAACCCGTTCAATACTTTAATTCCCTCTGCTCGCAAACGTCGATAATGCGGCTTCCGTTGTCGTTCACCGTAACTTCACCGAGAGTTGAAATCTGACTGAGTTACAAAATATGCTTGAAGATATGTATTTTGAATCTTTGTAGACGAAGTAGACAAAATCCTTGTACAGAATAAGTGAGCAAGTAAACAAAAGCATGTTAGTTAGCATAGTTTTCAGCCATCTACTTGGATACCAAGAATTTAGACTGACTAACTGCTGCACTATGTGTCAACGGCACTTAGCTTTGCAAAATTATAATTTAATTTTTTTAACTGAGTCGGTGAAAATGCTTAATTATTTTTAAATACATAGCTATGTACTTAGAAATGCTCAACTTTCCTTAGAAACTACTCTGACCCTTGAAAATCTTTTTTGTCAACTTTTGTTTTTCAAGCTGGCTGAAACCATATATTTAATGTAAAATCTTTATCTTCAATGATTACATTATTGACAGACCTCAAAATTTTTCCTTTCATCTTTAGTTGCTTCTTTTTGAACAATTTTTAACGCTTTTTGGCTCCGGTTTTTTCCAGGTAATAACAAACCCAGCTCGAGAACGTGTTACTGAAGCAGGCCTTGAGTATGAAGCAAGTAACGAAGGTGGTCTGAATATTGACCAAGCTGTTGCAGTAATGAAAGAGGAGGATCTAGTTGATAAGAAACTCTTCCGTGATAAAATTAGAGCTAAGCGTTTAAAAGAAAAGGCCAAAGCTAAAAAAGCGGAAGTTGAAGAGGTCGATGATTTCGGAGAAAGTGAAAGTGATGATGGGCCTGATTTATCAACACTTCCTGATCCGGATAAACTCTATGGTCCCAAAGGCGATAGTGATGAAGATGAAAATAGCGACTACTCCAATGATGATGATGATTCTGACAGGAAATATCCTGAAAGTGGTAGCAGTGATGAGGAATCTAATGACTCGGATGATATTCATATTTCAGCGAAAGATTTAGAAGAATTCTATGGGTGAGTGTTGTCCAAAATACTATATATATCCCTGCAGTGTGTGTGGTAAAATCAATATTACTTATATTTCTGACGTCTTTGAGTAGACAGGGTTTTTACTGCAGAAAAGAAGATTGCCTGGACGACTGCTGAGGAGTCAACAGGGCTAGCTCTCGTCTGCAGATGATTGAATGTGTTATCTTTTTTTAAAGTTTGTCTGCTAGGATACGTACATAACTTTTATTTTATTTCGGCTTTTATCACATGCCGCATATGGTGATTGGAAGGAGGGGGGGGGGGGGGGGTCGGGCAAACAGGGCATATGACCCAGTCAAAGAAAGAAGAAGCCTTTAATCCCAGGACTAATAATTGCAACTTTTCTTTTTTTAAGTATCCATGAAATGCTTCTCCCAATTTAGTATTCGAAGAGAGAAGCTAAATAAATTTCTGAAAGGTTTTGCTCTCAAATAAATATTCCTATAAAATGTTTAGTCTCAGCAAGGTTTATTTATTTCATAACTTTTCTATTGTTATCACTCAGTGGGATAAATTTAACCTCAGATTTGATGAATGAAACTAATTTTGTTCTCTATCGCTCTCTTTCAGATCACAAAAGAGAAAATTGGAAGCTGCAACTTCAAAAAATATGAAACGAAGGAAGAAAGTAGATCCTAATGTTGAGTTTGAACCAATGGATACAGGACTTAGTTTAACAGAAGACGAAGAACTTGCTTTGAAATTCCTCAGAAGCAAAAGATGACACCCATGATTGCCAAATTTCTGATTTGTACAAAGATAGTAAATATTATTGAAAAAGAAGATACATATGTTCTGTTACTTTTGAAATGGAATAAATTCAAGTATTTTTCTTACATCTAGCAGTTTATCCTCCAACGGAAGTCAGTATATTAGAACATAACTACATATAGGCTGTTTGCGTTGCTAGTCGAAAAACCAGGCACCATTTATTTGTGCATTCATGACCCCAAAGTTTGAATTCAAGAACAAGCTTACTAGAATGTTTTCTTCAGAATTCCTGATTCCATTTAAGTCGAGTCTTGCGCTTTCAAACAATCGACAGTGCAAGCTCCTGTTTCAAGACAAAATCTGATCTTGGTACACAGCTCGTCCGAGAAGAAAGTAGACTGATACTGCCATTTCAAAGCTATTAAAGCTGGATACATTACTGTCATCATAACATGATGGCTCATCTTAAACATAAGATCTTGAGCTTCCAATTTAAAACAAGATTTGCTTATTTCCACAAAAATTGATGCAGATAGACAATTTTATGGAAGGGTGATATATATGCTGGCATTCGTAAGTCTTTTAAAAGAATGTAATTTTAAAAACCTAGTTCACAAGTTTGATTTTTCATTTTCACAACTCTCTACATCCATTTGAAGCCAGGTTGTTTTTCAAATATTTAACATTGTACTTGATGCACTCTCTCATTCAACAATGCCAATTTCAGAACGCAGTTTTATGGAATTGCTCCCCTGAGATCTCAAAATAAATTTCTTGACAGTCAACTTGATATCCTTATTTCATTTGATTCCCCTACTGGGTAGCTACCTCTGGTGGATCTGGAACACCGGAACTAACAATTTAACAATTCTCGTGTCCTTTTTGTTCTCTCCCAGTAAAAATGCTGACAAAAACATGTAGAAATGATTTCAAACTTGCACTCAGTGCATTTTTTTCTGCGTTCTTTTGGAACAAGCAATGGAATTTAAACAAAACAGCAGTTGTTAGAAATGTGGTTCTTTGTTAAAGAAAATAATATCAACGTTTCCCTTTTAATGAACAATGTGTTTAATGAGTTTGCCGCCTTAAATTCGAGTCGACAAATACTGTCATACTAAAACAAAAAATACTAACATTTTGGTAAGAGAGAAAATTAATGAGAGGAGATTTCAATAATGTTCATAAGAAAATTTATTCAAGATTCAACTGCACTTAAATAAATAACTTACAAGAGAATAAAAAATTTGAAAAGTTGAAAAAAGGAAGATATATACAAAAAAAAGGATCAATGATTACGGTAATTGACTTCATTTGGCTTGACAGAATTCACGAAGGGCAAAAGTCATTAAAGTATTAACAATGAGCAGTAAAAAAAGCACGATTTTACAAATGTTCACCTTCAAATCCATTTGATAAATCTTTTCATGATAACAAAGTGAGAAAGAATATACCTTAAATTTGAGCAGATATAGAAAGCTCTCAATTAATAAAAGGATATCTCTGATCCCGTATCAAATAATTTGTGAAAACTGTTTCCCTAATGCTTATGAAAATCAGTCAAACAAGGAGATACAAATATTTGGATTGCGCATATCGAAAGGAGGCAACTTTTCTGACTACATACATAACATTAAAAACTGCACATGGGGTACTAATTACAATGTGCAAATAAAAGCCTACTTAAATAGGTCAATACTATAGTTGCATATTGACAAACGCTGTCCAATGCATTTCTCAATTAGTCAACTTTTTCATTGAACATTATTCCATTCAAAATACAGGTGTAAGCTATCGTGAAACTTGAGAGGCATGTAGATGAAATGCAAATTGAGGGATTTAGATATCATAAATCTGTATCTTCACATTGCCAGTTATAAGCTTTTCATTCTATTACTTTCAGAGTCGGAAGTTAAGCACAGCACCACAAAAACTCAATCATCAGAATTGATTTCAACAAGAACTGTTTTTAAAAAGTCAACACTGTCAAGGGACCCAAATAAATTTTGAAAGTGGATACCAGTACCTTGATTCTAGCACCCTAGGTTACAGTAATTCTACATCGTTTCAATGATATTCGAGTGACACACAATTTTAATATAATGTGATCTTTGGGTTTTGCCTGACAAAACTTGATCCTAAATTTTACTCCTGGCGGAGGGCATTCAGATTTTAAATTTTCCATTATTACTTTGACTCAGAGTTAGATTCTTCGTCAATAAGGAATAGTAAAAAAAGATACAAGAAAAATGCTTCTGCTCACCTCCATTCTTATAATGATAGTTCTGGCTTGCAAACAATTAATCAAATCTTCTGCATTCTTTAAAAACTCGACCTATCAATTTAGAAATACGAACGCTTTTCTAAGAATTCTGTTTTTGCCATGTCTTGAAGACAAAAAAAAAAAAAAAAAAAATTCCTGGTTGCTTCTGCGCAAACCAAAAGAAAAATGGAGCTTCCTTGATTATTCTATCTCTAATAGTTCTAAGCTCCATTTTCAGTAGACATTGCAAGAAAAATACCAAAACTATGTACAATTTTGTGTATTGATTGAGAGCCACTGCCGAAACTAGTTTTGTTTTGTGAGTTGGAGTTAGGATTCTAACACCAATTTGATCGCCTGGGTTCGAACTGTGTGCCTATCAACAAGGTTCAAAGAATATGCAACAACTGCAAGCAGATCCTACATAGCAAGATAATTTTCTTACGATGGAATGACTCAATGTATGGGATTAAATATGGAGTGAAAACTTTAAATGCATAGATTTTCATCGGAATTGGACACAGGAGTTAATTACAAAATCAATTATAGATAGAAACAGAAAAAAAATCACAGCTGACACTTTTTTAATTTTTATCTTCTCTTCCAACTAACTCTTGATTTGACTCATTCTTTCAACTATTGCCACGGCAAAGGCCTTACAGAGAATATTTTATTATGGGTAAAAATCAACTTTTCAGGTTCTGAGAATGTATTCTTTAAAATAAACCCAAAAATTATCATGGAGGTCCCATTTTTTAAGCACTGTCATTGACATAATACCCCACATCCTGTGACATAGTTGAATTGTATTGTGTCAGGTGCGTTTCCAGTATGTTGATTTTTCTTGGAGTTTCCTTAGGAAATAAGTAGTTTGCCAATACTTGACCTTCTGCGTAAATTGGATAAAAAAGAACTGACTTACATCCTAAAAACGATTTAGATTAAAAAAAAACATTTGTTCTATGACTAGTTGAACCGTAAATTTGGCAACTCATTTCAACAATTTCTCCCTTCTATTTGTGAGGGGAATTCTTCAAATTCTCTCTACCAGTCACATGCTAGATGTGTTTCCTCTAACACTGAGAAAAAGTGAGAAGTTAAAAATCTTTTGATACATAGTAAAAAATACCAACTTTACAAAAAAAAGCAAGTTTTGCTTACCAACTGAGGAAAGAGATAATATTAAAATTAAAAGCACAAGGACTAGTGTTTCTGCCGAAATTACATTTTTACAATATCTTACGTTGATTCCCGTAAAAATGCATTGACAAACTCTACAAAACACGTCCTGATATTATCGGATCATTTCCAGGTACTTTTGCTTGTGTTTGCTGAGCATTTCAGCTACTGTGACTAATTTTTTCAAAGAAGTCTGAAACAAAAGGAAGAAGATTATTTATTTATGTAGAAGAATGCTTAATCTGTGTAAAAGGCTTTTCTGTTCGTTATTTGCAGTTTATTTTTCATTTTTGATTAATCATTAAACAAGGTTCAAATTTAAGCATTTTGTACTTGTTCTCGTCAAAATTTCACGTAAAACACGATTTAGGCAAAAAAAATTATTGAAAGTGACTTCTGACAAATATATTGCCATTTTTCAATGCGTAA
Organism: Bemisia tabaci; assembly: GCF_918797505.1. Classification (NCBI taxonomy): domain Eukaryota; kingdom Metazoa; phylum Arthropoda; class Insecta; order Hemiptera; family Aleyrodidae; genus Bemisia; species Bemisia tabaci. Next base: position 52,516,385 of record NC_092796.1, read on the forward strand.
ATTGAAACTTCCAGCTCATAAAAAAAATCCTGATCTACTTGAGTTAAATCACAAGCTAGACGTTATTAGGACTGCGGAGTATGAAAATATGGCAGCCTCAATATTGGTGATCCGATTCAGCCTTTGCAGGATGTTTACAATTAGAACAACACAGGGCTGGAAAGGAGCACTGCTCGATTTGCTTTAACCCTAATATTCAAGAGCCGATATTGTTTTGGAATTTGTAAGAGCACATACTTCAAGGTTTGATGGTCTCAAAAAATTATTTTCTTTTCATAGGTCTCTAGCTGTGAAAATTGAAGCATAACTTTCAACTTAGGAGCCTCATACACGCTATGCAAATTTGAAGGAAGCTTTTTCATTACCTGTGTTTTGCTTAGAGTTTGTAGTTCTTTGATGTGCGTGAGACAAAGATGATGCAAAGTACCAAGATCTCTAGCAGGGTCCCCTTTCTGTCTATCACCTTCTGATTCAGGCCTTTCGACCACATTCTGTAAAAAAAATTACGAAAGATAATTCATGTGTTTTAATGAACTGAACTGAAAAAAAAAATTGAGCGATGAGAAGAAATTTTCACTAATCTCTGAAAATAGCTGAAATGCCCTTTCCTTTCTATTTTGGAGTATTGTTTATCATGTCTTTCTTTCGACAGTTTTCTCGTCAATTGCTGTGACGTTAACTCTTCCAATTGGTTGCATAAGTTATGTTACTGCGACAATACTGACTTATTACGTTTGTAGTCGACAATTTGTTCCTTTCCGGACTTCTAGACAGCGCCTCTATCGCACAGCAGTGTAATGAAAATGCACTGTTCACGACATGATCCCTAAGACCATTTTGGTGTAGCACAAAAAACAAAAAGCCGTCACTTTGACCGCCTTGGCAAAGTATGTTTTAAAGACAACTGAAAACGATGGTAGAAAAATTAACATTCATTTGATTATGCAGATGAAGAATATGGTGACTAAGAATATTCATTGGGATGGATACAAATTGAGAGAAAGAATAAAAAAGATGTTCAGACTTTCAGTAGTTACTTACAGAAAGTTGATCAAGAAATACAACCATTCTCTCTTTGTTTTTCAAAATGAATGGGTTTACAACTTCCATGTAGGGTTCTTTTCCACCAAACTCTACAAGGTTAGCGAGGTTTTGTAGGCACTTGGCGACCATCACCAGGGATCTGCCTGCCATTGGAGGAGGTGGTTCTGAAATAACGTAGTAATGTAAATATCAATATGGTGGAAGGCAAGGATTCATTAAAACAGGGGTTAGATATTAACACCAAAATATGCAGTGCAACACTGTATGTGAAAGGCCTTGATGAAAGGGGCTAACATTGGGGGAAACCTTTTTGTACTTTGTACCCTTCGGCTAATTTTTGTACCACAAAAGGGCATCAAGTTGTATTATGATCTGCCAATTCCGTGGCCTGAACATTACAGATCAGAGCTCTTGATAGCTTTTTCTTAAAACAAAATTGTTTAAACTTTGAACTTTTAGCTCAAACCATTCACGATTAATTACTCGATTATTAGACAACCCACAGAGGATTCAACTAGTATATCAACAGAGGATTCAACTGCTTGATCAACAAATTATTTAACCTCAAAATTGCTGAATTCCTAGATTTTTTCAGACGTTTGATCAAAACATCAATTTAGATTTTTTTCTTTTGAATACACTGACTTTAGCTGAGATATAGATGAAATCTAGCTACTATTAGCTGATGACTGAATGATCCATGTTGAGTACACCATGTCATCCATGTTGAGTGGGCTATCACCAATCTAAAGTTTTTACATCGTTGGCGCACACATTCATTCCTCCCATTTCATAAAGGGGGCCAAGGAGATATCTCTCTAGTTTTTTCTATGGGGACGTAATTAAAGGGAGAGGGTGAGAATATTTAATGAAATAAAAAAAATATGTACCTTGAAGTACAACTTTTCAAACTTCCATCCACATTTGGTTTCAACATAGGAGTAAAAATAGTTTTTAATTTGTGAATTTTTACATGATACCTATACCTACTGCTTCAATTTCTGAGGCCATTCATTACATTACATGAAATGACAAGGCGAACGAATAGTTGAAAATAAATAATAATCTTCAAGGCACACACCTGAAATTAAGTTGAACTGTCGAGGGTTTAATAGAGCAGGACACAAAAGCCTCAGAAAAATGAAGCCGCTGACAACTCTGGTTTTCACGAACCTCTCGTGAGGCCACTTATTGACAACGGATCTTTGCAAACAGCCACATATGTACCTTAAAGTTCTGCAGATGAAACAGATAAGCACACAAATCAAGTAAAATGGAACAGATTGTGAAAAAATCCATTTCAAACCAAAGAAAGGGGGAGGAAAATTAATAGTACAGTCGAGAGGCAGCTGCGAGGACAATCTGAGTAAAATGAATATTGATCGTCAAAATGCAAAATGACGAAATTCTGTTTCTGACTTTGCAGACTTCCTGTCATACTTTATTTTTCTTTGGAGAACTATTAAATGTAACTTTGTGAAAACTTCCTTGATTTTTCTTCTCTTTTAGCAGAGTATTCTAAATACTTAAAGCTCAAAATTCGGCTTCTTTCTCTGGGAAAAAAATAAATAGAAACAAAAATTTTTAAACTCCGCAATAGTGATGCATGGTTTCAAACTTTGGCCATCAACATCATCTACTATAAGGTAGACCCTTCATGATGAGTTACAGATTTGGTTGTACCAATGCTAAAATCTTTGGTTGCACCAATGCTGAAATCTAACAGTTATTTTAAGATTTTTATACTGTATGATCGATAACTCATCATTTGAGACTTCTGGTGTTGGCAGATAAATTAAGCGTTGTAAATTGACCGTTTTAGGAATATAAATTATCTAGAATTCAAGCTAAGAAAAAAATGTTTTGGGTTTTTTTTATAAACTTTACAATCTTGGTTTTCATTCCCTTTTGGGGTATCCGTTAAAGTGTAATCTGTGTATTCGCAAGATGAAAAAAAAGGGGGAAAGAAAACTTACCGAGGGCACGCTTCAGCTGACATAAAAATAGAGTGAGTTATATCATCTAAAATTTGTAGTAAGAATTCGGCATTGGCACATGCTTCTTCTAACGTTTCCATTTTGCACGGGTTCAACTGTTCAAAGAATGAGAAAGAGATGGTTTAATTAAACTATGATTTCACCCAAAAAATGAAAATGAAAATTAACAAACAAAATATGTGAACTGATTAAATTAATTCCTATTAACACAGTTTCAAGGAAAAAAAAATCTGAATGGTGTACTACTGTCATTAGATGGATTTTCATTAAAACAAGGGAGAAAAAAATGTGATATGAAACTAAGATGTATTAGCTCACAAGTCTCATTAATGGACAAGACAATTACTTTGAAAGATAAGTATTTTGAAATACTTGATTCAAAAATATTCTTCATTTCTTTCTTTCTAGTCAAATTCTCTCTGCAATCTCTATAAAAAACATTTCGCTGTCAGAGAGAGACTTACTTCACAAGATTGCTTGGAGTCCAATAGCTTTTGGATTGTGTCTTGCACGGCAGCTTGCAAGAACCCTGTACAAACGGATTTCATGTACAGATCCATCAAGGTAGTGGGTAAAGTAGCAGCCCGGAACAGAGTTGATGTCTCTTCTTCCTTCTCGATTTCTGCATCATTTAAAGTTCTTAAGAGATCAGCTTCTTTTCTTTCATACCTTGAATTTGAACAAAAGATATGTGTTACTTTCCACATTTCTTCTGAAGATGTGCAACAGTGGAGTTTATTCAAAAAGGATTTCTGCATTACTAAAACAAAAATCTGATACTTGTGAACAATTCATGCGCAACCCGAAATGGACAGTGCTTTTTGCATGGAAAGAGGCTCCTGATTTATTGTTGTTGTCAAGAGCTGAGCATATGTTTGGAGCTGTTGATGTACTATAGGCGCCTGTAGATGGCCTAAACTTTTCTTCAATTTCAAAGTTCAAAAATCACAACGTAGATTACTAGCGAAACTTGTCAAAATTGCATACTAATGAGATGCTACTTATCGATGCCTGCACAACTGACCATCGCAGTGAGAGTACATCTTGCAGTCAGTGGCTAGGCATAAATCATTGGCTATCAATATTTTCTAATTCAAAACTATGGTAAGGAATGGACTATTGAAAAGTTTTTTGCGAACACCCTTATGACCGATTCTTTTCCAAAGGTTTATATGGCTGATGAATCGTATCGTGACAAACCACACCTTGTCACTACTTGCAATAGACAGACTGTGTTGTGATGGATTAAATAGATCAGTTTTGGAATTCATAAATGAATGAATTATAATCTAATTACATCGAATTTTTACTGGCACGCTACCGTTACACTATCGTGTTGCCCCCAACAACTTGTTTACTTTTCCGTTTGAAAAATAAAACATCGGAAAAATTAGGCAATATCTAATGAAGTTAAATTGATTCTAATTAAAAGTTCAAATTATTTTCTGTCACAAATTTTTTTTTAATTAAAAAGTTAACATTTTATCAATTACATTAAAAAAGCAAAATTAAATGTTTTTAATTTTCTGTGGGACAGCTTACGTAATAGTGTATTAACTCTCAAACCTGAAAACTCGTAGAAGGGCATTAGCGAGAGGCATTCTATCGTTATGGCAGAAATCTGCCAGTGCTCTGACAGCTTCTAAATCTGGATCCAAGATAAGCTGTTGCATGGGTGAGTATTCTTCAGTTGGCATGATAAGGTCATGCAAGTAGCGAGTTCTCAGTCGAAGGGATCCCCATTCACCAATCGGAGTTATCCCTGAGAGTGGATACCAATTTTCACCCTGCCAAAATGTGCAAAAGAATATTTGAAATTTGACAAAAATGGAGCTCTTGCATGCTATAAGATTTGCAATTCCAGTACATAATCTGTTACAAAATTTAGCGAGAAACACAATGGTGTCACTGGTTTTTTTTTCAGCCAACTCCCAAGCTCAAAAAAACCTCTTAAAAGTTGAGTTGCAATGGAGAGAACCCTACATTGAGAGTCCACTTCTGCATCCAGTCAAACTATCTATGCACAGATATGGAGCAAATACATTAGCAGGGTTGCCATGGTTCCAGCCTTGGAGTTCGCAAACAAAGTGGCAACTCTGCTATTGTATTTGCTCCCAATCTGTGCATTCAGAATTTGATTGGATACAGAGGTGGATTTTCAGTGTGGCTTGGAGGATTCCCTTCATTACAGCCTCAAAGAGCTCTTTTGTAGCTTGGGAGTTTGTTTCAGAGAAAACTAGTGACACCGCCATATTTCTTGCAAAATTGTATAAAAGAAAAAACACTCAGCTCGCAAATCCCTGACTCATGCAAGAGCTCCATTGGGGAAAGGCAGTGAAAGAATTACCAGAGTTCAGCTTATTTTGATGAATCAAAATGATGAATTTCAAAATTAACAAGGCACTCCACCAAAACATTCTAAATTACATGAAAATTACATTCAATTCTTACCCATTTGTTCTTTATTACATGAAAATAATCATTGAAAGATTTTGTATTTTGTCAGCATTGAGAGGACCGAAACTATTAAAATTTTGGTGGAAAAACATTTTTAAAATAAAAAGGCTTTAAAATTTTTGCATCCTTGATCCCAGTTTCAAAGGCAAGTCGTAAATGACTCATTCATAATTCTATGGAGAGAAAAAATTATTCCTTACTTAGCAACGGAGGCCACAATAAAGTGTCTTCCTTTCTCTGAAATTCTGACTTACCTCATCTCCGTTGGTTAAAGAGTTAAAATCTACAGTGACTTCAGCAACTTCTGTGTCTTTGGAGCGTTTTCCTTTGTTGTAAATAGAAACAGTGAAAGTGAGAACATCAGGGGGTACATCGCTGAAAATTAAAAGATAGTTCAATTAAAGAAAATCTCTAGGATTTCTTTGATCCGAATTGTTTTTACAGGGTACAATTGGAGAGAGCAAAATAATAACATTAATATAAGCTTCGAAGGATTCCATTTTTTTCCACTCTTTTTTCCACATTTGAACCGTTGCCAGATTGTCAAATAAATGAGAATATTTTACATGGGTTTGAACGGGGGAAAAACTGAAAAAGCAGCAAGAGTCTGGGAGTGACAAGAGGCTTCCTTCATGGGAAAACTCATGATTTAGCCGGAAATCTCATTAATACAAATTGGCTGATCTCTAGGCACTAATAAAACGACTCGCGTAGCCCACAAACATTAGAAAAAAAGGGAAGCTTAAAAAAAACAACAAATAAACAGGTAAAAATAGATGTACTCACTCGAAAACAAATTCTTCATCCCAGACTGGATCCGGTCCTGATTTATCTTTGGTTTTTGCAACTTTAACTTGATTTAAAGAGATAATACAAAAAGGATTTGGGACTAATTTATATGGTAACCTGAAATGGAGAACAACACAGATTATTATGGTAAATGAGAAGCATTCAAAGATACATATTGTATAATGGCATGGTTGCCAAGCCTTGTCTGCATTTAAATAAATCATTGTACTTCATACTTTCTTTGATCTTTCTAATCTTTTTGATCTAGACCTACTGACAGGTATTAACTACTGCAAAAAAAAAAAAAAAAAAAGCTCGCCAAGACGTCCTTGGAAATAGATACGTTGCAAGGAATTGAGTTTTTATTATTATTATTTCAGTGAGGATTGTAAAAAAAGCCATTTTTGGAATCTTAAGATTGAATTTACATTATATTGTATCAGACAAAATGAGCGAACAAACATGCTTCTGATAAACACTTACTGTCTTAAAGTTCTTTCTTGAAATTCTAGAAATATACTGGAGGTGTACTTCACAATCTACATTGACAATGATCATGCAATGGTGTTTTTTTTTTTTTTTTTTTTTTTTTTTTTTTTTTTTTTTTTTTATTACAAGAACGCATTCTGTCTTTAAACTACAGAATTAAAACACAACATACCAGATATATATTATTCGTACATAAGTTTAGTAATTTAAGAGATATTTTGGGTTTTCATTAGGGATTGGGATATTATTTGCCTGATTGGACATTACCTATGAGCGTTGAGGACGTGAAGCTGAAGACATCGCAGTTCACGTAGTCTCTGAACTTTAGGCGACCGTGTCATTTGAGTCACACATAAAGGTCTTAGAGCTGAGATCCAATCCTGTAATAGAAGAACAATACAAATGAATAAGAGAGTTGAAACGTATTAACAAGTTTTTCCAGTTATCAGCTTTTTATTCAGAAGGAAAGTAGAAAAATGGAATGTATTTTATGACCCTTAAAATGCTACTGGTTAGCATGATAAATAGGATACTAAAATTCTCTGCATAGTAACAGGTAATACCAACTCATTTGAAAAAATGGGCTGCTTCATTTTCTCAAGCTCTTGTCTTTGATAGAGACTGGTTCTATTAAAAGCTAAAAATGACCGATTGATTTTAATCTACGCAAATAAGTTATTTACTTAAATTAAAATCAATCGGTTGTTTTTAGCCTTTTAAAAACCAATAACAATCAAGGACAAGAGCTTAAGAAAATAAAACAGCCCATTTTTTTAAGAAGATATCATCACTAACAAGCGGATTGCAAAGGATTCAAGCAAATTATGTTCCAGTTCTGACTTGAGGAGAAACTCAATATGGAAAACGTACAATGTGAAAAAACTTTTTCTCTTTCCTCATCTGGGGGAAAATTTCAAGCAATGAGATAAATTATGTATGTATGTTGATGTATGATATGATCACTCACCTGAGCACTATCCGCAGTTGTGGTGGAAAGGTAAGTTATCGTTGCTAAGCATGGTAATGCTCTTTCTACGAGTTGAAAACAATTTGGTCGATCGAAGACACTATCGTGTACTGAATACAAGTATGCACAGCTTAAGTCTATCAGTCCTTTTGGTTTTGTGCGCTGGAGACGGAGAAAGAGGAGAGGATATTAGTGAAAAAAGATTTTAAAAGCGTCATTAAAATACACACATGGTGGACTATTCTATCATCAATTAAAACACTTTCCGAACAAGCTATGTTCATAGAATAATAAGAAATGGCAAATAAAGTAACATCCACTAAGGTGAGACCTTGTATTGGGTGAGGCGTCTTCTCTTTTTTTTATTTCTTTAAAAGTGTTTTAAATTAATATTTAATAAACTGTAGCGTTGAATATACAAAAAATGAATACTTACTCGAGGATTCTCATAAAAGCACAAATGTGTGTCCGTCCCATCAACTATGAGGACAAAGTAAAGACACTTCCATTTTTTGTTCTTTTTACTTTTCTTGTTTAAATATCCCTGCATTTTGATACCTGAAAAGAAGAAAAACATGGATCTCATTCACATTATTGACCACATAGTATGCTACTCTCATTGCGCCCTTATAATTTTCCACTGTTTTTATTGGAGACATTGTGAACCAAGTAAGACCAAAAAAAAGGAAAAGCTGGCTGAAGAATTGGCTCACGCTACAGGGCCAAAGGAAATCTTCGTGATACCTTAAAATGCAGAAGAAAAAAAATTCAAAATGAAATTTAGAATTTATCTAAAAGATTTTTTGGCTTTGACTGTTAGGAAAAAAGGGCAATCAAAATTGAAAAATCTTTGAATTAAAATAACGGGAAAGAGGACCTTCTTCATGGAAGGATTTGCTCCTTCCATAGATCATATGACAAAACCATGGCTACTGAATTACTGAAAGTTTCCATCAATTGGAGAGTTCATTACTCATGTTGTAAAGGTAAAGCTCCTGATTGACCAAAAGTATGTGGCTTTTCGGACAGTTACAGGATGTTGAAGTCACTTTACTGATAAACAAAAATCATTCCTAAAAGGAAAAAAAGTTATAAAAGACAAACCTTTAGTTTTCTTTAATCCTTGCTGCTCGCGACATTCTCTTAATGTGGCATAAATTTTTTCTGCATGTTGCACCTCTTTTGATTTGATTGATCCATCCATATCAGATAAATTCTGAAAACAAGCAAGAACGTATAAAATGAAAAAAGAGGACTTCAATGGTAAAACACTAGGGAATATTCACCAGTTTTAAACAAGTGGACATCAAGATAAGTGAAAACCAGTGTCTCGTTTTGCGTCTAATTAGACGCAGTGCGTCTTATATACACTTTGGCGTTCCCACTGTGCGTCTTGCGTCTAATTGCGTCTTACTCAGCCAAGAGCTGCGTATAATTCTTCAAAAATTGTAAGCTTTTACAATTTGATGATTAAAATGCACCATTAAGTATACAAATATCACATTTTCCTCGTATGTATTTAGTTCCCTAGGCTTTTCGCTTTTGCCTTACACTAATTTACCGGGACCGACAGCTGGCGGCAACGCAAGGGCAACTAGGGCTGTGCGAGCCTGGTTTTTCGGATTCGAGCCGAGTTCGAGTATTTTTTCACTAAGTCGAGCCGAGTTCGAGCTTTTTCGAGCTTTGAAAATGAGCCTCAAGCCGAGTCGAGCTCGAGTCGAGTTCGAGTAATTTCGAGTTTTAAAACGTGATTTAATCTATTTTCTACAACAAATAATTCCAAACAAGACTCATAATATGATATTAATAATTATTGACGATGACACACTAGGAAGGATTTACACTAAAATTACAAAATGTTCGGCAGTAACGCGTTAAAATAACTTCCCGCGGTTTAATTTGAAAAGGGGACCAAACTTGGCAAGAAGCGGCGTGGCGCAGCGTAGGTACATCAAAGGAACTTCGGGCGGCACAAGTGAAGGCTTTAGAGCCCATTTATGCACGCAATTCGTGTCGCCGTGTCGCCGGCGGCAGTTGTCGCCGCGACGTTTTTTGGAATCGCGCGATCCATATTTTTGTAGCCGCAGCACCATTTTCTGCCGCCGCGACACCGTTTTTCTGGAGCGCAAAAGGTCCAAAACACGTGCTCACTTTCAGTTTTCCAAGCGGCGGTCGCCGCCGCAGGTTGAAATTTGTCGCGCGCATAAATGCGCTCATATGACTCCGTGTAGTTACAAACCGCGGGCGGCAGGAAATCGCCGGGCGGCAGCGTGTTGGCGCTGCGGATGGTAGAAATTTGCCGACGAGACTCTGATGTTATTCAATCGTAAAATGATGGCAAAACTAACAATAGTTTAAGTATGATTGAAATATTTGGAAGTTGGACTCTTTCGGCGTTTCCGGCTCAAAAAAACTCGAAATACTCGAAAAAACTCGTGTTGTTGACACTCGAGCCGAGTTCGAGTACTCGCTCGAACCTAACCTAACTTTCGAGCCGAGTCGAGTACTCGATACTCGGCTCGACTCGACTCGAAATTCGAGTACTCGCACAGCCCTAAGGGCAACCCTCATGTAGTGACCTAACCTGGAACAAGATATGTGTATCTTTGGTGTTAGTTATTGCCAATTCTAATTAAAATACAAGAAAAGTTTTTAGAACTTTTACTTTCAAATTTTAAAATTACATAAATGAAGCCTTCCGCCTAAGAAAGTAGAAACTCACATTTTGCCGTAAAAAACGTGAGCTTACATTTGAATATTTTGACAGGGTTTATTCCTGGGCTAGTTGTATTTGACAACCAATAACTTAATAACTAACATTTTCCAAGAATTGCACTTATGAACCCACTTGCAATCCATTAGCTAACATATCTTAAAACTGTCAAACATTAATGCATGTGAGATGTGCTTCCAAACATCACCTTTTCGATAACTTCAAACATTCACATCCAAAATAATTTAGCATGTTGAAATCTTGTTTTTCGTTTGTAAAAAAGAATGGCTTAAAATGTATTTTTATAGTTCAAAAAATATTGATAAGAACCTTGTTTGTCAAATAAACGCATTAAGAAATCATAAAAATTGCTGCGCAGCGGGCGAATTCAGATTTCCCGCGTCAAATGCTGGCTTCTGATTGGTTGATAGACGCGTTCTATCGTGCGTCTTATTTAACCAGTAAGCGCGTTCCATTGCGTCCCATCTTGCGTCTTTTATAATCTGTGGCCGCGAAGACACTGGTGAAAATTGCTTATAAATCAGTTTAACAATTACTATGAATGGGTTTCTGACCTTCAAAACTTTCGCTTAAAAGCGGTTTTGTTTTAAATCTGACTAGAATAAATGGTCAACAACAGAACAAAACTTTAAACTTACACGACTAACTGGTAGGACTAGAGTGTGCCCTTCGACTATCTGTTCCTTCCGATATCGATTGATCACAGCGTCCAAACATTCAAATGTTCTGCCGCCCATCAAGTATCGGACACCTTTCTTTTCTATTCGGAATCGCTGGATTTGATTATTTATGTGAAAAAATAGAGAATAATCACCAGGAGAATTATCACTGGGGCGAACTAAGAAACTACCAGGTCCAGCTAAAAAGTAAAATGAGAGAATTAAATTGAGAGCAACACTAGACAAAAACAAAAAATAAAACCCTCTGGCACTTAAAAGCCATGTTTCAAATAGAAAAAATGAATGAAATTTTGCATTCAACATACATGACTTGAAGTTTAGCCTCTTCATTCTTGTTTGTTGTGACTACGGTAAAATATGTTCTACCTTGTGATGTTTTAATTGTGACCTTTCTTATTTCGTGTGACCAGAAAGTAACTTTGACAGTAGATCACAATACGCTGGGTCAAATTAAATGAGCGTTTTACATCTATGCGTTACTTACTACAACCTTCTAAAACAACATACCCTGTTCATCGTTTCTGTCACTGAAGAATTTATGATTAATACCTACAAAATGGTACTTTACTCAGCTTCACAGACATAAAATTTAAAAGAAATGATTGAATTTTCAATGTCTTCAAACTTACACTTAACAAGCATGTCAACAGCTTCACTTTTTGTTACATTTGGATGGAACCAGTTGAAAACAGTATTTGGATCGATGTTTTCATCCAGATCATCAACTAAATCACGAAAAATCAGTCCCTGCTCTCCTGTTCGATGAGCAGTCACCCACAGCCATCCATCGCCCATATCATTATGAACAAAAAATATGTCACCTTTCTGAAAACTGTTACCAAAGAAATTCATATATGATTGACTTGAAAAAATAAATAGATAAATCTTAAGGGGGGGGAGGGGGGGAACTTTGACCAGCCTCTTCAAATTGACCTATGTCAGCCTCTTCGTACCAACCTATTTCTTTGATATTATGCATGGACATTTTTGAAAATGAGCCTGTTCTCCGAGATGATAAAAAAAACTTTTTGTTTACTAATCAGCTTTCCGATGTTATTGGATCATTAGAAAGATTTTAAAGGCATATGAGGCCGTATTTGTACCAGCAGAAGACACAACCATCCACCATTTATGTGGATGATGCAGGTTTTGATTATCGAACTTTAACACATTTTTGTGCAAAGTTTCAGACTCCTTGCACATTTTTCAGTGAAATATGAATTAAAAATCAAAGGAAGTCAAATTACATGTAAAAATAGCGGCAAACAAATTAACAAGTATTGAATACTAGCTTTAATAATCTTTATTGATTTGGTGCAGGTCCTCCTTGACATCACTGCTGTGGAATAACCACTTTCTCAATATTAATTTCTTTATCAATAGAAGGCAGAGGATTTATTAAGTACATTACGGTTTCAAAAGACGGGTTTCATAATATGTATATCACTCTTTTCTTTAGAAGTTACAAAAGGTTTAATGTTTCACTTAAATTTATTAAAAGACTTAGAATTGACTTAGTTATGGTACTTTGATCGTTTCATCTCCATTACCCACCTCAGACACGGTTTCATGCATGAAAAAAAGTTCTCTTTAAAAACAGCAGATGTTGCTTTTTTCTTAAATTTCCTGTAGCTCATTAACTATTGCTTCAAATTTAAATTTCTAGGAACAATTGTTTAAAGGAGAATTTATTCTATGATAAAACTCCGACCAAACATTCTGTGTCTTAAGGATCAAAAGTGCGTTTTTCAAAACTTTAAAAGTGATTTTTTCAAAACTTAAAAACTCAACATCTGCTTTTGTTACGAATATGGCCTCATAATACAATACCTGAGTTCATCTGTATCGGGCATTTTAGTGTAAGGTAAAATGGCAACGATCCGCTTCTTGTCATTCACTGGTTCTGGTGGAGCAACAGGATGAATGAGTCGTTCTCGCATTACCCACCTCAGACACGGTTTCATGCATGAAAAAAAGTTCTCTTTAAAAACAGCAGATGTTGCTTTTTCTTAAATTTCCTGTAGCTCATTAACTATTGCTTCAAATTTAAATTTCTAGGAACAATTGTTTAAAGGAGAATTTATTCTATGATAAAACTCCGACCAAACATTCTGTGTCTTAAGGATCAAAAGTGCGTTTTTCAAAACTTTAAAAGTGATTTTTTCAAAACTTAAAAACCCAACATCTGCTTTTATTACGAATATGGCCTTATAATACAATACCTGAGTTCATCTGTATCGGGCATTTTAGTGTAAGGTAAAATGGCAACGATCCGCTTCTTGTCATTCACTGGTTCTGGTGGAGCAACAGGATGAATGAGTCGTTCTCGTTTCAGTAAATCAGAGCAGGTAGTATAGTAACCAATCAGGTCCGACAGGGAATCAAACTGCCTTCCACCGATGTAAAAATCTCCACAAACAGCAGTGATTCTATATTGAACCAAGATCAAGAACAGAGATCATTCATTGGCCACTAAATTATTGATTAATATTAGTGAAAAGAGATAGCTTTCACTTGTGTGCTGAAATCTGAGTAGGTATGACACATTCTTTTGCACTTCATTAAGGTTGTATAAGATGCGTATACTGAAGGACAACAAGTGTGAAAAGAGTTAAACTGCGATATCAGCATGGAGTTTGGATCGAGTCACATCAAAATTTTGAGCAGAATCCAAATCTTTGATCAGGGGCACAAAGTTTCTGCTGATTTGAAAATTGCAAGAATGCATTGGTGCGAAAAGCACGTATGTGTTCTTAGGAAACCATAAGTCTTGGTGTCTTCTATTAGCACCATTAAAGGGGACATTACAAGTGTCATTTGTCATTCAAGGTAGAGACAGGCCTCTGGACAGGTTGGGTCAGCACCACTGCCATTTATAGATTTGAATATCAAATTCTCCCCTCCAATTAGTTTCTGAAGAATATAATCAATGAGTAATTATCTTGAATGAGCATGACAAATTTCTGAATGAATGTTAGCAGGAATCCTTTGTCTACAGAGACTTACTGTGCACACTGCACAGCTTTGGATAGCTAGGTAATGAACGCTTGCTTTGTACAATTTAAATATCTATAGATTGCAATTAGATTTGATAGGACAATGGAAATGAAGAGGGTATATTCCCCATTCCAAACTCAAAAACTTATTTTTATGGGAAAAAAAGGCACATGCAAAACATTAGATACCTACAATTAATTCGCATAGTCTAAGTACCTGAAATGATTGATCCCTGTCCGCCCGAGATATGATAATACATAAGATCCTGGCTTTCTATCACTTTCACGCATTAGGTAACTGCCCAATTTTGCAGCCAACCACAGTCTCTCTTCTGCAGAATACCTGTCCAAACGTCCATGATACCACCTGGAAGAAAAAATAATGTTCTATCAGTGTTATGATTACAAAGAAAAATAATAATGGAGAAATGGTGTTCTGTGTATTTTTGAGTAGAATTGCATGTAAGTAAGGAAGGAAGAGAAGGAGAGCGCTAACCAAACAGAATCTTAAATAATAGTCCGGACGGTGTATCAAAAGAAATATTCTTTGGAATTTCGGACTGTAAAATTTTATTTTTAAACCCAAAATTATTCTCCTCATTACTACAGAGAAAAAGAACAGTATAATTGACTCTTCAGCATTATTAAGATGATGTGAAGGGCATGAATGAAATTAGTTTTTTCTGAAACTTAGCTCATCATCATAGACGGAATATAAAAAATCGGAGCTTCTAAAGGATAGATGTAAAAGATGCCAAAATGCCTTCTTCACACAGTAGCTTAATCCTATTGTAGCAACAAAAGAAAAGAAATTAAAAATTAATGAATTAAGAACTTCTAAGATGATTTTTATCTATACACGATTTCTTCCGATCAACACAGCTACTGGATTATGCAGATAAGGCAAATCTCCAGTTGATGCATGCAAATACCTATTCCTCGCCAGTTTCCACCATCAGCTTGGTGAACAAGTAGCTTGTTCAAAAATAGAGTAAGATAAGAAATTGTGCAGGCTTCAATTTCCTAATGGCAAAATTACTCGCAATTCCTTTCTCATGGAAAAATGCACAGATCTCAAATAAAAGATTGATAGAAATTATGGCTTCTTAAGATACAGCCTTTCGTCAAGCAAAAGAAATCAATTCAAGTGTATTCATTATCTGAAGGGGAAATTTGAGGAAAATAAAATAGAAAGTACTTAACAGGCAATACAAGAGCTTACCTATTGCTATCAAGACTTTCAATCGAACTATAAATGTGCTCCAATGGATTGTCATTGCAATCGTCTTTCGGCACAGTCTCAGAACTTTCTATATCAAAGTCTAAATTAAAAATATAGCCCCTGAACATATTAATTCTTGAGAGAATTTATATACATTCATCTCTAACTAATTATTCCTGTGGTTTCCTACTTTTAAAATCATCATAATTGTCATATTCTTTTAAAAAAAGAGAGAAGAAAACAAATAGGGAGCGCAGTACAGTCAACTTCAGTTCATTTTAACCACCATTAAAAGTCAAACCTCAATAAAACCAGTTATGAGACCAAAAGTTATGAAAATCAACCTTGATTTTCTATTCTGAGAGAACCACATAAATTAATTTAGATAAGTGTAGATTGATAGATGTGTCAAAAATATAACTTGACCAGTCGACAAAAAACAACAAGCCTCTTATCGAAGTATTCGTAGATAAGTAAATTAATACTTTGCGATTGAAAAGTTAGCAATTTAATCAACTTAGGAAGGGCATAGAAGACACATCTGAAGAACAAATGGAGGCCAACTGACTCAGCTAGATCCTGGTCTAAAGCAATCACACATATCATTTTGATAAGAGCATCATCACATTATCATCTCATTGACAGTGTTGCCATTGATGTGGCAAAAACCTCACATCAAATGCACCAATTTCAGATTTATTTAGTGGATACTTAGAGTTGTGACCATTGACTTCTTCATCAAAAAATATTCTTTTAACACAGCTCAAAGCTGCTTGCATTATTAAACGTACCTGTATCTAAAATTATTGTGCTATTACTCTTTTTTTACTCGAAGGATATTTATGAGAATCATTTTGTATACTTCCTCTCTCTAGTTTAAAATAAGGTGGGTAAAAAACCACCATTCAAGTCTTGTTATAATAAATACATGATATGTAATTCTGAGGTTGAGTGTTTCTGAAACAGGTTTTAAGATGTTTTTCTTGTGTATCCATACTAGCAAATAATGAAATATAGTACTTGCTTGGTTACGACAGCTTTTTTGGTCGTATGAATTGTTCTTTTCAAGACCAGAAAATAATGAAAATTGGAAAAAACATCTGGACAAAGGAAAAAATTTACGAATACTGAAATAACCGATGTAGAATACCCATGTGTGCCGCAAAAATTGATGGTCAATCATCAAATAACAAGGTATTAATTTTTCTTTTATTGATGAATACTGCAACTTTTTAGACTCAACAATAGGTAGCAATCCATTCATCGATTTTAGCTTTTATTAGTTTTTTCATGCTTTTTTTTTTTGTTTTTGCAAGTGATTATGGAGGTCCTAATTGCTGAAACGGTCAGTGACTGATGACATTTAGTCTTCATTATTTCTTCATCTTTATCTCGATTTTTTCAAAGAGAAAACTGTTCAAAAAATTTTAGCTTAGTTTTTTTGAAGTAGTTTTATAAAGGTGACCTCTAACAAAAAATCATTTTGGCAGAAAATCATTTGATGGAATAAGTATCATCTTTGGACTCATTATAAGAGAGAAAAGATTTTTTTGCACATACCTAAGTACCTCTAAAAGGCAAGCATTGTTTTTTCCCCCTTAGAATGAGGCTTCCTTACTGTTTTAAATGAGATGGATGTAATTTAAGCATAATTATCTTGAATTACTTTCTAAGAGTTGGATCGATACAGCTATGAGTAATTACGCTCTTTCATTGCATGTTCTTGCATTTTGGGGCCTGACACATTGTTTTGGAGAGGAAAATTATTTATTTATTTCACCTAAAAGATGAAACATTAACTAAATAGTTAAAATAAATGACTCACATTTCTTAAAAAACTTTAAAATGCGAAACCTGTTAAACATTCCTAGTGATACACATTACCATGAGTGCTTTGTGAAAAAATTGAACACCATCAGAGCTCATTTTCTCGCTTTCATATCGGGGCCATGGACGTCCTTACAACTGCTGAACTTTAATTTTGATTTTTCAAAATCACAAGGATGTCACACAGCTCTTTCATTTAAAATATCCTTCATTTGACAACCTTCTCACTTAAATATTTGAAAGCTTGTGCATTTGCGAGATGTATTTCCTCCATTTTTAGTTGGCTGTTAGGACTTACTAAAAATGGAGACAGGAGGCTCCGAAGAAATACTTACGAATGAAGTTGGTTACATTTAATTAATCATCCAAATTATAGATTGAGCTCAAACTAAACCAGGTATTTAATCTCTAGGTTGTCAGGAATGTAGGAAAGGGGATCCCTGGGAGGTGCGGTTGCCATCTTTCAGAGAAAGTTATAATCGTTCAACTTTATTGGACTCCTAAGAGAAAAGATGGTATAACACTCCACGAAAAATGGTCTGCCTATCATCCTGAGGCTTCTTAGCGGAAGAGTTCACCCACACTCATGTTCAGATAGTGTTCGTAGAATCGTACCTGCGTTATGTATGTTAATTGGTTGATGAGTTCTTGAAAAAGTGCAAATGTATTCTAACATGCAATATATCGGCGGTGAAACTAAAAGACCATGTATCTCCTTTGCGGTGTTTAATAATCTCTGTTCACATTTCATCTCTTTCAATAAGAACAAATCAATATCATTCCTTGAAGTTTTCTTCGAACAGAGAAGAAAAATCTTGTGATTTCTCAAGAATTGCCACTCAGAAGTTCAAAAGTTTCAAAATAGAGTATGATGAGAAGTCTTCAACAACGCAAACCAAGATAGTTTGTCAGATAGTTTCACTGTCAATATAGATTTCAAGAGGTTCAAATCTCAAAATATCACTGTTTGCGTCAGCTGATCGTTGGCTCATGAGTGTCAGTTCTGTCTTGACAGGAACCCATGCTAAAAGAAGAGCAGGCTAGCATTTAAAATGTTCCTTACAGCTCAAAAATTCCAGTATGTTACCCTCATGAGGACAAACTTAACTTTATCTGCAATTTGTTTCCTAATTGTTCGTATCCGGTATTCTTGACATTCACCCTTTGGAATACGCACGTCATAGAGATTCTAAGGCTTTGGTCGTCTGATAGCGCCTAACCCAGCAGTTAATACCCTGAATTTTTTGTCGCTTAAGTGCATACTATGTCACTGATGGTTCTGATATTTAACCATGGCCCTCCTATCACGTCTGACAGCTCCAGTGCGAAGGTGCCTCAAGTTAACACTTGTTTCTCGGAGGGTAAGTATCTTAAACTAGAGTAAACTTTCTGTATCAATTTTCCTTTCCAATTGAGGGGGATAAATTAATCTATTTGAGTGCTGCAACATGAGTAAACATCTCTTTGCATCGCGTTTCTAAATGCAAAGAGCCGATAAGAGTGACACTTACTGAGATTCAGGGGGAGCTGCTAGAGTGTTTGCTCCGTCTGCTTCATCATTTTCATTCAAGAATGGGTCAAAATCTTCTCCAACCACACCATCATGTCCCTCCTCACTTCCAGTGCTGGGGGATCCATGTAATTTTTCCTTGTGGATCACTACACCAGTTCCACCTCTGATAAACTCTGCCATTGCTCAAACTACCATGAACAATAAAAACAGGTGATAAAAGGAAGCAGCGGCTTATCTTTCCATTGATCTGTAAGGCTACATTTTAGTTTATTGTTATTACTCCGAAATATTAAGTAAAAAATGCCAGAAATACATGAAACAAAACAGGAGAAGGCGCAGAATGAATGATGATGATGACAACGACAAACGACAACAACAGGATGATCAAGATAAAAATGATAAACCACTGAGGACCACACAGGAAAGGCTTACGGCAGAGATAGGGGTAGGACAGTGCACCGGAAGCCCCTGAAAGCGCTGCAATTTGCCTTACACAAAATTGGCGGGTCATTTGACTATCCTGAAATATTACGTATACATACGTATGAGTATGTAAGTATTTTCAGAAGAGTTCAATCGAAAGTTTATACTTCATTTGATGATAAGATGATGTATAAAAAATTATTATAAAGCTTGATCCCTCTTCTTCTCCATAAAATTCACACGATACCTCTTTTCTTTCCAGAGAAAAAATTTCAAGCTGCATTCTCTTTCTAGATTCTATCATGTTTCTTATTTTCTTGGGTGTTATAAATTATTTAAATCACAGGAAATTCCATTTCCGAAACACTTTCTTTTCAGCAATTCACTTTTCAACATTAGAATTATTAAAAAAATTTGAAATTACATCCCCAAAAGAGCAAAATCATTACCTCTGGATGGAAAAAATGGATTTTTTTAAATCTACGTGCTAAGCTCTTCTAAGAGGATGAAAAAAAACAACAACTTAAGTCTAGTCCATTATTTTTTTTAAGTGAGTGAGATAACCAGATAAGAAATATAACTTGTTATCATAATTGAAAATCCGCATTTCTCATTCTTAATGTGAGATTGATAAAGCTTCAAAACGCTTACTCCTTTTTCTATCTCATGCTCGTTTTTTAATCTGGCCGGGAGCCTCGGCTTGGCCACGGCTCACTTGTTTTTCTGGTCTCCGTCTCTTGGCTTCGCCACTGCATCTCTCTCTCTCTATTATTTGGACTTTGGATATTTTTTGGATTCCCTAGATTTTGGACTTAGAACGACGTTTGAGTGAACCGTCGAAAGACTGATTTTCTATTTGAATCTTTCATATTAGACCAACTTACATTGAAATTTGTAATTTTTCTTTCAATTTTTCGAAGTTGAATTTGGATCCATTACATGGAAATTCTCAATTTCTGAATAAATTGTTGCATTCTATCTATCTTGTTTTTTTTTTTTTTTTTTTTTTTTTTTTTTTTTTTATTATTGGAAAATAGAGGACTACATTGTATTAACTCTATTTCTTATGCTCTATCTTGTATGCATGCGATTTGTTTGAATAAAAATTTGCAAATATACCAAGTCATAAACATTATGATTGTTTGATGACCTGTAAGATGAATCCCTCTTATTTTCTTTTGTAGAGGTAACTGAACCATACTGGCAAAATGAAGTCTCGCAGATTAGAAGTGCTTTAAAATCTGTTTAGAGGAGCCAGTTTGATATGTACTAGATTGGTGAGAAATTCAGCTCATGACTCTCAACAAAGGGCTCACGCTAACTTTCACTCTACGCAAACAATTTATTCTTGTATCCCATTTTTTATAATAGCGCAGGATATACTGTGCTAACCCACACTTGAACTTCCTAAAAACGACAGTAAGGGGAGAATTAAAGTAAAAAATTGACTCTTGGAATATAGACCACAAAGAAATATCACCCAAACTATGGCAAAAGTCAAGGAGACAGCGCTCTCCTTCAAACTGAATTCACAAACAACACTGTGATAAGATTTATACTTTTATTCACAAATCTTCACAATTCTTTAACAAAAATTCAAAAAATAAATTAGTATCTACATGTGACTGAATAAAATCAAAACACAACACTGTACATTTCCACCATTAAAAAAAGTTATAACATAAAATATACCTTTCAAGGTGGAGAAAAAAATGATTTTTTGATTACAAAAAGGGAGGCAGAAAAAATTCTCTGCAAGTGTCATCTAGCTATGCAGAGTTTGCTCTGTTGCTTGGTGGGGATATTTAATAATAAAAGGCCTAAAGCTACTCGTTTCATTCAAATTTACAATTCAATAATCAGGGGAACATTTTTCTCGACCAGATTAGATCATTTATACAGTTAGAAAAAGGACCAAATCAAAACATGAAAACAGTCAATTGAATATAAAAATCTTTCTTTCGTATGACGTGAGCAAGATATTTAGATTACAGGCTGGTTTTTTTTTGTGCTGGGGTGACCCACCCGAGGGTACCCCTACCTGGGGAATGGACGTAAGAGGCGTGCGTCAGAGCGGTGGGAAAGAACACCTCTCATTCCAGGTGGAGGGAACGGTCTTTGTTCCCACAATGATCTCCCTCCTCTGAAAGGTGGCCTTAGGTGCGGTTCATGTCCTCGAAATGCGTGTGGCAACGGTGGCTGTCCTGATGGTCCTCCTCCTTCTTGTCTTGGCATTAAATGATGCCAACCTAATCCAGACAACATAGATGTATGAATAAAAATAAAAGGCACGAATGTGATTGATGAAAAAATTCTTGCAATTGAATTTGATTCACTTTTTTTTTTGAAATGAAATAAGGCTACCACTAGTGCTAGAGGGGCAGAGAAAATTTTCTCTCCTAACTCACAAGGACCCTCGAAATTATTTTTAAAATTTTTTCTTGTGTTCAAAACGTTTTGTGGAAAAGAAAAATCCAAATGCTGGCTGAAAATTGACCTATTTTGTAGTGCGGTTTTGCAAAACAGAAGAGGTAGGTGCTGACATAAAATTAATCGATTTTGCAGCTTGCAAGAACTTTGCAAAAAGTGAGCAGTGCTCAAAAACTTCAAAATGATAACCTTGTATGTATTACTTTAAAGGAACAAATTGCCAGGATTTTGTAAAAGGAACTCGGCTATGCTTGCAGTGTTGCACAAAAATCGATTTTCAACTTCAATTATGCAGAATATTTGCAATTTATGCTCTAATACACAGCAGCTGTTTCATTTTTGACATCCATCTTTAGGGCCTTCCTAATTTTGGACACAACTAGCCGGTTACGTGATGGAGGATTTTTCGCATCCTTTGTCTCACTCAGGACTACGGTTCTAAACATTTTAGGAATTTTAAGACTGAACCTAACTGTTCCAAAATGCTGCCATTGGATGAATGAAAAAAAGCTAACATGATCTAATTTCATAATACATAGGGTGTCCCAAAACAACTGAGACCAAGTCTGTAATTCGGAAAGTATGATAGATATCGAAATGCGGTTTGTGAGAGGTTGTAGTCCATACTATTAGCTATCAAACCTCAAAATTTGAGCTTATTCAGTTGAAAACTCACCGAGTTATAACATTTTTTCGGGGACGAGTTGAACAGAACCCTCCACTATTTTCGAGTAATATTTTTCATTTCGCGAACTGTTCGTGAGTGGCGCCGTAGATCGCGACGCTGTGGATCAGGTGGAGGGATGAAGTGGTCACTGTTCTGGATGCAGATTTTATCCTGTTAACGTGTGTTTTTATCGCAATCGTCCGCGGGAAAGCTCAGTGCAGCCGAAACCGTCAAGCGTGACCGAGAGTTTTCTCGCGAAGCGCAATGAGTTCACCCGCTGAGTTGAAACAAGAACAACGTTATGCCATTCGCTATTGCGTTCGCCGTGGCCTTTCTGACTTCGATACTTTAAATGAGATGACAGTTGCTTATGGGCTAAATCGACTTGGGAAAAGTACCATTCTTCGTTGGCATAAATGATTTTCCGAGGGTCGAGAGTCGGCAGCTTGTTTCAACTCAGCGGGTGAACTCATTGCGCTTCGCGAGAAAACTCTCGGTCACGCTTGACGGTTTCGGCTGCACTGAGCTTTCCCGCGGACGATTGCGATAAAAACACATGTTAACAGGATAAAATCTGCATCCAGAACAGTGACCACTTCATCCCTCCACCTGATCCACAGCGTCGCGATCTGCGGCGCCACTCACGAACAGTTCGCGAAATGAAAAATATTACTCGAAAATAGTGGAGGGTTCTGTTCAACTCGTCCCCGAAAAAATGTTATAACTCGGTGAGTTTTCAACCGAATAAGCTCAAATTTTGAGGTTTGATAGCTAATAGTATGGACTACAACCTCTCACAAACCGCATTTCGATATCTATCATACTTTCCGAATTACAGACTTGGTCTCAGTTGTTTTGGGACACCCTATGTATGAAAGAGAAATTTAATTACAGAAAAACAAAAAGGAAAAGAAAAGAGCAAAAAGAGATTTTATGCATGGTGCAGTAAAGAGCATCCTTTAATCACTATTGATGAATAACTGAATACTTTTTAAGATTATATATTTGACAAGGATGAATATTGTTACTATAATATTTCTAAAGAAGTTCTTACACTATATTGTGAGTGGTTATAATTAGAGATGCGATTTACCTGGTCTTGGTCGAAAAGAAAGAGCTCCAAAAAACCTAGCACCTCTGTCCAATCCGAACGCTCTGGCTCGTCCTCGCACTCGAAGATCCTGAAGAAGAGAGATAAAGAAAAACATTAAGTGATGCAAAAGAATACGTGTTAAAAATAAAATTTGTTGCCAAGCTGAGGTTTGATAATTCAAAGGGGGAAAATAGTTTTCAGTATATGTCAAATATTGAGGATTTTCGAAATATTACTCTGCGCCATGTTACAATCAGTTGACTTCTGGTCATTTTCAGAGGTTTTGAGAGAGCAATTGTGATCTTCTCCAGAAGTTCTTGATTATGAGAATAGATAAATCTAAGTTTTAAGAATACTTGTTGAGAAGCTGAAGAATTTAACAAACTTGGATTATGAAACGCCACTATCAGGATAGGATCCTGGCAAGGATTAAAAGTCTGCGCACAATCTCACCAACTGCTTTGACATTATTGATAAAGAATTTGCTACTTTAAGGCAGTGCGAAAAGAATTCTCCTCAGAATTTAGGTTTCTTGCTTGGAGGCTGATTAATTGATTTAAAAGATGCTGTTGAACGGAGTAAAGGATCTTAAGTCTCCAATTAGTCCTGATAGCTCAATGTATCTCACACCAAGTGTTAGGAAGCTGGTAATGAAATTTGGTTCTTCAAATCTAAAAATGAAAAAAGTTTTCCAAAATTTCAACTTTTCTTTTTGATTCAATGGGGAAAATCAATAAAAAAATGTGATGTAGCTGAATGAGTAAACAAGTATTTCCACGGAGTCTTTGCAGCTCAATGCATCTCACTGAGTGTGTTAAACAGGCGAATTTCAATATTTTGAGACTGAAAAAGAAGATTTCCTCAAAACTAGCATTTAGACTTGGTGGCGAAAAAGTCATTCTAAAAATGCTTTCCACCTGAGTGGAAAAAACCAAGATTTCCATTAACCCATTGACTTAAACCGACGGCTCCCAGCCATTCGCGCTGCGCTGGGCCAGATCTGAAGAGACGGCTCAGAGCCGTCCGTCGATCATTTGCGTTATTTCGGCGATTCTCCGGTAGATTGCGTTCTCATCAATGTTTATATGAGTAGTGTGGCCACCCTATGATTTATTGTAAACGGTAATTTCTTGTTTTGTTACGGTATTTTCATATTACTGTGCGTTTGCACATGAAATAACCTCAAAATTTTCTGATTTTCGCTGATTTTGCGATTTTTGCGACTTTGACAGCTATAAACCACAATAAAAAAATCATTGCGTTCAAAGTTTTCACCATTTTTCTCAAACGCTGTATTGTGAATGCTGCTTGTGTCAATTTTCACCCTTAGAGAAAGAATTTCTGGATTATTTTGAAGTGTTCAAAGTTACTGATTTTCGCCAAATTAAATCGTAATTCATGGCCCGGCAGGGTCAAATTAAATCATAAGTCAATGGGTTAAGTTCCCATAATTTACCTGAGCAGCTCGCATTGACATTTTATTGTAGCCAGTTGGTCCGGTAGGCTGCTGACCACAAGTTTCCAGAGCAACAAAGTCATCGACGTGAAGTGATGGAGGTCGTGATGTGTTTGGGAGTCTCGTTCTAAATAAATCCCCTCTCTGCTGCTGCGAAGAGGAGCGAGATGTCGAAGCACCCCTCCCACGCATTGGTGTAACTACAATGTGTGAATAAATGAAAAAAATTAGGATTGAAGTGGAAAGAAAAATTACCAGGGGTGATAAAACAAACAAATCGTTAAATTAATCTTAATTGAAGACCTTGCTGGATGAGAGGGGATTATGCAAATACCTTTGTTGCCAGATATTTGCGCTTAAGGTTATGGTTCATTCACACGATCTCCAATTGTTTTCGACTGGGCCAAGGTTAAGTTTCCTTTCGGGCATATATTTGAGCTTGAAAAAGCATGAAAACGTCAACCATGAACTGTCGGTGCATCTCATAACACCACACGCAATATACTCCTCTTCCAATAAGGTATTTTATTGTCATTACGTTATTGCAGTAGCTGGTGCACAAAAAATTGCAATGACTGACATGACAAGTGAATTTCAGGAGCCCTTTTATAGTGGAAAAATGGTTAAGGCAAACTCACTTATTTTCCATAACCAAATGCGTTTTTCAGTCCACCTTGACTTCTTTAGCAATGGATTCCAATGTCATTAGGAGTACACAGTCAAAATCCATTGATAAAGGAGTCAAAGTGAAATCAGGCGGGCATCAGGTTAGAAAAACTTAAGTGCTACGAGTTTATTAATTTTCTGAACTCCGAGTAACAAATAGATTTTTATAAAATTCAGACATGAGAGTGGAAAAATGGCTTACCAAAGGGTTTCTTTGCTTTTGTCTCCGCAGGTGAACTCGAAGATGCAGATGTTGAGGTGGGTGTTGAGCCAACACTTGAGCTTTGAAGTTTTTCTTTCGCCCGTTTCTTAAGTGTTGGTGACTGGTCAACATCAGTAGAGCTGATTTTCGACTTGCAAAGATTTTCTAACTCTTCTAGGAAATTCATTTTCGGAAAACAATTTTTTGCTAGTTCCAAAATATCACAAGGGATCTGAGGAAGAAGCAGAGGAGATATAATAAAATCCTTTATAACTATACAAATAATAAGCAAATAAGGTGACAAAAGAAAAAGTCAACATGGTATATTTGACACTGAGGTCAATTAATCTACAAAAGTCATGAAGAATCTAGGTTAAAACTTCAAAGACATTATATTTTTTACATTAATATGGATGACAGAGGAAATCGGTGGCATGTATTTTGTAGCTCCTACTTTTCGCTTTCTAGCGAGCTATTGAACATTAAATTTGATTTGCTGGAACTGAAGAAAAAATAATTTTTCTGAACTCATCTTTCTCCGAGACAACACGGAAATTCCATGCGGCGCCTCAGCATGTGGCTATTACACCTATCATTCATTGTAACCACACGACTTAATAATAGTTGAACTTCAGCCGTAAAATATCGGACGACATGCTGTTGCTCAAATACTGACACAATTGATACAAAAGATAAACCTTGACACCTTGAACTACTAGAATGAATCTGAAGTCAAACAAGACCTTACCTGCTCCATTTCTTGGTCAGCCTCTTCCGACACAGGTGGCGCAGAGAGCCAATAGGCAGGAGTTAATCGGTCGTCATCAACACTACCGAGCATCACAGATACAGGACGAGACATAAACTGAACCAAAATTGGATCGCAATGAGGTAGAATTGGTTCTACAATAGGTTCTGTAAGAGTGCAAAACATTGATTGGATCAATTTTTCTAACTTTAAAATGAAATATTGATATTATAAAAATGGATTTGGAATTTAAAGTTTTTAAAAAACTTTAAATTGCAACTTCAATTTCTCAATATGCGCAATGATCAGAACTTTCATGCTAGTCTTTTGGCAAATCTTAATATTGAATGACACAAACTCTGAGACTAATTTCATGGATTCGAAACGGCTCTGATCACCTTACGAACAGAGTCTAGAGTCTGGGGTCAACATTGAAATGATCGAATATTTCCATCATGCATCAAAAGTTATAGAAAAAAATTACTTGAATCAATAGAAACTATCAAAAGAATCTGTCTATTCCCATTCAAAATATAGTTGCTGAATTATTGATAAATAGTCCCCGGAGAACAGAATCCTTTCAATACTTATTTCATACTCTTGATAGGGAGTAAAATGACAAGATAAAAAATACCTTTCTTTTCGGGTGGTTTAATTTCACTATCATCTAGAAGTTTCATGAACTCTGAAAAACTGGGCTCTACACCAGGAAAGTTTTCCAGATCCGCATTATTTGCCTAAAAAAAGATAATTCAAAATCACATTTAGCAAAGTCAGCCAAATAGCAGTTGCACAAAAGACTCGATTTTTTTTCTAAAAAAAAAAAAAAATCTTGCAATAGTCCTAGATACATGAAAAAAAAATTGAATTCATGTCTACCACATGACTTGGGCCAGGAGTGACTTTCACTGCACAGGTAAGCTATAACTCCAAAGATATTTCTCAGCAAAAAATGGACCGAGTTTAACAGAAAGGAACCAAGCCACATCAGCTATTGCGAAATTTGACCAGGCAATTAATTTTTTTACGAGAGAACGTTTGTGCGGATTCCTTTGAAATTTTTAAGAAATTTTCTTCAAACTATGGAGATTTTTCATTGAAATTTGCATGGAAATCCGCGCAATCGTTTTCATGTTAAAAATTAAATTGCCCAATTAAATTTGGCAATAGCTGATGTGGCTTGGTTCCTTTCTGTTTACCGCGGTCCAAATGTTCTTTCCACTAATTTTTCAACATAGGATATTCTTTCATTCTGAAGCAGCAGCGATACAAACTAAACACAGTTATAATTAATTATTACACCTGTAATATCCTGAAAAAACATCTCTTGGCTTTGGAAAGGCCGATTTGAGTAGTTGCTATAAATAGGTACTGAAAAGAATTTTTTTTGTATTGTTTTGTTCACCATCAAGTATATCCAAAAATTGAAAATTCTTGCACAAGAGCACTTCCCAGTTTGGAATCTTACGGATATCATTAAAATAAAACAGTGCTGGCTGTTAAATAAAGACTATATGGATGGCCACGGTACGAAACGACGTATTTCCATTGGGGGTATTTCAAAATTCCCATTCTTATTTTTTTTTTTTTTTTTTTTCATAGAGAAACAAGTCAGCTATATGGTTTAAAATTGATACAGAATATTCTGTTAGCAGTGAGGAAAAGTAGAGGAAGTTTTCAAGATTACGTTGACCAGTTTTCCAAAAAAAAAAAATTAAGCATGACAGGGAGTCTGCAACGTTGCAAACAAAGATACGAGGTTTTTGCGTTTCGGCCATTGATGTAATACCATTATATGGCAGTGGCAGAAAAATGTGTGTGGTTAAGCTTAATTCGCCGCTAATTATAAAGTGAGAGAATGACTTCATGTTTTTATTTTCTGTGCAGAGGGCAATATTCCATGTTGAACGTTTTAGTGTAGTCCTGACTAAACAAGTTTCAAAAGTTTATAAAAGAAATCATACTATGAATTTTATCTGTTTAGACTGAAAGGTACATACTTACTTTATCTGTGATATACAGAATAATTGACAGTAAAAAGACTTGGGCACGCATACAAATATTAGAGTTTAGGATATTGAGATTAAAGACAACATGTTTCAAGACTGAGAAAATTAGTGAGCAAAAATGACACAATTGCCGAAAAAGATCTATTTTGCAGATGTAATGATTTGGCTGGCGTACCTTTATAATACTGCTTAACTGATGAAAAGGATGAATATCATTAGTTTCTGTGACTTCTGAATCTCCATTAACTTCCATTTTGATGACTTCGGATGGTCTTTTGTAGAGGCAAAGTTCTGCAATCTCCTTTGGAGACAAAGTTATCGAATGACCTAAACTGAGCAAACCACAGCCTTCATCATTCTCACTCTTGACCTCTACGACAGGGGTTGAAAGTTCTTTGAAAAGTTCAATTAGCACCATCAGAATCGGAACACACTCCAGAATATTTTTACTCCAACACTCAGCAAGTTTCGTGAGGACACAAAACACAGCTTTGTTCTTACTCTCAAAACAACTGAAACAAAAAAAAAGACAAACAAAGTTAGATGTAATTGAAAGATGCTACAGTTTTTGTTTGAGGAAAAATAATTCGATCAGTTGGAAAGAAAAAGAGAATTTTAAAAATTCTGATTCTGATCAAATAACTGTGCACTACCAACCTTAAACTTGGATTTCTACCCTGGAAAAATTATATTTTTGGCAGGAGGGTTGAATGTAGTCATGAGTTTTCATTAATTTCCGTCAACATTTTTTTAAAAGGAGATTTGCTTTGCAGAAAAAAACTGAAACCTGTTGGTAGCAATTAAGCTGCAGGAAGGAAGCTTAGATAGTCAAAGCGTGATGTGCATTTTAAAAATTAACATACTTAAATCCACCCTTTTAAGTGAATAAATTCAAACAATAATAATTTGACTCGGAGGGAATATCATCAAGATAAATAACGAGATGAGTCCAATCAATAGGATCCCATGATCAAGTGGGGGGGCTTTTAATGGGGAATTGCACATCATAAAAAACATAAAGTTAATGAACTCCATTAAGAGTTGAATAAAAAGTTATGTTGTACTTACTTTTTCAGATGATAAATACCGAAGTCATGCTCACTTAATGTCAAGAGTATTCTCAATATTTGAAGAGTAGTAGTGAGACTATTCTCTTTAAGAGACAGATGATCCAGTAAGGCAAGGCACATTGGTACTAGAGTTTGTTTTGGAGGTAACGAGTTACTTAAATATGTTTCGATGCTTAGCGTTAGCGATGGATCGTTCAACCGTGGTAATAGCGTTATATCTGCACAACACAAAGCTTGAAACATAGATAAGACACATTCTTGAGCTTGTAGATGATTCACATCATCTGAAGGCGTTGAAATGATCAGGCAAAGAGTATCCATCAAGGTCAGGAATTTCTCTTCTGATTTCGGGACAGAGGCGTTGTTTACTGTCAGATGGAGGAACGCCACTTTGACGCATGGGTATGTTAACAGACAAGCTAAAAAGTTCAATAAGCGCACTGTGCGGGGCGTAACAGGTGCAACATTCTGGTTTAATGAAAGACTAGAAAAGAGAGCATCTAATATGCTCCGAACAACAATCAACGCAGTTGGCGCTGCTAGGTCCGAGAGCTGAACACAGATTTTTCGCAGGATATGCAACAGAGGTTGATAACTTGATTCACATAGAGTGACAATGAGGTCTTGTAATAACTGACTTAGAGAGTGCAGGTGAGCTGACCATAGTTTTCGATAGTTGACAATTCGGCTGATTTCACTTTCTGACAAAGATTCTTTGGTTTGTATCGGAAGCGGTAGAGGTAGTAGTTCTGAAAGGATAAGTAGTCCATTTTGGAATGTGTATGGGCTGGCAGTGATAAATTTTATCACTTCCTTTATCATCGATGTCCAAAGACTTTTATTCAAAGCTTCCGACTCAGACGATGTCTCGTTTGAGATAGGCAACGTATAAGCTAGCAATGTATCAACTATGTCTTTACGCACTTTTTGAGCTTCAAAATATGCATGAGATGATGCGGGGACAAAGCACATTAGATTGTAAATAGATAGGAGAATTGGGATGGCTGTAAGATCTTTGAAGTCTGTGTTTTGACACTGAATGACATATATTAACATTCGGCGTAGTAATTGAACACACGGCATGATAATCGATAGAACTAACACGCTATTTCCTTGAAGAAATTTGTGAGAGTTTAGGTAAGGCTCATCATAGTGCTCAATGAATTTTTGGAGTATTGATGTTAAAAAAGACATGCCGTCATACGAGTAAAGTTGCAATATGACATATTTGTACTTAGACTCAACATACTCCTCTTTTAAAGGATCACTGACCTCATGGAGATCTTTGTCGTTAGTTTGCACGCCAAGTTGGCGCAGAATTCGCAGCCCTGTGATCAACTCTCCTGGTTGAGATGTACAACTGTCTAAATTCTTTTTCACTAATTCACAAAGGTCGGAGATGTCTTCGTAGTGAAACAATGAATAGTTCTGAGATGGTTTCAGCCATGGAACGAGTGCTTGAAGTTCTGGCAATTGAGGTTCTTTTGCTATCATATCACATAATTCGGGGCCATATTTTCGCAAAAACGGCACATAGTCTGAAAATTTGACAACTGTTGAGATCAAATCGCTTGCATAGAGAATAGACGGAGATTTCTTTTTTGAGTTAGTTGTGTCCTCTGGCTTCGTGTGAAATTTCAGAAAATTCAAA
The DNA here is from genome assembly GCF_918797505.1 of Bemisia tabaci. Classification (NCBI taxonomy): domain Eukaryota; kingdom Metazoa; phylum Arthropoda; class Insecta; order Hemiptera; family Aleyrodidae; genus Bemisia; species Bemisia tabaci. The sequence continues at coordinate 52,547,515 of NC_092796.1, forward strand.
ACTGGCTGTATGTAATCGCAACGAGACAGGATGAAAACGACTGCACTTTTACCAATAGGATGCATCGTTAGGCAATGTAAGTTGTGAAGAATATCAAGGATTTCTGAGCTATCAGGATCCAGTTTCATAACGCTTTGGTACTCCCAAAAATTAAAGAGGATATCGGTGTAATTTAGAGCTTGAAGCCGATAGACCAAAGTCAGTCCCAAAGGGATATTGATGCCCAGTGAGACAACCTCATTTTCATCTACCGTTGGTGGAGTTGTGGTGCCGATCAAAATTTTAATTATTGGATTGATGGTATCAATAGATGAACACAAAAAGCGCATCCCTTCTGGTGTTTCAATTAAACTGCTAATAAACTCTTGAATGAGTAACAACAGTGACCAATCACTTGCCATTTCTGGAGAATTCAAAATCAATACTATTGTTTCAATTAATAGATGGCTTTTGAAAAAAGTAAATAAAGTTTCATAAGGTTCTGGGCAGGAAAATGTGGCACCAAAATCAAACTGAGAGTGCACAGGTAGGAACCTTTTAGGATGTGAAATCATAGTTTGAGCGTTCTTATAATACTTGATGATCTCTTCTAAACAAATAGAAATTAAATTCATATCAAACTCTTCGGGTGTATCACCATCCTTGGACTTTAGTTTTTTATCATAATTATAAATGAGTTGATTGAATTCAGATAAGATTTCGTAAATGTGAAATTTTCGAAGAAGACTTGCAAGAGCAAATTTGACACGGGCCAGTTGATCTCTTTGCATCATGTCAACAATTTTTACGTATCCGTTTACATTCTCATTCATATTTTCATCATTGACAGAAAATATTTCAGAGTTCAGAAATAGCTCAACGCAACTTTTATAGCGGAGACTTGAATCTAGAGTTCGAAGGATCATTAACTTAATAGAGAGGGCCATATATTCTATGTGATACAAGTCTATTAATTTTCGATGCAGGCTAATTCTTTCAATCAAGTCTAGTGTTATTTGTTCACTACATTTGCATAAAACTTCAGCTAGTCTCAGTCCTGCCTTTATGTGCCTAATCTTAAAGGCAGGTTGAGGTTGCGTTAAAGCATCTTCAAAATTTAATCCTGTGTCCACCCATGAAATCAGAGTCTCAATGATACCTGAAAAATAAAGCAAAAATTCATTGATATTCAGACTTATTTATTTTGATATTCAATGGATGCAATTGATTATTTCTCAAAATTTTGTGACGGTCCCTGCATCCAACTCGTTTTGACAGACCTAGTTACCTACCACAGGAAGGAAGCATGTTCTCTGAGGAGTAATAATTTTCCAGTATACTAGGGAAAATTTTTTGAACAATGTATGGTTATTCCCGTCAAATAATTAAAGTCCAAATTGTTTCATCCATGTCCCATTAGAGTGCAGCTCATTCCTTTCAATTTAAATTAAACATTAAGAATTTCAAAATCAAGAGGGGACCCTTCTGGAATTTTCCAAGTTTTGCACATAAAAACAATCACAACTGAACAATTAAATTTCCCACGTGATTGAAATTGGAAGGTCTTGACGAACCTTCAAACCTAAATGAAGTTTTTCTAGGAAAGAACACGTTGTGAAAAATTCGAATTTCCAAAAATCTGGTGAGCAATGAAAAAGTTTCCGGTTAATAAAATATACTTACTTTCTCTACTTTCCGAGTGCGGTAGTCCTTTGGGAATTAATGGTACTAATTTTTCAATACCGATAACCCAAGATTCTTTTTTACAATCACTAAAATCATCACAGTTATTGAAAACTTCCTCTAATTGTGTTGCTTCAGGCACTTTTTTGAATTTTAAATATTCTTCAGAGCAATGAGAGACCTTCCATTCATATTCTGACATTGATGGGTCAGAGAGATACTGAAAAATTAAAAAAAAAAAATTCTGTGAGAGAAACACTAAGCCAGGAAACAAAGGAAAATCTGTGATCTGCAAGATTATTGATTAAAAGCCCAAGACAGTACCATAAGATTTAACACCTGGCTAAATTTCAATGTTATGTATTTCATATGATGTACCTTACAGCCTCTTGAGCACAATGAGCTCTTAAAGTGGAACTAAATATGCGCCATTTTCTTGAGTTAAATGGGGCTGAGAAGTGAATTATGCAGTATTTTCCTTATTCAATGATGAATAATTTTCAAATTTGAGTCTTCCTATCCCCTTTAGATTTCACTTTGTCTGGCAGGAACTTTGATGTCATCTAAATTTGTATTAGAGGACAAGAAAAGGTAAAATTTTTGGAAAGGTTTAAGAAGTACTATTATAAAAACTTTGATATGAATAAATAATACGCGGTATACAAAGTATTAGCAATCTGACTGGCAAATTTTGGTGAATTGGATTTTGATTTGAAACTTACTGAGAGTGGCTGAACAATAAAGGCATAAGGATTGAAAACTTTTAGTGGGTTGTCAGCGAAATCAGCAAATTCAAAATCAATGTCCTGTGAAAAAAAAAGAGTGAAAGATGCAATTAGGAAATTGAGTCAATACAGGTCAAGTGTGAACATATTGATGATGAATCGAGAAAGATACAAATCTTGATTGCAGCGTTTTAAAGTTTCTATTTTCATTTCCTTTTTCTGAAAGAAACCACGTGATAGTGTTTCATAAATATTTCCAAAACTAAAAAAATACTCTTTAAAACTTAGCTAAAGATAAATTATGGTGAATTTCAAAAGTTAAGGATAATTTTTCCAGCACTAAGATGTAAGAAGTTTGCGACATTACGAATTAAGATACAATTGATTTAGTTTCACTTTTGATACATGAAAGGTGATTATCAGCTACGATATGATGGTCAAAGGGGAGGATAAAGGAACATAAATAAGTATAAAAATCACTTGTAATTCTCAAAAGTTGGTGGAAATTTCATTTTTTACAAGTCAGCAGTCATGGTGGCACAGCAAAAAATTGATGCATCTATGGCGGAATAAATTGAATTGCATTTGCTTCTTTGCTGCCAAGTTTTCGGGTAGGGTTCATTAAATTTTATTAAAATCAAGTCTGATTGAAACTTTGAAAATAAATCTCCTTGAGAAAGAAAAATTCAAAGAGGGTTATACAAAATCGGCGATTTTACCCCCTCTTGGATTTTGCCCGGAGTTGGATATGTTGTTCCCTATCACAAGACACGCCTTTTTCCGGCGTTGGCAAGTTCACCCGAAATTTTTCCCGCGCGCTACAGCGTTGCCAAGTTGAAAACAGGCAAATTCCGTAAGTGGCGTTAAAATTGAGCTATGAAGTTGCGGTTTTAACGAAAATTCTCTAAAAATTACGTACTTTTAGGAAATGACCATCAATTTAATGTCGCATTAATTTTAACATGCATTGTTGCCAATTTTTCGTTTTTTTAATTCGACTAATTTTACAAATCCGCAAATACCCAAAAAAGCTATCTTCAAATTTGAATAAAAAGTTGTCTAATCGATAGTTCGTTTTGATTCCGCATCCATCGATATATTATGGCTCGCTGGGAAACTTTTGGTTCGCGAGATATCATCATTTTTGTAAACAGCTTTATGGAGCGACGACGCTTTTTGAGGTCGGGCGGATAGAAATTTTAGCCTCCAAAAAACACAGGTCAGCATTAATTCCATGGTTTCCTATGTAATTTTTGGCGTGATGAATCCGAATTTCACCATTTCATAACAAAATTGTCACCAAGAAGTTGCCAAATTGGGCAAAAATGGCCTAAAATCGGCCTTTTTTGGCGGATTTTAGCCAGTGACTTGCCAGGAGTTGATCAGACGACAAAATTGGTTATTTCACAGTTAAAACTCGTTGATTTTTTCTACAAGCTGAGTCAAAATTCTTCCTGCTCACGGCAAAATTAAACGCGCGACAAGCAGCAAACTGAAAAAAAAGACACCAAAATCGGCGCTTTTTGCGGTTTTTGTCCTAAGTTTCTTGTTTTTCCGACGGAATGAACATTTCTTAGGAAATTCTGAATTACACAGAGTGTAACGACAAACTATTGTATTGTTACATACATAGATAGGAGCTGCTTTAACAGTGGTCCCGCGCCCCGCAACGCCTAACTGCCATAGTTCCTTGTCCTCCCACAGGTCCTCAGTAATTTGGAGCTCCTTTGTTCCTTTTTAAGCCCCTTATTGCCCTTTCCTAGGCGGCTTTTTCACTTTGGTATTGTTACTTTTTTCTATTAAACTCCATTTTCTCAGAATTATAAAATAAAAACTGTATACTGAATATAGGGCGATGAATAATAACTGTCAAATGCCGCCAAAATTCAACGATTCTACGTAATTTTGGCAATATTGCAATGCGTCTTGTCTTGTTTTAATGAAGTCATTCTGAGGAGTACATTTTATTCATTAATTTTTAGCAGAAAGTTTTCCATTATTGTTTTCAAAATGTGATTTTTTGACATGATTCGACAAAACTCACTGTTTTATGAATTTTTCCTCTCTGGAATAAAAATCCTCGTAATTAGTTTATATCTGTCGCAGGCAATCAGCAATCGCCGGCAATTTGCAAGCAGTTCACATGTTGTTTCGATAACTCGCAATAATGCGAATCGACATGGTATGATTTTTAAGGATTATGGTCTTCAAAAGCATCAACTCGCCTTGGAGCGCCTTCATTTTTTGTGATACTCTACGCTTTGTCTCGAAGTTAGTTTAGTTGCCTGTCCGATCTCAACCCAACTAATGTCACAGAGTTCACTACACGCTCTTCTGAGAGTTCCTATTTCTACTGTTTTTACGGTGGGAAAAGTGTTTACTCACATTAAAGGCAACATCATCAGCGCTCTAATTTTATTATTTTCTTTTTGAATTTTATGCTTTTCTACTTTTATTTATCACTGGCTTTAAAATTGCCGGCGATTGCTAATTGCCTGCGACATATCTAAGTTGAAAATTAAATTATTCTGCAAAAGTTTATTATTTTGCACGAGAGATACATTTAAATAATTTAAAAATAAGAAGTGAACAAAGAATATAGGACCAAATATCGAAAAACACAGCGAAAATTCAAGTATTTTGTTTCAGCTTGGCAACATCGGAATACGTTTGATTTTATTTTATTGTTCATTTTTATTAAATTCTGCTCATGTTGTTCATTAGTTTAGTCTAGAAACATTCTCTTAATCGGAAAACAAGAAACTTAGGACAAAAACCGCAAAAAGCGCCGATTTTGGTGTCTTTTTTTCAGTTTGCTGCTTGTCGCGGCGTTTAATTTTGCCGTGAGCAGGAAGAATTTGACTCAGCTTGTAGAAAAATCAACGAGTTTTAACTGTGGAAATAACCAATTTTGTCGTCTGATCAACTCCTGGCAAGTCACTGGCTATAATCCGCCAAAAAGGCCGATTTTAGGCCATTTTTGCCCAATTTGGCAACTTCTTGGTGACAATTTTGTTATGAAATGGTGAAATTCGGATTCAACGCCAAAAATTACATAGGAAACCATGGAATTAATGCTGACCTGTGTTTTTGGAGGCTAAAATTTCTATCCGCCCGGACTCAAAAGCGTCGTCGCTCCATAAAGCTGTTTACAAAAATGATGATATCTCGCGAACCAAAAGTTTCCCAGCGAGCCATAATATATCGATGGATGCGGAATCAAACGAACTATCGATTAGACAACTTTTTATTCAAATTTGAAGATAGCTTTTTTGGGTATTTGCGGATTTGTAAAATTAGTCGAATTAAAAAATCGAAAAAATTGGCAACAATGCATGTTAAAATTAATGCGACATTAAATTGATGGTCATTTCCTAAAAGTACGTAATTTTTAGAGAATTTTCGTTAAAACCGCAACTTCATAGCTCAATTTTAACGCCACTTACGGAATTTGCCTGTTTTCAACTTGGCAACGCTGTAGCGCGCGGGAAAAATTTCGGGTGAACTTGCCAACGCCGGAAAAAGGCGTGTCTTGTGATAGGGAACAACATATCCAACTCCGGGCAAAATCCAAGAGGGGGGTAAAATCGCCGATTTTGTATAACCCTCTTTACCTGAACGTCAATTTCATCCGGAATATCCTCATCACTGAGAATTGGCTCGAACTGTTCTGTGTTAGTGGTGCTTTGCTCAAGATCAATTTCAGGAGGTTGTGGAGAAGCTTTTGGAGTGATGGTTTCTACAGGGGGCGGTGGAGTTTTTTCTTCTTTCAAAGCATCATTTTCTCCAGGCTCAGAGATTTCTCCATCTGATATACTTTCAACGTCTCCAGGAGAAAACGTTTCAAAGGCAGGAGAGTTACATTCTATGGGCACAGCAGATAAACACAACTGATGAAGAACAAGTTTTTCTACCTTATAACCATGAGTTTACTCAGGAACTTCATCTTCATATTCACTTACCATGTGAAGTGTTTGACTTCTGCAACTATAGAGTTGCTGTCTTTATACGAGGGCTGTCCCAAAAGAAACCGGACTTTTGTCATAGAAGGCGAACCGAGCGTTGTAATGAAATTTTCTTGGGCTTGTTTGAAAGCTGATAAGCTACTGAAGATGCTTGTTTTTACAGAATGCAAAAGTTCGTATTGGTAAGAAAACTACACGCTTTGGAATAAAGGAAAGTCAAACTCGAGTTGCGATTTTTGTCTTTATTTCAAGGAAAATTTAGATACAACTCTAAAAAAACCCAGGTTTCAAGTTAAAAACTTCGTTGCTCTTTTATTCAAATACTTAAAAATAAGGAAATTAACATTTTAAGCAGCTTACCAAGTCATCACCTATCCCTTTCAAAATACTCGCCAGCTTTGTCGATGCATTTTTGCCACCGTTTCTTCAATTGGGAGAAACACTGTTGGAAATCCTCAGGTTTGAATGATCGCAATTCCTACAAGGTGTTCTCTTGGATTTCCGGAATGGTTTGAAAACGTCGACCTTTCAAGGTAGATTTAAGTCGTGGAAATAGAAAAAATCACACGGAGCCAGGTCAGGTCACCTTGAAGGAATTGCTATCATTCAAACCTGAGGATTTCCAACAGTGTTTCTCCCAGTAGTCCCAGTAGAAGAAACGGTGGAAAAAATGCATCGACAAAGCTGGCGAGTATTTTGAAGGGGATAGGTGATGACTTGGTAAGCTGCTTAAAATTTTAATCTCCATATTTTTAAGCATTTGAATAAGAGAGCCACGAATTTTTAACATAAAACCTGGGTTTCTTTTAAGTTGTATCTAAATTTTTCTTGAAATAAAGACAAAATCGCAACTCGAGTTTGACTTTCCTTTATTCCTAAAGCGTTGTAGTTTCCTTACCAAGACGAATTTTTGCATTCTGTAAAAACAAGCATCTTCAATAGCTTAATAGCTTTCAAACAAGCCCAAGAAAACTTCATTATGACGCTTGGTTCGCCTTCTATGACAAAAGTCCGGTTTCTTTTGGGACAGCCCTCGTATTCAGTTTCCCATTACACATGGGTTGCAGAGCTGAACAGTTTAGAACCTGCAGCCTTCAAGCTCTGGCACAGGGAAATAAGCACTTTCTGATCAAATTTTTCACTTTTATTCTATCAAGAGCGGCTGCACATCAGTTTATCACTTTAACTTGGTTTTGCATGGTTCTAGAACAATGAGCCACTTTCAAAAACATAAAAAACTACATCCAAGTAGGGAATATTAAAGAGATAGAATAGCTCTCCTATGGATTAGACAGATATCTCACTAAGTGATTTTCAGGGACTTTCAGGGGTGTTTTTTCAAGAAAATCCGGGACATTTCTCCCCGAAATACTTAGTAAGAGAAAGGGAGCTACTAGGAGCATTAAAAAGCATATTTTATACGACTAATTTTACAAGTTATGTTGAACCGATGAAAACATAAAAAACCAAGTGACACTTTTTTTATTCCTGGTTATACCGCGCTGCAAAAATTTTTCCTGGCGGGAAAATTTGAAAATGCCAGTGTTTAGGACGATTTTTGTCATTTTTTGGGGACCTGAACAAGAAAATTGGGGACTTTCAGGAGCATCGGGGACACCCTTCCAGAATCGGAGATAATCAGGGACATTGGGGACTTTAGGGGACAGGTAGACACCCTGCATGAAAGGAAAGGGGTTAAAATATAAAATAAGCCAAAAAACATTTTGTAACCAGCATTCATATTCAATGATGTAAAATAGTAAGTATTACCTTTCTTGACGGAGCCTGAGTTACTATCTTCAGGAGGCGGAGTGCGAGGTTGCACTGGTGGAGATCTTGGCCGTTTCCTACTACTCAAACCCTCCCATTCCATCCACGAACTGTGAACTTGTGCGAACTGTGATGAACTTGACTTACTTGAATAGTATTCCCTATCTGGAACGATAAATATTTTGTCAATAATGATCTAATTCAGGAAATAGTAACAGATTTTGAAGAAGCCGGCACACAGCTTCAAGTTCATTTCGGCAACCATCTTCAAAACTCACTTCAATTTCAGAGAGATACACAAGTTTTATCAGATTTTTTTTTTTTTTTGGCTTCATTTCACACTACTTTTCAGTGTTGACGCAACAGACTAATGACCATTGATTTATGAGCTGTGTAGCAGGAAGCCAGGATGCTAAGCAGAAAAAACCCTGCTCAAGGAGCATGAATACTCTTACTAATAACTAGGCACCAAGTGGAATGACTGCTTTATATACAACAAAGATGGTTTAATCATTGTGATTCTGGAATGTACATTGGAAAAGAACACTGTGTAGAAATATTGAAAAATAATGACCACAGATAACAACGCATGAGATTTAAAGGTATTTTTACCTGGAGAAATCACTTGAAATAATCACTCATGCCATATTAGACAGTTTAAAAAACATGGTACATATATAACCCGTACCCTTATTTCTTGAGACAGGAAACTGTAAAAAAAAAATGTCCTGACTTACCTCGAAGCCTTCCATCGTCAGACCCTCTTTCTCGGAAGTCTGTAGTTAGGTCACGACTAATTTCCATTGGAGGGGATATCCTGTCACGATGACGTGCTTCTTTGTCTTTATCCTCATCCCAAAATCCTTTATCCTCACTCCACTCTGCTTGTGAGTTTTCATATGGTGGCTCATTTTTTACGTGATTATATCCGTCACTCAGGTTGACAACCTTAAAAAAAGAATTAATGTTGTGGCCGTGAAGTTTATTTTAACTTGTCACATTCTTAACCATATTGAGAACAGAAATTTTTCCTTCTGCCTTTTGAATTCCATGGAGAAAATTTTTGGTTTATCACAATCCTCTGCAGTTTGGATGAAAATAAAGCCTTGAGGCCATGCAAAGGGGGCATGCGGATAAGGTAGAACAATCCATGTGATTGCAAAATTTTTCCATTGTCCGCAAAATCGCAGGTTGGGAGAGGGAGAAAAAAATGAGAAGTTTACAAAATGAGAAGGCTAAAAATTTTGAGCATTCCTTGGTTGGAAATTTTTAGAACACACAGTTAATCTAAAATTTTAAGATCAGAAAATACTTTCAAAATTGAGTTTCTGTAGATGTCTGATTGTTGATCGGTTATTAATCGAAAAGAATAAACTATGAAAAGACATTTGAGGACAGGGATAACCAACTCATTTCAAGAGCAGATGACGATTTGTTACTTATGTTGTGAAAAAGGACACAAAAATCTCAATTATTTAATTTTAGAATTCCGATCGTCAACATAAAATTCATTACATATGTTGCAGCAAAATAAAGGACTTTGGAACTTACAGATGCAGGAGCAGATGATGGCCAATCTTCTTGATACGGATAATGCGTGGTTGGTGGATTTGGGTACTTCCCTTCAAATTCTTCATTTTCAGTGGATACATTGTGATCAGCTGGTGTTGTCCCCACCTGGAAAAAGAATGAAACGTTTCTTTCTTTAACACAATCTTTCATTATCAAAATACAATAAAAAATTTGCAGAATAATAAAAGTAATGTCCAGTTTGGATGAATTGTGTAACCACAGCAATTCAGGAATATGTGTGAGCCATCAGAAAAAAACCTTTGCAGCTAATTGGTAGTGAGTAACTTTACAGGGAAACTCACCATCCTCTTATACTTACATATTTTTAAGGAATAAAAATCGGGAAAAATTGACACATCTAAAATTATTAAATTAACTCGATTTTGCACTCCCCCCCTCCCCCTCCAAAAACGAATTTTGTAATCAATTAAGTGATTCTATTGGAGAAAGAAATTGCTGAGTTCAGGTTATTCTGACGTTATTTTATCAGTCCTCCATTAACTTTGTGGGCGAAAATCTCAACTTAACATGACAAATTATCATGCAAAATAAAGAAAATTGACAGTATGATTTCATACTCAAATATTAACTAGCAATGATTGACTTCTCACCTGGGCATGCTGCTGAACCCATTCAGCAGTTGCTGAGGTCGTAACCTCTGGCCCGGGTGCTCGAGAGTTAGTGGATATCGTTGATGATGGAAGAGCACTTTGATTGACAGTTGCTTGTTCTTGAATTGTTTTCGTAAGGCAGCCATAGACTGCAAGCGTGATTGTCGAATACCAACCCCTGAGAACCAAGCCATCTGTTGGAATTGGCTGCAAAAAAAAGAAAAGGCACTTGGTCAGTTAATTTCTTTCACAATCTAGATGTAAAAATGTATTATCAGCAATATCTGCCCCTTGCTAGACCATTACCTGGGAGCTGAAGAGGTAGGCTGACAAGAAGGGGTAGGTAAGCTTGACATTTATATTTCGCTGCAAACTCTGTGGCTCACTTTACATCTATAATTTGTTTTAGCTACGAAGAAATCTTGGCAGTGACAGAATCTTACTTTCTTGTTCCTCTTGTGGGTAGATGAAGTATTTTTTTTTTAAGTGGCACTAAAGATATTCCTATAATTGGTCTCAGTTACTTAGAGGGAGGAGGGTCAAAGATTGCTTAACAAACCCCTGAGCAAGAAGAAACCTGGAATGGGGGGGGGGGGGGAGAGGTCAAGAATCGAAAAAAGCTTTTTTTTTAATGTTTAGCTTTGCAAATTGATTACTGTTGATTTTACAGTCACAGAGGCAAAAATTTTACAGTAAGAGAGGCTAAAATTCAAGACAACACCATGCTCTGTAACTGTGTGGAAGTGCACTTTTAAGACAATGTATTGACTACACTATGAGTACTGAATCAGATAAGACTTGATACTTGTGGCATTATTTGCCCTTTCTTTAAAAGTTTCTCAGTTCCTAGTCATGGTTATGTGCTAGACTGACATCACCAAGAAAACTCATTTTAATTTTGATGGTTGACAAGACATGAATAAAGTTGGCTCCAAGAAAATTTTGACAAATTACTTAAAAGTGCATGCATAGATGATGGAGTTGCGATACAGGATCAAACTTAGAAAGTGAGTACTGATTTATTGGAGACACTTACTCGATGGGATAGTTCCATTCTAATATTTCCATTTTGATTATAATCTAAAGCTCCGAGAGCTTCAAAGACAGCAGCCCCAGGAGCCTTACTAAGATCGTTGACAAAAAATTCAATCCGGAACTGCGAAGGATTTGTAGCTCTGAAATGAAGAGAAGGAATAGTTATGGTGCACAATTGTGGGGACATAAAAGATAATAAAAAGGAATTTGATAAAATCAAAGGCAATAAGCTAAAGTAATTTTGCACACATCTGAATTGTATCAAGTAGTCGCCCTCCTGCCAAAGTATCTTGCGAGCACTATTTGCGCTTCGTCGCTACCCCCAAACATCTCAATATTGTTTTAATTTTTTAAAAACACTTTTGCACATCCTTTTATTAAAATTTTAGGGATTATTCTTGATGACCAAAGGAACAGGCAGAATAGCAGGAGAGCTATCTAAGCCTAGAAACTATGTTGCCGAAAATTTCAAAATAAATTACATTTAAAAAGGAACTGATGCAGTATCAGCAAAAGACCTCGTGCATTCCTCCAGGTCATGCGAGGAAAAATGTTCAAATTTTGATTGAATCAGATTACCAATGACATAAAACGTATGTTTACTGCGTGCATGTTTACTGTGCATCTTGACAATATTTACTCTCTTTTAAATCCATTCTTCAAAAATGGCAAACCGAATTTCATGATTTGGTAGTTTCGTCATTAATGAGTACATGAAACAATGAAATGAAGGTGTGAATTTTCAATTGCTTAGTAGGAGATTAATATGTAGAAGAATTGAGAGAAAGTTCCCTAACTCCTTTGCAGAAAATGAATTTTTTTAGTGCCAAAAATATAGATCAAAGCTTACCCAAGTCGCACTCCACCAGGAAAATCAGCTTGAACTCTGGCACCCAATGGAATAATTCTTAATTCACTCAGAAGTACTGGCTTGGGAAATTGTACTAGGTCCAAATTTATTTCCTGCACAGAAAAACATTCCAGAAGAAATATTAATGCGACGCAATGGTTTGGCATTTCTCCACAAGTTGTTAGGCAGAGAAACTTACACCTCTCCAGTTGACATGGTTGAAAACATGATGAAGTATAATTTCAAGCGAGAGTGATTTGGCGTTAGAGCAGCAACTTTTAGATTTTAGCTATTTCATAGGGGGCAACCTAAATGTTAGAGATGAATAACATTGATGGGACCGTTACCGGATGGGATATGATTTCTATTTGGATCAGCTCTGCTTTAACAAATGAAGGCCCAAGTGCTTCATCAATAGAGGAACAAAAAACTAGGAGCTTAACATGTTTAAGATAGTTTCATGGCGTCAAGGAAAGACAACATCCTATCAGAAGAAATAGTTGAAATCATGAGGGGTGATAGAATTTATTCCCCAAACGTAATTAAAATAGCTACATAAAGCAGCAGAGTAAAGCCCTAAAATCGCCAAAACAGGATTTCATTCTTTTGGCATGGGGCATATCAATTGGACTTGGCATTACCCTAGTGAGATAGTTCACTTAACAGTCTGATGGTCTACATCTAGTGGACAAGAAAAAAACTAGCAAATGATTGTTTGCTCATTGGCGACAGTTATTATATTCATAATCTTGGAAGGATGATCGTCATTTATTACGTCCCGCTGCTGTTTTGTCCACTTCAAGCGAGGGGATTCACGGTAAGAAGTGGCTGCAGCTAAAGTTACATTAACTGCGCTATACCGGTCACTAATGGCTTTAACAATGAGCCGGAAAGTATTAAAGCATCTCACGGGAAACTCTGTAAACTCGACTAAAATAAAATCGGACAAATAATGGAAAAAACCATTTGATGATAAACATAACCTATACGTCGGGCCTTCACTAGCCGAGCCTTCGTAGGGTAAAAAAGGAATAAAATAAGGGCACAATCATAAAATAAAAACTGTCTGGTATTCCGTTACCTCACAACTTTCGTGCGAAAACGTATCAAAAAATAATAACTCCACATTCTCGGCCATTTTTACACATTTCACATTTCACTCGGCCAAAGAAAATCACTGTAAACACGGCTAACGGGCACGAGGGAAGAGGGGGAAGGGAAGGTGGGAGGGACAAGCGAAAACACATTTTTTGCCTCGAGATCGCAGCACAGTCAGTATTGAACATGTCACAGCCAGACGGGTTTTATATAGACAATTTGTCGTACATTCAGGGAGGATTGCCTATCAGCGCGGCGCTAGAATACGAGAACATTTCGACGTTGAAATTCTCAAACCACGTATCTCGTTTGCAGTGCTTAAAAATTTTCCCTATTTTATTTTTTAACACATAAATCATTGTCATTCCTTAACATTTCATCAAAATCTGCTTCAGACAGATTGGTAAAATCACTGAAGCTTTTCAGAATAGTATTGCTGTTGAGGTAGCTTTCCATTTAAAAACATTTTAAAAATAAAGTGTGACAAGAAGTCTTGCAACGTCGCAAACCGAGACGCGTGGTACAGGCGTTTTATTGTCGATTTACTTATTTTCCCCTTAAATCGAATATCGACGGTGTAAGTCCGCAATCACATAACTTGTTTGCGGTGTCTGAAAATCTCCACCTCTATGTTATTTTTTTAAAGGAAAAAAAATTGACATAACTCCTCGAATACAGAATCTTCTTCGCACAGAGAAGAAAAATCACGGCAGTTTCAAAGAATTTCCGTCGAGTAAAAATAAAGTATGACAGGAAGTCTGCGACGTCGCAAATCGAGTTATGTGATTGCCGACTTACACCGTCGATATCCGATGCCTGATGTCAGGTATTGCATTCTTGCCGGGTGATGCTGAAAAACTTTTTTTCGTCTTTCGGCAATAGACCACGTGTGAACTTATGGCCAGATATCATCCAGTTGAGGTTCGCCTTCAATTTTGCCGCTTAGGCAGTCGCAAATCGGCAACATTGTTTTCCTCCATTAAAACCTATGGAATTACATCGATTCTTGGAGGGGCCAGGTGCTCCGACAAGAATCGATTATTTAACATAGGTTTAAATGGTGAGAATCCGGTGTTGCCATCAAATTGCTGAATCCGCCTCTGATCGAAGTTACAGGCAATGAACGAATGTATGCCACTGGAGAACTAAAAATCTCTTATGTGCAGGACCGTGGGGTCCTATGGGCGGATGGAGCGGTTGCTTGGTTGGAGAGGGGGGCGCCAAAAAGTCAAAGAGGAAAAAGGACGGAAGAAAACGAAAAAGAGAAAAAAATGCTTCCTTAAAATTCAAAATTTTTTTGGGGAGCCCCCCCCCCCTCACAATCTTCCCTCAGGGGGTGGGAGGGGGGGGGGGGCGCCGACAACATCCTTGCCCCAGGTGCTAAAAGTTCACACCACGGCCCTGCTGATGTTGTTCATGGCATGAGAAAACTTTTAAAGAATAAGATCAAGAGGGCAAAATGTAGGAATCAGCTCAAAGACTTAAACGCAACACAGAAAAGTAGGCGTGCCGCGACAAATGCGAGTTGCTCAACGCATGGACACCTTATTATTGTGCGTGCTTGTAAAACCGGGGGAAAAAGTTAGTTACTGTAACAGGAGGTTTGTTTACGAGCTTCTCTACATTTGCAATAGGCTTTTCGCTTTTATCCACTCGTTTTTTCACGTCAAAAATTTGTTGAAAATGTGTGGAAATAGACACGCAAGCAAAGTTTTCTCCTAAAATTTTCTGTACCTAATAGTTTGTTCTTGTTTTTTTATGACCTTATTAATGAGTATCGTTTGTTAAAAGTTCGCCTTCAATTTTGATCCGTAGGCAACATAAGTACCAAAGAGCGCGAAGAGTTGTAATCTGTTTGAAAAACACACATTGATTTGCTTGGAACCTCTAAAAATCAAAATTATTCGTCGGGTTTTTTCATGAGCTTAAAACACATCCTAAGAAATGTGTTGAACGCTGATCGATTTTTGGTAAGCGAAAGTGGATGAGAAAATGAACATTTTCTATGAGATTACGGTTTTCAGCGAATTGATATCTTAAATACTCTAATCAATTTCGGCACTTCGAAAAGTGCTCCAATCGAGCTAAATTTTGGATTTAAAAAAAGCCTCCTTTCGTGTTGAATTAAAGGACCTAATTTCGCCAGCCGTTACGCAAATATTCCTTTCATGAAAAATTACAAGATAAAATGGACGAAAAAGTGGTGAAATTAAGTAGAGAGGTCAACGAGAATGCTTTATTCAGAAATTTTTAAAAAAATCGAAAACTTCATACCCAGAAAATTAAAAACTTAATGAGATCGAAACGAATATTTTTGGACAGACGCACAGTGGATCGAGGCAATAAGAGAGGTCGGGCATGAACTTTTTGACTAAAACTGCAATATCTGAAGTTTATTTCGTCCTATTTTAAATTTAAGGGGTGCTCCTAGCAGAAAATTTCACGAGGAAACCAATGGAACCTCTTTTAGAACCTTACAGTTTTGTATAAGCGGAGTTATAAGCGTTTAAAGTTTCCAAATTTTGTCCGACCTCTCCTATTAACTCGATCCACTATATGAGACGTTGATAACAGGGTGGCTACATCGTGGGGTAGATGCCCAATGCAATGGACAAAAACGGACATGACAGTCAATCCTTCCCGCATGGTTTATAATGAAATGGATTGCATAAAGTATGGTAGGTACTTTGACAAAAATAATGACGCACTTACGTGAGCCTGTGTGTCACTGAAAAAAAAAATCTCGGTATCTTTACTAAGAAAAGAGTAAAATTACCAAGAATTCAGGGTTCTATTTGATCCCAGTTTTTTCTTGGTAAAATTACCATTTATGGAATTGTTGAAAATGTATGGAATTGTATTGAAATTGAACTTTCTCGGTAATTTTACTAGACCGTGGTAAAAACGCCAATATTTTTTATCGACTGTGGTAGAATTACCGAGATAAAATGGCAAAGTTACGGGGAATTGATTACCAATAAAAGTAGTATTCTCAACCTGAAAAAAAACAGTAAAAATGCCGGTTTTTAGGTAAGCTTACCAGTCTGTCTTGGTAAAATTACAAATTGGTAAAAAAAAAGTGAGATGGTAAAGGTACCAACGGACCTTGGTAAAAACGCCGAGAATTTTTTTTCAGTGAAGTATGGTACTTTGACAAAAATACTGACGCACTTACGTGAGCCTGTGTGTGCGTGCGTGCGAGATATGTCTAGCATCTAGCATTGAGCTCTGAAGCTCACCCCACCTGTTAGGTCCACCGAAGCGGAAATCCACCCGAGTGGAAATGGCCATTTCCTCTTTCTATTCGGCTCATACCTTCCGAGTCGGTGTTCCAGTGTTCTGTCTGCCCCCCTCTCAGCAAGTCGGGAGATGTGTGCTCTGCAACAAACATGCGGTGCTTTTCCAAAGTCCAGTTTACCAAGTTTGCTCTCTTCCTCATGAACCTTCTGTATCTGGTGAGTTCATTTCTCAAGCCATGGACCACATGATAGGGTAAGAATTGAACTTCCTTAACCACGATACACGTTACCTTATCAAAATTTCTCGCGGATCACATTTATCAAAAACTTCCTACAGTGAGAAAACTACATTTTTGTAGTTCACGCTAGAATCGGTAAATTCAAACCTCCCGCTTGAAAAAAACCCAAAATCAACTCACGTCAAATCAGCCCATGAAAATAGTCTACTCCGTTTAATGGGAAAAAAAAAAAATGGTCTGACAAAAAAGTTTCCCTCCACTAGTCTATGGAAATTTTGTACTAATCGAGAAGAATTTCAATTCTGCTTACGGACGAAAGGAAAATTCCATCGTAAAACACACTGAAATGACACTGGGAAATCAACTTCGTGCATAGGACCTGAAGTTAATGTTATATGGCTCTGAAGCTCTGAAGTTTTTCGAATCGTGCGACCAAAAACTGAAGGCCCAGCTGCCGAAGTTCGGGTTCCACATCTGAAGTATGTACTTCAGTTCAGTGGTTGACTCCATAGAAGTTTGCACCCAAGTCCCACGTACAATTTTTTTCTCCGAGTAGGATGGTGCGTGACTCAAACAGACTTTGTTTTTTGTTTTTTGTTTCTTGTTTTTTTTGAGCGGAAAGTTTTTCAATTTAAATTTGAAAATGTCCACTATACTCCACGCAAAATTTAATGATAAGGAAACGTGTATTGTGGTGCCTGAGCGGGCTGATTGTTGAAATTGATAGACAATAGATACTATAGACAAGGAAGACATAGGGTGTATGGAGCGATCCTGTTGATTGAAATGAATGGTTCCTATAGAGTTAGGGAGGAGATGATGGACTAATCATAGGGCCTCTTGTGGGTTGCCGTTACCTATACCTCCTCTGTCCATTGCAACCTCCCGCTTCAACTAATAGGATTCCTCCCTCCCTTTTGTCTTCTTTATCTATAACTTTGTCTATCAATTTCAACAATCGGCCCGCAGGTGTCATATTCTCCTCAGTGGTCCATTGCACTTATTGCATAAAGCCATGATAGTGGCGCACACGAGTATAGAACTTTAAGGGCAGGTGTTTAATTAATATGGGTGGATTTCTGTAGATTTTCATTTTGCTGTCGCCGGATGATTTCGAGGCGGTAATCTACGGAATATGTCTAACTTATTTTTTTTTACACTTCGGTAGGTCTTGGCAATCTTAAAAAATTGTTAAATCTACTTTAAATGCCGAAGCATACTTTCGGGAATTTTTTTAATAGTGCAAATGTCAACTCCGGCTAATGTCGCCAGGCTAAATTCGAACACAAGAACTGTTCTGCTGACTTTTTGGCGGAGTCCTGCACAATTTTGATGCTTTATTTAAATTGTTGAATAGATGGGGTCTACTGAAAAATTGTTAGAAAACTATTTAAAAGTCAGGGGAACGTGCACCATACATAGAAAGTTGTGTCGCTAGCTTTGGTGTCAACTCCGGCGGAGCTATTTTCGCGCATTCCGGAGCAAATAGCTGATAGTGCGCGCGCAGGGTAGCCATCGTGATTGTGTTTTTTCAAGAGTTGGAGGTCCCGGGCTATCGGAAACACTGCTTTGATAAACATAAGTAAACCTTTTCTGCATCAAATATTTAGATTTCTAAAAATGGTAATTTGAAACTGTCAACTCCATTTATGTTAAAATTTCATACTGGGGAAGTGGCGCCAGTGATATAATTCAGTATATGATGTACCTGCACGATCGAACCTCAAAACAATCGGTTTTGTTTGTATTCTGCATCGTGGACACTTTCTTTCCCGCGAAAAACACTCAAATGTCAACTCCGGCCGCGTCAACTCCGACCTTGTCAACTCCGGCCCAATGACGTTTAACGTTATTAAGCTGAACTTTATTCGACATTCGTGTAATATTTTTGTTCAATTGTTTGTTCCAGTTCATTAGATTTCAGTCTTTAGTTAAATATTCGTTATTTTTTCAAAAAACTTTGTCTTATAATTTCACCTATGTCAACTCCGGCCCAATGACGTTTAACATTGTAAAACATAGCTCTTACTTGACATTCGTGTAATATTTTTGTTCAATTGTTTGTCCCAGTTCATTAGAGTTCAGTCTTTAGTAAAATATTTGTTATTTTTTCAAATAACTTTATTTTGTAATTTCATTTCTGTCAACTCCAACCTTATCGATTCCGGACCAATGGCGTTTAATGTTGTAAAACTGAGCTTTATTTGACATTCGTGTAATATTTTTGTTCAATTGTTTGTTCCAGTTCATTAGATTTCAGTCTTTAGTTGAACATTCGTTATTTTTTCAAATAACTTTGTTTTTTAATTTCGTCTATGTCAACTCCGACCTTGTCGACTCCGGCCCAATGACGTTTAACGTTGTAAAACTGAGCTTTATTTGACATTCGTGTAATATTTTTGTTCAATTGTTTGTTCCAGTTCATCAGATTTTAGTCTTTAGTTAAATATTCGTTATTTTTTCAAATAACTTCGTTTAGTAATTTCATCCATGTCAACTCCGTACTACCTGTCAACTCCGGCCATCGGTGAAAAAACGACTGTAAAGACTAATTTTTTAAGAATCAAATCGGTTTTATGAGAAGATTAGTTTAATTAAGGGTATCATTGAGAGTTTTAATGCATTTTCAGTATCTTCGATTGGTTTTTTTTCTTAGGAGGATTAAAATAAAAGTGTGTTTTTCAGAATATTAAGCCTTTTCCGTACTGAAATTCCAAAAATGACCATTTGTAAGTCATTTTAAAGTATTATCCTCATCATTTTTTTATTCACTTGACTTCTCTTACTTGAAAAAGCAATAAAAAACCTTAAGTTGAAGGAAAGAAGCCTTGCAAGTACTAAATACAGGATGTGAAATGAGACTGGCTGGAGTTGACAAAGTAGACTTTTTCCGTTCACTTACTAGCAAAAAAAAAAAAATTGGCCCTACAGAAGTTGACCCCTCCACTTAAATATGATTCTACATAGTATACTACTTCTAAAAAATGCTTTGTGGATTACCTACTGTAAAATTTTTTTTGAAGGAAAAAAAATTCCCAAAATGAAAATCTACAGAAATCCACCCATATGTCAATGACATGATTTTCGATAAAAATGTCGGATATATTTCAATATGATTGTCTGAAACCAAGGCTGGTGGACTTTTGCGCAGATCGGTGGCACTGAAAGCTGCATTGGTAGCTTCTAAATGGTTGCGGATGGTGGAACTAACAGAGCACCGATCTCGATTAAGGTGTTCGAAAACTCCCGCTTATGTTTTTACTTTCTCGCTCCCCTCGCGCTCGCGGGTAGAGAAAATATTGTCTTCGTCCAAGAAAGAGAGAAAAAAAAAGTTGAAATTTTTTGATGGGGACTCTGAACTTTCAAATTTAACCGGTGTGGAGGTCCTTGTGCCCCATCAGAAAAGTCTCAGAGGATAACGGGACCGTCAAACGTTGATTCCTTGGGATCGATTACCCATGAATACACATTTTTTCCGAGTCTCCACGTCAATTTAACGAACTTGAATTTTTTTGAAAGAGGGCTCTGTTCCCTACCTTTAGGGGTCGGTATTTTGGACACGGATGGGCCGATTTTGGATTTCTTGGTGTCAATTTAAGCTAAAAACTTCCGTACGTTCTGATTCCGATAAAATAATTTCAAAATTTTGACATTAACCCTGACTTTTGAAGTACGGACCCCCCTTTTTCCCCCGAGGGCCGCCAGGGGGGCTCTGGGACTATGAAATTCGGATTCCTTGGGGTCGATTCCCTCTTCATCCCCGTGATCCTGGACTTCGTACGACCCAAATTAACCGAAAAAAAGGCCTGGTACGGTGTAGGTCTGCGCCACCCTGTATACGTTAAAAATGTATACGTTCTATACATATTTATCAAACCTCAAGCAGAAGAATGAATTTGATCCATTTTTAATGGTCAGTTTGAATGGGCTAGAAATCAGACTTCCGTGACAACGGCATAAAGCGTAAACAAAGAGAATCTCCAAACAAAGACATTGCGTAAATGTACGATGCGACTGTGGACAGTGCTATCACGCATGGTTGCTGTTAGCGGCTGGATCACGACCACGTGGAACCCCTCATATTGTAATGCGATGCCTACATGCGTTTACCGTTCAATTTTAAGGAACATTGATGAGCTTAACAAGGTGAATACAAATCGAAGGAAATTAGGCGGATCAACATTGGAACAATGGAATGGACGAATGGGTAAAAATTAAACTCCCGAGTACATACAATTGTATCGTCTGATTTTGAAGGCGAACCAATAACCATTCGGTGTTGCGGTAAAAAATGCCTCAAAAGTTAATCTGTATGGAAACTGTTTCTTCGGCGAGATCTCTTGTGCGGTCTAGTGGTTGACTCTAATTACTCAGGAAAAATTTTAGAAAGGAGCCTACAGAAGCTATTCATTTTCAGTCAATATCGAAGCCAGAAGAAAGGCTGTGAAAACATGCTCAAGGTAATAATGAACTGTATAGGTGTCGCTGCCATACCAGGGAAGAATTTCAAGCCAGAAATTTCAAGGGAAGGAAAAATTTCAAGACAGCTTTCATCCTTTATAGCAAGTAATCAATTACAGCGTATCTCATAACCTATTTTAAAGCTTCGGTAACGCACCTGACTGGCACTTATCAGTGTCGCCGTTTTTGACGGAATTGCCGGTCAGAGAATTGTCGAGATCTGAATTAATATCATGTTTGTTAACAATTATAACTCGGTATTAGATCAATGTTTTTCGTGCCAAAGCAGGATAGAAATTACGTGTAATACCTTACAATTAAAACAAGTAGTAAGCTCCAACGCATTCGCGTCGGAAAGCGGCTCTGGCGACGGTAGTTGTAGTCAAGAATGAGGGCCTAGACACATTTTGTCAATAATCGCCCCGATGGCCACGATAGTGTTGTTAAACGTTTACGGTTTCCTTGGTAACCTTTGTTTGCTATCAGCTGATATCGAGTAATATGCCTAGGAAGCTCCAACCACTGCATTCTTCCAAAAAACCGCGAAAACTTTAAAATTCAAAATTTCAAATTTTGAACGTAAAGTACATTTTTTCCATCACGAGATTAAAGCACAGACAAGTTTTGAATTATTGACTGTATCACCATGATTCCAAAAATACACTACACAACATAGCATTGGCTAACAATAAAACAATATGCAATAAAATAAAGTCATGACAAGGTACATAGTCGAAAATGGCGCCGATTCCCATTAACCAACGCGCGGTCTCTCCAATGTAACATGGTCCATTGATACTCCCCAGCTGGGACCGTCCGGAATAGCAGCTCTAGTGCAAGCACCAGAGCCGCTAATATTCTTAAGTTTTCTAGAAAATTCTCGCTCTATCAGCTGAAATTCGGAAAATTACAAATAATGATAAGACCTTTTATTAAGCACGGCAGAGTTGAGTCTCCACCATGCGCCCTGATCCGGATTAGATGCGAAGTACGGTTTTTTATAAAAGAGAGACCGACGTGAAAACGCGTTTTTTCAGGACTTACGTTTGGCCAGTAAGTCTGGAGATCAGTACGACATTAACCCCTTCTGTCACACGGATAAAAAATCAAAGAAATTGAGTAAGAAAGGATCAATAAAATTCAAATTTTTAGCCTTGATTACCCATTTTTGCGCTTTTTGTCTTCGTCACATTTCGGGCTAGATGTTATTCACATTCGGGCTTCGGGTTATTGCGTTCCCGCTATTTGTATATCGCTGCTGATTGTCTGTAAGCGAGCAATTTCGCTCTATAACGAAAGTAATCTTTCTTCTACCAAAATTGGACGCATTTGACTCAAAAGAAACTACATCCGTTGGGACATAAGCCTTGCCAAGCATGCATTCTTATGGATCTTAGGGATTATGTCAGAATGAATATGGTTCCTTTTAATATAAAGACGTTCAATTCAATGTGCTTTCTAATTTCTTGTTTTTTTTTTTTTTTTTTTTTTTTTTTTTTTTTTTGAAACACTGAGGACAAGTGAATTTTCTGCGTGTGAAACTAGAAAAAGCTGTTTTCCATATTATTATTTCGCTTCAATGAAAGTAACGTGTTACATAATATCTCAGAAAGCTATTTCGCGACTTACAATTACTTCCTGCCATTTGCTGGTTTATCCTCAGAAGAACTCTTTCCACACCACCTTAGAGAACCCCTTTTCAAAATTAAGATTTAACCGTTACCAAAACACATATGACTTCAATTAATGTTTGTTTTGGTGACGGCTAACTCATCAATTTGAACTGGGAAAAACCGACGAGAAAACTTGATTCTTATCATTGGAACTCTTTCCACACCACCTTAGAGAAACCCTCGTTAAGATAATCAGTTGGCCATCACCAAAACACAATTTATGTTAGTCAAAACTCATGACATCACTGTGTTTTGGTGATAGCCATCAGATTATTTTTACCAGGGAAAGACCGACTTTTATAAACACTTAATTTCTCAGGAGGTAAGTTCAGTGGCGCGTTGCTAGTGTATTTTCTTCGGAAAATACACTATTTCTTTTTTTATAGTGGTTGCTTCCCCCGTAGGCCTACCAATCCACTTCATGACTAATTACGGAAAAAACAGAGAGGGATGAAGGAGTTTTACGTATCCTCCCGCCTATACTAATGGACCATCTTTTTTTTTTTTTTTTTTTCGCCGAAATGGCCGAGGGTTTCTTTTACCGCCCTCTAACTTGCACCATACCGGGTCCTGGTTATGGATTCAGCCGTCATTGGAAAGCGATGGCCGCCGGCCGACTGAACGAAGTGCCGAAACACCACTGCATCCTTCGAACCAAAGCTACGGTATCGTACGCCCCCTGTTATAAATTTACGAGGCGTTAGAATATTTAAAATTCCTAGACCCACTCTCTGTTAGGGGAGGGGAGACAAAGAAAAAGAATGAAAAGAAAAAGAGCGAGCCCTACTGGCACGCTTCAAAAGACAAAGAAAAAAAGAAAAAAGTAACATAATTGAAATTATGTTACTACGCGGGAGGGGTTGGGGGACTCTACTTTAAAACGCGAATCTACAAGTACTTACTGGTTTTCTTTGCTCTTTGTCTTTTAGAAAGCAAAAAAAAAAAAAAGTTAGTAGAAAAAGAGGAGGAACCAACACCGGGAAGTGCGTTAAATCGCTAAAAGACAAAGAGAAAAGAAACCTCAAAAAATAAAAAAGAACAACAAATTAGAACTAGCATGCGATAAGCAACACATAACACACACGAGCAACATGTAACGTTTAAAAGCAACACGTAACATATAAAAGCAACATATAGCACACAAGCAACACGTAACACGCAAGGAACATGTAACACACAAGCAACACGCAACACACACAAGCAACACGCAACACACACAAGCAACCCGCAACGCACATGCGCAACACGCATACGCAACACACATACGCAACACGCATCAGTAGAAACATATAACACATAGATAACAAATATAACACATAAAAAACATATAACACATAAATAACATATAACACACAAATAACACATATAAAACATATAACACACATGCAACACATAATACCTTTACCAACGAGTCCTGGCCAGGGACTGCCCGATCCACCCGCTGGTGCCTATATTTATAACGTACGGCGTGGTGCAAATAAAGCCCGGGAGCATTTTCAGCTGTGACGTCACGTTGGCTATCACCGTAAACCAATCAAATGTGTTGAAAAAAAAAACATCGAAGTGAAAATAAAGCACCGGGGTTGGGAGCCTATCACGATTGAGTTTGCTCTTGGAGGTCTTAGAGCCTGAAAGGGCCGCCAACTTTTCTCCACGAAATATTCGAAACCGAATTGTAGTTGTTGCCAACCTTTACTTGACCCATTGAAGTGAAACAAGAGTACACCTAGTATAGGTTCGAAGACTTTCATAAGTAAAATCGTTATTTGGAGGCCGTGTAGGGCTTGAAAGGGCTGCCAACCTCCCCACATGAAAAATTCAGTCGTTGCCAACCTATAAATTCGAAGGGAAGATCCATCATAGTACCAAACCTAGTCAAGGAAAAATCCCTAGTTTTCGGAAAAAGAAGAAAAAAAACTAGTAAATCCATCCATACTCCATGACGACTCAAACGTCATCAGACGTTTGTCGGTTTCCTTGGTAACCTTTGTTTGCTATCAGCTGATATCGAGTAATATGCCTAGGAAGCTCCAACCACTGCATTCTTCCAAAAAACCGCGAAAACTTTAAAATTCAAAATTTCAAATTTTGAACGTAAAGTACATTTTTTCCATCACGAGATTAAAGCACAGACAAGTTTTGAATTATTGACTGTATCACCATGATTCCAAAAATACACTACACAACATAGCATTGGCTAACAATAAAACAATATGCAATAAAATAAAGTCATGACAAGGTACATAGTCGAAAATGGCGCCGATTCCCATTAACCAACGCGCGGTCTCTCCAATGTAACATGGTCCATTGATACTCCCCAGCTGGGACCGTCCGGAATAGCAGCTCTAGTGCAAGCACCAGAGCCGCTAAAATGTGATTCGGTAATTTAAGCGATTTTATTGTTGTGTAGTTCCCTGTGATTATCGTGAAATCACTGAAAAGTACATGCACTCTCCTAAAAAAAAAAAAAAAAAAAAAAAAAAAAAACGCTGATGTTTAGATCTGGGCACGAATTGGGGTTCCAGTCAAATTCAAGTTCGATATCAAATTCCGGGACTAGTAGGTACCCATCGATCCATCGATGAAGAAAAAAACCTTATCTTAAATTACGATCTATCTCATGCTTTATTTTCTACACAGGAATCTAATGTCAAAGCACGCATCAATATTGTTAGTGATTTTTATTCTTATTGTGAGGAGCCTTCTGTGGTAATATTAATTGAAAAGAATGACGTTAAAAATAAGGAATGAATGAATAAATTATTGATGGAACTGAAAGGCCAATTTTAAGAAAATAAGACGGAAGTGTGGATTCTAAATAAACGAAATCGAAAAGGAATGTTTTTTGGTCATACAATCGATAAAGAACCCAACTAGAAGCACTATAACACACATAGACTGCCGCACAGTGGATCGAGTCAATAGGAAGGTCGGACAAAATTTGGAAACTTCAAACGCTTATAATTCCGTTTAAATGAAACTTTGAAGTTCTAAATGTGGTTCCGACCGTTTCCTCGTAATTTTTTTTTTCAAAAGCACCTTTGAAATGTAAAATGTGACGATATTAACATAAAAATTTGCAGTTTTTGTCACCGATTTAATGGACCACTAGACAAGATACGAATTCAAGCATTCAGATACATTATTCTTAACCAAAATATCACGCTGAACACGATGCACACAACGAAAAATACCGGAATCAACTCCTTACGAAGATATTTAATGATTCCTGATGAGTGAATTCAAACCACCCGCTCATGAAAACTCAATGCTCTACGTAATTCACATCGCGCGCTAAATGTTATCATGACAGTCTCTGCGATATACAAATCTGGCAACCTCAATCTTGCCGCTTTGGCTCAGCTATAGCAAATTGCTTATAGTTTGAGCAACACTTGGTGGGAAATGAACATTGCTCGATTGAGAAAATTGCTGAAACCGTTGTAGTGCTCGATTTGACTCACGTAGAGCTTTGAGTTTCTTGTGAGCGGGCAGTTCAAAATCCGCGTAACCAATGTGAAATAAAAAGGTTAATATCTTCGTTAGGAGTCGGTTTCAGTAATTTCCGTTGCGCAAATCGTGTTCTACATATACGTGAAATTCCTGTTAAGGAACATGTATCAGATTGTTTAAATTCGTTCCTTGTCTAGTGGTCCATTGACTCGATCCACTGTGTGCCGCCGCGTCACCTTGCCAGTTGCCGCTTGCCGAGCGTACTATAACGGCGCCTTCATTTCCCTGACAAGCCCCCTGTCTTGCACAGCGTGCCTCCTGCCTAGTTCACACACTCAGATTAGTGTAAATTCAGTTGAGATTAGCTCATCGCATTCGCTGAATCGTGTCTCTACATGACATAAGCATGGGATTGTCTTCTTTCTAAATTTAGCATTTGTTTTCTTTCAGCTGTGCGGTTTACTACTGATCACAGGCGGCATCTTGCTTCTGTCCAACACCCACTACATACTGATATCCCGTCTGATCCAACCGTCATCGGTGCAACCTATTTTCTACTACGTCGCTCTGGTTTTGATGAGCATCGGCTTGGTCATAGTTTCCATCTCGATTCTCGGATGCTGGGCAACTCATTTGGATAATTACTGTTTTCTCGCATTCGTAAGGAGTTTCATAATTTCTTTTCAGAGTCATTCCTCAGCTGCATTATGATATAAAAAAGGATGGAAAAAAGGAAGGCAGGAGATAGTTTAGAATTTTAGATTATTAAAATGATTAGGATACAGCCTTTAATTTGATATCAAGGGGTGTCAAAAGCACTGCTGCTTCCGAAAATGACCTCCATCGTTTGAGAGTTGGATAGCAAAACAGTTAACGGTGTTTCAAAATCTCATTTCCTATTTTAATTTTTTGGAGGAGAATCAACCTTCATCCCAGTTCGAAAATTGTTGCAATTTTTCTTGCCCGTTGGGCAGGGCCCGATTTACCTACTTGCCGCCCATGGGCCGCCTGTATTTTTCCGCCCCCTTCTCATTCGTTTTGAAATACCAATAAAAACCATCAAGTAAACGTGCCATTGGGGGAGGGATGCATAAGACTCGTTTACTCGTGTTGGACATATTTTTTGGGAAAGCCCTGTTAACGCACTACTAGCAAAAGTTCACGGAACTTTGCGCGAAAGTTAAGTTCCGTAAACCTATCTCTGTGTGGACAAGGCCTTCCATTCATAAGAAATGAACGAACAAATTATGAGAGAACAAACATAAATGTAGTTTAATGATTTTAACTTCCGCCGCCGCGCCGCGCAGACTGCACTGTGTTTGGCACAATGCGTGAAGTATTCACGCAGTCTTGTAGGCGATAAGCGTTTCACGCTGACCGCACTGTCTTTGGCGCAATGCGTGAAGTATTCGTGCAGTCTTGTAGGCGCTAATATGTGTTACATTTTTTTTTTTTTTTGAAATATGTGTTACATGCCGACCGCCTTGCCGAGGGCTTCTCCTTGTCATCTCAAGCCCTCGTCATCATCTCTCTCTAAGTCGCACCGTTCCAGCGTTCCAGGCCAAATTGCGTGTTTGGTTTCTCTCTTAACTCGATTAATAAAAGGTGCTGTCTCTTGTACCACTAAAAAGACGACAAAATTAGAAATTACTATACTCTCAGGAAATGAGAGATTTTCTCGTTTGTAATTTTTTTTTCAAAACTCGATTTTTTTTAAAAAAATTGCAAAATTTGCCACCATGGGCCGCGGCCCATGTGCCACCCCCTTAATCCGGCCCTGTCGTTGGGCGATTATTCCCACATAATTTTAGGCGAAAATGTGTATTGGTTTACATCCAAAGGAGATGAACACTGTTATTTAGATGTGTCTGTTTTGCTTTAGCGCTGCACCTTGGCGGAAAAACACGGTTTTGACGGAAAACTTAAAATTTCTCCTAAAATGGGGATTTTTCGGGGAAAATTCATGTTTTAGGTTTCAATGATTTCCTCTCTGAAACATTTATGCATAATACAGAAAAACCAAAGTCATTTCCGGGTAGGAACTTTGTAGTAAAGCGTGCGTTTGTTGAATATTTGTAGCTGTATGCTTAGTTTGGCAAACAAGAAGAAATAATATAAGAACTTTCCATACGCCGAAAATCGAAGTTAAATATGTGAGCGGATATACCAATCATTTTTTTGAAGAACAGGTAATGACTGCCATGATCATCGTAGTAATCTGCCATGCAGTGGCGTGGCGTGCTTTGCGATATATTGAATGTTACGCCATTTAAACCTATGGAAAAGGATCGATAAACAGGGTGTTCGCAGCAAACACCTTTATAATCGATTCTTTACCATAGGTTTAAATGGCATAAAAATCGATAAATCGCAATTCACGCCACGCTACTGCTGCCATGGTATCCCTTACCGGCAGCGTGGAGTGGTCTCATCGATGAGCGGTGAGAATATAAAATTTGCACTGTATACCGAACGCTAGTGTGCATCATTGGATTGTACTTATAAATATTAGTTTTTAGATATGTAAGTATTTTTCTCTGCCATCTCGTCACAAACGCTCCCAAGTTTTATTCCAAACTTTAAATATTTTCAGTACCTGTTTGCGCTTTTGGTGCTTCTGTTGGCTGAGAGTGTGATCGGAATTCTTACGGTCATATTCCCTGAGTATCTCGGCGTGAACTTGAGCAGGGATGCTTTGATGAGCCTCTGGCAACGAACCTACGGGGTGCCTGGCAAAGAGCAGTTCACGGCTTCCATTGACCTCGTACAAACAAGAGTAAGTTCACTCCACTGAAATCTCAGGCTGCTTCCTTAAACCCTTACCACAAATGGACTACATTCTGCAATTAAGGACTATAAATTTCGGCCCGGTTTAAAAACAACGTATGTGCCATTAGTTTCCCTATGCACATAAGTGTTTTTTCAGATGAGTTGAAGTTTATAGCTCCAAATTGCAAAATGCAGTCCAAATAAAAGGCTCCGAGCCGCAGCAGTTCAATTACAAGGTCTCAAAGTTTCTCCTAAAAACTTCTGTTTTTGTAAATGGCCATGTAAGCTTTTGCAAAGAAGATATTAAAACATTTTAACAAAAAAAGTTTTGATGTAAAGGAAATGATTTGATAAATGTCCGAGAAGCAAAGGCAGAATTTAAAGAAAATGAGCGATTACATGGTAAAATTGATCCTGCGGATCGGAGCGTTATGCATGTTGCTTCTCTACTAATTGAAGGGGCTTCCCTTGTTGAAAGGTGATACATAGAATTGAAATATATTTCTTTGTACTGCATTGACTTTCTTCCATCTGATCATGTAATACATTTTTGAAATTGGCATAAATAATATAAAAAATTGCATTTTTTCATTGTAAAAAAAAATTGCAACTTCATTTCAACATATTTTCGCAAAATGCCCCAAAATGCAGGAACAAGGCTTCACATGGAAAAAAAAACAACTGCATATTTTTGTCGTTGAAACCCCTTATAAACATAAATGTAGTGTAGCGTATTTAAAAAAGGTGCTTTTGTGAAAAAATGCAGCTGCAATAAGTTTTACCCATTCCGTTTGACCTAATTGTAAGTCGATACTATCCAAAGTTTGGAAGCCGCACTGCATGTCTATGATTCAACCGGGTTTTTTTTTACGAAAAATTACATGATTTTTATTCCATTTTGCTCGTTTTTTTCGGATATTTCCGATGTCTTCTGTCGATACCAAGAACCATGATATTAGTTTACTAAAATGCCGCCAGATCGAGAGCTAAGAAATTCATTTGGCAATGTTCCACCACCATGACAGTTCACCAAAATTTGATAAGAAGATCTCAGTTTTATCAAATTTCTAGTGTTTCTGATTATCGTTGGTCTCTGCAAAAGCAACTTCGAACCGCTCAATATTTGTCTGACTCTTCACGACATTGAAAAAAATATCCTCCAATACATGACCGTGACGAGAAGAAGAGAGAGAGGGTTGCTTCATAAGATCCAATCCAAGGCCTTTTGTTTTAATACATTTTTAAGCACTAACAGATATGTTGCCGTGCTAAGGAAGAACGCCGCACGAACATTCGAGAGTTACCAAAGTTCCTCCGATAAAAGTATCATTTTGGAGGAAAGTTATGAATATTTTCTCTCGAAATTTGCAGATGATTTAGATCTGGCTGCTAGTGAAATTATCTGAAAAATTGGAGGCAAAGTATTCAAAAATGGAGATGTTGCATGTGTGAGGAATTTGCGATTTGACGTGTTTGATTCTCATGTAAAAGTTCGTGAGAAGCACGATGGTGCCACTGGTTTTTCCTGAAATTAACTCTCAAGCTCACAAAAAGCTCTCAAGTTGAGGCCAAAATGGAGGGGATATCTCACGCTATCCTGAGAGTCCACCTCTACATCAAGACGAACTCTCCATGCAAAGATAGGGAGCAAATACATTGACAGGGCTGCTACTTTATTTGGGGACTCTAAAACTGAAAACACGGCATCACTGCACTGCTAATGTATTTGCTCCCTATCTTTGCGTGGAGAGTTCGTCTTGATGTAGAGGTGGACTCGCAGGATAGCGTGGGATATCCCCTCCATTTTGGTCTCAACTTGAGAGCTTTTTTTGAGCTTGGGAGTTGATTTCAGAGAAAACCAGTGGCACCATCCATCGTGTTTCTCGCGAACTTTTGCATGAGAATCATCGGTCAAATCGAAAATTCCTCACACATGCAACATCTCCATTTCTCTGTAAATTCGTATTTTATCGAAGGAAATTTGGCAACGCCTGAAGGTTCGTACGACGTTTTTTCTTTACATGGCAGTATGTTTCATACTACGGTTGTCGTCAATGATTGCAATAATTTCAATGATTTAGATCAGGATGCGAATGAAATTATCTGAAAAATTGGAGGCAAAGTATTCAAAACTTTCTCTGTAAATTCGTATTTTATCAGAGGAAACTTGGCAACGCCTGAAGGTTCGTGCGGCGTTTTTCCTTTGCATGGCAGTATGTTTCATACTCGGTTGTCGTCGATGATTTCAGTTCGAGTGCTGCGGGATCAACAGCGGGAATGACTTCCAGGCGTCCTGGTGGCGGCTCCGGGAGTTGGCGCCCCCCTCGCTCCTGGTGCCCCTGTCCTGCTGCGTCACCAACGTCACGGACCCCGAGGCCTACCTTGACCCTCAACCTCTGGACACGAGCGTCTGCCAGAAACAGCACCTCGAGGACTACCGCGAGTTCAGGCATTCTCAGGTGAACGCAATTCATTGTCAACGCACCGTCCTATCTAACGGGTCATCGCTGAACGTACAAGGAAAAACGCCGGCTCGTTCCGCTGAAAAGCCCGAACTGAGCGCGCCATCATTGGCTTGTTGGTCATAACCAAACTTTTTCGTTATGGTGAACCAGAATGTACATAAAGCCCCTCTCGGGTTAGACTTAGAAATGTTATGACTTTTATGGCACAGCCATCGATGACTGTTCCTGTGAAACAGCCCCAAAATCCCCCAGAAGACTCACCAGAAATTATGTTGGATATAATTCGAATTCTTAAAGATCAGGGCCGAATTAAACTTATGATGTTTTCAATAAAACCATAAATTAAATTGGACGTGTTTCAATAAAACGGAACTAAGCGCTAATTTGAGTTCCTTTTGAGGAATTTAGAATCCCGGATAGCGCGTTCTGTCAAACGGACCTAAGCGCCATGGAAAAGCATTGCGAGTATAGGACGGAATAAGCCGGACGCCCGATTCCGCCGCCAATCCAAGCCCCCTCTACCTTCCTCACCCTATGGCGCTTAGGTCCGTTTGATAGAAATACGTCCAATTAAGAATGGTGGAGACTAATCGAACAAAGGGACATGACTCGTTAAGAGTCAATTTTCCCTTTCACAGTTGCGCTGTTTAGAGCAACAATAGTTACGACCAATTAGGGATTTATGTCAAATCGACCATTCGGTAATCAGGATTTTTGAAAAATAACCAGTTAAGATCAAACTTAATCATTTAGATACTCTGTTGGAAAAATACTGGTTAAAACATATCAGGAATTTTTGGTCATATTGACCAATCTGGAATTAGGATTTCCTATTGATTGTGACTAGTGTTGCTTCAAACAGTGAAACAGTGTAACTCTAACAATAATTTTCCCTAAATTATGAGTTTTTTTTTCTTTGTAATGGGTGTTCTTTTTTCACAAGAACAAGCACTAATATGGCATTGACGTTGACATAATGTCAACATCTCAGTCTCTGAACTTGTATTTTTGATAGGAATGTAGTACACGAAATAGCTCAAAATTTCGTATCAACGGAAAAATCGTTGAAAAAGACAATAAAATAGGTTAACCATTTATCAAGGCTAAATAAAGTCCTCTAATTTGCGTGCCTCTGGGTGGTTTTGAACAATCATTCAATCAAGATCGCTAATGTTTAGCACCATTGAAGACTTATCTCGACCGACAATCTCCGGTACATTCAGTTCACTCATTCCATTTTAACAGTTTGGTCCTTTTGAACGAACTTTGTTTTCTCAAATGTTTCAATATATACCTAGTATAAATATCTTTGTGTTATCTTTGTGCTATCATATAATCTTTGTGTTTAAACCAAAGGGAGGATTTTCCCTTCTTTAGGTACCTAATTTGTCCAATCTCTCAATGCTCCGCTCTACATAATCAATGAGGTTGCATCGCTCAGATTCGGGAGAAAAGTTGAAAAACGAGGCCCAATTATGTACCTCCTACCCTCGGTTGTGTTTCTCACGTAACCCTTGAAGCATCTCTACAAATAAGACGAACGGAAACGAGCACAATAATTATTTATGGAAATAGAGCAAAGAAACTAACGCGGGTTGTAACGGCGTAGAGATACAACTATTCGTGCTTGATGGATGTCCGTGTTGCATCTGCAAAATTGAAGGCGCGATGGCGCAAGGCGTGAACTCGTAACGCTCCGCTTAGTACTCCCGATGAGTTGTTAGTCAGATTCGGAAGAAGATTTTAAAAACGAAGCTCGATTACGATCCTCCTATATGTTCCGTTGTAATCGACATTCAATTTGTTCTTCCACCGTTTATCAACTTGACATCTGATTCTTTTTTTCGGATGAACATTTTGACCTATATCTAAAGTTCGTGCGTACCGGTCCCATATCGTGTTTTAACCCTTCCTAAAGGATCCCCTGCTAAGGGACCTTTTAGGATCCCTCCATATACCTTTCATCTCCTTTGTCTATTGCTTTGTCTATCAATTTCAACATTCAGCCAGCGGGCTGATTTTTGAAACTGATAGACAAAGCTATAGACAAAGAAGGTAGAAAGGATATGGAGAGACTCTATTGGTGGAAGCGAGTGATTGCAATGGACAAAGAAGGTAGGTAATAGACTAACTAACGGCAGCTCACAAGGGACCCAACACTGGAAAAAAAAAACACATTGGATCTAGAGTCCAGACTTTTGAAAACATCGACAAGAAAAAATACTCTCGATTCAATCAGATTTAAGCTTAAATCAAAAGGAAATCCGCTCAAATTAAGAGGCTTGGTTCTTGATTTAAGCTTAAATCTGATTGAATCAAGAGTATTTTTTCTTGTCAATGTTTTTAAGAGTCTGAACTCTAGATCCAATGTGTTTTTTTTCCAGTGAAAAGCTAGTCCATCATTTTCTCCTTTAGTCTATAAGAACCACCCTAATGAACCAATAGGATCGCTCCATACTTTATATGTCTTCTTTGTCTATAGCTTTGTCTATCAATTCCAACAATCAGCCGCTGAGCTCTTTAACGTGGCTTTCTCGTGGTCTTGATTGGTTGACCTAATGGGCTATGTCCTTTTTCAGGGATGCTTCGAGCCGTTGAACGAGTGGATCGTGGAGCGGGTGAGCAGTCTCATGTTGGCCGGGATCGGGAAGCTCACCATCCAGCTGCTCCTCCTCCTGGCCATCATCCTCATCTACGCCGAGCGGAGTCACAAGTCCCGCATCGTCGTCTGCTCCACCACCGTCTCCCGCTCTGCCGTCTCCGGATCCAACTCCTGCGTCCATTCGATATGACGCATCGACTCCAGTCTCAAGAATCCAGTGGATAGACTCATTTAGTGGACGTCGTTCGATTCATCGCGATAGAATAATCGAAATCCAATCGGCTCGCGTTCAAATTGGCCGCCCTTTGACAGTGCGGTAAAAATTAAAATGGCCAATCCGAGCAGTGGCGTGGCGTGCTTTGCGATAGATCGATTCATCTGCTATTAAAACCCATGGAAAAGGATCGATAAACAGGGTGTTCGCAGCGAACGCCTTGATAATCGATTCTTTACCACAGCTTCAAATGGGGAGGTATCGATAGTCGATCATTTACGCCACGCCACTGAATCAGAGGGTCGAATTTTTTGAGATTGAGATTATGTTTCTGTTTACAACTGAACCATGCATCGAATATACCGATGTATCGAATGTCGTAGTCACTGAATCAGTCCTGTTCAACGGTAAAATCCAAGGGAAAATTGGACCGAGTTTAACAGAAAGGAACCAACCCACATAATGTTGAAACTGAGAAAAAGAGGTTTGAAGTGTTATTCCTCCATAAAACTCAATGTAGAAAATCAACTTCAACCCTCTTTTCACGAACTGATTTTATTTTCGACCTTGAGATTTTGGCAGGAGCAAATATACGACTGGGGGAACTCAAAAACATCCTTAACTCAATTTTTTCGAAAATGTGGGTTGGTTCCTCTCTGATAAACTATATCCAAATATGAGTATGACAAGACTAAAGAATGGTGAAATTACACTGAGGACGTTTCGCCGGGTCAATTAACAACTGGGCCCTTTTCCAACGAGAAGAAAGGATAGAAGTTTCAAAAATATAAAGAAAAAGAAATGAGCATGCAACTGAATCTGATTGTGAGTTTGCGCTGATTCTTTCCTCGTTTAGTTGTATCCTCACATCATGTTTCAATGTCTATAATTTTCTAGGTTTTTTCCAATTCAAAATGGACATGTAATTGGACCGAATTGTCCTGGCTATTTTCTTAACTATTTCCCAGGCTTCTTATATACCCATGTTATCATTTTTTTTTTTTTTTTTTTTTTTTTATGTTTTGTCTTATATATGAAGTGAATTAAAATCATGCACATCTTTTTGAGGGGGAGGGGGGAGGGAGGTTGCTGCAGCATTGGCGGAAATAGTGCCAAGAAATGAACCACAAGTCAGAGTAAGAATTAAAAGCAGCACCAGGAAATGTTCCTCGATCGAAATCTTGAGCAGAACACTTTGAAGTTTTTGAAAAGAGCTTTATCATCGGCATTAAATGACGCATTGAGTCCCCCGATTGACAAAAATCAAGCGTAGTTTGACAACATTTATTATCAGACCTTTTGACCTGAAGTTATGAATCATCCCTGTATAGATGCGTGATGATACTCATGAGCCATAAGCGTGCCCCGTAAATGATTGAGAACAACAAAGGGTTTTGATTTAGTGGTACTTACTGATTTTTATTGGACTTTTTTTCGAAGGTTTCTACATGCTTTAGAGTTCATATTACAGTTTAGGTTTCCTTTATGAAGTTGTCAGGGAAGAATTTAGGATCTTCATTAAAAATTCAACCACTTCATAACTCAATTTTTAATACATTGAGGATGAGTTTTTTTTTCTTCTTCAATAAAATTTTACCCTCAGAACTGGAAGCTATTTAAAACGGTAGCAAGCATGTCTTTCACCTTCATTAGATGTAAGCCATAGATTTTCAATAAATAAAAATAGACATAACGTGTTCGCCCGTAGGATCAAAACGCGTTGCGGAGCGGATACACTTGGATATACGGATACGTATTCCACTGTCCTTTCTTTCCATTTAAATTTTTTTCAATAGTTTTAAGATACATTTTTAAGAAATACTTTTCAAAGATTCGGATTATTTTTATACTTTTGAATAAGATTTTTTTTTAATAAAAGTGTGGAAAATAAACTTACAAGAGTGATTTCATTAGTTCTTTTCAACAATGTTCAGAGGTCATTATTGAACCATTGATGGTAGGTAATGGTTCTCACATGAAAAAAAAGAGAAAAAAGATTTTTCCTCTTTATGACCAACTTGTTGGCCTTGCAATGAAACTCCAAAAAAAGAAACTTCAAAAAACATTTTGAATTTCACAGTATTTCTACACTGCGGTGAATGAGGCAAAATCGTTAATATCGAATAATAAATCGAACGCAGCGTTAATACACATACCTACACCACTACTCTCAGCTTTTTTATGCTCTATACATTTTTAACCATACATTTTTACATTTTTTTGTATTGTCTGTTTGGTCCAACGGAGAATATTATATAGTTGAGAGTTTTGGTAAAAATGGGGGAGCGTCAATTCCATAAGACAAAATTCACTAAAACTCTGTACACCTCTTTGGTGTAACAGGACTTACCTAACTATCATTCAAGATTTTCTCACCTTGTTATATCTGAACCGGATGAACCTCTATATTTGCCTCAGCTAAAGGCTCTTAGATTTTTCCAGTGTACGATAAGTATCTTGATTTGTTTTGAGAGGAAAGATCTGTACTTTTAATGGATGCCTGTCATTCTTAACACGTTCATTTTCGTATAATACTGTGCAACACCTCTGTTGTGAAACAGTTGATTCGGCCGCGCCTGCGGCGGCCAGCGCGAACCGCGCATTGGCGCCTACAAACCTAAGTGGATACTTCATGCATTGTGCAATGCGTGACGTATCCACTTAGGTTTGTAGGCGCAGAGATACAACTGTTCGTACTCGATGGATGTCCGTATTGTATACGCAACAATTGAAGGCGCGATGACGTGAGGCGTGCACTCGCAATGCTCCGCTCTATGTTGCTACTGAAAGTGTCGTTCCATTTCGGGAGACAATTAAAAAAACGTCTCTCCAATCTTTGGCTTTGTTGCTTACCTGGCTTTTTAAATCCCACTACGCAATATATTGCTTATCGGATGGAAGTGACTCAGAGTTGCTTAAATTTCAAATAAAACATGAGGAAGGAACATGATAGGGGTGTGAGAGTTTCGTACATTCATATTTCGCCTTCAATTTTTGAGTTAGGCCCGAAACCAAGCGCCCCACAGCGAATTCTACTCGAGGTTTATTGTCGTAGGTATGTCATTCGAAGGGGTGAGAAACCACAGTCAGAGAACCTTACCCAATGGAGATGTTGCATGTGTGAGGAATTTGCGATTTGACTGTTGATTCTTATGTAACAGTTCGCGAGAAACACGATGGTGCCTCTGGTTTTCTCTGAAATCAACTCCCAAGCTCAAAAAAAGCTCTCAAGTTGAGGCCAAAATGGAGGGGATATCCTACACTATCCTGAGAGTCCACTTCTACATAAAGGCAAACTCTCCATGCAAAGATAGGGAGTAGGTAAATACATTGACAGGGTCGCCGTGTTTTCAGTTTTGGAGTCCCCAAATAAAGTGGCAGCCCTGTCAATGTATTTGCTCCCTATCTTTGCATGGAGAGTTTGTCTTGATGCAGAGGTGGACTCTCAGGATAGCGTGGGATATCCCCTCAACTTGAGAGCTTTTTTTGAGCTTGGGAGTTGATTTTAAAGAAAACCAGTGGCACCATCGTGTTTCTCGCGAACTTTCATAAAAGAATCAACAGTCAAATCGCAAATTCCTCACACATGCAACATCTCCATTGCATTACACTTTTGCAAATTATCATCTGAAAATTAGTTCGTTAACTCAAGAGTAGTTGGAGTATGTTTTATTAAAAAGAATCGCCAAGTGCTTTGTAGGTCACTTTATGAAAATTTCCCGTCGTTGTCGCTGAAATAAATATGCAACAATTAATGAAACAGCAGACGAGATCAAGTTGCCGGGGACAACTTTGAAACGTTGTGATGCAATTAAGCTCTTGTGCTCCTCCAACTAATATCACTCCGCGGTGAGTAATATCTAACACCATCCCAAAGATCTTGATGTTAGTTCTGTTCTTTTATTCAGTCTCTGTAGTTTTAATTTGAAAAAAAAAAAAAAAAAAAAAAAAAAAAAAAAAAAAAAAAAACACTGGAAGAAAAACACATTGGATCTAGAGTCCAGACTCTTAAAAACATAGACAGGAAAAAGTACTCTTGATTCAATCAGAATCTAGCTTAAATCAAGGACCAAGCCTCTTAATTTAAGCGGATTTCGTTTTGATTCAAGCTAAAATCCGATTGAATCAAGAGTATTTTTTCTTGTCAATGTTTTCAAGAGTCTGGACTCTAGATCCAATGTGTTTTTTTTCCAAAGAATACACGAAATAATCATAAAAATTGACTGCCAAATTTTTGTGGGGAAGAGGTTCTTCTCTGGCGTCAATGCAGAACACCCCTCCAACCCCTCCATATCTAGAGGGTAAATTAGAATGAACTTTTTTTGCACCTTCAAAGGAATAGCTCGAGTGCCAGCTGATATTTAAATCCGCCGCCCGTGACCTACCTCACTTTCCCCTTACTAATTCCCCAGTGGAGCGTATTGTCATGCCGACAATAACTTGACAGAGCGCCACAAAAACAAACTTTCGGCGGCGCTTCATTGGCTCGGCGACCTTGCGGCACGGCAACAGCGCACAGTTGACGAAACGCACCTTTTCCTCGGAAAAAGCTAGGAACTATACTGCCGTACAACGCAAAAATGCCGTAAACGCCATTTTAATTTTTTTGGAAACAATTTATCATATCAGAAAAACGTTAGCACCTTAGAACAATGTTTTCACACATAATTATTTCGCAAATACTATTAAGAGCTTAACCTGAGAATGTGAGGTGCATGGGTAAAACAGGTTTTATTTTAAAAAGTGTCAAGTTCCAAAAAGCGCCGGATAATCTTGATAGATTTACGGCGTTCTTGCTGAGCACGGCAGTATAATGTAAGGTGGTAATTCCGAAAGCAACGACTGTTAACAAATCGTTAAACGCTCATATACGTTTTAATAAAACATGGAGAAATTGTTAAAATGCTCGTATTAGGAACCCGTTTCTTAAGTATTTTTAAAGTACATTTGAAGGGAGGTGAAAAAGTAAGTAAAACGCTCTTAAAATGGTATTAAACTCTTATAAAATAAATGTAGTTTTTCAATAGTATAAATGCTGAAATGTTGGAAACTCCTTAAAAAGTGGTGAGTTTTTTCGAAGACATTGTTCAAATGTAGTATGTGTAGTATTAGTTATAGTGAAAAGATAACATATCGACGGTGATTCGGTTATCACAAAACTCGTTTGTGTTGTCTGAAAATCTACGCCTCTATATTATTTTTTTAAAGGAGAACAAATTGACATCATTCCTTGAAGTTTATGCAGAATTTTCTTCGCACGGAGAAGAAAAATCACGGCAAATTCAAAGAATTGCCGTCGAGTAGTTTTCCGCTTAAAACATTAAGTATGACAGGAAGTCTGCGACGTCGCAAACCGAGTTATGTGATTGCCGACTTACATCGTCGATGTACACAACTAGGGGGCCCTGCCCCCTGACCGCTACGCGGCCCAACCCCCCAGAGGGTGCCTCGCGCCCTCATGATATCGATGATATGGGCATTTCCAATCAATTGTGGCAGAGTCTCAATAAAGTAGGTTACTAACCCAAATTTTGCGGTACTGACCCTCCCTGTTATCAGTGGCATGGCGCGTGAACTGCGATATATCGATTGTTACGCCATTTAAACCTACGGAAAAGGATCGATGAACAGGGTATTCGTAGCGAACACCTTAATAATCGATTCTTAACCATAGGTTTAAATGGCATAACAATCGATACATCGCAATTCACGCCACACCACTGCCTATACCCCCGTGCTATTCAGAAAAGCTCACGGGGGTCTGCTAAGGGGCGGCACCCGATTCCCTCCCGAGATTCCCTCCCGGGTCCGATTCCCTCCCGCTAATGACCCCCGACAAAATCCGTTTCCGATTCCCTCCCGCTAATGACCTTCAATAAAATGAAGCGGCAACGTCGCATTTATTTTGTCTCCTCATCAAAGCGAGCAGATGTGCGTTGATACCATTGCGCTGATAATAATCACGGAGCACCTGACCTGCACTTTGAACCTGTTTATTCAGACCTGAAGTCTGAAAATACGCCGTAAGCGTGTTCGTTCTACTTGGCCAGTTTCAAGGTAGATTTACACAGGTATGGACAAGTTGAAAATTTCCGATGAGCCTCAGTACGTGTCACATGACTACGTGACATAGGTTA
This sequence comes from Bemisia tabaci, assembly GCF_918797505.1. Taxonomy (NCBI): domain Eukaryota; kingdom Metazoa; phylum Arthropoda; class Insecta; order Hemiptera; family Aleyrodidae; genus Bemisia; species Bemisia tabaci. Next base: position 52,588,055 of record NC_092796.1, read on the forward strand.
AGGGGCCCGTTTTTCAATTAAATTACAATCAAATTGACATTCAAACGTTTGTGCGTTTAAACGTTAAAATTAATATCGCATTATCAAAATTGTGCAAAAAATCCCACAAAATTTTGACGAACGATAAACCGAACATAATAAATCAAAATGATCAAAACATACAAAATGGCGGCAAATGGCAAATCTCCATCAAATCATCATAATTTTGTGAATATACACTAATTTTCCTGAAACACTCACGGGAAACAGCGCACCTCTCTGAAAATGGTAAGTTGAATGATTAATGCGACGTTGCCGCTTCATTTTATTGAAGGTCATTAGCGGGAGGGAATCGGAAACGGATTTGGTCGGGGGTCATTAGCGGGAGGGAATCGGACCCGGGAGGGAATCTCGGGAGGGAATCGGGTGCCGCCCCTGCTAAGCGGTCCTCCGGCCGGCTGACAGGCAGCGTGGTGGCCAGAGGGAACAGCCCTCTTGAGTCCACATAATCGTCACCTTCTGGCCAAAGTATCACAAGCGCCATGTGAAATCAAAATTTCCGCCGCCATTTATTTTTTTATAGAGAAATTGTTGGTTGAATCTGTTTGAAAATTTCACTGATTTTTATCAGCAACGCAAAACATTCGGTGAAATTTTCGGTCAGCTTCGTTGAACAATTGGACTGCATTTGGCAAATTGGACCTATAAATTCCGGCCCGGTTTAAAAACAATGTATGTGCCATTAGTTTCCTTATGCACATAAGTGTTTTTTCAGATGAGCCAGAATTTATAGGTCCAAATTGCAAAATGCAGTCCAATTTCTCTGTAAAAAATAAAATGGCGGTGGGAATTCTGATACGTCGCATGGCGCTTAAGATACTTTGGCCGGGGGGTGACGATATATTTGTTTCTCACTTTTTTCTACGAAGACTTCCCGACTTCGGGGGCCAATCACAGCAACTATTCGCCGACTGTACGGGCTCGAAGACGGCGGCGCGGCGCGCGGCGGTTCGGAATGAGCGAGCGTCGAGCCGGATGGTGTGCCAAATTAAATTAACCTGGATTTTCATTCTCTCCATTCCTGCGCCACCCACGTCCCGTGACTCCACGATTTTGTCCGAAATTAATGGCCCTCGATGAGGCCATGAACGTCCGATACGACGACGCCTCGTTTCCACATCCGAACGCATCCATCAAGAGGAACCGATCGGCTTTTGAGCTGTGCCCAAAATGGGCGGATCTACGACGCCGTGTCAAAGAAGACGCTAGTAGCAACAACTGTTGAAGGGGGGGGGGGGGGCTCGTAAATTTTAAAAAAGCAGCTTTTGAAAAACTACGGAAATAGTCTGTGAAAAATCCCTAATTTTAGATTCACATTTGCGAGCGGTAAAATTTAAGTAGGGAAAGTTAGAAAACTTGAAGTTTCAACTGCATAATTTGTGAAGAAAGACTAAAATTGATTGAAAAGTGTCAAAAATTAGTAAAAAAAAAATAGCCCTTTTTTAGAAAAAAAAACTTTTTTACAAAATTCTTCCGTAGAGAAGTAAATTTCACCAAGAGTTAAATATGACTTGAAAAATAGCCAATAGGGGTCGCTCCCTTGTTTTTCCGCGTATTTTTCATTTCTTGATGAACCTTTGTGTTTCTTGGTTTTCCCAGGTACCAGACAACGTTTATTGTACCTTGAACTGATTAAGGCTTTGGGGGAGAATGTGTAGGTAATCGATCACGTGAATCAATTAAAAAATTCCGAGCACCATAATTTTGTCAAAAGGTCGAATAATGCGTTTCTCCGATTCTGACATCGCAAATCTCCGCTTGTCTTTTATTTTATTTTTGTTGAAAAGAGAACTTAACGAGCGATTTTTCTGAAATTTTTTGGAAATAAGTCTCTCCACACGCTCTGGTAAAATATTTACGGGAACTTTCAAAGTATATTTTGCTTGTTCACTTTAAAAATACTGAAACACGATCGGCGAATTTTAAGCGTTGCAATTAGGATGCACATTTTTCGATTTTAACCATCGATATTTGATGACGTGAATCCATTAGAAAAATGCTATGCTGATCAGCGTGCTTGATAAAATTTTTCTGAAACCCAGTGACACAGTAATAGATTGTGGACTTTAAAAATAGCCATCGACAAGCAAGAAGTGACGATGTAGTGAGAGGCAGCACATTTGTCAGTTTTTCACTTTTTCACGCGCTCTGGTAGCCTTCCGCTATAAATAGCGCGTGGATGGGTGGATCTAGGAGAGGAAATATTTGGCATTGATGGGCCGGAATGGGTCCAAGAGCGAGTCTGTTTTCCCCGCCGGTTTCGACTCGATATCGGAAAGCTCTACAACCGTTATATGAAACGGAGTTCGCGGTTTTCTATGATCGAACGATTCGGTTCTTCATAACCGAACTTTCGACCGAACCTTCATCAGTGGCGTGAATAATCGATTATCGATATCTCGCCATTTGAAGCTATGGTAAAGAATCGATTACGAAGGTGTTCGTTGCGAACACCCTGATAATCGATCTTTTTTCATAGGTTTAAATGGCATAACAATCGATCTATCGCAATTCACGCCACGCCACTGACCTTCATTTTCAGTTCGGTTCATAAATTGGATCATATAGACCGAAAATTTGATTCATGTAACTGAATCTTCATTTTCAGTTCATGAAGCTTAGTTCACACTATCAAACTTTTCAGCCGAGATAATTGAATGAAAAGTTAGATGGAAAGTTGAACGCAAAAAAGTTTGATTCAAATACTCTCCGTTCAAATTTCCACCCAATTAGCGCCGCCAGTGAAAGTTGAACGAAAAGTTGGATGTGACGTCACATTCAAGTTTCCGTTCAATTTCCATCAAATTGACGTTTTCTAGCGTCAGTATCGCACTGCCCAACTTTTCATGACGACAACTTGCATTCAAGAGTTGAATGAAAAGTTTGACGGTGTGAGTTGGGCTTAAGTTGGATCACATGAACTGAAAATTTTGATTTGAAAAACCGAAAGGTATTAGAGCCTACTTGAATGCATGTCTTCCTCGGTAACCATAGTCCGGGAGCACATGTAGTCCCGTGGGACCGTCAATGATACAAGTTGGCGAGATGGCTTGATCTCTTCGTCTTGATGTCCTGAAACAGAATTTCGATGCTGCCAGGCTCAATTTTTCCCGGAACACCCTTAAATTCAAGATGGCGCCCAAAATGGCCGCCACGGGGGTGAAGTGGGTGAAAGTGACTCCCATGGTCGACATGTATGTCGATTCCTATGTATTTTTGGTCGAAAATTTCAAATATATGCTTAAAAATGTACTCCGACTTCTTAAAGACCCTTAAATCCAAGATGGCGGCCAAATTTCCCCTCCTGAAAGTCAAACGGCCACGTGTGCTCCTATATGGCATGTGAGGTATCTTTCATACCATTTTTTGGGCCGTAAAATCGAAAAATGATTTTAAAAAATCCTTTGCGATTCATTTAAGGCCTCAAATTACAAGATGGCGGCCAAAATTGCTGAAATTTTGGAACCAAAAATTCTATAATAGCTTCTCATATCATGTGACGTATCGAACCCCATAGATTTCTGGTCGTAGAATCCAAATCTTGAATTCAAAACTCACCCCGGCCCCTTGGGATGTCCAAAATCCAAGATGGCCGCCGAAATTATCCCTTACAGGATCATACAGTCAGCCTTGACCTTAGAATAGCAAGATATGTATCCATTTACAGGTTTATTGGGTCGTAGAATTCATAAATGAAGGTTAAATCAACCTTTCAAACTATTAAGAACCCCCCCCCCCCTTCAGCATAAATTTAATGGGCAAGATAGCAAATCATAATGAATAAAGGATTATGTAGCTTTAGGAAGATTACACTAAACGAGATAGGATTGTCTTTTTTTTGGCAGAAATAAAAATGAGGTTTTATTTACAGACAAAGTAACAAAAGGAGAAAAGGTTTATAAAGCGACATGATACACACATCAAAGGTGTACATTTTTGGAAAAAAACGAAGCAAGCACAGGTTTTTGATAAGAATTTAGGGCGTTTTTGGTTTTTCTCTGGGTTCAGTCTTTTCAATGGGCATTAGGAAAATAGTTCAAAGGAGAATACTAGAAGAGGATCCTTTCAGGATGCCTCGCAACTTATCCTTTGTAATAAACTTATCATTCATAAACAAGAGCACTAACACTAAACAATCAATTGCATTTTGTAGCACCTAGCTATTCGTAGAAATGTAAGATATTCTTGGTAACGCGAATATTGCTAATTAGCTGTTACCAAGGAAAGGAACAAAAAACAAAGCAAGAAGAAGAAAAAAACCGGGCTTGTAAACAGTTAAGCAACATGAACTTTCAAAATTGAACTAAATTATCTTTTAAATGTCTGATAACTAATTTTTTCTGAACATCCCATCAATAACGAGAGGCATAAACCAAATTATTTTTTAAACAATTTTGTCTAGAGTTTTTAACTATTTGTACACCGATAACACCGGTCAACATGGGTTCCGTCCTTCGAACCAAACCAATTTTTTTCGATTCCTAGGTACTACAGAAGCCCGAAAATGGCCATATTAACTTCAGGAAAATTGGCTGGTCCTCAGGGCGCCGCCATTTTGAATTTTGCAAAATTAAGAAAACTCATGATTAGATATTTGCAAATATCTCCTCAACGGTTCATCTCACGAAAAAACCAAAAAACCAGTGGAAAGAGCATAAAATTTCCTATAGAAATCATTCTCTTTTATTTTTTCTAACTTAATTTTTTGGTCGTGAAATTAACGTTTTCTTCAAAAATTAGCTTAAAAAAGGCGTATTTTTGCTGATTTTAGGAGAAACTTTGCTTCATACCTCCAGCCACAATTATCTGAGAAAAAAACTGTCATGCTCATTGAAAAGAACGTAAAATTTACTGCTAGAAAACATATGTCATTTGTTCCTAGACTTGATTTAATCCTGTGAAACAGCAGTTTATCAGCTCCGCCCTTAAAATGTGATTTTTTCTACCATTTTCCCTAGAATCACGATAAAAAGAGAAAAAACTCTGAACACGTGACCCGAACTGTGTAAAAAGGTGGCAAAATAGTACTGGGTCCACACTTTGGGGGGGGGGGGGTGGAACAAAGCCAAAGAGGTCAAAAATTTTCGATCAGAGTCAACAATTATTGTGAGTTCCAATGAGTATCAGTACAGAACTGAGGGGGGAGAGATTTCAGCTCAGGCAGTTTGCATTGGAATATTAAGGTAAGGTAACGTCAAGAGATCTATAATTTTGGGTCTTTTTATACCTCATCAGTAGATCACACTCGTCATGTGAATCCAACTGAAAATCTCGCAAAATCCAAGACGGCATCAAAGCTCAAGTTCGAAGTACAAGTTTTGTATTACAAGACGGCAAGTTTCGTACTGGTAATCATTCGACCTCAAAATTTTTTACTCTGATTGAAAATTTTTGAAGTTTTTGGCTTTTGATCTCACTGACGAGTGTGATCTACTGACGAGGTCTATAACAAGACCCAAAATTATAGATCTCTCGCCGTGGTCTCCTCTTCATAATCTGATGCTAATTGCCTGAGCTGAACGCTCTTCCTCTTCAGTTATGTACTGCCGTACTGGTTATCCATTAGAGCTCAGAATTTTTGACTCCAATTGAAAATTCTGGAACTTTTTGGTTTTGTTTTCAAAATAGTGTGGACCCAGCACTATTTTGCCACCATTTTACACAGTCCGGGTCACGTTTTTAGGGGTTTTTCTCCTTTTTCGTGATCCTAGGGAAAATGGTCGAAAAAATTACATTTTAAGGGCGGAGCTGATAAATTGCTGTTTCACAGGATTAAATTGAGTTTGAAACTATTGACACATGTTTTCTACAAATAAGTGAATCGCAAATCAGGGCTTATCCATTAGAATAAGCGATGACGTTAGCAGTTGTAATTAAATTTTTAAACGTGTAAAATTGAAATATTTCTTAAATCCACACGCTTCACGCCTTTTAGCCGCAATTCTTAAAACTAAAATGTCGCAAATTGTAAAAGGAAGGTTACTTTAACCTTCATTTATGAATTCTGCGACCCAATAAACCTGTAAATGGATACATATCTTGCTATTCTAAGGTCAAGGCTGACTGTATGATCCTGTAAGGGATAATTTCGGCGGCCATCTTGGATTTTGGACATCCCAAGGGGCCGGGGTGAGTTTTGAATTCAAGATTTGGATTCTACGACCAGAAATCTATGGGGTTCGATACGTCACATGATATGAGAAGCTATTATAGAATTTTTGGTTCCAAAATTTCAGCAATTTTGGCCGCCATCTTGTAATTTGAGGCCTTAAATGAATCGCAAAGGATTTTTTAAAATCATTTTTCGATTTTACGGCCCAAAAAATGGTATGAAAGATACCTCACATGCCATATAGGAGCACACGTGGCCGTTTGACTTTCAGGAGGGGAAATTTGGCCGCCATCTTGGATTTAAGGGTCTTTAAGAAGTCGGAGTACATTTTTAAGCATATATTTGAAATTTTCGACCAAAAATACATAGGAATCGACATACATGTCGACCATGGGAGTCACTTTCACCCACTTCACCCCCGTGGCGGCCATTTTGGGCGCCATCTTGAATTTAAGGGTGTTCCGGGAAAAATTGAGCCTGGCAGCATCGAAATTCTGTTTCAGGACATCAAGACGAAGAGATCAAGCCATCTCGCCAACTTGTATCATTAACGGTCCCACGGGACCCCAAAAATGAACATGTGCTCCCGGACTACCACCGTAATTTACGAAAACCGCAGTGCGGATGAATTGAAGCGTAATAAAAGTAATTGGTAACATTCAAAATGACAATGATCTTGATTGAATCAATCTCTCGAGATATGAATGAAGTGGCTGAACTATTTGACCCCTTGAAATTGTTAGGTCTAGTAGATTGGCCGTCTAGAGATGTGACGGTCTACTTTAAAAAAATATTTACGTTTTAGTCAACAGAAAAAGGGTACGGTTTCGTGAACTCCAAAAAATGCGCGTTGGCACTGGTTACGTGCATATACAGCATCACTGTAACTAACATAGTCAAATTTTCAGGGAAAACAAATAACGAGCAGTATCGTATTGTTAATGATTTATCTCAAAATAAATAGGTAACAAAATTATTATACAGTTTAAATTAAATTTAAACGAGTTTGTAGGGATAGGTATATGCAAATCAAAAAACTGACCAGTTTCCCTGGTCGTTTTCGAATAGAATGAATGTTCGCAACACTGAGAATGCAAATCAGTACAAACAAGAAACTCAAATTGAGTTATAAAAAAAAGAGTAGCAAGAATAAAGTTCCTTAAAATAAAAGAAACAGGCACTTAAAACAGCAAACGAGAAAAAATAAAAATCTGTGAATGCATGGCTTGCCGTTGCGAACATATCTGGGGCGCAGATATTATCGGATGTAGACAAATTTTGGAATTGGCAAATATTTACAACCATTTGAACATGTGATTAAATTAGGCTAAAAAAATAGATATAAATACTGTGAAAATAAAGTCAAAGCTGAGCAGCAGCTGCGCTTCAATGAGACCTTAATTCAAGTTTTTGTAGTTTAATGGCAAAAAAATCTTCCAAAATAAACCTGGCAAAGAAAGTAAAGGAGTTGCTACAACAACCTCGAGTATCTTGATTGGCCAAGAGATGACTTAGTTCAATGTTGACTATTAATACTCAGCTCAGAAGTTAAACTAATTCAGCTATTTTAGTCACTTATGAGACACTTAAGTACATTGCATTTAAAAAAAATGTAACAAAATAAAATATAAAAATTAAACAGCTAGATACATAGATAAATTTGTCACCAAAAAAGCAAACTGCAAAATATCTAGGTACACCGGTCCAGGTCAAGGAATCTGGGGAAAATTTCAGACGGCAGTACAAATTTTCCAATTAGGCAGGCGTAAAGCCGATAATCTCAATCAGCGAGGGGAAAAATTTAAGGCAGTTTCGTTTGTATTAAATTGTTAAAAATGTCACTATAAAACGTTTCCAACACGAGCGGCAAAATTTTGTAAAAATGTTTTAAAAATGTTTAAACTAACCGTCAGAAAATTTACCCAGAAATTTTTCCAAGTCAATTTTTGTGTGTGCGTGGCTTTAGCTTTAATGTTGAAATTTCGACCCACCCTTGCATGTACATTTTTGGAAGCCAAGCATTTCAAGAAACTACACATGAAAAAGTATCTTGAAGTTTTTTAACTTCTGAAAATTTTCAAATTATTCGATCTCTCCAGATTAACAACGATCATTTCAGGTAAAAAACAAAAAAGAAGAAAAAGAAGAAGTAAAAAAAAATGGAAAAAATTAAATATCAGAATCCGAAAAAACTGTAGTATTTCGAATTCTTGAATTTAGGAAAATAAATAATTGGCGTAAATTTATGGGAGAGTTATGGTTTCGGGCTACACACGCGGACCGAAAGCTCCCTTTCTCGTCAGATAAAAATGCTTTCATGCAGGGATGGGTTGATCGGTAGGTACGACTTGACTGGTTTTGTGTTGGACTTAGAGAGGTTCGTGTTTAGTGGTGGGCGATGGGCACCAGTTTCTCGGGGGCTCCGAGGGCGGGCAGAGGAGCTTCCACGGTGAGGACACCGTCTTTGCTCAACGATGACTTGATGCTTTCCGGGTTGGTGCCCTTCGGCAGCAGGAACTCACGGTTGTATTCCCTGTAGACGGATTTTGAGTCTGTCTTTTCTTCGTGTTTCGCGTGAACCTGAAACAAAAGAGAGGGACGAAATTTTACGGAATGTCCAAGCCGTAAGGAGGAAATGCCTCTTGGAGGTCCTACAGGGTTATTCAAAAGTCCCGCACCACTGGCCATAACTTCAGTTCTAATTATGATATCGATTTGCGGTTTAAGACGTTTTTTTTCAAAGAGGGGGAAACTTTTTCAGATTCTTTCCAGTTTTTGATGCCCTCGAAGGGAGGAGGGGCGGGGGGCAACTCAAAAATTTCAAATGGCCCAGTGGTGCGTGACTTTTGAATAACCCTGTATATACGAGGAAAGTTCTGCCATGCTAAGGAAGAACGTCGTATGAACCTTCAGACGTTGTCAAATTCCCTCTAATAAAAACCGAATTTACTGGAAAAATTGCGAATATTATTTTCCAAAATTTTCAGACAACCCTTTACGCAATGTAATCTAAAATACCTGAAAATTTCAAGGAAAAATATGCATGAATATTCTCAAAAATACATATTTTGTCAAGGGAAATTTGGCAACTCTCGAAGGTTCATACGGCATTCTTCCTTAGCATGGTAGAATATGTATGTACTTTAGTTACTGTGGTTGTTCCTGACCCAGGTTGCAACCCCGCCCCGATAAACCAACCGTATTTTTCCCCCGTCCTTAATGACGTCCGAACAACCTTCCACGGCCCCAGACGAGGCTGCGAGGCATTGTTTCCAAACTGCGCAGAAAATTTAGCACAGTTCTTCCATTTAATTCAGAGTAAAATACATCCGCGTTATATCAAATAGCCGACAGCCTTGCCACGAGACAAGTGAAAAAAACACTTCGGGGATCGATAGCGTTGCTAGGACGTGGGGAAGATACATAAACTGCCCCAAATATTCGGGACGTCGTTGAAACTTTTTCCCAAAGGTCAGGTCGATAATAATTTGCAGGGACATTAAGCCGGTGAAGGAGGTCGTAAGTTTCATCGAAAAGGCGGCCTAATTAGTCTGCGTATTGATTACCAGGGGAGGGAGACAGCGATAAGTAGGGCGGTTTTAATGGAACACTCTATACAGCCCGACCAACATCTATAGTTAGGACTAAATTATAAAGGCAATATTGGATACATTTTGGCGCAAATACTTAAATTTATTGACGAGATACCTATTCTGACGATATTGAGCCAGCCCTGAATTAAAAAGATGGTATCAACCTATCAATTGCTAATTTACTAACTTCATCCAATTTCTTACGTATGAGAAGCAGTTGGAAATGTTTCCCCTGGTAAAAATTGGTAGAGTCTGTGTTCCAAAATACCATAGACCTACAGCCGGCTGTAAGATTTCCAATAGCTTCTACAGCCGGCAACACAATTTCTGTATAGCCTTTTATAGCCGATGGCGACTAAGCAACAGCCTGACGATAAAGTGTATGCTAAACGTTACTAATTACGGATGCTAGGACTTAGTGAGTTTTTGGACTACCGCTCTCTTTTTGGGCCGTAGTATCTTGATTTATTTTGCGAGGAAAGCTCCGCACTTTTGAAGGATGCCTGCCATTACTAATATGATGGAGCTCCTTCAATTTCGTATGATCCTGTGCAATACCTCTGGTGTGAAATAGTTGCTTCAAGCGCCGTGGCAGGCGGGCGCAGCCAGCGCGAAATACGCATTGGCGCCTACAAACCTAACAGGGATACTTCACGCATTCCGCAATGCGTGAAGTATCCCTGTTAGGTTTGTAGGCGCCAGTGCGCCGCCGCTCCGCTTTGTGTTAGGCGCTAATATTTAATCTCGTGGAGTCAGCGTTTTTCAACTCATGACTTTGAAATGTTTGCACACTCTGTATGGATTATTCTCATTTTAATTGATGAAAAAAAATATGTAGTAAAGGAAAATGTAATGTGCGTTTTGTAAATATTACGGTGATTCCGTACAAACTTAAGGATTTACAAAGCACCCGGATTTCTACACAATTTCTTATAGCCTTTTATAGCCGATGGCGAAGAAGCAACAGCCAGGCGATAAAATGTAAAGCCCGGCGATAGGAACTATAGCCCGGCTGTATAATTTGTTATTGCTTCGTGTAGCCCGGCCGTATGATTTTTTCCACTTTCTACAGCCAGCTATTAGATTTTCTATCGCCTTCTTCAGTCGGCTATAAGAACTCCTATGGTATTTTGAAACGCAGCTCCTATCGCCAATTTTTACCAGGGTCATGTTTCCACCGTATATGGTATGCAAATTTTTGGCAATGCAAGGCATACTCATGTGCCATAGGGTGATGGATTTTTTACCCTCTATATTATTCTACTTTATGAAACGCGGAACTGACCATTTTGATGTACATTCGTATACGCGTAACCGCGAATTGACAACAAAAATAGGAAATACTACCTACACGCGAAAGAATACGATTACAACTGGACTACATTCCGCAAAGAGTTGTCGGACGCAATTGGACGTATTTCTTCCAAACGGAACTATGTACATGAGGACATGAGCCCTGAGATCCAGAAGAATATATGCATAACAGGGCTCACGTCATAATGCACATAGTTCAGTTTGGCAGAAATACGTCCAATTTAGAAACGACTTATGTGCCATTAGCTTCCATCAGTAGATGCGTGCTTGATCGGGATATTGATTCTTCATTGCAATATGTAGTCCAACTGAACGCTTGGTTCGGAACGATCCGAGGATATTTACATCAGTAATCGCCGATTAAAGATCGTACGGAAAAGGAGATCGATCTCGTATGGGTGGCGACCGAGTTAGGACAAAAACAGTGGCCTGGTGTGTCGTGCAGCTGCGAGGCGTGAATTAGTCCGAGAGCCAGACGACTTTGAGTGACAAACTCGGGATACATGTTTTGACCCCCTACATCGATAGCCTTGCATGCACTGAAACGGAAAATGTTTGTCTGCCGCCCTCTAGCCTGTGCCATCACCCTCATCTAGGCCCTCAAAGTGGTCCAAAAAACACCATCTGGTGACAAACTCCTGACGCTCGGCAGACAAGTCTATTATTAAAGATCATACCCAGGGTGACTAGAAAAACTTTGTCTGCCGCCTTCTAGCCTGTGCCATCACCCTCATCTAGGCCCTTAAAGTGGTCCAAAAAACACCATCTGGTGACAAACTCCTGACGCTCGGCAGACAAGTCTATTATTAAAGATCATACCCAGGGTGACTAGAAAAACTTTGTCTGCCGCCTTCTAGCCTGTGCCATCACCCTCATCTAGGCCCTCAAAGTGGTCCAAAAAACACCATCTGGTGACAAACTCCTGACGCCTAGTGTGGTTGCAGATGTACTCCTGTGAGCAGCTTGTGTAATAAAGTTTGAATGATGCATCATTCTCTTCGTTTTTTTCGTGTAGAATCCGATTTTCGATGTTGTCAAGTCCAAAAATGATGCTGGTGCCCCCAATTCAAGATGGCGCCCAAAATGGCCGCCCCGGGGGTCAAAATTCCAGAATTTGAGAATATTGTCGAGTTTGGTATCCATTTATATGTAATTTTGGTCGTAGAATTCATATCTGGTGTCAAAAAATAATTTCAACCCCTTAGGGTCCGTCAAATCCAAGATGGCGGCCAAAATTTCAACTTTAATGATAATTACCCAAGATGCACCTTTCACTGTCGAATGACGTGTCTTCATTTATGTTAATTAGGTCAGAAAACCTACAAGGGAGGTCTACAATGCCACTGCACCCTATGGAGGGCCAGGGTTCACCCCCTCCTACCCCCAATATGGCCGCCGCGGAGGGCATAAATAGTGACATTCTCTCAGAACGTCATAGTAGGTGTCCATTCCTATGTAATTTGAGGCGTAAATTCCAAATTTCAAGTCATAAATCGCAAATGTGAGACTTGCAATGGCTTATACCCTATATGGGGCCAGGGGAACCCCCTCAACCCCCTCTTCTTTCTAATATGGCTGCCATGGGGGGCATAAATAGCGAAATTCTCTCAGGACGTCATGTGAGGTGTCGATTCATAACATCGGGACCATATACGTTTTCAGATCCCAGAAATTGTCCAGAATTAAGAAAACACATAACTTCCAAGGGAAATTATGAACTTGATTTATCAACTTTTTTCACCCTGAAATGTCCGCTATTCCAATATTCGCCCACATAGGAACAGTGAAATTCTCTCAAAGCGGCATAGTGGGTGTCGATTTGTTTTTAATCTGAGGCGTGGATTTCGAATCACAAGTCAAAACATGTAAATATCCCATAGTGACGAAAATACTTATATATGGCAACCGCTTTGGCCTACATTTTGGACTAAAAATGCTGCTTGGGTTCATTTTTGTCGAAAGAGCTGGAAATGAATTGGTGATTTTAATGGTAATTGACAAATTTCATGCGTATTCTTTTTCTATGTACGCAAAGGACTCAGATGGGCGTCTGTTTTTTTCCATTTTTAAAAATTCCCACAAAAATATAATTTTTTTGCCGACGAAGTATGTATCTGCATTCAGAGTTCCTATGTTATTGTTTATGAACGCACTCAGTTTAATTGCAATTAAAACAACTGGATAATTGAGTGCTTTTTGTAGCGCAGGGTTTCGTCTCCTAGTAGAAGCGACACCTACAGTTTCCTGCGTTATCTGCAACAAAACGCACGCTCCTGCTAGAAGAAAATCGATTACAAAAAGAACCATCTATTATCCAGTTATCTAATAATGAAAGAACCAGAAACCAATATGAATCCTCTGTGTACATTTGAAAAAAAACACCGGTGAAATATGTCAATCACCATTAAATTATCCGATTCCTTTCCAGCTCTTTCGACATAACTGAACCCAACCCAAGATGCATTCTTTATTCCAAGATGAAGGCCAGAGCGATTGCCATGCTTAAGTGTTTTTGTCACTTTGAGATATTGACGATTTCTGACTTAAAATTCGGAATCTACGCCTCAACTTACATGAGAATCGACACCTCACATGACGTCCTGAGAGAATTTCGCTATTTATGCCCCCCATGGCAGCCATATTAGAAAGAAGAGGGGGTTGAGGGGGTTCCCCTGGCCCCATATAGGGTATAAGCCATTGCAAGTCTCACATTTGCGATTTATGACTTGAAATTTGGAATTTACGCCTCAAATTACATAGGAATGGACACCTACTATGACGTTCTGAGAGAATGTCACTATTTATGCCCTCCGCGGCGGCCATATTGGGGGTAGGAGGGGGTGAACCCTGGCCCTCCATAGGGTGCAGTGGCATTGTAGACCTCCCTTGTAGGTTTTCTGACCTAATTAACATAAATGAAGACACGTCATTCGACAGTGAAAGGTGCATCTTGGGTAATTATCATTAAAGTTGAAATTTTGGCCGCCATCTTGGATTTGACGGACCCTAAGGGGTTGAAATTATTTTTTGACACCAGATATGAATTCTACGACCAAAATTACATATAAATGGATACCAAACTCGACAATATTCTCAAATTCTGGAATTTTGACCCCCGGGGCGGCCATTTTGGGCGCCATCTTGAATTGGGGGCACCAGCATCATTTTTGGACTTGACAACATCGAAAATCGGATTCTACACGAAAAAACGAAGAGAATGATGCATCATTCAAACTTTATTACACAAGCTGCTCACAGGAGTACATCTGCAACCACACTAGGCGTCAGGAGTTTGTCACCAGATGGTGTTTTTTGGACCACTTTGAGGGCCTAGATGAGGGTGATGGCACAGGCTAGAAGGCGGCAGACAAAGTTTTTCTAGTCACCCTGGGTATGATCTTTAATAATAGACTTGTCTGCCGAGCGTCAGGAGTTTGTCACCAGATGGTGTTTTTTGGACCACTTTGAGGGCCTAGATGAGGGTGATGGCACAGGCTAGAAGGCGGCAGACAAAGTTTTTCTAGTCACCCTGGGTATGATCTTTAATAATAGACTTGTCTGCCGAGCGTCAGGAGTTTGTCACCAGATGGTGTTTTTTGGACCACTTTGAGGGCCTAGATGAGGGTGATGGCACAGGCTAGAAGGCGGCAGACAAAGTTTTTCTAGTCACCCTGGGTATGATCTTTAATAATAGACTTGTCTGCCGAGCGTCAGGAGTTTGTCACCAGATGGTGTTTTTTGGACCACTTTGAGGGCCTAGATGAGGGTGATGGCACAGGCTAGAAGGCGGCAGACAAAGTTTTTCTAGTCACCCTGGGTATGATCTTTAATAATAGACTTGTCTGCCGAGCGTCAGGAGTTTGTCACCAGATGGTGTTTTTTGGACCACTTTGAGGGCCTAGATGAGGGTGATGGCACAGGCTAAAGGGCGGCAGACAAACATTTTCCGTTTCAGTGCATGCAAGGCTATCGATGTAGGGGGTCAAAACATGTATCCCGAGTTTGTCACTCAAAGTCGTCTGGCTCTCTGACTAAATAATCGATTATCAATATTGTCCCATTTGAAACTATGGTAAAGAATCGATTTTCAAGATGTTCGCTGCGAACACCCTGTATATCGATCCTTTTTCATGAGTTTAAATGGCAGATCAATGCATTTATATCGAAAAACATGACACGCCACTGGTGTCATGGGGTTTGCGATCGATGAATCGATTAATCGGACATTTGAACGTATGGAAAAGGATCGAGTATCAGGTTACACCTAAATAATACGCTCTTTCGCATAGATTTAAATGGGAGACGATCGATAGTCGCTGATTGGACGAAAACTATGATTCCTGTCGCGCGTCCGGGGAGCCCGAGGAGAGAGGATAAAAAATCGAGGGTCTCAAAATAAAATAAGGAGCTTATGGCTATCCACGAGCGCGAGGTTATGCTATGACTCGGAGCTTTTCAAATAAGGAGAGAGTCTCGCCTATCGTCCGTTTAACATAAAAATACGCGAGGTGAGGCGACTGGATCGCTAGCATCGGATCCAGATAGACTGCCGCGCTAGGAAAGAACGGCTTATGAGCATTCGAACGCCGCAAAATTTCCCCCAATGCAATGGATGATTTTTCGATAATTTATGGATATTTTCTGCTGAAATTTTCAGGAATGTTAGATTAAATGGACTAAATATTGCAAGACAGAACTCAATTACAGACCGAGCTCAATTACAGACAGAGCTCAATTACAGACAGAACTTAATTTAGACTCATTTTAGAAACGACGTATGTGCTCTTAACGTTCCTATGCAAACAAACACTTCTTCCTCTTCCTCCTCCCCTACCTCTCCTTACTTTTTTACTATTCCCTCCTTGTTTTCCTCTTTCCTTCTTCATCTTCGCCATCCTTCTTTTTCTTCTGCTTTCCTTCTTTATCTTTCCTACTTGTCTTCTGTTTCTTCCCCCTTTTGGTTACTTTCCTTTTCTTACTCTTTTCTCCTCTATTATACTTCTTCTGCCTTTCGGTATTTTCCTCTCCCTTCTTTCTCTTCCTCTTCTTTGGCTCATTTTTCTACTCTCTTTTCTTCGGTTTCTTCTTCATCCTCTTTCTGTTTTCTTTCTTCTTCCTCCTTTTCAAATTTAATGTTTCTTTAGCAGATAGGTGTTTTTATCCATGAGCCAAAAAAGTAGTTTTCAATTGCAATATGTATTCCAAATAACAAGTGGAATTCTCTGAAAAATTCAAAGACAAAGATTCACGAGTTCGCTGGAAAATTTACGGCTTTCTGCTAGAAGGAACAATTTTTACGTGCTATTTATTTCGACTAATATAATTCATTTGCATGTAGTTCCTTTCAGCATAAACAGAAATACATATAGTCCTGGCATCTGACAATCCAACAAAAATTTAAATGAAATTCGCCTGGCCATGACAAATGAATGTCGGGGTGAGCACTTTGCTATGCAATTTTTTGAAATTTAGTTTAGGATTGCTGAACTTTTCTAAGATCATGTCTAAGCGCGTTTAAGCGTTGACTTTCAAAAGTAACTTGTACACCGTGTGGAGGATGGCAGTTTGGGGCCTCTAAAATACATTGTCTTTTGGTTGAATCGAAAATGATACAACGTAGCATGACGCACTCACCATAAAATCTAACATCGCTGTCGACAAAAGTTCTGTCTAATGGGACCCACGCCTGTCGACAAGAGGCCGAAAAGTGGAGTCGACAATGGCGACTGCACGACGACAATATAGACGCAGATGTAAAAACCGCGGATTTCTCGTAAGCTTTGTATTCAAGTTACGCGGTTCTCAAGAAAAAAGAGCACAATACGTGGATAATTGCTCGAGTGGCAGTGAAGCTGCGAGCCTTGCAAGAGTGCTCTACCATGCTTAAGAAAAACGCCGTAAAAACGTTCAAATGTTGCCAGATTTTAATTAGCAAAACATTCAATTCCTAGAAAACATAATAATATTATCCCTTCAAATTTTCAAGTACGATAGAAATGATGCAATTTTAAATTTTTAAACGATTTGGGACCAAAAAATTGCCGATTTTCCAGGAGATTCGTGTTTCATTAGAATAAGTTTGGCAAGGCAGGGATGTGGATACGGCGTTCTTGGTTGGCACGGGAGTGTTGCTGTTCTGCCTTTTAAGGCTGGGCAAGGTGTACCGGGCCGGTGGTGAGGAAGGCTGCTTGGCGGTAGACAAGGTAACCTACACACTCCGGACGGAAATGGCCATTAATTGGTTCGCGGGCGCGGGGTTTTATGATTGCGCAAAAGGCAGCCGCTTCCCGGACGTCGCCGACACGCCACGCACGGTGGGACACGATTGGCCAAATACCACGGAAATCGGAAAAATCTGCCCACGATCCAGGGAAAAAGCGTTAGGAGTTAGCCCCTAACATTGTGGTGTACTATCCCAATTTTATGGATGAAATGGGCATTTCTAATTCACGGTGTCTAGCAATTTTCAAAGAAAAAAAAATCTCTGACATTTCCCTGATTTTCCTGGTTTCCCTGACAAAAAAGGCCAAAAACGGGGAAAATTCAAAATTCCCTGACAGACGGAAAAAATTATTCCCTGACATTTCCCGTGATAGAGAAGAAAAAATTCCCAATTTTTCAACACGTTGGAACTAATTAGAAGTAAGTATTTCGTGTACTAGGAATATAATGTAATAAATAGAGCAAAATATATGATGCCTAAACTTATGAGAGATATTTTTGCCTCATTTTGTATAAAATTTAAAAGACATCAGCAGAAATTCTGGTAGTTTCCGCAAGAGTAAAATTTGTGAAACATTTTCCAGAAAATCCATGTTTTACGATTTCTCTTACGTTTCCCTGACACGAGAATTGCTTTGAAGGATAAAATTCCCTGGCATGCCGAATTTTTGCGAATTCCCGGATGTTTTCCCTGATTTTCCTGAGATTCCCCGGTTCTTCTTGACGCACATCCTGCAAATAATTGTGATAGTACCGGAACTCAAGTTGAACCGCCAAGGTAAATCCCTAGAAACCCCTATTTCGACGTAAAAATTCGATTATTTGACCAAAACTAGTGAAAAATGTTTGAGACCCGTCTTAAAAGTAAATACTCACTAATAATTTGTTGTCGACTGTTTTGACGATGATTTCTTCTGGTTGGTACTGGCTGACGTCGAACCTCAGCTTGAGCATTTTGTTGTCGCCATCTTCCTGGATGAGGGGGGAGTTGATGCTTTCTAGCCACAGGTTGGGTTTTGGCTCACTGAGTGTGTTGTTTGAGTTTGAGGTGATTGAGTTGGTCGAGCTGCAACACAAAAGGAAAGCAGAACCGATTAATTTTTTGTCCCTCTTTTACACATAACTTTTCATGTTTATTGAACAGCTTGCACAAAGCGCCGAGAAGCTTAAAAACTTAAAAAGTTGGGTGATCGCGGTGCCAAGCGGTACCAATTCCGAATAATGCGAGTTCAATTGAAATGCGATTCGTTCAGCTGAAGTATCAGACTCTTAGAGGCAGTGGCGTGGCGTGAATAATCGATTATCGATATCTCGCCATTTGAAGCTATGGTAAAGAATCGATTACTAAGGTGTTCGCTGCGAACACCCTGTCTATCGATCTTTTTTCATAGGTTTAAATGGCATAACAATCGATATATCGCAATTCACGCCACGCCACTGCTTAGAGGGTCCAGACGAGGGCATTGGATCCTTAGCGTCTATGGACTGTTGGCTCCGGCCTGGTTGGTATCCCAAGGCTGTGACGCATTGATGCGAGATGTCCGTCGCACAACAGCCGCATTCCGACAGCATACCCAACAAATCGTCAGAATTCACCAACCCGAATTTCATCTAATTCCCAGCTGTATAATACAATCACAGGGAGAGTATGGACCGCTGGACAGGGCCCGAATTTTTTCGGCAGTTCAAACCGTGCCACCAGCCAATCAGAGGCGCTAAGACGGATTTAAGTGCAATCGTGATTCGAGCCGACAAATTCGGCCACTGGGCACGAATTTAAGCATTCTGATGTATGTATGACTCCACCTCAAAATTTCACGTGGAATACGATTCGCGCAAAGAAAGAGTTTTTCAAAGTCTCGGTTAATATGCAACGTAAAAAGCTGCTGTTTGGACCGATCTTATTATTCTTAGTTGATCTGCAATAATAAAGTACCATAACACGATTCTGTGAACAGCGCAACTGACCCATTCTGAACACGTAATTTTCGAGATAGCAAACACTGCACTTATGCGCCTTATCCTCCAAGTCCCTCAATGGAGATACCGTTCCTGTTGCTTAATTTCATGCACTCGGATGGAGCATTCTCATTCGAAACTCCCCAGATTGGCCTGTTGCGAGTGGCCACAGCCCATAAATCAAGGGACTTGGGCATGTTGCTGGGTCATTGGGCGGGGGTCTTGGAAGCCGACGGCATCGGCGAAGTCTCTGCGGACGATATTACGATGGTCGCGGGGAATCTGTATCTATTCTGGGCATGTTTAGGTGCCGATCTTGGCCGACGTCGTCGCCTGCGTCTCCATGTTCGGCTCGGGGACTCAGCCGAGATGAGGAGGACTATGGCGAGACCTGGAGGACTGGTTGTTGCACGGCCGATGCCGATCACTGTTCCGACCGGGCGGAGGAGGACAGGTTCGACCCACGACTTTGGTGTCACAGTGTGCTACACAAGCCTCCGGTCGTTCACAAATCAGTCATCAAAGTTTCAGATTTGTTCGCAATCCTCGAGGATCACTGCGTTGCCCTGCCGCGGAGGAACCATGATCGAACCTCCACACGTTTCCAAATGAATCAGTGAGAACGATACCACAGTTACCACACCAACTCGGTACCTTAAAAATGCTCAATTTTCATTAAAGAGAATCGGTTTTCATAAAGGTAATCAGGGTTAACGCATCTGTTCCAACTTGGACCTTTAAAGTGTCCTGAAGCACTTATATTTCGGCACCAAAGGTCTTTTCCTGGTACTAACTTCTTCAACTACTGCCATGGAAAAATAACAACATTGGATCTAGAGTCCAGACTCTTAAAAACATCGACAAGAAAAAATACTCTTGACTCAATCAGATTTAAGCTTGAATCAAGAACCAAGCCTCTTAATTGGAGCGGATTTCCTTTTGATTTAAGCTTAAATCTGATTAAATCAAGAGTCCTTTTTCTTGTCAATGTTTTAAAGAGTCTGGACTCTAGATCCAATGTGTTTATTTTCCCAGTGTGTGCAGTTTTGCGTGTGTCTTGATTATGTTCATTTTTTCAAGTTGGTGTGTTATCGTTTTCACTGATTCAAATGTACTTCGGGGAGGCAAACTTTTTGGGATTTTAAAATTCCCCAACTTTTCAGGATTTCTAAACATACCCTAACTTTTCAAATGGGGGGGGGGGGGGGGTGAAAGGGGGGTGGACTCACCGGACGAAACTCACATTCAAATTTTAATTCTGAAAAATGGGCTTTCTGGGCTATAAAGGTAAAACGTCAAATGTATTCTACTTATTAGACGCCTGCATTCCTCAATGAACGATCATTACAAATAGCTCCCTCCACAGGTAAATAAATTACTGATGCGCCTTCACTGTAAGCGGATCAAAGATTCCACCACAATGTTCACATCCAAGAGTTAATGCCACCCTACGAGAATAAGGACCACCGATCAAAAGATATCTTAGACGCGCATGGATGGACTTGGTCAAAATTAACCTAACTGCATTTGATGTTGCCTTATTTTTTCTCGTTTTTTATTTTATTGACGGAGGACTTAGCAGTAGAATGTTTCGGAACCTTTTGAAAATTCGGTTAGATCACGGAGATCGGTAGATCTCCCCGCCAAGCTAAAAATATAAATATAAGGAGAACAACCAAATAAAACCTCCCAGAGTAAGACCGGAAAACGCCTTCAAACGACTCTGCAGCAACCACACACACGCGGGGCGATAACCCGATAACCGTCGGTCGACGGTATACATTACAGAAAATATTAGGAATTGCCGATTTTCGCTGCTTTTTAACTTTTATCACCCCGTAGCAAAAAAACTACTCAAAGGATCATGTTTAAATTTGGCATGATGATTCCTCACGATTCAAAGGCCATACCTTTTGGTGTCTGATGTTTCAAAACTTATTATTAACGGAGATATGACGTTTTAAAGATTATAAAACGCCACCGGACTTCCTTCGTTAATTGCCGATTTTCGCTGCTTTTTAACTTTTATCACCCCGTAGCAAAAAAACTACTCAAAGGATCATGTTGAAATTTGGCATGATGATTCTTCAAGATTCAAAGGTCCCAATTTTTGGTGTCTGATGTTTCAAAACTTATTATTAACGGAGATATGACGTTTTAAAGATTATAAAACGCTACCGGACTTCCTTCGTTTTCTAGAACTCCAGGCCTGGTTATAGCTGCCGATTCTCATTGTTAGCGCGCTTTTTTTATCAAACCAAAACAAAAACACTTGAATAAACTCATTCAGTGTCAATAAAAGAACAATTTGGGAATTTATTCGGAATATATTAAAGTTTAGCGGCTTCTTTCATAAGTTCCCGGGTCGTAAGTTATTTCTGACGCTAGAGTTCGCATGCCATTACGGCACGGCGGCCATTGGCCATTCGTGGTTATGTTATTGTTATCACAGGTGTTCAGTGTCAAGTGTCAATTATTGTCAAAAAACGTGTGAATTGTAATCGTTTTAAAGTTATTAATTCTTTTTCTCTGTAGTTCATATGTTGCTAAATGTGATTTAGTCCTAAATAATCATAGTTCAAGCACTTGAAGCTTCACCGGACCCCAATCGTCTTGAGGAACAGCTGATACAGACTACACACCTAGAGCCCCTTTACTTATACTGTTGCTATGCCTTGACTAAGCCTTTGTTTTCTCTTACTTATTTTCATCATCATCATGTACCTTTATACCATCATGAATTCTGAGTGGAAATTTTCGGAAGTGCGTGGTTTACCTATTCTTCGGAAAAAGTTGATGGTGTAGCCACATCCAAACATCCGCGTCTCAATCTCAACTAGGTACTAGCCATAAAACCCCATGGTTTATTATTTCATTCCTACTGTACTATCTACATGTGATTTATAGGAAAGGAATATCTCTTTCTCTCAGGTAACTTATCAAGCATTATAAACGATACCCTCACTTGATTGTGATTCGCCGAGTTGGCAGCTGGTTTCCACAAGCGCAAGTTCTATCGAGTCAATGTTAAGCACTCGACACTGTATTAAACTGATTTGTGACTATGACGATGATATTCTTCTTCGTCTTCCAGATACTGAACATGATTTACTATTAGTTTTCAACGTGGCCTCTAAAATCATGAGCATTGTCTGCATTAAAAGTGTTTCGTATCGCTCATGAAAATCTGTCTTATTCTAGTAAGCGTTGCGTTGTTGAGCTCGCTGAGTGTATGCTTCTATAAAGCTCTTGTATTGTTTTTGTCACAACTCGCCAATGGTGCCATCTGTTACCATGTATTAACGTGTTATTAAGTGGTGCTGATTCAGAGCTGATCAGAAAATTACATTAGTCTCAACATGCGATGAGCAAGCTCTAACAGCATCAGGCGCAGAACTGATTGCATAATCAAGGACTTCGTTATCATGATGCTTTTCTTTGGGTTGGTATATTAAGTGCTTAAACTTCTCTGAAATCAAGATGTGCGTGGTTTGATCCCGGCCCTAAGTTATTAAAGTGAACCCAGAATCTGTACTTGCTGAGTCATATTCGCTAATCCTATCTCGTCGCAGCAAAGGGACATGGTTTGAATGCCATTCTCATCAAGCGTCATATTCAAGAAATTACCAAGATCGCCAATTCT
This sequence comes from Bemisia tabaci, assembly GCF_918797505.1. Lineage (NCBI taxonomy): Eukaryota > Metazoa > Arthropoda > Insecta > Hemiptera > Aleyrodidae > Bemisia > Bemisia tabaci. The sequence goes on from NC_092796.1 coordinate 52,610,937, forward strand.
TAGCTGCCTTTTCAGAAAGCAATTTACCTTGTCAGTTTGTATAGGTAGCTAATGGCTGTCTCATTCAAAAATCATGGTTCTCCGCTGATTTGATATTCAAAAATTTGTGGAGACCATGGATTGATTGTCCACAGCTGTCAATTTCAACGCAACACATCAGCCTCTGAATTCTCTTATCCATATACGCTCTCATCCTTCAAATCTTCTACAATATTGCGTGGAAAGAGTTCAATTTCCTGTGAGTATTTATGACATCATGCTTTTCAACTTTCCCTCTTCCAGAGCACAGAGTTTTTCTTTTAAGCTCCTTGTCAACCTTGACTTGAAACATGCATTTTCGTTTGAGTACCTGCTTTGCTGTAATAAGTTTGGTGAAGGTGCGTATAAGTTAAAAGTGATCTCTTTCCTTCTCCTCAGAAACATTTGAATTTCTCAATCAAATGATTTTTTTTGACATACAAAATTGATCTATGTTACTTCAGAATCTGTGAATAGACTATTCAAGTAGGTAATACTTATTTTTTCATTTAATTCTACCCTGCCTTAAAAACATTTCTTATTAATTCGTTTCTTTTCTAGTTTTTATGGTAATTTTATTTTATTTTTTGAGGGTCAAGGTGCACAATGTCAAAGGATGCGTGTCCATATTTTTGTTAGTGTCCTTGTGCATGCTTTCAAATAGTTCATCACTGTTTTAGCAATACCAGGTACCCATGCTATCACTGGATTTTGCCTGATACATAAATTCTAATTTTCTCAAGGAGTTCATTTCTTTGGAGGCCTAACCAGTGGAAATTATTTTTAAGTATGTTCCTGTAAGACTCATTTCTCAGTTGTTGGGAATCTGAGATCCATTATTTATCCTTTCTTGGCTTCATTTGAATGAAAAAGTATGGCCACGTTTGATCCGATGTGTTAATTTTTGTGTTTATTTTGTAGAGAGGCACCTAGAGATGAGAGGAAAGGATGGAGGAATAATGAGTTACTCAGAAATTTTTCTCACTAAAAAACCGAAAATTCAGTGTTGGGTAGTTTAACCACGGATCAATCAGAACTTACGTCGTTTTGGAATAGCGTGGCTCTCAAGTCATGTAAAAAAAAAAAAAAAACCTAGTTTGTAAATCTTACTTGAACAATAAAAATACAGGATCGGATGACTTAGCTCATTTAAAAAAAAATGCCCCTTAAGCCATTCTAGAACATTAACCGAAAGCCACGTTCTTACGTATTTTCTTGTCAGAATGTACATAGGTTTATGAGGCAAAAAGCCTCAGGCCGCTCACATCCTTTTTGACGAAATAAGTGCGTAAATGACAATGAAGGCATAATTAAGTCGTCTCCAAAAGCGTGTCACTCAAGTCATTTTAGAAGCAAGACTGGAGTTCTCTTAAGTCTTTTTTGAAAAAGAAATAAGAATACAGCAGCTCAGTATGACTTGATGAATGATCGACAGCTCGGATAAAAGTGGACATCCATGACCTCTAGTCTCTCTTTAAAGGGAAATATAGCATAAATTTATGGAAATGTTTCTAGAAAAAGGAGGAGAATCAAGACAATGAGAAAAAATTTCCTTCTACACTTTTTTTTCTCGCCCACCTGGTGAAAAAATTACAGCCAGAAAAAAGAATCATCACTTGTTTTAAAGTTTCCTCAGATCTCCCTAAAGGGGCGTCAGGTGTCAGGACCTCCCTTACGAAAATCTCGAGACTTCCTCCAGCGATAGTCACTTGAGGAAAGTTGGAGGTGAAAGTTGGAGGTGATCCAAACGAGGTCTCGAATCGAGGAAGATGCTAAAATTCGGGCCAATATTTTTATTAAAAATTTGCTTTAAAAATGTCAAGAAATTACATTATATTTCATTAATTAGGTACCTTTCAAGTGCTCATCAATACCTATATACCCTATCAGACACTGCAGAAGTTTTCAAATCTCTCTCAGATTGAAAACGAAATAAAAGTAGGTATAAAAATCAGACTATTCTGCTCCTTTTATTTGTTTGTGATCATTTATACGAAAAACTTCATGATATCACACCAAAAACACTTCCGTGTAAAAATGACCCGCCAAGCTAAAAATATAAATATTCGTCGCCTCAAAAGCAATGATATCAAATGAAGTAGACGCCAAGCAAATTTCCTGAATATAAATTGTAAGTTTCTCCTCCCTTCAACATTATTACCGGAAAAACGAAAATTATGGACAAAAAAAAATAATTTAAAAAAACCGATACAAATTTATCATTTTTTTTGTACAATTGTACTACAAAAAAAGATGATAAATTTGTATCCCTTTTTTAAATTATTTTTTTTTGTCCATAATTTTCGTTTTTCCGGTAATAATGTTGAAGGGAGGAGAAACTTACAATTTATATTCAGGAAATTTGCTTGGCGTCTACTTCATTTGATATCATTGCTTTTGAGGCGACGAATATTTATATTTTTAGCTTGGCGGGTCATTTTTACACGGAAGTGTTTTTGGTGTGATAATAAGCTCACGAAATTTTAAGTTAGAATGTTGCTTAATTTTCAACACAAAAAATTAAAAACGAGAGGAAATTAGACAACGTCTGATGTTGTTGGGCCAGTTTTGGTTAAATTCTCCTGATAGTAAAACGTGTAGCAGCACCGATGTTAAGACATTGCCTTCATCGGGAAGCAGCCGCTGTTCATATGCATTACAAGTATAATACATGAAAGAACTCATCAATATAGGAATTTAAAGCAGAGCTGCAAGTTTACTGGATGAATGGAATTGAAGTTGGGAATAAAAATTGTTTAGTGGTCGAATCGTGTGACATTTAAACGTTTTGTTCCAGATCATAGGGCCTTCTTTTCTGAAATTTATTTCACAGTCTCGAGTTTAAATTTTTGCTACTGATCGGTCGATGCGCTATTTCGAATATGAGAGAGGGACCAGTGAAATCTCTACAGACACCGATAAAAATAATCTTTTTCTTCGAAAATAGTAAAAAAAATAGCAAGATAGCAGTGAGATTGAAAAAAATGCGAGTGTTCTACTGCCTCCGACCAATCGTGAACGAACAGGAAAAATTTTCCGAAAAAACGAGTGACGATGCAAAACAAATCGAGAGGAAATGCAAAGCAGAGTGCATTCAGCATGCATTGTCCCGTAGACAAAGTAACGAGCGTTTGCATACACAATGGCGACAGACAGAAGCACTTGCGTACGCGGATTCCCCACCCTTTCTGGCGCCTAAAAAATTAGATTCCTGTTGTCACACTGGAAAAAAAAACACATTAGATCTAGAGTCCAGATTCATAAAAACATCGACAAGAAAAAATACTCTTGATTCAATCAGAATCTAGCTTAAATCAAGAACCAAGCCTCTTAATTTAAGCGGATTTCCTTTGGATTCAAGCAAAAATCCGATTGAATCAATAGTATTTTTTCTTGTCAATCTTTTCAAGAGACTGGACTCTAGATCCAATGTGTTTTTTTCCAGTGCAAGATTGAAACATTTTCAATCAAACATCGTATGGATAAGTCTTCTGTCATAACCAAATTATCGAGTTGTTGGCTCTTGATGTGAAAAAAAAATAACCCGATGGATACATAAAGAGTGTAGTTCCTAGGTTTCTAACTTTCCTGATCTTTTTCTGAATCTAGTTTTGGGAAAAAGCACTGGGAAAAAAAAACACATTGGATCTAGAGTCCAGACTCCTAAAAACATCGACAAGAAAAAGTACTCTTGATTCAATCGGATTTAAGCTTAAATCAAGAACCAACCCTCTTAATTTGAGCGGATTTCCTTTTGATTTAAGCTTAAATCTGATCGAATCAAGAGTCCATTTTCTTGTCAATGTTTTCAAGAGTCTGGACTCTAGATCCACTGTGTTTTTTTCCAGTGTGTAGTTCCTAGGTTTCTAACTTTCCTGATCTTCTCCTGAATCTAGTTTTGGGAAAAAGAGAATAAAATGCACAAATGGCAACAGTGCGTTGAATCAGCGAATGCGGCGTCGCGACGCAAAGGCGACAGACATGACGAGAGACGCGACAGTTGACTATATTTGTAGCACTCCGATGCGAGATGAGTGCGTCATAGAGGTTGTGGGCCTGTAATTGTCATTCGGGTTGAATTATCCACGGATACGTCACTCGGTCAGCGCTGTCAGCCCACGTCACGTGGGTGAAAACACGCGTCGTCGATGCAGATGCCAGCGCTCGACCTGTCAACTTATGGTCGTCTACATCGGCGCCTTAAAGTTCGATCATGCGAGGAGAAAAAAATAAAATAACAAAAATTTGGATTGCATTTCTTTCGGAATTTCTGCTCATGTGATAGAATCTATCATTGGTTAAACTGGGAAGGTTCTTGTTTGTGTTAGAAGGCCAAAGAGGGTGACTGCCTTAATTAATTAAAATCACTGGGGGAAAAAAAAAAAAAACACATTGGATCAAGAGTCCGGACTCTTGAAAACATTGACAAGAAAAAGGACTCTTGATTCAATCAGATTTAAGCTTAAATCAAAAGGAAATTCGCTCAAATTAAGAGGCTTGGTTCTTGATTTAAGCTTAAATCTGATTGAATCAAGAGTATTTTTTCTTGTCGATGTTTTTAAGAGTCTGGACTCTAGATCCAATGTGTGTGTTTTTTTTTTTCCAGTGAAGGATATTATCATAATATTTCTTTGAAACTTTATTCATGACCTCGGTGGGGTCTGAAATGTCTAGAAAGACAATGAAATAACATTTTAAAATAAATTAATCATGAGTTTAACTTCACTTCTCTTTTTAAACTCTCGGTGGTTTATAGTGAGTGGCATTCTCAGACCCTTCATTCTGGGTCTCACAACAAACTTCATTGCAGGGCCGGATTAAGGGGGTGGCCACATGGGCCGCGGCCCATGGCGGCAAATCTATAGGGGGCGGCAAATTTTGCAATTTTTTTAAATGTAGGTATAAAAAGAAATCGGATTTAGAAAAAAAAAATTACAAACGAGAGAAGGCGACAAAATCTCTCATTTCCTGAGAGTATGATAATTTCTAATTTTGTCGTCTTTCAGAGATACAGGAGACAGCACATTTAATTATTCAAGTTAGGAGAGAAACCAAATAGTTAAAACACGCAATTTGGCCCGGAACGGCGCGACTTAGAGAGAAATGATGACGAGGACTTGAGATGAAAAGGAGAAGCCCTCGGCGCGGCGATCGGCATGTAACACATATTAGCGCCTACAAGACTGCACGAATACTTCACGCATTGCATCAAACAGAGTGCGGTCATTGCGGTCAGCGTAAAACGGATAGCGCCTACAAGACTGCGTGAATACTTCACGCATTGCGTCAAACACAGTGCGTTTAGCAGCGGTCGTCGTGAAACTCACAGCGCCTACAAGACTGTCGGAATACTTCTCGCATTGCGCCAAACACGGTGCGGTCAGCGCGGCGCGGCGGCGGCGGAAGTTAAAATCATTAATCCACATTTATGTTTGTTCTTTCATAATTTTTTCGTTCATTTCTTATGAATGGAAGGCCTTGTCCACACAGAGATAGGTTTACGAAACTTAACTTTCGCACAAAGTTCCGTGAACTTTTGCTAGTAGTGTTGACAGGGCTTTCGCAAAAAATGTGTCCAACACGAGTAAACGCGTCTTATGCACCCCTCCCCCGCTGGCACGTTCATTTGATGGTTTTTATTGATGTTTCAAAACTAATGAGGAGGGGGCGGCAAAATATAGGCGGCCCATGGGCGGCAAGTAGGTAAATCCGGCCCTGCTTCATTTTGACCATTGACGGATCGAGCAAATTGGCTACAGTGCTTTTTTCCATTTAAACCTTTGAAAATGTATCGATTCTTAGAGGGGCCAGATGTTCTAACAAGAATCGATTGTTTAGCATAGGTTTAAATGGAGGGAATCCGGTGTTGCCAAATTGTTGGATCCGCCTCCGAAGTTAACAGGGCAGTACGGTTCTTTTCTCGTGGACGATCCCTCGAAAAGAGTTAAAACTGGTGCCCGGTCTGCACAGCACACGTTTCCTCATGAACGGAAATGCTAGCCTTGTATTGCAACATTGAGTTCCCTTAAAGATTAGCATCTCCAATTGTTTCGCGGGTGCAATGCATGTGGCGTACGTACAAGTTGAAGATACGTCAAGGTCATTTGAATTTCTGCCGGCCGTTGGAAATACGGCGGTAGTCGTGCGGAATGTGGGTCAACGGGGGAGTGACCGGTAGGCGAAGGGCTGGTGGCCTGCGAATTGTTTCCCGCCATAAATTCAAGTGCTCGACACACATGACAGCCCGAGCTGCCGGCTGATCTACTCCAAGTCACCACCGAACGGCGCTCAAGCACGGAAACCCGCGACCCGCCCATCACTTTCCGTAATTTAATACTACCAAATTGCTATTCCCTGCGTTGCCAGTTCGGCTAATATTTGAGGATATCCTAACAAGATGAGTAGAGTCTACGCCAGATAAGTTTAAGGGTGGTTTCACGATAACTGGAATATTTTTGTCGCCGTAACAGACAACACATTTTTCGGTCATATTTTTAGTGGTAATGATGATCATTCGAATTTGTTTTCATTAATCTACACAGGGTTACGTGTTATAACGCTTTTCAACGATTTATCGCTCTACTTTTCAATTTTAATACATATATGGCCGAAAATGTGCTGTCTGTTACGCGGTAAAAAGTCAGGCCATTTATATATTAAAATTGGAAAGTAGAGCGATAAATCGTTGAGAAGCGTTATAACACGTCACTTTGTGTAGATTAATGCAAACAAATTCGAGTGATTATCATTACTACTAAAAATATGACCGAAAAATGTTTTGTCTGTTACGGCGACAAAACTATTCCAGTTATCGTGAAATCAACCTCAAGCACTTCTAGACTGCGATTTTCCTGATTTTTTACTTACTTCCAGACAAATTCCTCTTCAAAAGGTTTCTCATGTTGTTAGGATTCTTGCGTTTTCATTGCTAATTTGTTAATTTTTCCTTTCAGATCGTAAAGTCCATGGTTCAGGTGATATGTAGCATAAAATATAATGGACCACTAGACAAGGTACGAATTTAAGCAATCTGATACCAGTTTCTTAACCAAAATTTCACGTAGAACACGATTCGCGCAACGAAAATTACTGAAATCAACTCCTTACGAAGATATAAACGCTTTTATTTCACATTGGTTACGAAGAATTTGAACTGCCCGCTCACAAGAAACTCAAAGCTCTACGTGAGTCAAATCGAGCACTACAACGGTTTCAGCAAGCTTCTCAAACGAGCAATGTTCGTTTCCCACCGTGCGTTGTTCAAACTATAAGCAATTTGCTATAGCTGAGCCAAAGCGTCAAGATTGAGGTTGCCAGATTTTTATATCGCAGAGACTGCCATGATAACGTTTAGCGCGCGATATGAATCACGCAGAGCATTGAGTTTCCATGAGCGGGTGGTTTGAATTCACGCAACAAGAATCATTAAATACATTCGTAAGTAGTTGATTTCGGTAATTTTCGCTGTGCGCATTGTGTTTTACGTGAAGTTTTGGTTCAGAAACATTTATCAGAATGCTGCAATTCGTACCTTGTTTAGTGGTCCATTGTAAACACTTTTCGAGTGATGAAATTCTTCCAAAAACGATGTCGTTTGGGAAAAACACGCGCCTAGATGAAAGAAATTCTGGATTGTGCCGGGTCCAGAGGAGCAAGGTGGTTAAACTGTCATATCTTCGCGAAGATTCGCCAATTTTTTATCTCGGTTACACACACACAAAAAAAAAGAAAAATGAAAAATGAAAGAAAATTCGCACCCGCATATATGTCTATCAAAATCTTCCGAAGATGTCAGGCATGCCTTTCACGACTTCGTCTCTCCAAAGAGGGTTACTTCTTCCAGCCCTGGATGGCGTTGAACACACGTTTCAATCGACAACAAACGTTTTAATGAAAACGTCGCGAACGCGGTTCTGCCAATAAGCACAGTCTTGCCAAATCACAAATGAACTCGCTCTTAAACACCGTATTTCCCGGTGACTTAGTGCCGATCGGGCAACGTGGCAAGTCATTCATAAATATGATTGATGTCACGGCAACCGAAATCCGCGAATTTGCACGATACGACTTGGAGCCGTTCCAGACGCGAAGGTTGCACGAATACCTCGCCGATTCGGACATACTCTCACGCCTGACTTAGTAGTGTAGTGGTCAGTGGTACGTGGGTTCCGGGTTCGGACCCCGGACGATGTGCTAGCGACGCGTGAGTTTTGGATTTTCACGGCTGGTCTGGGTTTTAAATTTTCTTGCGCGCGTCCCAAAATCGTATGTGGAATCTCGCGCATGGTTAAGTGGAGTATTTTAAACGGAAAAATTGCATTCAACAAGCTCGACTTTTTTAATGGAATCGTCCATGGGAAAAGAGATTTTCGTGAACGAAAATTCCGCAAATTCGTCACTTTTCGTACAAAGGAACTTAACTTCTTTCTAACGTTGCAAAATTTACACAGTTTAGTTATTATTAGTTACACACACAGTATTAGTTACACATTAAAAACAAGCAGTGAACTCCAACACAATGTGTTGATAAGGCGCGTCATTAACTCGCACATATCAACCCCTTTAGTTTTCATTTACAGAGATTTCAAAATAGGCAAACAGCATAAAAAGAGAATTCACGATCCAACACTGCGAGGTCAAAGACGCACCTTGACGAGACCGTGTATTGTGAAAGTAGAAAGCTATTCGATCGAATTTAAGTTTTTTGATCTGCCTCAAGCAAAATCTTATCAGATTCTTGAAGAAAAGTGCTACGGAATAATTTAAGCGAAGAAAGGAAAAATTCTGTCGAACTCCTAGAAGATAAAGTCGATTTAAAGGTATTTTGGGGCTAAAATACCCAAATCACCGGTAGTAAAAATCCCGTTATATTATTGAAAAGAAATTGACTCGATATAAATGCAATTGCATTAAATACGTCTTGATTTTGTTATTTTTAAACGTCTTTCCATGCAAAGAAGTTCAACCATGTCGTTGCTTTATTCATTCATGAATTGAAAGTAAGCAATCTACATCCCGAAAATCTACTGATTTGCCGTAAAAAATTGCAGAAACTTGATATACCAGGTCGATGCACCCACTCGTTGAATTTACCAACCAATTTTGTGAGTGCAAATGTGTAAGAATCAATATGCTATAGTCATTTTGGGTGCATTTATTTTTCATGAAACAATAATAATTTCAATCCCGAAAAACCATCAATTTTCCGTATAAAATCGAAAAAATCAAAATATGTCAACTCCCCGACGTGAAAATTAGATTCTACGTATGTAAAATGTAAATACTTATGTATCGATATGCTGAACAGAACTATGTGTGGACAGTCAGAAGCCCGCGGCAACATTAATTCAACAGAAAAACTGTAAAAATTAGATAGGATTTAGTCGCTTTGCCCGCCTCTCCTCGCTACTTACAACAAACCGTTCTTATACTCATCTCAAAATTTTTCTCAGAGCTTTGGGTTATTATCAGCTTCCATTTAAACTCCGGTTCGATGGCCGAATCGGCTGCCAAAAAAGCAAGCCACTGTTGAGGGGTTCTATGAGAAATTCGTGATATTATCGGCTCTCAGGAAATCACCCCATGGCTAAAATTGGTGGTATAAATGTTTAAGTGCTTAAAATAATCGTATTCAAGAAACTAAGGAATTAAACTATGGAGTCAATTTCTTTTTAATAATATAACGAATTTACTACCGGTGATTTAGCTATTATAGCCCCAGAATACTTTTAAAGCGCCTTTGCGTTCCAGAATCTCGACGGAATTTTTTTTTTTTTTTTTTTTGCTTAAACGATTCAAGAAACATTGTAGTTAAAAATATAAAGATTTTTCGATTTGGACGTATGAAAAATGTTTAACTCGTTCAGGCACACCGTGTATTGTATGGAGTACTGCTGTTATTCGACCGTTGTCTTCAGGTCAAAATTCTTACAAAGAAGCCCCTTGCAAGAGGCAAATTTTTTGTAATTTCTCCCAGTTTTTTCAGCGTTAGGTATATAAATGAATTGTTTGTCAAATTTTGAGGTCAATTATATTTAATTGTAATTTATACTTTCTTTTTTTCCCCTTCATTTTATTTTTCGTATCGAGGAGTCGAGGTTTTGTTGATTTCTTCGGATTTCGATTACTGTAACTTCTCTTCTATTCGGCCGATTTTTATGAATGAGGTCTCTTTTTATTTGTGTTTTAACGGAGAGTAAGGAAAAAATTGCTAAATACATGCGAAACAATTTTTTTTGAAAATTGGATGAATCCTAGCGTGACGGTGAAATGGTTAATGAAGCGTGAGTAATTGGGGTACGGGTATCGGCCGCGTTGGGACCCAAGGCCCATTGTTCTTCGTGACGCCGACGCAGTGATCAGGAGCGTGGGGACGAGAGGGCTTAGTGGACTCCTGTATGAGCCACGTTTAGCAAATGGTCTAATGAGTCTCGAGGCTCATCACAGATTGCACTTACCACTATCCTGGTGGCCCCGGCTATCAGAGCAAGGAGTACCAACTTTTGAAAAGGATAACAGTGTTGTGGAGATATGTCAAAGCAACGTTGTGAACAAAACGGAGTGAGTGAAATTCTCATTCAAGGAGTGCCGAACTGGTCAGCCATCCTCGAATCAGTTCGCTTGCTTCCGCTTATATATGCATATTTTAAATCAGCGCGCCCCATTCTAAGGTTTTTTTAAAAAAAACCAAGAAACGTAGACTCTTGGTATTCATTACACATAAACTAGCGAGCCCCAGAATGAGAAACAAATTTTAATCATTATTATTGACGGATTAGTAAACTTTTTACACGCTTTGGAAAATCTCAGAAGTTCGCGGTAGTCACTTTTCGGTAAGGAACTAGGGGACTCGGTTATTGTATCGAGGGGGGGGGGGGGGGGGGGGGGGTCGAAACGATCGCAAAGGCGGTATACTACGTATACGCGCCAACAGTTCAACTTTTTTAAAAAAATGTGACTGTGGAATTTAATTTCAGAATTTCGCTGATTTTTGCATGAGATCAGAAGAAAAATTAGTGAAATATTAAGTTAGGGACGCATCTGGACGGATACGACAAAGCATATATTCATACGCCGACAAAAATACAGGGGCACGATTGAATTCTCCTTCAATTCTGATAGGTATGCAATGTGAGCTACTTAGGAGTTAAAATATTTGCATCACGCTTTCTGCTTTAATACGGAAGTTGCGTATCGATAATTTTTTTATGTTATCATCGGTTGTTCCATTTAGAGCTTACTTTTTTGCCTGGTTCACACGCTGAATATGGAAGCTGAAATGAGACTTGTAATCGATTCGTTTTTGCCCTGAATTTTACGCCCGATGCTCATTTCAGCAATCTACGAGGATCAAATCCGCAACAATTAGCTCGTCGGAACGATTCGAGTTCACTTTTTTGGATAAATAACCCGAATTTTACGAAATTACGACTTACGAGCAACGACTAACGACTCCCACTCCCATGTATTTTAGCCACCTTATTCAGCGTATGAACTAGACAGTTGCTCGTGTAATCCGACCTTTTCAGCAACCTGATAAAGATTGTTGACAAGACGAGAGGCGAGCACCGACTAGCCTTCGAGTTCGTTCCCAGTTTGATCGTCTAGCAAGGGCTTTACGACTTGAAAACCTAACCCATGCGCACAAGTAAGAACTGTTAGTTAACAAGCACGCGCTCGTGTCTTTAAACGTACGCTGAAATACGGACGGCCAAGCTATGATTCATCCAAGTCAATAACCGGGAGGTGCGAACCTCTTCAACATCCAAACACAAACAACCGAACCAAAGTCACGTACATAAGTGAGTACATATGCTTCTCGGTGATTGTTATGACAAGATTGCTAATTAAGGAGGGAAATACAGGACACGGGTGCATTTTGGGAAGGAAGGGTTCTTGAGGATACGAGAGTAAAATTCAGCGGCACGTACCAGGAGTAACCGACCACAGAGCAATACGGCATTTAAGGATCGTAAAATAAATCAATCGCCATTAGTTCAAATGTCAGACCATTGTTTAGAGAGCACAAAATTTATCTTGGATTGGTACGATTTTTATCACAAACTGGACGGACCAAGTCAATCCAGAGGTAGATAAATACGTTCACATTTTCCACAAAGACTTTGACGACAACACAGCCGTGCTAAGGAAAAACGCCGTATGAGCTTTCACACGTTGCCAAATTCCCTCCGATAAAATATTAATTATCTGAGAAATCTGCGAATATTTTCCTTCCAGTTTCTTGGAGAATTTTATTTGTAATTAGATCTAAATTACCTGAAAATTTCAAGAAAAAATATCCATGCAACTCCTCAAAACTAAGCATTTTAACGGAGGAATTTTGGCAACTCTCGAATGTTCATACGGCGTTCTTCCTTAGAGCGGCTTTTTGAATCAAATGGAACTTTGGATTTGATTAAAAAAGAACAGATTTTCTTTGTCACAATTCTGAGTATAGAATGGATAAAGTATGGTAGTAAAATCTATTCTAAAATTCGATGTTTCGTTGACGAATCGGCATTTCCTAGCTCGCGCGAACTGGATTTTATGAGTGGGAGCAGTTGGCTTGTGAGTCATCTTGGCGGGATATTTGGGGCTATCAGTCACGGCCCAAAGGGTCCTCTCACTTGACGCGTCAAAGTTGAGAGAGCACCCTTCCCTACCCACCCCCTTCCCTCTCACGAATCCGCGGGGGTGGCCAACGCTCACCCCCAATCGTCAACCACCCTCCTAATTTCACTCTTTACATCACCGCAGGAATAGGGGTGGGCTTTGGGTATGATCTCTGTCATGGCATTCTCAGGCATTCTCAGTCCGATTTCTATGCCTATGTAAGTCCAGATCGAATACTTTTTCAGTTGACTGCGAGAGACACGGCCTAGGTGCGACGCCGTGAGAGGGGCAGTACAGATATAGTACAGAGGTAATATGGTGATATCTTTTGGAACGATTGAGAAATTTTAGTCATTTTGCCGTATGCGTGCATTTCTGGTTAAGCATTGAAATTTCGAAAAACGAAACATTCATCCGTTTAGGACTTTAATTTAAAAACTTTTTTGATGAGATATCATGTTGAAAATGATATCTTAGTTTAAAAAAAAAAACTACCCTTGGGAAACCAATATTTTTTTCAATTTAATTAACATATGGGCAAGCTAAATCAGAAGATGGAGACACTTTAAATCAACGGTTCTAAAATTTCGAAGCAAGAACTTCAGAGCCACCCGGTAGCTGGAACGCACAGCTTTTAGAAGTCTGCAGAACACAGGCGTGCAATTGAAGCGTGCCCAAGTAGAGCTAATTGACAATACATCGTGCGCAGTTGCCAATACTGAGGTCAGTTCTCGATTCAACTTTGCTAGGAAACGATCGATATTATTGATACAAACTTGTTAAGATTCGATGGGGCTTATGCACTGCTTAAAAAAACATCTCCTTTGAGCCCATCTGCGTGTTCAAGTGGAAATCTCTTCCAAGGATACCAATAGTGTGTTGCTCGGGACACATTCGTGTGTTTACTTAATACATTCCTTCCACAGTAGTGTGTTGCTATAGGCACAACATTTGCATCTTAGAACAAAATGTCCACCTCCTAAAATTGGAGCTTTTCCAATGATGTACGCGCCACATTTGCCGGAATTAAGAAAACTTGTTGGTAAAAAAAACCTCGGGTTGTATTCACAGTCTTTCCTTGAACAACTCCTTTTCTTAGGGAGCCTCATATAGTTTACATTGTGATCAAAGGCGGCCAAAGGAGATTCTTAACACAGCATTAAGAAGGAGAAGGACAATTTTTTCAAACGACAAATAAAATTCAGCGACAGAACTTTGGAAATAGGTCCATGAAATGGATTACAGTGATTCGTCACTGGAAAAAAAAGAACAAGATACGGAAAAAAATATCCTATGATTTTGACAAACTTTAAGGGAGGTGCCAACTTACGCAGACTCGTAGAATATTTTTTTTCATATTTTGTATTTTTGTGGTGGTAAATCATTGTAAGGATCTACTTCCAAAGTCATCGCTTATGGTCGGCTGTTTAGCACTGGAAAAAAAAAAAAAAAAAAAAAAACATTGGATCTAGAGTCCAGACTCTTAAAAACATCGACAAGAAAAGATACTCTTGATTCAATCAGATTTAAGCTTAAATCAAGAACCAAGCCTCTTAATTTGAGCGGATTTCCTTTAGATTTAAGATTAAATCTGATTGAATCAAGAGTCCTTTTTCTTGTCAATGTTTTTAAGAGTCTGGACTCTAGATCCAATGGGTTTTTTTTCCAGTGAGGAAACGGCTATGAGTACGACCCTCAAACTCTAGTGAAATTCGACGGATTTTTTTCGAGATGTACCAACTGCGCGTGGACGATAGTGGGTGCCAGACAGGCGGGCTACCTCGCCGGAGCCGCTGCTTGGAGTGTGGCGTGGGGGCCCCTGAACCCTCGATTATAGGTCACAGTGGGCGGGCGGCCGGGGGGGGGGAGCCGGGATCCAAAGGGGGGGGACCACTTTAGATAAATCTCCGATACGCGAACGCCTTGCGCCCGCGCCGAGCTGCAGAGGTGCTGAATGACCCAAATCAAAGCCCGCAACCCGCCATACATCGTCACCAGATCTTCGTCGCAAAATCGATAATCCGTGGGGGGTCACAAACCCTGGATTTTTGGTGCCCTTGGGATCAGTGAAAAATAAGGGGGCGACAGAGTAAGCAGATTTAGGGTGATGACTGAACTCAAGTATCTAAACTTTCTGATTCTTCTTGAAAGAAAAAAAAAAAAAAAAAAAAAAAAAAAAATCCTGTCTGATTGGACTGATTGAATGGAATCGACCTAACAGCATATAATGTTGCCTAATTTCTTCTCGTGTTTCATTTTTTTGACGGGGTAACCGAACTACTTAACGCTTTTACACGATTTGTCCATTTACCCTGAATAATGAGGAATATACTCATAAGATTTCAAGTTAGCGTTGCTTAGTTTTCTACTAAAAAATGATGTGTCAGAGAAAATTAGGCAACATCTAATGTAATTACACTGATTTCTGCTATAAACGTCCGATTCTGCAGGAAAAATTCCCTGAATTTACAAGGCAAAATCCTTCGACTACATTAGAAGTCGACCTCACCTCAGAGCTTCTTGTTCCGACATGTTTATACTCAGGGAAAAGGGGGGGGGGGGTGCCCGAAGAACACACGGAATATTCTCAAAATTCCAAGAAAAATTGGGAACCTTTGCGCGGCGCAGGGCATTTTTTCTCTGGCGCATATGTTCGTATCGGACGGGTTTTCTTTTGTTTTTCCGGCGCAGTTTGGCGCGGGTGGCGCCCAAGTTATTTTGATCCGAGATGAATCAATCAGCCCCCGCGAGCTCGAGACTGAAACAAGAAAGCGAGTCGGACATTGGCGTCTGAATCGACGCCCATCGCAGACAGAACGAACATGCGAGAACTTTCCATTTCAATTTTGGGAGAGATGAATTCAAACAGAACTTTAGTTTGGGTGCAGAGACAACTTATTTTAGAGACCCTGCACAAACAATCTGAGCAATGCTATGGGGTGCGGTTGAAGTTGAGTTCGGAGGTCAACGCATTTTTCAGCCTTATGATGCTTGATGAGCAACTTTTTTAACCAAAAATCAAAACAGGTTCACCAACGACTGATTAATATCAGGGTGAGTACTTTAACGGACGAGTTTTTGCGAATTATACTGGAAAAAAAAGACGCTTGGATCTAGAGTCCAGACTCTTGAAAACAATGTCAAAAAAAATATTCTTTGCTTAGATCGAGAACCAAGCCTCTTAATTTAGGCGGATTTCCTTTTGATTCAAGCTAAAGTTCGATTGAATTAAGAGTATTTTTTCTTGTCATTGTTTTCAAGAGTCTGGACTCTAGATCCAATCAACTTTTTCTCCCAGTGTAGGTTAGGATTGCTGAACCAACTGCTTAACTCTTCGGTCATAACGTCGGTCCTCTGACGTAAGGGCATATCTCTACTTCCAATTGAGCCGCGAATAGCGTAGAGTTTTGCGGGCAGCACGGCGAAGACAGCAGTGCAAAGTGCGGCAATATTAGGTGAAAAATCCTGACATTCCCTGAAAATTGTTTCGACCGCGATGGATCCCTAATCTTTGCGGTATTCCAGGCCCTCGATGACACCACGAATGACTTAATCGCTTGGTAAAGATGAAAATTTAGTGTGATAGATTGTGTACGGTACGTAACTTTAACTTTAACTTTACCTTAATTTAAAAAAAAAGTCACATAGCGATAAAATGACAATTAAGGTAACATTACAATATTCATGCAAATAATCTACAATGATAAACAAGGCGAACTCATTACTTATACTTTACGAGATAATCAACGTTGAATGAGTATTAAACGCTTTTTATATCAATTTCAAAGTATGCTAATGACATGCAAGTTTTCATGACTAACGACCCTGCATGCAGCCACGGATACCACCTCTGTAAGGAAGTTGAAACTACAAGAACACATAAAGCGATTTCCGGCGTCCGTCCTATCATACCAACTTTTTAAAACTTTCTACGGCAATTTTCTTCACTTTGTCAAACACATTCTTCGAGGAAATCATGTGTTTAAATTCTGCCTGCTTTCGCGTTGAAAAAGAAAATAACACAGACAAAAACCACGAGAATTGTGCCGACTTTTTTCTTAAAGCAAGTTCTGCGTTAAATTCTCTGACCATAGCTTTAGTTTCGAATTATCCTCAAATGTCAATTATCCGATTTAGCCCCGATTAGAGTACCTACATAGGAAGAATACGGGCATGTCAAAATAAGGAGCTCTTCAGGCCCGAATGAACAGCCAATCTTTGAAAACGAAAAACGTCACTGCCTATCTTCAGATCCCAATATCGAACAAAAGTGGCCAAGAATGTTCATAGATGAGCGTTCTTCCTTCAAAAATAAGTAAATTTATGCAAAAAAAAAAAAAAAAAAAAAAAAAAAAAAAAAAAAAAAAAAAAAAAACACATTGGATATAGAGTCCAGACTCTTGAAAACATTGACAAGACAAAGAACTCTTGATTCAGTCAGATTTAAGCTTAAATCAAAAGGAAATCCGCTCAAATTAAGAGGCTTGGTACTTTATTTAAGTTTAAATCTGATTGAATCGAGAGTATTTTTTCTTGTCGATGTTTTTAAGAGTCTGGACTCTAGATCCAATGTGTTTTTTTCCCAGTGGTTTTAATAATAAACCACTCTGGCTATAATTTGAATTCATAGATTGGCTGCCCTTTTGGGCCCTAAGAGCTCCACCACCTAACTTCAAAATTACCGAAAAGTCCGTACTCTCATATATAGGTACTCTAGCCTCGATCCTAATCACCGCGAATAATATAGACCTCACCGTAGTTCCCTTCAGCTATACAATTATACACGTCCATTTTTTTCTCTCGATGAATGTGTTTTCAAATTTTGACTACTTGTGCCGGGGTCTAATTTTACACCTCGATTTGCTCTTCCGGCTGACTTGGGTCCAATTTCCCTTCAAGTTGCATCGTAAATTTTCCTAGCGGATTTTTCCGCGCCCGGCGAGAGGCTGGGCCCCTCGCCGCTCACGGCCGAACACCTAGGAGCACCTCACGCTCGGATGCCAAGTTCAAGCGCACGTCCGACTTAATTAACGACTATTTATAGCGTCCGTGCGAAACTCCCGGAGCCAGACACAATGTAAATGGTGCGAGACATGCACGCAAAGCGTCAAAAAATCATCGTGCAACGTGCCATTTTTATTTAGGATGACAGGAGTCGCCGTAAATAAAAAGTCGGTGGTGCGGCCGGGAGACTTGAACGCACGGTAAGTGTCCACTTTTCCTCGAATCATGCCAAAATGATAGGCGAGGGAAAAGGCAAAGAGAAGAGCCGGGCTTGAATATAACACTGGGAGTTGCAATGATCGTTCGATTGATCTACTATGGAAACTTTTGGAAACAAGCGGGAAAGTTCGAATACGTTCGTATACGAGAAGCGCTCAGCTGTTCCCTGTGTAGGCGCGTTTTTAGTTCCCCGAGGAGGATGAGAAACGTTGAGTGAAAGAACTCGCCTCACATAAATTCTAACTTTCAATTTTGAGAAAAGCGCACTACTGTTAAAAAAATAAATTAAAGAAAACCGATTATCGTCCTCTGTTTATTGATATCAGAAGCATTAAATAAAGGTACAACAGATAAATCCATTCTACATATTTGAGGCCCCTATCCTACATCTTATTGTTGAGCCGGTGGTGCATTATGTCGGCACAACAGGAATGGACACAGCCCTAGTTTAACCATGCAGTATATCGAATTTCGATGTATTATCGGGCTGCTTTAAACTTGCAAAAATCGGCCCGGAGGCTCCACCTGAGCAGTTAGGACTAGAATTTCATTAAGTTGATTTATTACATAATCTACCAAGCTGTGGCAGTGCGTAAAGCAATTTCTACGTTAACTTTTCAGTTCTTCAAATTTTTCTCTCTTTTTTTGAACAGTGCACGAACCATTATTGAAGAGAAATTTTATACGTTTCAAGCGCTTATTATCTGAGACTTCTCTTCACTCTAAAGAAGGAAAGGGAAAAATGCTTCTTTTCAGCCTTTCCACATGTGATTTTTCTTTCATCAATTCAAACATCGTTCACAGGGGGAAAAATCTACATGAATTTCATTCAAGGCCAACAGCGCCATGGCTAGGACTGTCCGAAACTAAACTAAAGCGAGCAGGAAGAACCAAGCAGCACATTGACAGCACGTGTACATTAAATAATGAACTCAGAACTTACGAATAGTCCCAACTTCCAATCTTAGTCGATCTGGAGGAAGGTGAATCCAACAGAAGGAGGGACGCGATAGAGAGAGGCAAAGACAGCACAACAAAGGAAAAACAAACCAGTTAGTGTTCAACAAAGTCAAAACAAGCTCTACACGAAATGTTAAAAGAGAGCGAAAAAAGTACAGCGAAAAAAATAATGATTACTTATAATTTCAAACTCTATATTTTATTATCAATTATAATAGAGCGAATTTTTGAAAATTCCTAGAAGGGTAATAATGTAATGTCAAAGGTTTAAAAGTATAGCGAAATGAATGGAACTGTAGTCTGAGGTATAACAATTCACATCAGAGTCAGTCGAAAATCACGATTCTTCGTACTGTTTAAAGCCACAGTTGAAAATGAAACGTCAAATACACTGCTTAAACTATTCACTTTTCAATGTCCAAGCTTTTTATTGAAAAGAGGCAAAATTATTCGATTTGATGTAATTGAAAAAAATTATTTTTTTTTATTAGGTTTCTGGTCGAATTATGCCGAAAAGAACCGATTCTTCGCGGTGAAAATAAATTAGAATATATAATGGCTTCGAAAAATTATAAACTCTTTACTCTTTAGGGTGTATAGCTCTATGAAGGTGCAAACAGTTATCATAATTTTACAAAAGAGCATTTTATGAAAATGTTGAATATTCTTATATAAAAATTGATCCCTTAAAGTTGTTTTCTACCCCATCAAACCAACAAATGTACTTTCGAACTAGCGATTGATGGCGAGGTTATGCAAGGAGCTAAATACCTAGTTTCAAAATTTCTACGAAACAAAAGAAAAAGAAAAAATATCACACGTAAAAATTGAGAGAACTGGCACGAGTAGACGATGCAAGTCCATGGATGCTTTCTAGATCCGGAGAGCAATCCTTTTCTGATTTCCTACGGGAGTTGGACAAAAGTAATTGAAGCCGGTCGTGATTTCGAGCTCTAACCGATAGGATGGGGGCTTTTAATTAATACGGAAAGCAGAGAGGGATGAAAGGGGGAACCAATCAAGTTTGCATTTACGATACGAAGAGACGCACTATTTACGAGACAATTTTATGGGCTTAGTTGGACCCACTGACGCGATGGCATTAATGATGACGTCATTGGACGAGCGACCCAGCGTCCACTGTTGCCGCACTAAGACATTTCTGTTTTTTTCTCTTTTTTTCAGGAGCAAGAAATTTGAGATAATTATCGATTTTAATGTAAATCATAAACACTGGTTCCTCTCTTATCGGTTGAGCATGGTCTTTTTGAATATACGCCCATCATAATGTTGCGTGGACTTGCGGCGAAAAAAGCACATTTGCCTTCAGTCTAGCCCTGTCGAGTGGTTTTCTCTTCTTGAAATATCAAAATTATTTCGCGGAAAACATTCAATGACGGTTTCCTTACACTTAAACTGAAATCGGTTTTACTTCGGTTGAAAACAACATGAAATCACCAAAGTCCCATGCCGCAGAATCGAAAGTAAAATTTTGCAGTTAAGAAACGTCTATGATACCGGTAAATTTGGCAGACACCACACAGTCTGTGATCCTTTTTTGCACAGCGTGTAAACGGTGCACGCATGCAGAAACCGTACTCACCCTCTAGCCAGGCGTTCGAGTGAGTGTGCTCTTAATTTTACGACCTCCGATAAGCCCTCCCTCCCGATTTAAACCCCCTCTGCAAGTCCGATTTTACGAGTATAGACAAGAGCTAGTTGGGGGCCACGGCGCGGCGTTGTGGGGAGATTCAACTGAAGGTCACGGATTCTCAGCAGTGGCGTGGCATTCTTTGCGATATATCGATTGATCTGCCATTTAAACCTATAGAAAAGGATCGATGGACAGGGTGTTCGCACCGAACACCTCAATAATCGATTCTTTACCATAGCTTTAAATGGGGAAATATCGATAATCGATCATTCACGCCTCACCACTGATTCTCGTGGTAACGATATGTTTCGATACAAACTGTTTCATGAAACGACCAAGTCACGAGAAGGTTCCGATTTTTTTGAAGAATCGATTTATTTCTATTGACAGAGCTGGATGAGACTATATTATGATTGGGATACAATTTGACACAAATCGATATGTGCCTATTTAAACGAGGATTCTCTTTGGCGAATTGGGGGCATCAAGTTTCAATGGGCTTTCAAGCTGTTTCAGACGTAAGTCCCGATGAGGATTCGATTTTTTGAAAGCTATCGATTCATCGTCATTGACGGTATTGGATGAGGTCATTTCATTGATGGAAGTCAATTTCATATGATCGATGCATGTTTTAAAATAATTGTCAATTTCATATGATCGATGCATGTTTTAAAATAATTCTCTAGAGTGGCATCGCATGTCTTAATCAGTGGGTAGACTGTTCTATATTTAAGGTGAAAGTGAGGGAGAAACGGGTTAACTGCTCGATATGTATCGATTTGTCTCCATGTGCTACCGTCTGAAAAGAGCACAATATAAAGCGATGCCGATATTGAATCAAAGGAGAATCCTTTGAATGACGCGACGTCTGAAACAGCCCAGGATGTCAACAGACTTCCGCATCGCGCCTTCAATTTTGCAAATGCAACACGGACATCCATCAAGCACGAATAGTTGTATCTCTGCGCCGTCATCAACTTTTCCCGATTTGTTTGGGTTTTTCTACATTAGAATCGAGTAACTTCCATGAATTTTCCAGTCAATAATATTCATATAAGGCAATTTCAGCTATTTTGACAAACCATAAATTGTCAAATTGACCAAAGTTCTAGGCTTTCTTCATCCAAGTCTTAATTTTTGAAGACTTCTTCCAACTGTCGCGGAAAATTATACAACAGAGAAAAATCGATCAACAGAACAAATTCTAGCGATTTTCACGGAAATCCCTGTTTAGGGGTTCAATTGACATTTTGGACTGAATTTTTTTTTAAAAAAATGTAAGTTTACTGATCCGAATTATGCACGACGTGCATTGCACGTTCGGCTACGTGTTGTTGATGACTCTGCGTTTTAAAAAGTACGCGCCGACTCAGTAGGAGTCACATTGCCTCTTCCTAACTTCATGTCGTAACGTCACAAATAACTTGAATAATCCGGTGTCACTTCAGAAATTAAGTCGGTTAATGATAGTTTCATACTCCGCATGACACACCTTCCACCAGAGATAAGACCACGCATCGTGTGAAAAATATGTGTCGTGACAGAATTCCACTTTTTCAAAAATATTTTCGACTGAAGTAACCGATCTGTCAAATTAAACGCTTTTAAGTGCCGCTCATCCAAGTAACAGCACGATGCCACTGCACCGACTGACAGCGAGATATTTCGGATTGAGTTTGTTTGTTCTGAACTCTACTGAGAATTCCTCTTGAAATCCCTCTAGAAATTACAATGCGGATATCTTGACACGATAAGCACTGACAAGTTCTGCGGGAAGGGAAGCATCAAGGAGCTTCAACTTTAAGCACTTCTTTCAAATAGCACCGTGGACGTTTTAACCAAATAAGGTATTCTGTGCTCGGTTCGAAGCTATGCAAATTGGCAACTTTGATAGAGCTTACTGCACAAGAGTAAGATTAATGACTTCAGTTGAATGAACTAATCTTTGGTCGGTCCTTGAGCCCCATCAAGTTTTCAGACAGGGGCCGTCCATAAATAACTACGTCGGGCATTTTCCCCGATTTTTCGACTTCCTTTTACATGTCAGGCGCCTTTAAACCCCTCCCCCCGGTCTATTGTATGCTTTTTCTTTCATTTTGTAAATTATCAAGCTTTGGAAGTTTTCAGAATTTTTAGGGGGTTAGGTAAGACTTCTTTCCACCGTTAACAGGCATCTTTAGACCTCTCTCTAACCCTACGAACATATTAAATAGTGTTCCTCTAATAACTGAGCTTAAGCTTGGTTTCAGCCATCGAACACTTAAAAGGTCAAACTCAAGATTCCATCTTTTTTAACTTCAGCTACTGAGATATTTTGATTACTGAAGCTTCAAAATGAGAACGGCTTCCAAACTAAGAACTCATATCCGAATTTTCGAACTGATCGTGAGTGCTTCAGCCGCATGTAAAAATCAATGCAAAAGAGCAAAAGGTATATAAGCCTGATTCTTTTCTTTTTCTTTTTTGTGAAACCATCTTGCGTACATATGAGGTTTTACTTCGGACAGGCAGGAGAAATATTTGTACCACGTGAAGCAGAAAGGACCTAAGTAACACCAGCTACTGCCAAATTTCATCGAACAATCAATTGTTTTACGGGAGAACGGATGAACAGATTCACCTGAAAATTTCAGGAAATTTGCCTCGCGCGCGTCACAGATGAAATCCTCTGAAATTTTCAGAAGAATCTACACTATCATTTCCCGTAAAAAAAAAAATAAATAATCCGATGAAATTTGGCAATGGTTGATGTGACATGATTCATTTCTACTCAATGCGGTTCATTTATGATCATCCATCGATAATTTTACTCTTTAAAAATAACACTATGGAGAAGCCATTGCACAAATTCAACCGTACGCAATTCAGAACCTTTGGACATGTCTATGAAATATGCCTACTCTGTATTAGCACGTACGTTCGTTGCTACTGTTCTAATAAAAAATCAAAATATTTCAATTACTGACCAATATCTCTGCCCTTTTGCTTGAAAAGCAAAACCGCACTGATAACAGTACGGGAAAATGTTGGTATCACATCGCTCCTCACAATCAATTGATATGAAAGCTTTCAAAGGGTTCGGAATGAAGCTTCATAGCTATTTGAGTAAAGAAATGGTGACGGCGTGACAGAAACTTTTCATAGGGGGAGAGGGGATGAGGTTTTAAGGGGTTCGATGCCTCGGGACCTACCAGTTCACAATCTCGAAATTATTATTTGATTTTTAAAATACAATTTGATGAAAAAAACGTTCAACGATTCGTCGAAAATATTGAAAAAACAAACACAGTTCTACTGACTGTTAGAAAAAGGTGCGAAAACTTTGTGCACGACCAACCCTCAAAAAAAAAAAAAAAAAAAGAGAGAGAACAGGAACAAAAAAACTCAAAAATCTTTCAGAACTGAAAGGGACCCTCTAATGGGGTTGTTAATGGATTGACTTAAAACGGTGCAGCTCCACATTAAAGAGTGATGGCACCAAAAAGCAATACTGCACTAAGGTAACTCAAAAAAATACTACAATTATGTTTTCCAAAAAAAAAGTTATTAAACTGGTTGGTTCGTGTATTTGTTATACATCTCAATAAATTTATAAAAAAAAAAAAAAAAAAAAAAAAAAAAAAAAAAAAAAACACCCCGAGACCACAAAGAACTAAAATGTTTCAGCGATAAAAACGAAAGAAAAAAAATCTCTTGAAACGCATGCTTGTATTATGGGGTTATTTGAAAGCTACAGTCTTCGCGCCAAACCGCCACGCTCCCGTTGGAACCAATTAGAATCAGAGGAAATGTTTACAGCATCGTGTTGCAAACACTAATTGGTGCAAAATGGAACGATAAAGAATGACGCAATTCACACGAGTTCCTAGAGGGTGTAATATTTATTCGCTTTTTCTTTCGTTTCGAAACAATGAAAACATTTTCTATACCATAGTGGCGATTAGAGTCTGTTTAAATTGTATTTGAATACATATAGACTTTCCGAAGCAACGTTGGTGCGAAACGAAATTGAAATAAAAAGAAAATCTGCTGATTTATGTTCAAGAATGGAATTTCCGGTGCCTACTGCGGCAGTTTTGCAATGAAAACCTAAAATTTTAATACTAAAAATGACAATTCTCAATGGCTCATTATTGTCGTACCAAAGTGCTGGCCACTCACTACCGGCCGAGCATTAAAAGTCAGAAAACTCAAAAATTAAAGCTAGATATCGATAACTGAAGTTGAAAAATAGCATACCTCTAATTGCAACGTTGCAAATTTCCGAATCATTTATGATTTGACTGTTTATTTTATTTATTTAATTTTTTTTTAAAAAAAAGAAAACTACAAATACTTAATCCGTTTTCCCCATACATTTTCTGTGTATATAATTTTCCCCTTCATTCAAAATTAAAAACAGACAATTTTCAGGAGATAATTCCTTCCGTTTTCTTGTAAAAAATAAATTGTAATCAAAGATTTTGAAATGCTGCAATGAAGAGACATATTTCTCAACTTACGAGCCGTCGATTTCTGGAGCAATGTTTTTACGTGTTAATACCCAATGATGCTCTGTTACATCCTCGTTAATTCCCAAAACTATCGTTAATTCCCAAAACTCTCGTTAATTCCCAAACTCGAGTTAAATCTGAATTACCTCGTGGTGGTCTTGAAGAAGTTGGATTCGCGGTTCATGAGCTCGGACCTGAACTTGGTCATCTCGTCCTCCATCTTCTTCATCTCGGCGTCGAAGCGCTCGCGGATGTTGCTGAACTCGGAGTCGATGACACTGAAATCCCCCAATCGGATCGGGATGTCACGCTTGATGCCGTCAGCCATTTGAGAAGTCGAACTTGGGATCACTGGGACGAGAAACCGACACTTGAATCACTGACACCGTGCGGAGCGTGCGAGAGCGGGCGTAAGACTGGCGTGTTCGGCGAGCTTGAGCTTGGGCTATCCCTGACGTTCCCGGCTTCGGCTCCTGCGCGGAGGCGAGCTATAGATTTTAGCGCCGGGAGTGGGAGGGTGGGAGCTTGCGCCCAGCGCCGAGTGACGTCACCACGTTACGTCACGGCCCACGTAAGTTGCGAAACGCTTGCACAAGGTCAGGCACGCCGCGCCGCTACCGCCGCGCGCCGCCGCGACGCGCCGGATCCCATCTCCGGCGGAGTCGTTCATCTCGTTTTGACCGTTTTCAAGAATGACGTCATCGATGCGCTTCACGCGGGGAGGTATAGTACTGCCG
The DNA here is from genome assembly GCF_918797505.1 of Bemisia tabaci. NCBI lineage: Eukaryota > Metazoa > Arthropoda > Insecta > Hemiptera > Aleyrodidae > Bemisia > Bemisia tabaci. The sequence continues at coordinate 52,636,634 of NC_092796.1, forward strand.
TGCTAAGGAAGAACGCCGTATGAACATTCGAGAGTTGCCAAATTTCCTTCGGTAAAACGTTTATTTTTAAGAAAAGTTATGAATGCTTTTCCTTTAAATTTTCAGGAACTTTAGGTAAAATTGCGAGCAAAATTATCTGACAAATTGGAAGAAAAATATTCACAAATTTTCCCGAAAATTCGTGATTTACCAACGGAAATTTGGCAACGCCTGGAGGTTCATACGGCGTTCTTCCTTAGCACGGCAGAGTAACTTGCGGTATTTGAGAATGTGGTTGGGACCGTTTTGATCCTCGATCGAGCCAATAGCTGATAGCTCACTGAAACGACTGACGAGGCTCATTTTTACCGTTTTCATAAGTGACGTCATCGTTACGATGGAGTTTACTTAAAGCACCGGCGAAACTCATTTTGACCATTATCGTGAGTGACGTCATCGATGCGATTCACGCAGGGAAGTATAGTACTTGCGGTATTTGAGATTGGGGTTAGGACCATTTTCATCCTCGAAGACGACTTCATCGAGCTCATAGCTAATATCATAGCTTACTTAAACCACTGATGAAGCTTATTTTGACCATTGCCATGACTGACGTCATCGATGCGATTCACGCGGGGAAGTAGAGTAACTTGCGGTATTTGAGAATGTGGTTGGGACCATTTTGATCCTCGTATACGACTTTGTCGAGCCCATAGTTTCATAGCTTACTGAAACGACTGATGAAGCTCATTTTGACCATGTCCATGAGTGACGTCATCATTGCAACTCATGTGGGGAAGTATGGCAAGTTGCGGTGACGGGTACACGGACTTAATGTCCACTTTTTTTACGTCCACAATTTTTACGTCCACAGTTCTAAAGCCCACACTATTGTTAAGTCCATTGCTTAAACGTCCACCAACTTAAGTCCACAAATGTAAAGTCCACTAAAATCAAATTCAAGCTTCATATTTTAGTCCGTGTGTAAGATTATATTGACAATATCGTAATGAGAAAATTGAGAGAGAATGAGGGGTTGTTATCGTAACTCATATTTTAAATGAAATGTTAATTTCTTTTTTTGATTCATCTTTTCAAATTGTTTTTGGTAAATACTTGGTTTCATTTCTATCCTTGAAATTTTCGATATAAAATATGCATTAAATGCACACTCTTTTTCTTCCAGTAGTACATATTTCTTTTGCATCAGTTTAAAAGGGAATAACCAATGCAGAGAGTGCAAACATTTCAAAATCATGAGTTTAAAAACGCTGACTCCGCGAGTTTAAATATTCTAGAGCCTGACACAGAGCGGAGCGGCGTGATAGCAGCGCAGAACGCGCACTGGCGCCTACAAACCTAACGGGATACTTCACGCATTGCGCGACGCGTGAAGTATCCCGTTAGGTTTGTAGGCGCCTATGTGCGTGTCACGCTGGCTGCCTGCCGCCCCGCAACTCTTTAAGCAACTATTTCGCGTCAGAGGCGTTGCACAGTATCCTACAAGATTGAAGGCGCACGAAATAACTAGTTAAAGAGGACTTGCAATTTGGACTGCATCTGTTACTGAAAACTGTTTAATTTGGCATTGGAGCGTTTCCTAGGCTCCCGCTTTGGTTTTCATTTTATCATATCCGTACATTGTGCGCATGAACATATGTTAACAACAGTAATTCATTCCGTTAAGTCTCTGAATTTATGGTGTTACTGTTTTAAACGTGGGACAAAGTAATTGAAGATGAGGTTAATTCAATCTACCGACTTCATGATTCAGTAAAATAGAAAAGTGGGCTTCGGCATTATATTAAATCAAAAGGAACTAAGCGCCAAAATATGCTAACTCATGAGCCGTGGGCATTTGCCGACAGCATTATGGACAGGGCTCATGAGCTAAAGAGCCCCGTCCCTGATTCCAAATCCGTCGCCGCTGTCGTCACTGGCGTTTTACAATTTTCATTCTTACGGTCCGTAACGAACAAAAACTCACTCTTTCTTTTCCAACCGTCTCTAGTTCCTTTTAGCATAAATGCGTCCAATGGAGATGTTGCATGTGTGAGGGATTTGCAATTTGACCATTGATTCTTATGTAAAAGTTTGCGAGAATCACGATGGTACCACTGGTTTTCTCTGAAATCATCTCCCAAGCTCAAAAAAAGCTCTCAAAGTGAGGCAAAAATGGAGGGGATATCCCACCCTACCCTGAGAGTCCACCTCTACATCAAAACAAACTCTCCATGCAAAGATAGGGAGCAAATACATTGACAGGGCTGCCAATTTATTTGGGGACTCCAAAACTGAAAACACGGCAGCCCTGTCAATGTATTTGCTCCTTATCTTTGCATGGAGAGTTTGTTTTGATGTAGAGGTGGACTCTCAGGGTAGGGTAGGATACCCCCTCCATTTTGGCCTCACTTTGAGAGCTTTTTTAGGGCTTGGGAGATGATTTCAGACAAAAACCAGTGGCACCATCGTGTTTCTCGCGAACTTTTACACGAGAATCGATGGTCCAATCGTAAATCCCTCACGCAACTCATGCAACATCTCCATCGTGCTTCGAATTTTAAGGGTAGGAGACCATTCCGATTTTAGCTCTGAAGCGCCCGTCCCACGCACAAACTGGGGCTCTCAGACTGGTACTAATTCCCTAATTTCTCAGCCATTTCTGCCTCAAAATTTCTTGAACATCTCAAGATCTGATCCATGACGTGTTGATCCATCGATGAGCCTCTTTGAAGCCCCTGGTTCGTACGTGGGACGGACGCTTCAAACAACAGGAAAAGTATCAGTGGAGGAAGTGGTTCGAAAAGATCAGCACTGGTATGAGCAGTCGCGATCTCGTCGCCAGGAGTGGGATTTGGCGGGTCAAGCGTAAGGCTACGTCACGGATGTGCGGCAGGATCATCTATAAAAATACCCCTAAAAGCGAGAGCGAGTGATTCACCGGCGAAAAATTTCGTGTCGCATTATTTTCGACCCGATGTAAATTACCCAACCCGGTGTCACTGCAGCTTCGGCCTATTTATAAAAAGTGTCTCTCGCCACGCCGCACGGTGGGATGCGCTTTTGATAGAGGTCGCACTTGAAGTTTTTGAAGGATTTACAATATTTAACAGTTATGTTAGTAGTAAAAGTGTGTAAGATCCGTAGGCTCCGAAGCATCCATTGGCTAAAAGACACCTGCAGTGAGTCTGAATATATGAAATTTTGGTATAAAATAAAGCTTTAATAATTAAATACATTTTACCAAATTTAGATTTACTTAGTGTTAGTTATGAAACATACAGAAATAATTTGTCATGCTTATTTCATCACATCGGGGGGGGGGGGGGAGAGAGAGAGAGAGAGAGAGGTATTATTTATTGGGAGAGGTCGGACTTGAAATTCTTGAACCTCGATGAGAAGAGGAGTGAATATGTACATACATTGGTGCAGAGGGGGATGATAAAGACGATAATTCCTCATGTTTTTTATTGAAATAATTTTTTTACATTAAAATCATACAATACGATTTTAATTATACTTAAACTATATAATCTTCATACATGTCTTTGGTTTATTAATATAGATCAACTACTTAATTGTTATATAAAGTTACACATTTTGAGTTATAAGTGATGTTTGTTGAAAAAAAAGTCACGAAAAAATCAATAGAGGCACTTTCAAATTTCTAACAAAGATGCAAGCTTTTAGAGTTTCTACATCTTGTCCGACCTCTTTCACTGACTCGCTCTACTGAGTGCTGCGAAGCACCGCTCCATGGAGGCATGGGCGAATTTCAGCGAGTTCTTAAACCCATATTTTTCCGAATTCGCCGCATAACCCCCCCCCCCCCTCCTCCTATCGAAACTAGATTAAAAATATTAGTAGAAAGCCAATGGTCGAATCCGAAATTTTATCAAGTGCCTCGGAAAACTAATGGCCAATTCTTCTCTCTAAACTTACGTAGTTATCTTGGATTTTTTGCTAATTTTTATGAGATGATGCTTCTAACGGGTAGGTGACAATTTTCTTTGGAGCTCTGGATCAATTTAGTACTATGAATCGATGATTTCTGGCGAATTTTTATGTACAACGGAGAAAGTATGAAGTGAGAAGTCAACGAATGTTTGATAAGTTTTCCTGTGATCTATTTGTCTAAAATACGATACGATGAAATACTTTCGAAATTTCTTACTTTGTTTGTGATGTATGCCGCATTAAACTATAGAAATACTTCCACAAAATAAACTCGACCTTCTATAGGTACCTATACCCTACCGCCAGAGAGAAATAATGCATTAAAAATTGTTTACGAATAAATGAATAATTTGAAAAACTGATTATAACTACTGAGTTTACTTGCTTTAAGGGATGAATCCCTGATAACGGAGTCATCGTCGTTCTAAGGCTCGAAAATCTGAACCTTCGTTCCCACTGTGCTTGCTTGGACCGAGGACGCGCTGCTGTAGTATTGTTATAAATATCTCCCGTAAACAAGACTTTATTACCGTTGATCTTTTTTTATGAATGGAACGACCGTGCCGTTCTATACATATAATAAATTCTCAAATTTGTAATGTTTACTATTTTATCTAGCGCTCAATTAATTTAGTTGGTCACTCAATTTCAGAGAATACGTAAAGCAAATAGGGTCACAATTTTGTAATTTTGAAACTCTGTGTTCATTTTTTCTACGAGCAAGGAGGAAAAAAAATCGATCCTCATAGGCATTCTTTTTAAATTGTTGCGATCCGGATGTACAGCGGCGAGAAAGATATTTATAGTCTGCTGTAGCTACGTCACTAGTCTAATATGTACAGCACATAATCAGATCAGTATTACACACATAGATGCAATTTAGGCGACCAAGATAAGTAACGTAGGTATGGCTGCACTCAAAAAGTAAAATGTAGAAGACAACTCTAAATTACGAGTCGCATGTTCAAAAAGTCGGACTGGTAAAGTATGAAGCCTTAGCGCATGGCTCTTTTACTTTCTCGCTTCCCTCGCGGGTAGAGGAAGTATTGTCATTGTCCACTCCAAGAAGAGAGAGATAGAATCAAAATATTGAAATTGCAGGGTGTGCTACTGAAACAGGTTGGCCAAAAATCAGTACTTTTACGGTACTTTTTCAGTTACATTCCCGGGAAATTCGTACCTCCTTAACAGAAAAATTCAGTACTTTTCCAGGACCTTCAATTGAGGAACTTCAAACAAATTCAAAATTTGAATTTCTCGCTAAAATTGCGACAAAAATGACAAAAAAATGAAAAAAATCCGGACCTTCTTGTGAAAGTTCCGCACTTCGTCAGTACTTCCGGACCGCCCTTAAAAATCAGTATTATTTCCGACTTGTAGACACCATGAAATTGCCATCCATTCTAGTTTCTTGTGCACCGAGAACAATACTTCGGTTCAAATGGCACACCAAACTTTCTGGTCTCGGAAACCGAAGTTCACGGTCACAAGACGGCCGCCTCCGGCTTAGGTGACCAATCTCCTTGTCAGCTTTCCTAAGCCTCGTATTCTTTTCCAAACATTTCAGTTTTTTTTTTTAACTCGGTTCCTTTCTGTTAAACTGGATCCAAGTGATCCCATCCGGCCGCGGTCGAGAGAGGCGTGTCCAGAGTGCGTTGTTCGTTGCCCGTGGAATATGAGATTGTAAACAATATTTCCTCCTCTCTTGCGAAGAATGTCCATACTCATGTGTTTACTCTGTCGTGCGAGAAGAGTGCGTGCTCCGAGATCCACGCTCAGTCGATAAATCCACGTGTCTGAAACTTTATAGCCGTCCCGAGACACCGCACCGTTCCTTGTCCACCGAGGATTTCCGCGAAATGACCCACGAAAGAGAGAGAAGAATCCGACGAAAGTAAAACCATTGTGTCGGAAAGTGGAGTCAAAATCGACAGAGTTCAGTGGCCAGGAACCGATTTCGTTGGCTTATTTTAGAAATTATTCAATTCCTCGATTTTTCATTTGCGACTTTTTCCAAACGTTTTGAAATGGGTGCAATTTGATGGATGCATGGATGCATCATAAGGCGAATTTTGGCGAGTCGAATTTTTCGACCAGAACGGTAGGGCTGCAAACCGAAGACGAAAAACGCTTTGATGCAGTCAAGAACTAAACTCAGTTGTTTGGTGAATTTTGGCCAAAGTTTGCATCCATCCACTTTTCAACCCGCCTCGGGAAGTGGGTCGAGAATTTTGGATGTGGTCGTCACTGCTGCCATCCAGCATGAAAACCAAATTTTGTAAGCGCACCGTCGCGCGTCGCCCGGAGGGAATTTAGTTTTGTTGTAGCAGAGGTTGGTGGTAAGTTAAAAACTTTGACCAAATCCACCCGCGAAAAGGATGTGTCCCATTAAGGGAGGGTAATTTGGCCCTAACTTCGGTCGAAAATTGAAACAGCTTAGAATAATGTCATGTATGGTCAAATCGACTCTTGAACATCTACCCTGGGAGAACTTGTCCTTATTTGAGGTGTTTTTCAAAGGTTTTTGCCTGATTTACCAGCGCAAAGGAGTGAAGTTTTGCAGTTTTCTCGAATAATTGCTCATACTTGGTCCTATAAATTAGATTATGAGTAGTAGTCGCTTGTACTCATACATGAACAATCTAATTTAGGACCGAAAATGAGCAATTATTCGAGAAAACTGCAAAACTTCACTACTTTGCGCTGGTAAATCAGGCAAAAACCTTTGAAAAACACCTCAAATAAGGACAAGTTCTCACAAGGTAGATGATTAAGAGTCGATTTGACCATACATGACATTATTCTAAGCTGTTTCAATTTTCGATCTAAGTTAGGGCCAAATTACCCTCCCTTAATGGGACACATCCTTTGCCTAAAGTACCTATACGCGCCAGGAGAACTGGGTTAAGCACAAGTTATGATTCTCCCTATCTTCTTTCCCATATTCTTCCCGAGCTATGGTGGCAATTTTTTGTCTACATGCATGAACTCTCTTCCAGGAGCTACCTATCATTGAAAAAAGAAGGCAGATCGTGCGTCGTCGTATTCGTATGAGCCGAACGTTCGACGTTCTCATGCATTGATTGATGCGCGCGAAACGCGCATTGGCGCCTACAAACCTAACAGGGATACTTCACGCATTGCGCAATGCGTGAAGTATCCCTGTTAGGTTTGTAGGCGCCAGTGCGTCGCCGCTCCGCTTTGTGTTAGGCTCTGATATTTAATCTCGCGGAGTTAGCGTTTTTCAACTCATTATTTTGAAATGTTTGCACACTCTGTATGGACTGTTCTCATTTTAATTTATGGAAAAAAAAAAATATGTTTTAAAGGAAAATATAATGTGCGTTTTGTAAATATTAAGGTGATTCCGTACAAACTTAAGGATTTACAAAACACACGAATTTCTACACAATTTCTTATAGCCTTTTATAGCCGATGGCGAAAAAGCAACAGCCAGGCGATAAAGTGTAAAGCCCGGCGATAGGAAGCATAGCCCGGCTGTATAGTTTTTTATCGCTTCGTGTAGCCCGGCCGTATGATTTTTTCCACTTTCAACAGCCAGCTATATGATTTTCCATCGCCTTCTTCAGTCGGCTATAAGAGCTCCTATGGTATTTTGAAACGCAGCTCCTATCGCCAATTTTTACCAGGGTTAGCCTGGGAGTTGATTTCAGAGAAAACCAGTGGCACCATCGTGTTTCTGGCGAACTTTTTCATAAGAATCAACAGTCAAATCGCAAATTCCTCACACATACAACATCTCCATTGAACTATAAAAGAAGAAATTCTGAACTTTCAATCCTGCGTTTGTTATTAAACCGGAATTTTGCTTCGATAGATCGATTAGTTTGACCGACATGGGACACCAAACATTCGGCTCATACGATAGAAATGGTTTTTCTGTGAGTGTGTGTGACTGATTCACACATTCGAAATTTTGGAACGAAGTTTTTCCGATTACCGTTACATTTATTTTTATCTAGATAACTCATCGGAAAATGAGTCGATGCGAACCTCGAAGGGCGGTGCGGTGCTACTGGCAACAACACCCGAAAACTTCTCGAAATATCTAGATCGACACGGAGCGTCCAACCGGCGCCTCTTGAGCGAAAGCTCTGGTCGATCTCGCTCGGCAACGGTCGGGATTTTCCGGCTATTTTCGGCCGCGTGAGTCGTGGGTGTTGGTTGGTGGTGTCGGAACAAGGTGGGAAGATGTGACACATTACTTCCGAATGAAGTTGTTATTCTGTTATTATTTAAATATCCGTGCTCTGTGGAATCGTTTTCCGTTGAAAGCTCCGGTAAATAAAGAGAGTGAAATTAGAAATAAAGCGATTGCGGTGTTGAAAATTTCCCATCGTGGATTCTTTTTATTCATTCGCATCACTAGGGGTGCGATCTGGAAGGAAGGGGTTGATAAAAGGGAATAAAATTTGCTTGGGGGATGGGCAGGAGAATGCGCTCCGAAAAATCTCGACATATTTTGGAAAATAAACATTAGAAAAGATTAAAACTGAAGAGCTGTGTATTGAAAGAACATTTCTTGGTTGTGCGGTGTCTCAGAATCTTTGCTGACATTTAATTTCATCCGATAGGATTGGAGCAAATGTATGTGATGCATTAAAACTTTCACTGATCATTCTTTGTGATTCTACAATGATCTAAATGGAAAATTTCAGAAAATTCACCTAATAGTTTCCTCTCCGAAGTATAAATTAGCGAGGGAGGATATGAAACCTATGTGTGAAACAACCCAACCAAAATCGCGATAAATGGCGATTTAATCTCGATTTTATCGACAAAAATTGATCACGATTTTATCGAACCAAAAATTGCGATTTGTAGCGATTTAATCGCCATATGCTGCAATTTTTAATGCGATAATATCACGAGATATTGCCTCCGATATAATTGCGATAACCTACCGATAAAATCGCTATTTATCGCAATCACTGCTACTTGGGAAACGGTATGTCTATACAGCTCCGTACGACCGGAGTTTTTTTCAGTGTACTAATTTCAAGATTCACTAATAATCAGCTTGGTGAGTACTAATCGGCCTTTTCCCCTTTGATGGGCATTCCTGCCGGCAACACACAGCACACACTCATCGACCGGTAAATACCCACAAACTATACCCAATCAAGCGCGTTTCCGATGTCCGTGGGAAGAAAATCGTCATAAAATAACCTCATCCAATCCCATCGTCACTGCGTACAGGTATGCATCGGAGGCCGCGGCCAAACTCCACCGAAAAACACCGCATTTCGCCGCCAAAACACACGAAAAACACGTATTTATGCGGTGAAGCGGCATCTTCGGGTCCAGGCGACAAGCATCAGACAACACCCACGGCCCAACTTCCGCGTCCAACACCGAAACCATTAACCACGAATCCATAAACGGCTCCGCCCCCCGCCCCTGCATTTATGCTAATTGCGAATACATCACCGAGCCTTGCCCCTCTCCTCCCCCGCTGAGCAGTCATCCGCACCTTGGCGCCCTGTTGCCATTACTGTCATACTCAACTTATATTTTCGACGGAACCAGAATCTTCAAGATCGCGATTTACGCTTCTGAAATATCTACGCTGAAAAGGCAAATTTCATTTAAAGGTTCGGTACTACTTTTGTGCCCGAACCACCGAGCTGCCACTCTATTTGAGTTCGGAACTTCCGATTCGGTGACTGACGAATCGCAACGTTGGTGCGTGATTTTGGTACCACCTCGCGAGGTTGTTCTAAAAGAGGTTCGACCTATCGAAAACCAACGGTTCTGATTAGTCGAGTCTGGTAACAACGGTGGTTGATGAGATGTGACAAACCGGGACAGAACTTTCCAAAAAGGTTCGGAACTTTAAATAAAATTCACTTAAAAAAAAAAAAAAAAAAAAAAAAAAAAAAAAAAAAAAAAAAAAAAAAAAATATCTGGTCCTGGAAGCCGTACTTACGGGCTATATGGACATACCGTCCGCGTTCCAGGCTCAGAGGCCGAAAGTTCCAGCCTCTGAGCCCGGAATGCACGGTGTATCTATATAGCCTGTAACTTTTTTTTTCAGTGTATACATATAAGACTGTCCACGGGAAAAGAGACCTTAAACAATTCAGGCGAATTTTTCAGATAGAGCGATGTTTGTCCATTTGAATATTAAATCGGATTATGGGATTTCGGTGGAAGACTCGTTCTGAGGACCTAGCCAATTAGCTGTGAGAGGGTTACTTCATTTTAGTGCCGATAGAGAGATTTTAAAGTTGCATTTTAAACTGGCAATTTAGTACCCTAAACCAGGAGCGAACTACTCAGGGAGGGCAGGGGGCGATTTTCCTCTGAAATTCGGACTAAAGAGTCCTGCTGGGCCCCGTTTTTGGCAGACTTTTGAGATCCTATATGGCGCTTTTTAAGACTATCTTTTGAATTTCCTCTCGTTTCCTCTTATTCGAATGGGCCCTTTAATACTTTCCTTCCTTTCGGCGAGGCCCGCCCCCTAGAAAAATTGGAGCCAGTTCGCCTCTGTCCTGAGCAAATCAGGTGAGAATTTCAATCAGCTATGGCTTGAAACTACCTTTTTTGAACTGCGAACTTCAAACCGCTATCACTACGTTTTGACTTGATATTTTTTGACATTTTTTGTTCCGCGGGCAATGTTCCTACAAAAGAATCCTCTAATTCCTCCATGCTCTGGTCCTTTTTGACGGTCACATCGAGGGACAAAATTCAATGTTGTCATCTCAGTTGTTTTAGTTCAGAAAAGCTGAGCCGCTTCATTTGTCATCAAAATTTAGGCTTTCAAGGAACCCGTTGAACCCTATATATGAAAATGAGATGCGGCGATAGAGTTTGAGGTGATAAGAACTTTTTAATTTCCAACTTCGGAGGAGAGTTTTAGATACACTTTGAAGGATATTTTTGCAGAGAGTTACATACACTTCTTTCTGGGAGTCATATCACGCAATTCACTCTCAAAAGTAAACATTCCTCAAGGTCAAGTTTGTTTACATTGGGCCCTAGGAGCTCCATACAAGGCCTTAAATGAAGAACACATTGGAGAGCAGCATAAACATGGCAGCACTCAGCACTCTCCCCGAGCACTTCGGCAATAGCTTAGGGTGTCAAAAGATTTTCAGAGAGAAATTCCCTCGTTGTTAAAAAAAATCAATTTTCATGATACTTCAGGGACACATTATTTGGAGATGCAGAAAAAAGAGGGAATTAGGAAAAAATATGAAGTCTTAGCTTTGAAATTTGAAATTTTTCAACATTTCTGTTCGGAGGATAGTAAAAACATAAGATATCGGTGAAAAGAGAACCAAGAGACAAAAACGCAAGCTGCTTTATGGAAATTCCTCATAGTTACCTACTTGTTGACCCTAACATTTGATGATAAAACTTTCTCCAATGAATTTTTGCGGTTTAAGGGTATTCCAATTCTGTAAACAATGTTGTCACAATAGTATTCTGCAAAGACTTGAATGCTATTTGAGGGGCTTGGAGGACAAGGCGCATAAGTGCAGTTTTCGCTATTTCGAGAAATACGTGTTTGAAGTTTCGAAATTACATGGAAGGAAACGGAAAGAAAGTTCAAACTCACTTTTTAATGCTTAAAAATTGGAATTTGAGAGCGAATTTTTCACAGAGTATGTATTAAGACTAGGTTTACTTGAAATCATTATTATCTCAATTTTTTTGAAAACTGCACTTATGCGCCTTGTTCTTTAAGCCCCTCCTTTCGTGTTTTAGGAGGCGGTGTAGGGGAATGCACGCGGCTCACAAGTCACCAAATTACTGATGCTAATTTACGAAAATGTGCTAAGTTCTATAGCTAACACTAAGCCCTTACACTGAATTTTATAGGATAAGTCCTTTTCGAAGGCGCACGTGCAATGACATCATGAAAAGTGAACAATTATAACAGGTCAAACCACTTGCCTCTTTAAAAATAGCTGGATTACATGCCCGCGAACTCTCATTTCCATCATGTATATTTCATGATGCATTCTATGCCCGACTTTCTGCCCTCTCTCTAGGGACTACCATTTTTGGAGAACGAACTCCGTCCATCAAGAGAACATTACCTTCTACGGCCGGAGGGGTTTCCTGAGTTTAAAAGTCTAAGTTTAGAAATTGATGGATCGAGGCAGAAAAGGCCTTTTAATGCGGATCTGAGACTGAGGCGCATCTCATGCAAGAAATGTTCTCCTGCGTAACCAGACAAAAAAAATCATGAAAACTTCGGCATTTTCATGATGAGGCGAACATTGAGACCTAAAGAAATCATCACGACCAAATTTTAAGCAGGAGTGAAGCGTCTGTTGCGCGATTCCCAAGCTCATTTTTTAAGGCTGATTAGAGTACCTGTATAGGGAGAGTAGCGACAGATCTGAAACTCCGAAAGTCCATCAGGCCTTCACCGATGCCTCCGCGAATAAAGTTAGGGCCCAAAAGGGCAGCCAACCTATGAATTTCAATTGTCCAGAGCGATTTACTGATACTATTGTTACGAACCGTCCTTTATTAAGCACGTGTTTGACTCAGTTTTTGCATAAATTTACTCAATTTCGCGGAAGAACGCTCATTTCTGTACATTCTTGGCCATCTTGGTTAGAATTGGAATCTGCAGACTGGCAGTGAAATTTTGTGCGTTAGAAGTTGGTTAGAAGGGTGGCTGCACTTTTGGGCACTAAGCCCTCCATGAACCGATCCGTCGCTACTCTCCCTATACAGGTACTCTAAGGCTGATATCTCAAAAAAAGTACATTGGTCATCGAAGTGGTGTCGATACCCTGGATTCTCCTTAAAATAATATCAAGTGCCTTCCCGACGTAGGCAACAAAGCTCCCTCGCCCGCAACGGAGCATCGTAGCGTGTCTCCTCGCACATACACACGCACACACGCCAGAATTTACGGAGGCGAGTGTGAGTAGTGGCCGGCCGTGATGACTCATGCTGGCGTCACCGTGTTCCAGTAGAGAATATAGTGAGTAAAGAGCCCATTCATATTTTTCGATACCGTAGCGCATTACCGCGGTTCTGGATACTCCGCCGCTCCATTCATCTCCTGCTTCCTTGCCCCCGGGGGCCCGAGAAGTAAAGGTGGGGGGCCCAAGGAGAGCGCAGAGCACGCGCCGATTGTGAAACGATTCTCGTTTGTTTACAAAGGAAACGCTCGGATTTATAGAATTCGATGATTTATGACTCGACTCATTTGCATCGACATCTCCCATTAAAATGCGTAAAAGCAAATTTACCTAGACTTAGGCGAAGGAGAAGGGACTGATTTAGTGGCTACGTCATTCTTGCGATATATGAAAAATCGATTTAAGACGGTTGCCACCAAGACATGTAACGTCACCTGAGGCATCATTCCACGACCTGACTCTTGGTAAAGTTGTGTTGATTTAGATTCATTGGAATTTTGTCGTTGACAAATCATAGGTTGAATAATGACTCATTAAACACGAGAAATTTTGATTGCTAACAAACGCACTAAGACGCATTTCGTCACTATGGCGCGAATACAACGAGAAACGTTTATTTGCAATGGAACCGTCAACTCGATGTAAAACGTCTGTTGTCTCTGTTCGAGGATTCGAATATGAAGGAAGGAGGGAATTTTAACACAGACTCATTGCTACCCTACACTGGAAAAAAACACATTGGATCTAGAGTTCAGACTCTTGAAAACATTGACAAGAAAAAATACTCTTGATTCAATCGGATTTTTGCTTGAATCAAAACGAAATCCGCTTAAATTAAGAGGCTTGGTTCTTGATTTAAGCTAGATTCTGATTGAATCAAGAATACTTTTTCTTGTCGATATTTTTAAGAGTCTGGACTCTAGATCCAGTGTGTGTTTTTTCTCCAGTGTGCTCAATACTCATGTTTTTTTTGCGATATTTTCGAGGGTACAGAAAAAACCCGGGCGCATGAGAAAGTGGAAAAAAGCCGAATTTTTAGAAAGGTCTAAAAGTGAGAAAAGGGGAACTGTGTGAATACAGCGTAAATAATAAAGAGGCGACTGGGTGCAACACCTCTGATTTTCTTATGTACTCATTGACGCCCGTAGTCATGAATCCGTAACTCGCAATCACCTTCTCATTTTTTCCTCTACGCGGCGATTCGGTAGAAACTGGTCATTTTCAAAATATCCACGCACAAATGTTTCGTCCTCAACTCTTTTCCTCTTTCCTTTTCTGGAGAGCACGAAAAAATACTGGCGATTGCGGGAAAAAATGGCACTCCATATTTGTTCGATGACCAGAAAAAAAAACGACTTCCAGATAGAGTTTGAACAGCTAAGAAAAGATCGATACGTCATGCTGAGAAGGAACAGATGGTATCGAGCTAAAAATAAAGTTAATATCATTTTATGAAACGTCACGATCGGTGTCTACCTCTCTATCCAGAGGAGATTAAGGCTTGCACACACCGTGGGTGGATAAAGCGGCTTTGCAAACATGACAGGAGCTAAAGCGAATGAACCGATATAAAACTAATGGAATCAGATGAAAAAGAAAACATTGCCAACATTTCGCGCGCAAGCAGAGCTGAAATACCTGCAAGAAGTGAAGTGATTACTACATCCTCTCTCGAGGCTCTTTGAAAGTCCCATGGCAGAGAAACATGGGTCTCAAAATAAATCGTTGATGAAACTACAACGAAGGTAGATCTATTATTGTGCGGTGTTTTGCTAGTTCTTATCCTAATTTGAGGGGCTTGGAGGACAAGGCGCATAAGTGCAGTTTTTGAAAAATGTATAGGTATTATTGATTTCAAGTGAACTAGTCATAAAGCATATTCTATGAAAAATTCGCTCCCAAATTCCAATTTTTAAGCATCAGAAGTCAGTTTGAACTTTCTTTCCGCCATAAGGATCAATGTTATTTTGGAACTCCAAACGCGTATATCTCGAAAAAGCAAGAACTGCGCTTATGCGCCTTGTCCTCCAAGCCCCTCATTTATTGTTATAAAAGAATGATCTGAGTTAAATTTGCAATAATTGCTCAGAGAATATTCTTGAAAGAGCGAAAAAAAATCACACGAATTTTGTGCAATATGATTGAAAATATGCATCCTCACAAACAAAGATGTATCATCGATGAAATGAATACAATATTGGTTTGATGAGACTTATACTTAATTTTATGAGCACGCCAAATTTTCGGTAGGTACCTCGCACCAGATTTGTTGCAGGTTCTTAGAAGTATGGAATTTTTGAAAACACCAAACCTTAAGAATGACAGAAACCTCTCGAAGTCCTGAACGAGTTGTGGTCAAACATCCAATTTATTGGTGAAGTGAAGACATTGCGCGTCGCGTGTGAAGCTTAGAACGATTGTAATAAAACCACGTTATCACTTTCATGACTTGTCACATTCGTGTTTCGTTGTCTATCAACATGTTTTAACGGTGTCCACAACTCCACACGCGCCGAGCGCTTTGAGCTTTGATTGCGTCGTGCGCGTGTCTTTGAAATCTTGTAATAATAGGAGGCGACGTCTTTTATTACTCGTCAAAGTTTTCAGTCCAGATAACTGTTTTTCCCAATCAGTGCCGAAGTTATGCTTTTTTTTTCATTTGGTGCGAGGTTGATCTACGCACCATGTGAGGGAAGGTTTGAGGGACACCTTAAATCCTGAGAGGGACCCGGATGGGACCCACGAACATTTTTAAAACTTTACAGTTTATGACTTTTTAAATATATCAGCGCATTCCGTCTCTTTGTTTACGATAAACTAAATGAAAAATCGAAGAAAAAAATTAAAAATTCATTATTAGTCCCACAATAATAGCGACGAGGCTTTTTTTTCTATTTAATTTTCCTTTTTTACCGGTTAAAAATGCAGATGTAATACTGAGAGACATTTTTTTTTTTTTTGGTTGTAGGTTTGTATTTTTGTGGCCTTCGTTCCATTTTAAGTCGACTTTAATGTACGGCAAGCTCCTTAATGGAGCTCCCTACGCCTACGCACCACGAGAATGTGCAATTGAAGCAAAATAGAGCCCATAATAAGAACCCCAATTACCGCGGTAATTGGGATCGGAGGTATTACGGATGGTAAAAAACCGCGGACTGATAAAGTATATATATATATGAGTCGCTTTTACAGCGCTCTTTGGCGCTTTACGACGCCTAATCGCCACAAGGCTCGGTCTTCCCACACGTCATCAGGGAGAGAAAGTACCGTCGCAAATAGTTGACCAGGTTGAGTAAAATTCAACTTTCAACTTCGTGAGTTAGAAATAATAGCGCCAAACAGAGCGCGGTGGGCATGAAACGCGTATTAGCGCCTACAACACAGTAGGAATACTTCACGCATTGCGCCAAACGGTACGCTTGGTTTGAGACGCATTTTAGCGCCTACAAGACTGTCGGAATACTTCACGCATTGCGCCAAACGGTACGCTCGGTTTGAGACGCATTTTAGCGCCTACAAGACTGTCGGAATACTTCAAGCATTGCGCGTGCACCACGGCGCGCGCTTTAACCGTGGGATATTCGTAATTTCTCGGTGTTATATCTATCGCCCGCAGTGCACACGATTTTCGACCAGTGCACACCGCGCGCTTGCAATTCAGGACCAACAGATCATGGAGATTTTGCACTCCTGAATGGTACCCTAGTTTACAAAAACTGAAAATTGAGTCTTTGATGCCGAAGTCTAGAGAAGTGTTCAACGAGCCTTGGAGGAAGGAGAATAGGAAAACAATACGAAACGTGTCAACCCGAACACTTTTTACACTCGGTTGTATCACCTTAGGCCGACAAAGTAAAACTTAGAATGCTGCTTTTGGAGATCGTATTGCTTCGACACTAACTTGATCACTAGACAGAGTGCAAAATTAAGCCGTCTCTGTATATATGTATATAAAAAAATGAAAACAGCATTTTCTTTAAGGAGAATGCTCCTTTCATTTCTCTAAACTTGAAAATGTTTTCGACTGAGAATTGGGCTCCATTTTGCAACTTGGAACTACAATTACCGGCTCATTTCAGAAACAGCATAAGTGTCATTAGTTTTCCTATGCAGTTAGGTGCTTTCTTGGAAGAGCCAGAAATAGTAGTTCCTCATTGCAAAACGTAGTCCCATTTTTCTTCCAGCTCTTGCGCAGGGACATCTAACGCCCTTTTTTTTGACTGATAAGTCAACATCTGCCAACATTTTAGGACTTAATCGATGCGATACATCGCACGCCAAAAACCTGCGACCACCAATCAGCTTAATGCTTACATTAACCCCATTAAAAATCGATGAATCGAAGAATGGAAAATCGCAAAAATGACGTAGGCACTATACTACCGTGCTAAGGAAGAACGCCGTTTGAACATTCGAGAGTTGCCAAATTTCCTCCGATGAAATGTTTATTTCTGAGGAAAGCTACGAAAATTTTTCCTTTACATTTTTACGCACTTAGGGAAATTGCAAACACAGGGTGTTCAGCATCAGGAAAAACCGGAAAACTGGAAAATATCAGGAATTTTGGCCGATCAGGAGAAAATCAGGAAAATATCAGGAAAATCGGAAAAATCGGACGTTTTATCGGGAATTTTTCTCGCTTTGTCAGAAAATTTAGTTTCCACATGCATTTTTGCAATAAATATAGTTTTTACGAGAAAAATCAGGAAAATATCAGGAATTTTCAAAATGAAAAAATCAGGAATTTTTTATAAAATATCAGGAAAAATCAGTAAAAGATCAGGATTTTTCAAAATTAAAAAATACTAGACACCCTGAAACAAAATTATGTAAAAAATTGGGGGAAAAATATTTACAAGTTTTCCCGAGAATTCGTGATTTACCGAAGGAAATTTGGCAACATCTGAAGGCTCATACGGCGTTTTTCCTGTGCGCGGCAGTATACGAGTCCAATGGAGACTCGGTACTTTCCTTCCTTCCTGAGCGGGAATGTTCGAGAAACTGTCGGAGCCAACTCCCGAGTGCAAGGGCACGGAGCGAGTAAATTGTCGATTAAAAAAGCGAATAAAATAAAAAGCGACGGATTTCTTATCCGCGACCAAATAAGGCGCGGACGGAGGAAATAGGCCTGCCAGCGGAGATGTATATAAATTGAGTAGGTGTCAAAACTTGTTAAAGAATGCGAGCCTTCTTTGGTAAAACGCTCAATTCGGGGAGTGCGCTGTCGTCGCCGCCGGTGCGTCCAACTGCGATGCGGCGCGAGCAGATCCGCTCGCCGATTCAAGAGCAGGGTCCGGTCGCGGAAGTGATGTGAATGAACCGATCGGAAGTACCGATCCGCATTTTTGGCAGTGACGTCACGGCTGCTCATCGCCGTTGACGTCATCGAACCCGGAGAGACAGCCTCCTCCGTACGGGTCAAACTACGGTACCCTAGGATAAAAATTCGCGATAGGTACTCCAGGGTGTCTACTAAAACAGGCTGGTCAAAAATAAGTACTTTTACAGTACTTTTTCGATACATTTTCAAGAAATTTGGTACCTCCTCCAACAGAAAAAATCCGTACTTTTTCAGTACCTCCATTTGACGAAATTAGAAAAATTTCACAAATTTGAAATTGCGACAAAAATGACAAAAAATGAAAAAAAAATTCCGGACCCTTTTTCGGAATTTCCGCACTTTTTCAGTACTTCCGGACCGCCCTTAAAAAATCAGTACTATTTCTGGAAATTTCGGACTTGTAGACACCCTGTACCTACTCTCATCGCGAAAAATGGACAATCCGCTTTTCCTGATCCTTCAAAATCACTTGTAATAGTTTGCTTTTACTTTAATTTTAGTCAGTTTTTAAAGTTTTATCGTTACAATATCAGCATGTTGGTGCTCTGATCTTAAGATTTTTGAAGTTTTGGCGAATAACATTGGTAGATTTTTCAGAACAGTACCTCAGAAATCCCTCCAAGGATTCGTTTATGGACGTATTAAAACGCGCTACAAATCGCGTGACCAATTAGAAAATGGACCATCCACCTCCAATGTTACTTATACGGCGACTCAGAATGCATTCCGTGGAAAGTACATTTTTTGATTGGTCAATCGCCTCTTTGCGTCAGACGGGAATGCGAGTGGCCGCTTTGATTCTAGGTTACCCTAGGTCAAACTCAAAACAGAGGCAAATAGCGCTGTCACGTCGCGAGAGCCACTCGTCAACAGTGACGTCATCAAACTTTGAGGAGCAGACTCCTCTATTCGGGTGAAAATAGAGATGAGTCGTGAGGTCCCCTCTAGCTGTAGACTGATTTGGTGCGACTTCCTCGTCGTATTAGGCAGTTCCACCCGACAAAGGACTATATTTTGCAATTTCTACAGAACTACATACAATTTCTGGCTTATCTGTACAAGCACTTAAGCACAAAGGGAAACTAACGGTACATACGTTGTTTCTAAACTACCAGAAATTTCAGTTCCTAGATAATTGCAAAATGTAGTCCAAATGAACCGATTTGATATACAGGGTTATTCAAAAGTTACGCACCACTGGCCATAACTTTAGTTCTATTTATGATATAGATTTGCGGTTTAAGACGTTTTTCCTCATATCGATTGGAGAAGAATTTTTAGGTACTTTCCAGTTTTTGATCCCCTCGGAAGGAGGAGGGCGAGGGGCAACTCAAAAACTTCAAATGG
The DNA here is from genome assembly GCF_918797505.1 of Bemisia tabaci. NCBI lineage: Eukaryota > Metazoa > Arthropoda > Insecta > Hemiptera > Aleyrodidae > Bemisia > Bemisia tabaci. The sequence goes on from NC_092796.1 coordinate 52,656,173, forward strand.
CCACCCCCTTCATGGCCAGTGGTGCGTGACTTTTGAAAAACCCTGTAGATGGATTCGCGAGAACGGCGAAATTTGACGGCGAGTTATCGAATGAAGTAGTCACTAAATCAGTCTGTTAGGCGACGACGGGAGCTGTCTCTACAACACTTCTGTTTCTTTAATGTTTCTTTGTCATCTTTCACCGCATTTCAAAATGCCTTCAATTAGGTGCGTATGCAATGTCACGTGCACTCGAGCGCAAATTGATGTATTCAACGCCCGCGCGTTCAATTGAGATCAAATATCCTTTACCTTTCAGACCGTAATGAAGTCTTCAGGATACGAGTTCATAGTTGACGGGCTCAAAATTCGTCGAAGAGTTTCATGTGATTTAATGTGAAACTTTCAAAGCTAAGTGTTTCATTCGTTTCTAGATGGAGACATTTTGCTAACTTTGGTAAAAAGCCGAGCCTTTCAATTGGATCATAGCTCCCTCAAAAAATTTTGCTTGCACATGACCACTTAATAACCACTTGACCCCTCAAATATTAAATAGTTTGATGCCCTCCCTCCACCACACCTGAAAATCTATTTCTACTCACACCTTTTGACAACCAACTTTCTGTAATTTTTCTTCACAAGAATTGTAATTTGTAATTGTAATCCAATTTAATTTTTCTTGTTTCCACAAGAGTAAAATGTTTGTCTATTTGAAGGGGTGCTTCAAGTGCATATTTCCACTTGAACTTAGGCAAGATAGAGACGGCAAAGGGGTCATTCGTTACCATCAGCCATTACGCATGATTAATTGAGCTCTGTATGTGAACTTCCCCCTTGAAAGTAAATATTGATGATTTCTAAACAGTAAAGGAACTTCAAAGGTTCAAACATCGAATAAACAAAGCTTTCAAGGTAATTGAGTCTTGACTATAATTAAAAGGGAAGTTCTGAGGAGGGAGAAATCAATTGATGGCAGGCAAAATTACTTAATTAATTACTTGTCTTTGCTTTCTTTTCGTCATGGTACAGGAGCATATTTCTTTCCAGTAGGCTCTTCTTGAGCTTAGTTCGAATTTATTTCAATGTGTTCCAATTGTGAAAAAGTGATTTTTGAATTTTGGAAAATATTTCCCAGTAAATATGTTATGTTATTTTAACTCGATCAGTGGTAATCTCACTCTCATAGACATATTAACAGTGATTAAAATTGGGAATGAATTATGACTTAATGCTGTGCTAAATCTTGGGCTATCCTACGAAATGCAAAAAAATGTGGTGCCTATTCATTTCATTGTAACAAAAGTCACAGCTAGATTTGCCTTAAAATTCTTGCAATTTGAGTAAAAAAAAATGAAATAAAATTAACTTGACTGCTTAGAAGCTTTTGTGTGATATGTATTAGTTGGAATTATTTTTTACATTAATTGACCTAGGTGGAGGATTGGATGGTAAGAGATAATTGAATAATATTCGTCACAGATTGAAACTCAAGATAATGCTGTTAAAAATATTGGCACTTGGTGTTTTAGTTATAGGTTTGACCCAGTATGTGGCACCTTTAGGTGACCTGCATTTGAACTTGACAACTCGTAACACAGAAATGCTTAGAAGCATTGCTGATACAACTGAAGACTATGCTGGCAGACACACAGTCATCCTCCTCAGAAGAGAATTTATTGCTAGCACCATTGCTGACAACATAATCAACTCACTGACCAATCCGATGATGATAATCGACGAAGAAAAAATCCCTGCGATGAGAAAATTTGTCATCTTACTGCCCCAGAAAAACTTCAACTACACGAACCTAATGCCATCTCTGAATCATGGGAAAATGTCCGTGTACCTGGCTGTTTTTCAACATCCTGACTTTGATGAGGAGACCATAACCGATCTATTTGAGGAATTTTGGTCTGTGAGAATATTCAGTGTGCTTGCTCTTTGGGAGTCAGGAGAAAACAAAAGTATCGGTTTATATACGTACAAACCATTTTCAAAATTCCACTGTTGGAATCGTGGCCAATTAATTCTCTTAGATACATGGGATCCTGTGAAAGGCTCGATGAGTAAGGGTAGAAAATTTTCCTTTGACTTTAAAAATTTCTATGGGTGTGACATTAGATGCCTTGGTATAACCCGCCCACCGGACAATATTATGATTCGCCAAGATGATGGGTCATGGACGTCAGACGGAGTAGGGGGAAAAGTGCTAGAGATTGTTGCCAAAAAATTAAACTTCAACCCAGTCATATCCGTTATAAATAACAACGTGAGTGAGGAGTATGGATGGTACTTCACAGAGGGACCTGGTGAACTCATATCAAAGGCTTTGATTGAAGAACAGTACGATTTGGCATATGGTTGGTTCTCTGAAGCCGAATACGGATACCATGGAGTTGAGCGTACACAAAAAACTAGCATTGACTGCTTTGGATGGGCAGTGCCTTACCGCGCCGGGCCGAAACCGGATAGCTGGTCAAACTATGTTCGTGAGTTTTCTATGCCTGTTTGGTTGATGGTTTTCATTTCTGTGGTAGGTGCAACGTTGACTTTATATTTCGTACCGGCGCTTATGCGCGCAAAAACTGACGGGAGGTTCAGGAATGTTTGGTATTCTCTGATGTACACTATTTCGACTCTCATCGAGCAGCCACATCATGAGAAAATTCAAGCATCTTCCTTGCGAATATTCATTTCAAACTGGCTTTGGTTTGGCTTGGTGATCACTACAGCATACAAGGCAATGCTTGGCAGTTACATGGCTGTACCTCTACTGGGACCGGAATTCATGACTACAGAAGATGTTATATACTCCAAACTACATGTTGGCGGAGGTCAGGAGACTTTACGACTACTAAATCACATTGCTGTCAGAAGCGCTCGAACAAGAGTTTTGCTGCAACGTTATGAGACTCTTAAACCACAAGACTTTGGGTTGGTTACGCAAAGAATTGTTCGAGATCGAGACTTTGCAGTTTTTGGTGTTAAACGGTTCATTTACCACTATTCAATTCCGGAGGCAAAGCGACTTAGGGTGAGGATTCCAGTGAGATTTATTCCTGGTTGCCTGTTGCGACCTCACACAACTCAGTTCATGCTCAAGAAGAATTCATACCTGCGAAACCCTATTAATAGGATTCTTCTAAGGTTGGTCGAAAGTGGGATAATTGAAAAGTGGGTTGTCCACTTGGGACGAAACGTTGTGCTCACAGTTGAACGAATCAAGGGGAGGAGTTTGAAGTTGTCAAGATGCTATGCTCCGTTTGTACTTCTTTTCATTGGAATCTGCATTTCCTATGCTGTTCTGAATGCCGAAATCACAATGGCAAAAAAAAAGCAAAAAGCAAAAGAGGAGAATTCCATGCTATTCATAAAACGAGATCTTGGAAATCATGAGTCAGGTTTGCCACATCCAATTTACCCTTACTTACCTTAATATGTTTGTTTGCTTCATACTGTACATGTTTATACAACCTTTGATTTGACAATGTTACTCTTTAGTTTTAAAATGTATAATAAACATTGAAGAGGAATTGTTGAGAAAACAAGATGATGGACATGTTAAATGATGATTTGTAGAATCTGTGTTTAATGTGAATAATATGAATAGTAAAAAAAAAAGGTATTGAAAACAAAATTGTTTTATCTGATGATGAAACAAGGAGGACACCAATCTAGACGTTCTTAAATGTTCCCAACTACCTGCTTCAAATAGAAAAATAGAATGAGACTAGTACCAAATACTTTCCCCTGAAATTTTCAGTGAATATTCATGAAAGGATACAGAAAAATCATGCGTAATTAGTAACAATGCTCGGCCATCCTTCAAAAGAGTAAAAAATAAGTGGGACCGGCGGAGTGCATGCAAACCAGTGTTTGCTAGTTCAACCTCGAGAGATATAAGTGAAACAAATAACTTACAGCATAGGCGAGCATTCAAAGATGGAGATCAAAAGTCAAGCTTTGATTTGGAAGACGTTCCACAAGTCCCAGCAAAATCATCTTGCTCTCTCTGATCTGACTCTTGAAGTTCAGGAGGCAAGTGAAATTTCTGTGAACAAATCATAGATTAGAATTTGTATATTTTTTTTAAATAGCAGTATGATGAATAAGAAAGGTAAAAAAGAAAAAAAATGAGTCTGATCAGTAAATTTTAAAAATCAAATAAGTAACAGGGGCATTATCCTTTGAAAATGAGGTGAGTGATGTCTTATGTAATTGTACAAAAATGTTCTTTTTTTTTGTTACTTTGATTAATGTTATCGAGGAGGACAAAATCACATCATGCAATAAGGCGGTGGACAACATCATTCACCACGTTTTCCCTCCGGCATTATTTTCAATGAGATAGGATGTAGAAACTTAGTGTTCAAACAAACCTCATTATTCTTGTCTGATTTCTAAGATTGAACTATTACTTAGAACTTACTTCTGCAACATGCAGAACCAACATTGGTAGTTTACGATGGACTGCACTATTGGAAAAAGCAAGCTGCAAACAATTATGATTAGTGTTCAGATCTGACGGATGCCGTGCACAAAATTTGGCTGAATATTTCTTATTGGCATCTAATTTTTTGCTTTCAGCAAGGTATGAAATCGCTGAAACCTTGACAAACTTTTTTGATTGATACTCAAATATGCTAAGGTAAAGGATTGATTAGGTGAAAAAAAGCTGAGAAAAAGTGTAATCGATTAGAAAGAGCCAGATTCTACAGTACAAATAGACATCTGGTTCTCATCATTGATTATCTCATAAGAAACCATTTCAAGCCCTAAAAAACCAAGATGGCTGCTAAACACAGATTAAGCTGGCTGATTGGCACCTAATCTTTGCAAGATTTGAACACTGACTATGATTCATCTAAATGCGTGAAATTTTGCCGGTTGTGAATGTTGCCTTCCACCACTACAAAAAGATCACAAGTAGGTAAAAAGAAACTTGGTTCTGGGAGGAATGTGAAAAACTAATTATTGATTTCATGGCCTAAATTGTGGCTTTCGACAAGAAAAAACTTAAACCAATCCTTAAATTTAAACTTACTTCGATTATAAAGCGTCTTTTCCGTAGCTTGAAAGCCCAATCAGTTCCTGGAGGAATGTGAAAAGCAAGTGAGTTTACAGCAGGCAGCTTTTTGATTGTCAAGAGGCCATGATATTCACTTAAAGAACGATCCTCACTGTTTACCAATGACACTAATTTCAACACAGAATCGCTGAGATGTTCACAGGCTGATATTTCTTTTTCCTGAAAATTGAGTATTTTTTAAAGTTTAAGAAAAAAAGATAGCACCGAAAATAATACCAAAACTCTCTGACTTAAACATGGTGCACGGTGGAGTAGAGTCAAATCCAACACTGAAATCTGAGTGTGGATAGAATGACCTCCAATTTGGTTTTCAAAAGAGATTTTGTGAGAGTGAAAAGCTGAAATGTGCCTCTGAAAATTTTTGCCGCAACTAGAAACAAACTAGTATTCTTGGAAAATTTGTTTCATACCCTTAAAAAAAGCTCCAGCTCAGAATGCTGAGATTACAGGCTAGGTAGAAATGCTATTAGCACTGGGCTTAGGACTGTTGCCTTAGCCACTCAGCTCCAAGCAGGGGTAGCTATGGAACCTACACCTAGAGACTTGCAGCCTCTGAACCAAGAATGGATCAGTTTGTCTATAAATCCCATAATTCAATGTTCAGAGCCAAAGCTCCTTTTTCAATACATTTTGATATTTGTTTACTTTACAGAGTTTCCTCATTGACGCTATGCTTAAACTTAAATCAAACTAGTATTTCAGGAAAATTTACAGAAAAACCTAGACATTTATTCATTCTGGTGAGGAGTGTCAGTAAGCACCTGTCCTTACAAGGAATATTGAAGCCAAAATAGTGATGCTAGTACAGGACTGCTTAAGTTTAAAAACTGCTTTCAACCTGCCTGAGTTTGATTAAAGTTCAATAAATGCAGAATAGGTTTTACCTCTAAAAGATGAGTTGGAATGCTGACACAACAAACTGCATTTGAGTGTTTCATGAGAGATCGTAGCTCATAAAAGAACTTAGCTATGTCACCGACAAATAAAGGAGATCCAATATTATGCAAACTTATCCTCAATACATTTTTGCGAGGCATTGGTAAACTTGATAGAAAACCACCAGCTTGAATTTTCTTATGGATTGCTTTGATTAAATCATCATATGAGATTTCTTCACCTGAAAGACAGAAAGAGATGCTGGTGTAAACTCAACAGAAAATTATTAACAGTACAGATATTTCATTAGAGTATAAATACTTCGCATGAAAAGTCCATTCATTAAAAGAATAATTTGAAAAGGCTCAAAAAACTCACGTTTTTGTCCTCTATTGTTTTGGCTTTCTACAATCTAGAATAATCAATGACAGCAATTGTTTAAAAAGGGTAGGGTCTCATCTTCTTCAAGATGTTTCACTTTTAACAAAAAAAAAGGAACCTAATTTTTTTTTTCAAAGTTTAAGAAAATTGTTTCTTTCCATAGGTACTTACTAAATGCTCAATAGCTCAAATCTGAACAATAATTCATCTTCATGAATATGAGAGAAAAATCAAAAGATGTGCGCAAACAGAAAAATATGTTTTCGTTAACTGAATGCACATGATTTTGAAGAAACCAAAAACTGTTGTTGGACATAACAATATTCACATTAAAAACTGTTCAGAAATGAAAATATTTATAAGTACCATTGTAAGCAGCACATTTAGGTTAGGCTAAATTGAGTTGATGTGTGGATTGATAATTTTTTAGGTGATCAAATTTCATACAAGCCAACCTAAAAATCAAGGCACCTTCACAAAATGTCCATCCTCCCAAAAAGGCTCAACACACTCAGCTTTCTTGAAGTTTGAACACCAAGTTACATAAAAAATGTTGGACACATGAAAACAAATATAATAATTGCATTCAAAATTTTACTTTATATTCTGCATAAAGATTGTGAGACTGAAGATATTCCACTTTCTCCATGCAGTCAGGAAGATCTTTGGATTATATTTCATAAAGAATTCTGAGCTAATGAAAGCCGATAGGCAGATGAGGCAGAAAATAAGTAACTCTCGAGATAAGGACATGCAATAATCTCTAAATTAAACTTACCATCTTTAGGCGGCCACAGGGATATATCCGTATCATTTATAGTATCTTGAGTCATGAAATTGGTAACGTCAAAAATATGGCTAAGGGAAGAATTTGTGCTTAGACTTGACTGGACTGATGGTTGATTTTGATAACGCCAAGCAATTTTAAGCTCACCAGATGAGTCTGAACCATCTGATTTGAAGTAAGGATCATCCAAGTTCACTGGGCCAGGCAATTCATTTATCTGATGGAGTAAAAAACGTTAAGTTAAAAAGAAAACCTCATCAGTGTCATGCCACAGCGATAAAAAGAACTCTGAAAACATGGAAATCAATTTTTTTCCAACTTTGCGATAGCTGATGAATGTTGTAAGACATGCTGATACTTCAAATTATGTCAGTCAAGATTAATGACACTACCTATCATAAATGCCATCCAGCAGAAAATCATAAGTTTTTAACCCATTAAAAAATCAAGATTTTTGAAAAATACTGTTCTGGAATTCGGTCATCTGCATGGGGTTCCTTGCAGTAGTTGATTCAGTTAGTGATTTAGTTAATTCATGTGGTTAATAATACAAAATAAATTAATGGCTTTGTTGATGAGTGATTGGTTGATTAATATGTGTGTGCATGATTTCAAGAAAGACAGGTCCAAATTTGAAGAATCGCATAGCGCCAGAAAAAAGTTTAGACTGGTGTTTAAAGACTAATGATTTTGTTCTGACATTCCTATCATGCATAGAGCACTTTAAGACTAGTCATATTTGAAATAATTTCTTAATTTTTCTATGATGGTTGCTTGGCATGTTCATGTTCAAGTTCAAGTTCATGTTCATGTTAACACACTTGTCACACATTTCAGGACACTTAAAATATTTGAAAAAATGTTTTGAAAACTATCAGAGATTAAAGGAACTTACTAATTTGGATGGATCCACGTCCAACGATGCATTGAATATCACATGTTTCCACATTATACCTTCAGACATGAAAAACTTTAAGAATAACTGAGCAAATTGTCCAGAGCCATCTTCCTCTGTATGAAAAAAAAAAACAAAAATTAATCACTTGTCAGACAAACGATGACGTTCCTTCCTGTTTAAACTGAATTTATGAAACCATGGTGGGGAAAGAAACATTTAGATTTGCATGCTGAACCCTCTAGATCCTGATTCCTGTTATCAAGACTATTACAGCGTAACTCTGTTAATAACTATACCAAGCTCGGCTGCAGTAAACCTCATAGCTGTCAGATGGCATTACACATTTATTGACCCTTCTATAATGAACCATGCGTCCTCTAAAGCGGCAAAGAAGAAAAAAGTTTTAAGTCAAAAATGTCTATCCATGGGAATTAAAATATGATTTTCGGGTCAAAGAAATCTTATCCAAAAAAATCTTCTGGAGTGAATGGTAACTTCTGGTGTACTGACCTCTTTAACAAAACTAAGGGAATTTTGTTTTTCCATGCTTAGATGGCTGACAAAACTCAGCAATGCATGCTTAAACGCCCTATCTATCTTGCCTTAAAAACATAATATTTTAGCACAAACCCGCCATGCTAAAAAGAGCAGCCATTTTCCATTCCAGATTTGGGAGCTTTTCTCAGACATATTACCATGGAACGAGGCAAAATTTACACTCATGTACCTTTCCTTTCAGAGGATAAATACCTAATCACTATACGAGCATTTATCCAGACAGCACAAAAATGTACATGCTAAGATTTTCTTTTTGTGAAGTGCCATGTCTGAGAAAGTAAAATCTGGAGTGGAATTTGTAATTTTGCTTGGCTAAGTAGAAATACTGATACTCAAAAAATATTGGTTAGCATTGTATCCGTGTGCATTGATTTACTTACTTGACTTGATGTCTTTCTGATGATTTTTAAGTCAAGGAAGTAAATCAATGCATCCCGATAAAATGCGAACCAAAAGTCTAAAAATCATTGGGAAGACAAAAAGTCTTGTATAGGTGTAGCCCAAAAAATGTCATAATTAAACTCGCTCCTTATTATATTCAATGCTCTCTGACCAAGCCTCCACTGAATGTAAGATGCAATACTTGGTTCTGAGTTCAGCTTTGGTATGTAATTTTCCACATTTTAAACATCTTAAAAAACATTTGCAAATATGCATGACATACCAATGAGGTTGACAGTTCCAAGAGTTACTCCTCCCCCTGAAAAAAATAAAAAACGGAAAAATTGAAAGACAAAAGAGATGAGCTCGAGGATAGAGGCATTTTCATTTTTCCATTAGATGCTTAGTAGAACACAACAATGTAATGGAAGCGTTTAAATAATTTTGACAGTAGCACTCAATGATTATGGACTGTAATAAAAAATCTGGGGTCCTCCTTTGCAAGGTTCAAAGTAAATATTTAATATTATTACGATAACTTAATTGGTATGAACAATTAAGGTAATTTACATCCTTGCTTTACGTTTACAAATTATCCGAGGATGAAATAAGAAACAGATCAATTTATATGAAGAGCGCACCTCACATGATGGTAAATACGTCTGTGCAAGACAAAAAGGGAAGAAAAGGACGTGCTTACATTTCAAGCATCCTGGTAAGAAGTCAATGACATGAGTAGGTAGGTACAGACTTTTTGTCATCAATCTATTTACGAATGGTATGATATGTTGAACAAAAATAATACATTAAGTAGTAGTGTTGTTAAAATTACGTGTAGTGTTCAATTACACCACAACAGACGTTATGGTACAATTTCCATACACTGAATATCTTATTTGGAAGGAATGTGAATGGTATGTTGTAGCCACTGGATGAACGAATCGGAAACCATCATCACCTTCTTTCTTGCTGTGTGAGTAAGTATACAAAACTCCAGAGATGTGTGAATAATTTTGATTAACGCTTAAATGTCTTACCTATGACAGGATCAAGGGAAATAATCCCACTAGGAGTTAAGAGTACATTCTTAGAAGAATTTTGTCTAGTTCCCGGAAGGGTAAGAACTTTTCGCTTGTCTTTTGGATTGAATTTGATGAAAGACATTGTAGCAGCGTTGAGAGAAGTCAACGGATATGAGTATAAGAATTATTAAACATCAATAATAAACACAAAATGACGAAATACTTGAATCGGTGATAGGATAACTCAATAAATGTTCGTTTGAATAATTTATTCGATCACTCAAAGGACCAAAGGACCACATGTCATGCTTGTTCGCAATTAATTGATAACACAAAACTAACCTCAATAATTTTGTAAACAAAACAACTCAACATTCGGAGCTCACCGGTAATTTTTTGCACTCGAGTTTCGTATTTACACTCTGATTTCTAAGTACTTGTGATTTCTGACAGTTCTGTGACAATCGACGTCAATTTAATTACCAGAAAGTGTGAAATCGTCAGCCAGTGAAGGTAAAAATAGGTATTACATTTCATGCATTCCTCCGTGAGTGAAGAATTGGCAAACGAATTAGAGGACTGAAAAAATTAGTGCGAAACATTCAGCGTCAATTCTACTGTCTTATCTCCACACATTTTAAGTTTTAACTGTTTGTTTGCTTCATCATCAGTCCATGTGTATTTTCTTTCTCTAGTCCTGTGAAGTTTGAAACTGCTTTACAATGGCGCATGTACGATCTCCTGCCGTTAGCAATAAACCAAGCTGGTTTAGCTGGCGATATTGCATCACCTTCTCTATTCTGTTTCTACTTTTACTGTTCACTGCTCTCCTTGTTCTTCCTGATATACTTGGCGAAAGGGATAAGCTGGTTGTCGTGCCTACAGTCATCAACACTTGGAATTTTGAACGAGCCAATGATGAAGGTTTGTGACTCGATAAATCGTTCCATTTATATTCTTAAGCTTTGAAAATACCTCTATGTTGACTGATAAGATTGGGTACAAGATGAGGGTGTTGTCCGTTCCATTCCTTTCTCAGAATATATTGATGAGTCTGCAGTGGTGCGGAGATCATCGGCCATGGGTCATCATGTGACAGTAAAACTTAAACAGTGATTCGTCACAGGTTCTCCACAAGGGAAAACTGGACTGCAATTTGTTGCGTCCATCAAGTCAACATTCTTGACAGATTTTAACTCTTTTTAGCCAGATAAAAGGATGATAGCCCTTGTTCATCAGTACAAATAATTATTTTAATCAACCAAATCACCAAAAAAATTGCAAAATTCAGAGAAATGATAGCAAAGATTTGTCTATGAAAAAAAGTTGGATAGGTACGATACAGTAATCAACCTCTATATCGAATACAGCATATTTTGGTAGACAGCTCCTGCTTTCATTCCTTCAAATTTTACACTTTTTTTGGCTGAGAATGATTCTTTAGACTTGTGCACAGAGGTTATTGTCCTTTTTTTTGGAGAAAAAGTAAAAATCTGGCAAGATTTTTCAACTTCATTAGATGAATTATTTTGAACACTAGTTCGATGAAATCAAGAACAAATCTCCTTAAATGAAAACTTGCAGTTGAACTGCAATGATCATGAATTTCATACCCACTTAATTTTCCTTAAAATTCTTCATTAGATATCCCAGTGCTATATTTTCAGAAGATATTCCTGGGAGTGTGGAGGAAAAATCACCAAAAATTGTAAGGGGTATCAATTGATAATCTTCTGAAAATGATAAATGTAACAAGAAATCTGTGATTTTATTTTTCCTTTTTTGGCCCCAAAATTTGATTTTCTTGTTTTACCACCATGTTCTTATGGGCATTTTCCTTATTTAATCATAAAATTTGTTCAGGATCTTCCTTGTCTATATTCCGAGCCAAGTATTACTTTGGATTGTGGAAGGTTTGTCAAAGCACTAGTATTCAAGATTGAAAACTTCCAATTATGATTTAGTTAGTCATGAAAACTATCTCTTAAATATCAACTGGTCTTCAGAGACATTCACGTTGATAAGTTATGTCGCAGGGAAAGCAAATAGGTACATACTGTTTTAAAAAATATAACATAACTTTCGTTTCAAAATTTTCTAATTAAAGTACTGCTAATTTCTTCTTCCCCAGCATGGAAAGTCATTTTTGCGGGTGGCTCTGCTCTGAATGCTGTTGAGTTAGGCTGCACAGCATGTGAGTTGGATCAGTGTGATGGAACAGTAGGATATGGTGGGAGTCCTGACGAAAATGGTGAAACAACGCTCGATGCCATGATTATGGATGGGTAAATTGAAGATTTATCATGTTTACTTCATACGAGTACTTCATTATTGTCTTATCACTCGTGTATCTCCAGCTGCTAGTTGAACTAACTAGGCTGCTGCATAAAATGGAGACTTCATACATTATGAATGCATCAACATTGGTGAAACATCAATTGATCATGTAAAATATAAACATAAAACAAGTAGTTGATGTAAGCAAACTAACGGCTCATGAGGAAAATCAAAAGACCCAATTTTTCCAGTCAAAATTACTAATTTGTGTGGGAAGATTGGCAACATTGTTAGGATGAACAACCAATTAAGATACAAAAATGCTGTTGGTGAGTCTGCGAGCGCATGTGCATGAAATATTACTCCTCATAAAATAATCCATGTTTTTTCCATGTACCACATTACTATTGGCAATTTTGAATAGACGAATGAAAGGAAATAACAGAAAAATAAATTTGATCACTGTATTATGAATTTCCATTCATTTTTTATGTTGTGTTTTTATCTTCACCCTATTTTTTTTTTCAAGTGCAACCATGAATATTGGAGCTGTTGCTGCTATGCGCGAAATCAAAAGTGCCATCTCAGTTGCTCGTCATGTGCTGGACAACACTCAACACTCCCTGATTGTGGGCGAGCGAGCAACCGAATTTGCAGAGAGGATGGGTTTCAAAAGGGAAACTCTAACAACTAATGTTTCAAGAAGCATGTGGACAAAATGGAAAGCAGATAATTGCCAACCCAATTTTTGGATGGTAGGTCAATTCTTTTCTCACTAGGATAGACTGCATAAATTTACCTTCCTCCAAAATAATAGCATAAAAATTTGCAGCTGCAATTGAACATTACTTTCCACATAAGACTTGCCGAGTGGTTCTTATTTATTGTTGTCCCTGCACCAAAACATATCAGTAGAACTGTCAATGAGCAATGTCAGAAAGAACAAAAATATTAAATTGAGCACTGCAAAATGACTGACTACAGTAAAAGTAAAATAATCAGATGAGGCTACAGACATTGTGGTCAAAACGGCAAAAAGATAAGGGGGGGGGAGAACCAAGATAAATAGTAATAAAAAGAGAGCAAATACTTTATCACAGTGTAGGAACCAAAGAATTATAAGTCAATAACTTGTAAGTAGTAAGTACGGATGAAGCAAGAGAATTTCAAACTGCCAAATAATCATTGTTGGAATCATCAATAAATCATTAGTAATATTAAGTTCAATAGGACAGAAGTAAATACTGCCTACATATCATATGGAATTCAATGAAGTTAATCTATACATTTTTTCTCTCTTTTTGTTATTCAATTAGAATGTTCGACCTGACGCAGAAGCAACTTGCGGTCCGTATTCTCCTCTTCCGAAGCCTGATCAATTTTATCCAGAAATTGATGGAGCCAGCGGCTCTAGTATTGAGTTTGACTCCCAGAACCACGACACTATAGGACTGCTTGCTGTTGATATGGAAGGCAACATTGCAGCTGGCACATCTACAAATGGAGCACGGTTTAAAATTCCAGGGTATGCTCTTCTAAGTATTTGCTGTCAACTATATTATTTGATCTTTATTGAGATCTTTTTCAATTTTTCCATCCCCTTTGATTAAATCAAGATATTCTTGGGTTTTATTGGTGTCCATTTTTCTGAGTGAAATCCAAGCTTTCCACCTGTTTCCAAAGCTTATAAAGTTTGTAAGGTAAAGCATTGTGAGTGAGTTCAGACAAGGATTTTGAATTTTTTTGGTAAAAAGGACCTCAGTTTACGAAGGAAAAATTTTCAATGGAGCGATTTTTAGGCGGGTCAAAAAAACAGTTTTTGTTTCAGCTGAAAACTTTAAAGTGTCCGAAAGTTTAGAAATTAAGTGTGTTTAGTGTCCGATGTTACTAAAGTTAGTGTTAAATTAGTCCATTTTGGTGCCAATTAGGAATTCTAAGTCATATTTTGGCATTTTTGTACCCCCAACATTGCAGATTAGGATTTTAAAAACATTTCTGTTTGAAACTACTTTTTTTGAATTTTAAACTTCAAAGTCCTATAACTATAGTTTGATCTAACATTTTTTAGCCTTTTAAATGTTTTTAGAGAATTTGTCTATCCTTTAACATGGGAATTCAGTTTTGAATTTTGTGGACTATAAGGGTTCTTTTTTTTTGTGGACAGTCTCCCATAAATTGTATCCAATTTGATCGAAAAAAAAATTCTCATAAGAGTTTTGGTACCTCATCCACAATTCTTGCTCTCAAGAGAAACATTCTCACAGCTCTTACCTCCATTTTTAAATGTTCCCATATCTTTGAAACGATTGTAGCTAAACTCTTATTTCTTCCGCAGGAGGGTAGGAGACTCTCCCATTCCAGGATCTGGAGCGTACGCTGAAAATGGGATTGGAGCAGCTGCAGCAACAGGAAATGGTGATGTCATGATGAGATTTGCACCAAGGTTTGTTAGTTTTTTGTTTCTTGTTTGTTCACTATTGTTTACCGCTAGTGCCAGGGGTGCAGAAGAATCTTAGCCTAGTCATTTTAAAAACTCTCTTTTCTCCAAAATTTTCCGGAAATGATTCCCACCCCCGGGTTTTGCTCGAAACTCAAATTCAGCTGCAATTTTGCAGAAAACATGCCTTTTTTTGCTCACGCGAGCTGCCCACACAATTTTCTATGATGAATTTTCGAATGTCAAGAAATTCCTGCACCCTTGATCAAAATCTCTTTTAAATTCAAGTTGATTTTAATACTTTAGCAATTTTCTCCATACTTCTAAAGGTTTTGAGCCAAATTAAGCTCCAAGAGGTTACTTGTGAAGATACATGTAGATCAGTGGCAAGGCATGGATCGATTATCGATATTTCCCCATTTGAAGCTATGGTGAAGAATGAATCACTAAGGTGTTCGTTGTGAACACTCAGTTCATTGGTCCTTTTCTATAGGTTTAAATGGCACATCAGTCGATATATTGCAATGCACGCCATGCCTCTGCTGTAGATCCCCTAAATGAATTATGTTCATCATCAGATGTATGTAGGCAATTTTAAGCATGGTATTTTAATCTCACTTTTCTATACCGTTTTATTTATTTTTTTTTTTTTTGCAGCTTTTTAGCTGTGGAGCTCCTCCGACAAGGAAAAACTGCCTTTGAAGCAGCAAATGAAGCTATTTTACGAATACTTAAATTCTATCCACGCTTTGAAGGTGCAGTTATAGTGACCTCATTCTATGGTGATTACTCTGCTGCATGTGCTGGTATGAAGAGGTTTCCATTTATTGTTCATCAAGTTGGATTCAACAGAACTCTGCATCACGTTGAATGTCAGCCATGAAAAATTCCAGTCAGCACATCATTGTGTATGGAGAATGGAATTCAACCCCCCAGGCTGCGTCTATTTGAATTCGGCCATCGTTAAATGTTTGACATTTCTTCTGTTCTCAATAAAGAGGTTTCGTAGAAGTGAGTTTCAAAAAAACAAGTATTAAAAAAATAAGGTATTACCAGGAAAAAAAGACACTCATCTTAACAGTTCATTAATTGATTGACTTTTTTGGGAAAGACAATCCATTTTCTATTACTTTTGATAATGATCATCCTCCTAATCATTCCTAAAGATAGTCTTGTACATATTTTTATTTGTATGTTAGACAAAGTGTATTATTTTTTTTATCTATTTGAAGCATGTATTGTATTCAGATTGTATTATATTTTCAAGACAAGTAGGGACATGCATACCCTGAAAAACTGCATTCCTCTTCTTTTGTGTTTTACGACCATAGATTTTTTTAAGTAAAACGATTCTATTATGAAATAATATTTAGATCAGACAAATTTTTTAAGTATACTATCAAGGACAGATAAGTTTGTAGTTGTTTACGTCGATTGTAACGTGCAGTAGACAGTTTTAGCAATACCTCTACTATCACACTTGGTCAATCCTTGATTACTATTGGCTAGAAGCATTGTAGTTGCTTGCATACGGAAAGTTAACAACTGCTAACTTATCTGATGCTATTTCTAAGAGGTCACTCTTCACGCAGGGGGGAGGGAGGGGAAGTGTCATTAATTGTTTAGATGACTAAGAAAAACAAAATTTTTTCACCATTGTCATCATAAATTCTCTGTGATAGAACTGTATTTTTTGCTCTTAGTCCCACCATAGAAGGGGAGATATTTGTATGATAAACTATATTCATGGACGTTTCTCTCATTGTTACATTGAAATATCCCTATCGCTTACTAAGCCAAAATTGTTACCAAAATGATCAAAATGACATCCAAAGCTGTGATATTTTTGTTTCGATTAAAAAAAGAAAAAAGGGAAACAAAATAGTCTGTAGTGTAGTAAATTTTATTTTATTTTATTTTGTTTATCAATTTTGATAAAAAAATTTAGAGAGTATAGAATGAAATTAGTGTTACTTACTTATTTAATATTTGTGTATATGTAATTATGAAATGTATAACTTCCAATCCAACTGCACCTGTTAATTGAGATGAAGTAGAGGCTTCTTTCTGAAACGATCAAAATAAACTATGTCATCAAGATGCAAGAAGGAACATGGAATGCTTAACCCTTTTGCTCAGTTAGTGATCAACAACTTTTGCACTTCGAGTAAAATCATTGGCTAATTGAAAATTCACAAATTTTTTCTGGGTTTAATGATAGTCTTATAACTCCAAAATGCGGCTGGAATTTTCTGATTCAGCTTGTAACTTTTTTAATTTAGGATTCTTTTATGTGTGAAATTTGTAAACATGTGTGTGAAATTTTTGACCCCAGTTTTCTATCTTATTTTGATTTGTCTTTTTCAAATAGCCGATGATTTGTATCAACTTGTAGTTTTTCACCTCAGCATTTTCTTTATCACTCCAAAATATACTTCCAGTAGGCCGATTATTGAAATTTTGTGTTTGCCGGGCCGACATAGGTTAAACAGCAGAGTGTGATTGGTTGGCCTATGTCTCATGGCCCAGTGTTGCTGCTTTATTGTGCCTTTGTCAGGTGGAATGGACGACCTTCTGTCGGAGGCTCAAGAGGTGCCTTTAGCTCGTCATGAATTCCACCTGACAAAAACATGACAAAGCAGCGATAAGACATACCTAACCATCCAATCACGCTTCTCCGTTTAACCTATGTCCACCCCACAAACACAAAATTTCAATAATTAGCCCGCTGCCTAGGAAATAAAAGTATAAAATAAGGAGTAAGGGAATGAAAATGAAAAATTGTTGAAGGAGAAACTGACTTCAAACTTTGATCTACTTGATGCGGGTGTGTTCAAATTTTAGTAAAATTAACGATAGTTTGAACTGATTTTAATTTTGTTATGTGAGGGCCTTGAAAATGTTCATTGGTGCTGTTAAGTTGTTATTTCCAAACTAAAGAGGCAAAACTTTCAACTTAATACCAACTTATACCCACAACTCCATATTTTTAATGTTATAATTACAAATCCTACATGGATCTAAAATTGCTCAAAATAATAAGGAACAAGAAAGAGACAACTTTACAATTTTAACAACTGATTAAATCAGTTTGTAAGACGGGCCAAGTGTGTAGCTTGTCAGGGCAACCTGTTATTTGTCTGTAAACTTTTTGTTTATCAGGTGGAAATCTCTGAGAGCTTGACTGCCTTTTTTTAAAGAATCCATGAAATATATTTGATACTGTATAATACATCACTTGAAAATTTTTTGAACCATTATACTTTCAACATTTAAACAAATCCTCAATTTCTTAACATCAATTAGACATCTTTAGTCCTACATACCTAAAAAATGCGTTCATTATGCCTGACTCCAGTAAGTGCCCATTTAGCGGAGGTATTATTAAATTATTGTGTATTAAGTAATTTTGATACCACGGACCAAGCCTGATTTAGTGTTCCTGCTACTGTGGTGCTCCTCCTTGCAGCATCAGCAAATGCTACATCCATGTAGGAAGGAAAAGTTTTGGGACTGGGTTCTTCATCAAAATGTCCCTCCCGTACCTACCCAATTCAGATTGGTATGGATGAGGAGGCGCCTGTCTTAATGATTCTGTGAACAGGCTCTTTACTTTAAAACTGGAGGCTTGGAAAGGAGGGTATGGATTTGATCGACATGAATCGATGGACGTGAACCAATCGACACCAATTCGACTGACGAATTATTTAAAAAAAACCAGTGTAGATTCGATCGATTTACGGGTTTTTCGATCGATTTATGGATATTGTCGATTGGCTCACGGGTTTGCGATCGGATCGAGACAGTTTTTTTACTCTCTCGTTTCAATTGAATTTTTCGATCAAACTCGTGTCGATGGAAACACATCGATCGTTTCACGTCTTTACTTTCCTATCGAATCCATACCGCTACGCTTGGAGGGTTAATTGATCGAATGAACTTCATTTTGCCATTAGAAACCACAATTTCTGGCTTCATTTAGGAACAACGTATGTGCCGTCAGTTTCCTTATGCACACAAGTGTTTTTTACAGATGAGCCAGAAATTATAGTTCTGAATAGCAAAATGTAGTCCATGATGACGCCATTACATCGCTGAGCAACGAGGGAGCCCACTTGTAAAAGTCGTTTTACTTGTACGCTTCTATTTAGAATTATTTCTAAAAATATATAAATGAAGAGAAGAGAATTAGCTGAATTCCATGTAGTGTCTTATCCAGGCCCGGACTTAGGGCGTGTGCAGGGCGTGCGGCGCACACGGGCGCCAGCCTTTGGGGGGCGCCACGAAAGAAGAAGAGAGGGAAAAAAAGGGGGGAAAAGGAAAAGGAAAAAAAAGGGAAGAAAGGACAAGGGGAAAAAAGGAAAAGGAAACAAGGTTGGGCAGTGAAAGGAAGGAAGAAGGGGGGAAAATGGAAGGAAAAAGGAGGCAAGAAAAGTGAAAAGAGAGTCCGCGAGAAAGGGGGGGGGGCATAAAAACCATAGACAAAATATAAAGAGAATTGCCGTCTAAAGGTAAATTTTCAGGACAAAAACTCCACCTGGTCCATAGACGGTCAGGCGCCCCTTGACCCTAAATTTGCGGCTGTACAGAAATACAAGAGTAGGCATGTAGTAAGGGGGCGCCATAAATCCATCGAACAGGAGCCGACATAGCATTTTAGGCCACGTCCGCCATCTTGGATTTGAGAATTTTTAAACATAGTAAAAATTCGAGTTTCCGGTCGAAAAATACCCTCAGACACCGAGTTTCAAAAAAATCCATCGAACAGGAGCCGACATAGCATTTTAGGCCACGTCCGCCATCTTGGATATGAGAATTTTCAAAAATCGACTAAAAATTCGAGTTTCCCGTCGAAAAAACCTCCTGACACCGAGTTTCAAAAAAATCCATCGAACAGGGGCCGAGATAGCATTTTAAGCCATTTCGGATTTTCGAATTTTGAATTTTTTAAATTTTGACAGATTTTGATTTAAAACGCGTGATCCCCAAAATCGAAGCTCAGGTTCGGATTCCTCGTAAAAAATCGATGCGATTTCATATATCATACCCTGACACCGAATTTCAGGAGAATCCATCGAACAGGAGCCGAGATGGCATTTTTAGCCACTTCAGTCATTTCGGATTTTTGAAGTTGAAAAATTTTACTTAAAACGCGTGATACCCAAAATCGAAGTGCAGATTCGGATTCCTCGTAAAAAATCGATGCGATTTCATGTATCATACCCTGACACCGAATTTCAGGAAAATCCATCGAACAGGAGTCGAGATGGCATTTTAAGCCACGTCAGTCATTTCAGATTTTCGAATTTGGAAAATTTTACTTAAAACGCGTGATACCCAAAATCGAAGTTCAGATTCGGATTCCTCGTTAAAAATTGATACAATTTCATCTATCATACCCGAGCGTAGCGTGAAGGAAAGAGACGTAACGTAGACATACTGATTCGAGCATATGAATCCAACGTGGCAACATGGGTAGTGCTCAGTGGGTCAGCGGA
The DNA here is from genome assembly GCF_918797505.1 of Bemisia tabaci. NCBI lineage: Eukaryota > Metazoa > Arthropoda > Insecta > Hemiptera > Aleyrodidae > Bemisia > Bemisia tabaci. Next base: position 52,676,356 of record NC_092796.1, read on the forward strand.
GGAGGAAGAATAAGAATTTATCGTGAGAAATTCCTCGGGACGAAACCGAACGCTTAGCCGGCGCTAAGTGGCGCCTCCCCGCTCGGTTTCACTCGGGCGACAGGCGCGGCGGCGTAGTTCAAACGGGTAGTACGACAGAATCTATACACGTCGTTAAACCTTTTTCCTTCACGCTATTCTAACATATGATACATGATATCTCTTCAATTTTTCACGAGGAATCCGAATCTGAGCTTGGATTTTCGATTTTACGCGTTTTAATCTATTTAAAATCGTAGGAGAAATTACAGAATTGTCCTTGAAAATTGATCACACATTAGTGTTTTTTTACGTCATTAAACCTCTTCCCTTCACGCTATTCTAACATATGTTGCCTAAAATCTCATCTATTTTTCACGAGGAACCCGAATCTGAGCTTAGATTTTCGATATTACGCGTTTTAATCAATTTAAATTCGTAGGAGCAATTACAGAATTGTCCTTGAAAATTGATCACACATTAGTGGTTTTTTACGTCATTAAACCTCTTTCCTTCACGCTATTCTAAAATTTGATGCATGAAATTGCATCAGTTTTTCACAAGGAATCCGAATCTGAGCTTAGATTTTGGATATTACGCGTTTTAATCTACTTAAAATCGTAGGAGCAATTACAGAATTGTCCTTGAAAATTGATCACACATTATAGTGATTTTATACCCCGTTTTTCTTCTACGTTCACGTAATGAAATTAGATCAACAGCTGACTCATCGACTAGTATAGCCTAACCCCCCAGAATCGGTCTAAAGGGCGAACGATTTTATCAGATAAGATGTGCGGTCGTAGTTTCCGGGCAATTGCGGTTTGATGGAAGCTGCGATGAGGAGAAACGGAAGATATGCGAAACTCGGGCGGATATTAAGCGAGAAACCAGGTAGGGGAAAGGCTGTCTTCCCGAAAAGTTAGTGCTCGGGCCAACTTACATGGTCACTGGAGCATTGTATAGCAGGTTGTGGGAAACTATTTTTTTGCAGCAACAACCAATTGGATCGCATTTTGCAAAATTTCAGTGTTGCTGGGATTGTGCAACTTAGGTACATTCTTTGCAAAAAGTAAACTTTGCGACGGTAATTTTCGTCTTGAATTCATAGTTTATTGGGAGTAGAGGTGAAACTAGTTTAGATGATCGTTTATGTTTGCAAGGTTAGCGACATTGGAATGGTCTTTCTTATCATTTGAAATGACAATTATAAAAACGAACTGCACAAAAACCTCAGAATCATAAGTTGAAAACCGCTGACGCCGCAAGTTGATTAATTGCGTCAATCACAGTGCGGCCGGCACGGAGCGGAACGCATAGCGCCTTACAAGACCACAGGATACTTCATGCATTGCGCGTACAGGACGATGCGCGGCGCCGCGCATGGGAGCGCCTTACAAGTCTGCAGGATACTTCACGCATTGCGTGAATACCGCGGTGCGCGCTCAAGCCGCGCCTCCTATTGTGGTTCAGGCTAGCTCGCCCTGAATGAAGCCACGGAGGCCCGCAGCAACTGCTTCTTTTTTAAATGGACTATTCTGTAATGAATATCCCATTTGTTTTTACGTATACCCAACTCTTGATTCCCCGTCCTTCAGAAAAGTCTGTTAAGAAGAGTAAAAATTAAACAAACAAAAAAATCTGAAAATCAAAGAATACTTCATTGATACCGAAAATCCTGGATTGATACTATCCCCCAGGATCGAATTTCCTCCTAAATCTCCAATCCTTGGGAGGCAATCTCCTCCAAGAAAAATCATGATCCAACTTGAATCCATTAAAATAATCATTAATTTTCAAGCAGACTTTCTTATTGAACTCAGATTCGGCATCATCCGAGTAGACTGCAATAGTACAGTCTCGCTTTTTCTTACTCATTCTTTTGAATTTGTAAACTTCGCGACTGGCGGCGTCAATGTTTTGAAAATCGCTATGCGCTCACCTTTGTTTACCTGAAACGCGTAGACCACACGTAAGTTCAAGTTCATCGCTTGTTACCGTGAGCACCTCGACCTCGTGCTCGAGTTTTGATGCCTCTTTTCCACTTTCTTGCTGATCAAAATGACCATTTTACCTTTCTTCAGTAGATCTTACGAATTCCGTCAGAGAATATTTGTATATTGTGAAGATCTCCTTCCTGAGTTTTACATGCGGCTGGCTTCTGCTCAGATTTGCAAATCTTGAACGTGTCGGGATCCCCACGCTCCGTTACGGGCTCGACTCTCCCTTTGTTTGCGCCAATTTCCTCATGAAAATCAGACAAGGAGTGAGCCTGCTCTGTAACCTCCTTAAATTCAGGAGAAAACTTATCGTTCGAATGAACCTCTTGCTTAAAGTTTGTATCCTGCATGAAATTAACATTTCTCGCGTAAATAGGTTCGTGAAATACAGTATCTGAATCTGAAAAATCTAATCCAAAGTCGTTCAAAAACACTGCCTTTTGACTGATATTCCTCTCCATATTACATCTTCTTGCTCTCTTGTAATCGTCCCTCAGAAAACTTTCCGTGTCCTCGGAAATCTTACGTTTCTAGCCGCGGGCCATAGTTTCCGGAACGAGTAAGACCTTGCAGGCTTAGTTTCTCACATTCAGCTCCATGGATAAGGCTTGCTTTGCGTCATGGCTTTTCGTGAGGAATTACGAATTTCCTGGGCCAGCGATAGAGATAGGAATTTGAGGAGATCCTATCGAGACGATTGGAGATCGTATCGAGACAATCGGAGATCGTAGGATTGGAGATCGGAAGTTGGCGATTGTCTAAACGTGGAGTTTTTGCCTCGCGGAAGCGCACACGTTTTGACATAAAAAGATCCGGTGACCGCATGGACGAGATCAGTCCGTAGGAATAGATTCCACGTTGATCCGGTAAGCCCCAGTGAGAGAGTATATTTTATAGTGATAGTTTTGTGATTTTTATTGTGACGTATACAGGGTGTTCTAAAAGTCCCGCTCCCCCTCTCTAACTTTTGAACGGATAGAGATAGAAAAACGAAACTTTGGGAATGTTTCTATCTCAAAGAGGACCATCTTTTAGGGGGGGGGGGAGGTCAAAATTTTTGCTCCTTCCTCGGGGGGGGGGGGCGGGGGAGCCCCCAATTTTTTTTCAAATGGTAGCCCTATCTTGTGATACACCATTTGGAAAGCACATTAAAAATTAAGAATTTTGGAGCAAACCGCGGATCAATATCTTAATTTTTGACCGAATTGCGATAGGTCAAAGACCCATATATTCTAAAAAATTCACAACTCCGGTTCAAATTATCGTAAAGAAAAAAATAAAACGGGAAAATTCACCAAATTGTAAGCACTTTTAAGTAAAAATTGCAGAACTCACTTCTAACTAATTTTAAGGGGGGGGGGGAGTTCGGACCCCCAAATACGTCAGTTCAAAGGTCATACAATTTTCCCACGAAATGAGCCAATTTCCCCTAACTTTGCCTCAACATTATCTTAGTAAGTTCAAAATTAGTTCGACGGTACGTTTTCAAAGTCACATAATTTTGGGAAAAGTTAAAAAAACTAATTTTAAACGGTCAAAATCACCTTAAATTTCGTTTTTTTTAAAACTTGTCCCAAACTTAGGGGACTTGAAAACGTAATGTTGAAGGAATTTTGAACTTACTAAGATAATGTTGAGGTGAAGTTAGGGGAAATTGGCTCATTTCGTGGGAAAATTGTATGACCTTTGAACTGACGTATTTGGGGGTCCGAACTCCCCCCCCCCCTTAAAATTAGTTTGAAGTGATTTCTGCAATTTTACTTAAAAGTGCTTACAATTTGGTGAATTTTCCCGTTTTATTTTTTTCTTTACGATAATTTGAACCGGAGTTATGAATTTTTGAAAATAGGTCGAATTTGACCTTTGACCTTGACTTTTGGAACATCCTGTATGCATATGTTTACTCGGAGATTTGCGGTTGTTTTTGTGTTTCGACCCATGTACCCTAACCCCCCCCCCCCCTCTACAGTATGGTTTCCGGTAAAAATAAAACAATTTTAGTGTAAATTTTCCAAGTTCGAATGCTGTTATGTTTTATCATCCGGAAAACGTCGAACTTAGCTAACTTCCAAGGGTAAAATTTCAAGGGAGATATATTCTTGATATCACATTCACACAAAAATGAACTCTGGCAATCTAACCTAACTTTGGCAATTTTTGCAAAATGACCTAGGTTTGCCTATGGCTAAAATCGAAAAATCATGGGGGAGGGGAACCCACTATGGCACCGCGATGGGCCGGCGTCTGTTGGCGATTTCCCAGGCCGCTTCGGAGAGTCAGTCCGCCTCTGATTTTCGTAAATACTGTTTATTTTCTTCCAAGTAATAAGATCCGGCCGATCGCCCATTTTCTGCACCCAATCTTACCCTGAAAAACACGATGCATAAAGTATTTAGTCCATGGTTTCAGGACATTCCGTCAACGATTTTTTGTCCGTGCGCCCGTTTGGTCCGGTAGTTTACGTCCACGCGTTAAATATATTTTAGCCCATTTTTCAAAATCCTGAGTCCCAAAATCCCACATTTCAAAATCCTGAGTTGAAAAACGCTGACTCCGCCAGTTTAAATATTAGAGCCAAACGCAGAGCGGAGCGGCGGCGTGGCATGCTGCCAGGCCGCGCACCGGCGCCTACAAACCTAACAGGGATACTTCACGCATTGCGCAATGCGTGAAGTATCCCTGTTAGGTTTGTAGGAGCCAATGCGCTGGTCGCCCTCGCCCGCCGCGCCGCGGCGCTCCAAGCAACTATTTCGCAACAGAGGTGGTGCACAGTATCATACGAAATTGAAGGCTCTCCAACATATTAAGAATGACAGGCATTCTTTAAGAGTACGGAGCTTTCCTCACAAAATAAATCAAGATAATATGGCACAAAAAGAGAGCGGTATTCCAAAAAACTCACCAAGTCCTAGCATCCGTATTTAATAACGTTTAGCATAATTTTTGAATTTCATTAGAGAAAAAAGTGACTCGATTTAGGCAGAAACATTATCGAGGATGCCGTCAAGAAGATTTTATTAGGAGAGTAAAATAGCTGTATGAAAGCGGGTTTCTGCTTGATTAAGTGACTTTTCGTTTTATGTAAGCATCTTTTCTTCTTGAAACAAACATTATTTTCTTTATCGATTCAAAAGGAAATCATTTCAGCGGTAAATTTAAGTGTATTCCTGCTTGAATCAAGTCACTTTTTCCTCCAAGGAAGTTCAAAAATCACGCTAAATGTTACTGAATACAGATACTAGGACTAAGTAAGTTTTTCGACTACCGCTCTCTTTTTGTCGTCGTCACTCCATTTAATTTGCAATCGATTTTCGTGCTTTTGAAGTATGCCATCAATCATGATACGTTCGTGAGGTGCTTTCAATCTCGTATGATACTGTGCAACACTTCCGTGGCGAAATAGTTGCTCGAAATACCGCGGCACGCCGGCGCCGTCGCGAAGTTATCATACCTACACATGAAAAATCTAAGAGCCTTTGGCTGAGGTAAATCAAAAACTTTACCCGGTACCAAGATAGGATTTTCTTGAGAGATTATAATGTCCTGTTGCATCAAAGAGGTGTAGAGAGTTTTAGTTAATTTTCTCTCATGAAATTGATGCCCTCCTCTCCATTTTCACCAAAATTCTCAATTATTGTATTATTCTCCGTCGGACAGAACAAACAAAAAGAAAGAAGCAAACCCTCACTCTCCCAAATCATAATACATTTCCATCCATGAACATTGTGTCCCAACAACCAAACTTTGGGTCTCAATTGGTAGGTGGACCAAAAACTCCCCTGCCGCAAAAACGCGTGGACGTAAACTACTGGAAATACAGGCGTGCGGACAAAAAATCATTGACGAAATGTCTTAAAACCTAGTCCATTAGTGGTTCCTCCATTCTGAAGTATCTTCTACCACCTTGATAGAGTTACAATGAGTCGAATGAGTGCACTGTTTGTATTTACCACGCACGGCATCAACAACGAGTAGAGCAAATCATGGTAGGTAAATGATTACATTTTGCAATAAGGACCACTATCTCTGCTTCCCATAAAATCACATATCTGCCTAGGGAAACCAATGGCATAAATAGTACTTCTTTGCCAATGACGTATGTAATCTCACCGTGATTTGCGAGGGAAGTCGTTCACCTAGCGTTGAGTCTAAAAACTTGGCATATTTCTTAAATCTTATTGCCTTATGCTAAATCTGTGAGGGCCTAAACATCAAAATTTGATTCTGGGACACGCGCAACTGACCCATTGTTTTCTCGCGCCGCACAACGGATCAAGTCAATCAGAGCGGTCCCCCATTTTCACCAAAATTCTCAATTATATATTTTTCTCCGTCGGACAGAACAAACAAAAAGAAACAAGCAAACCCTCATTCTCCCAAATCATAATACATTTCCATCCATGAACATTGTGTCCCAACCAACCAATTGTCATTTGTATTTACATGTGGACCAATTAACTTTGGGTCTCAATTGGTAGGTGGACCAAAAACTCCCCTGCCGCAAAAACGCGTGGACGTAAACTACTGGAAATACAGGCGTGCGGACAAAAAATCGTTGACGAAATGTCTTATAACCTAGTCCATTAGTGGTTCCTTCATTCTGAAGTATCTTCTACCACCTTGATAGAGTTACAATGAGTCGAATGAGTGCACTGTTTGTATTTACCACGCACGGCATCAACAACGAAGTAGAGGAAAATCATAGTAGGTAAATGGATTAAATTTTGCAATAAGGAACCACTATCTCTGGCTCTCCCATAAAATCACATATCTGCCTAGGGAAACCAATGGCATGTATGTTGTTTCTAAAATGGGCCAGAAATAGTGGTTCCTTATTGCAAAATGTAATCCAAATATACTTCTGCTGCCGATGACGTATGTATCTCACCGTGATTTGCGAGGGGAGTCGTTTACGTTGAGTCTAAAAACTTGGCAATTTCTTAAATCTTATTGCCTTATGCTAAATCTGTGAGGCCTGAACATCAAAATTTGATTCTGGGACACGCGCAACTGACCCATTGTCTTCTCGCGCCGCACAACGGATCAAGTCAATCAGAGCGGTCGGACATGAAATTTTGACTAAAACTGCAATTTTTTATGTTTATTTCGTCACAATTTAAATTTTAAGGGGTGCCTCTAGTAGGAAATTCTATGAGAATACCAACGAAACCACCTTTAGAACCTCAAAGTTTCGTATGAGCTGAGTTATAAGCGTTTAAATTTTCCAAATTTTGTCCGACCTCCCCTATTGACTCGAGCCACTGTGCGCCGCATTCGTGACTCGGAAGTCGTATCCTCTTTTTCACTGGCACTGGTAGTGAGCCGCAAAGCAAAGTGGGCGAGATGAGATAATGGTACGACCTACTTGTGTGAGGATTATGAGTTACAATGGATCAAGTTTAGAAGAAAGAGACCCGTTTTTTTTTTTTTTTTTTTTTTTTTTTTTTTTTTTTTTTTTAAATGGAAACACGGGTCTGTTTGTCGCAGAACGTTTTGTCTATTTTTTTTTTTTCATTATGCTTCGAAAGCGGGGAGAAAACCGCGCTACAGCAACTACTGTTCGCTTGTTACGGGAATATGCAGCCAGTCGCACCCCCTGGCATCCGCAGGCGATTGACAGAGGGACTAACCAGCGGGCCGATTACTGAAATTTAAACCAGCCCGATAAGACATCGAATTGCGATATATCGCATGGTTGAGATAGGGCTATGTCTTGTCGTGTCGGGCTGACATACTTTCAATAATCGGACCGCAGGCAGGCCACCCGCACCCGATACACACGAATATGCTTTTATTGGCGTAATCAATTCGGAAATAATCGAAGAATCGAAAAGCGAGAAAGGAATTAGTACTCATACATTACTCCGGTACGTTCTGATCGCCGAAAGATCAAGAAAAAAAGAAGAAAAAAACTCTGCACACTTTCTCCCACAATGCATTTTAACCACCTTTACATCTCTACGGCTAATCTTCATATCAAAGTAGATAATTCAGTTGCAAAGTTTAATAAATTCCCTCTAGCGTGCATATTTTACTTTTCAAAGGGCATGCGTTACGAAACCTCAATCTTCTCTAGCATCCCATTTTTATATTCCGTTGACATTTTGAGTCAAAATGTTGATCTATTCTTAACTTTAAATAAAACGTCCGTGAAAATTGAAACATTGCGGCTGAGATTTTTAGTCCTGGAGTATCGTCATCGATTGAACCATCTGATTTCACAGGAGGGAGGAGGAAAGAGTTAATCATACCAATTTTAGAGCCGTGCGGTTTTTTTTTTTTTTTTTTTTTTTTTAAGTCTTCGCGCAAGTACCTTGCTGATTTTCATTCATACTTAATTTGAACTATTGAGCTTCCTCATTTTAGAATGTAGGCGAGCTGCAGACTGCAACCCCGAGAAATCTTTTTATTGCTCACCGGTTGTCTAGCGAAGAGCGCATTTGAACTTGGTCGCGCGCGTCAAATGAGAAATGGTGATGCGTGTCGGCCTACCTTCATATTTTCCTATCTGTGCATGCAGATGAGTCAAGCAAGAGTGAGACAGAAAATTTCTCCACAGGATGCCAGTTGGAGGTAAATTTTTTTTATTTGTGACCTCCAAGGAAAAAGAGGTCCATAAAATCAAAATTTTTGCCAGTATGCAGCTGTTATTATCGTGCTACATCTAAAAATCGGATTTTGGTAAACGGAAACTTCTCTACAGAGCTCTTAAAAAACGTTGTTATCATTTTAATCCCGTTTTAAGCTAAAAAGGGGCTTAAAATAACATTGTAAACAAGCAATCTTGTGCCATGAATATGACGGATTAGAATTTTAAATGGTTGTTTCTCGTGCCTATGTTTTTCGAACCGCCCTGATAAAAATTGGCAGTAGAATGTGTGTTCCAAAATACTATAGACCTATAAAGCCGGCTGTAAGATTTCCAATAGCTTCTGTAGCCGGCTGTACAATTTCGTATAGCCTTCTTCAGCCGATGGCGATTAAGCAACAGCCAGACGATAAAGTTTATGCTAAAAGTTACTAAATACGGATACTAGGACGTAATTAGTTTTTGGACTACCGCTCTCTTTTTGTGCCGTAGTATCTTGATTTATTTTGCGAGGAAAGCTCCGTACTTTTGAAGGATACCTGTCATTCTTAATATGTTGGAGCGCTTTCAATTTCTTATGATACTGTGCAACACCTCTGGCGTGAAATAGTTGCTTCAGACGCCGTGGCACGCTGCGGTGCGGCGAGCGGGCAGAAAGCGCGAAACGCGCATTGGCGCCTACAAACCTAACAGGGATACTTCACGCATTGCGCAATGCGTGAAGTATCCCTGTTAGGTTTGTAGGCGCCAGTGCGTCGCTGCACCGCTTTGTGCTAGGCTCTGATTTAATCTCTCGGAGTCAGCGTTTTTCAACTCATGATTTTGAAATGTTTGCACACTCTGTATGGGCTGTTCTCATTTTAATTGATGAAAAAAAAATGTTTTAAAGGCAAATGTAATGTGTGTTTTGCAAATATTAAGGTAGTTCCGTATCAAACTTAATGATTTCCAAAGCACACGAATTTCTACACAATTTCTTATAGCCTTTTACAGCCAATGGCGATAAAGTGTAAAGCCCGGCGATATGATCTATAGCCCGACTGTATACTTTTTTATAGCTTCGTATAGCCTGGCTGTATGATTTGCTCCGCTTTCTACACCCAGCTGTATAATTTTCAATAGCCTTCTTTAGTCGGCTATAAGAACTCCTATGGTATTTTGAAACGAAGCCCCTATCGCCAATTTTTACCAGGGCGATATAACTCCAACATTTCAGGGCGTTATCTACATCGGCAAAGCACAATATCTCGGCAATGAAACATAGATGGCATATACTAGAACCAGCCTACCCGTGTTAAAAGACGTTGCTTAGTTTCTTTTCTTGTTTTTTTCATTTTTTGAAGATTCATTGAAATATTATGCAGTCAAACTTGTCTCATAAGTCTTAAGGCATTATTGGGTTGAGGAATAAAACACGAATGAAAATCAGACAACGTGCAATGCAGTCAGGCTCATTCATGTATGATGCAAACCGTGCCGCAACCTAAGCGCCTTCTAATCATCATATATGCAACACGGGTATCCTCAGAACACTATTAGTTGCATCCAGGCGCTATGATTAACTTCGCGTTGCGTGCATCAGATGAGATACTCGATAGGGGATATGATTGCCTTTATACTCCTGTTGTAAACAAAATAAAACCAAAATCAAAGAAAAAATGAAAGGAAACAACTGAGACGAGAGTAGTTGAGAAAGGAGAAAAATCTCAACAATGCGAGGATTTTGTTGACACTTTGGTATTTGATGATTTTGAGTAAAGTATTTCTACTTTTTCCACCTTGCACTGGCACCCCTCTCCCCATCCAAGATCCAAGAGTACAGAAGAGCGCTGGGTCTACCTACACCGACTTTCATCGGTTGTCATCACTCATCAAGCGAAAAGAATCAACGGCGGAACTGCAAAAGCGCGTATCTACGACGCCGCGAGCTTCCAGTCCTACTTTATTTTTCAAATAAGGGAAAATACTCAATGTCATTCCTTGAAAACTTCCCTGATTTTTCGTCCTTGTAATTATGAAGAGAATTCTGTGAAAATCTCCAGCAAAAGTTTTGGTTCGTTATCCTTTGAGAAAATAAAGCGGGGGTGGAGATTTTACAACGTTATGAAGGAGATACGCTTTTTCGCAATTTGACCGTCGAAAATTTGCCATCATCCAAAAACGTAGGTAGATGGGTCTAAGGGAAGGGTGCATAGAGGGGGGGGGGGGCACGTCTATGAGGAAGAAAAAGGGAAGAAAGAGAAAAGGAATGAACGGAGGAAAGAAGAAGGATGAATGCTCAGTTGTGGTAGTTATTCACGAAGCTATACAATTTCGAAAATTTGCTGGGGGGGGGGGGGCTTTCAGCCCTCCCCTGTTCGAAGTGTATGGATCCGCCTACCTATTAAAATTTTGAATCGCTGAAAGCAAATGCTGCTCTGCCGGTTTTTGATAATAGACTATTGTGGAGCCACAAAAATAATGTTGCTTCTCCTGAGTATGATCTAGCAACTCCGCAAAAAATTTCCTGCGCTGAACCGCGAAGCACGATTCACCAATTGTAGGGAACCACGATCAAGCACCAGGTGACTCGCTTTTCCTCCCAATTCCAAAACGGAACCAACAACATTCATTACGGTGTGTCGCATAATTATCTGCTAGATAAACATGTGTACGGCGAACTGTTTACCTCAGATACTTTTTTAGCCCAATTTTGACCTACATCGTGCATTACCTTCGGTACTCTTTATTCGTTTTCTTCCTCTCTTTCTCAACGGTCGTTTGTGGGGCAGACAAATCAATGTGGTGATCTGTGATTGTACGGTGTTCCATTTAATATCAATCGTGCGCTATTGAGGATGTATCGTTCGATCTCTATTGGTCTGTCGGATTTTATTAGGTGAAAAACTTGGTTGCTTTTGAAATCCCGTCCGGTTATGAGACTTCATTATGGACATTCTACTACCTTTTTTTCCTATGCTTTTCATATCACGAGAAAACACTGTTTTCTTCGTAGCTTTTAAAAAAGGGTGAAATTCTAGGTTTTATAACTTCAAATGCGTTACTTTGTTGGTAAAATTAATAATTGGGACTGAATTATTTGTGGAGAAACAGTAGACGTTCACACGTGTCCACGAAGTCGACGTTAAAAAATAAGTACGTCTCTTGTTATTACATTTTCGAGGGTACTTAATTGTTTTTTGAGAGAACAAATCCAACTTCACTTTCAAACTTCAATATCGAAAGCCAAATTGCGAAACAACATATCTCCATTGCAATTTTTCGATATTTCCGCTCCCATTTTATCTTTTTAAAGAGGGGCAAGCCAACTTCATTGCTTGAAATTCATTCAGCATATTCTGGTAACAGACAAAAAAAAATCAAGAAAATTTTAAGCAATTACGCAGGTTCGCTTCTCAAAGAAAAAAAGCAGAATTGCAAGCAGAATACATTGACACTAATACCTCCAAACCAAGTATCTCGCTTTCACTGTTTCAAAACCGCTCCTATCCTATTCTTTTTTTCTGAAAGAGAACAAATCTTCGCATGCAGAAAAAACATCATGCAAGTTTTTAAACATTTTTGTTGAGTAGTTTTTCATTTAAAAAATAAAGTACATTTTTCTGCAACGTCACAAACCGAGATACGTGGTTTGGGAGTTCACTGTTGACATATTACCTAGTCTCTCAATTTTAAGACGATTAAGAAAATCTAACACTTTAATGTATACCTCAATGGCAGACCAATGGGCAGCGTTCAAAATACGGAAACAAATCGGTTCGGATAGGTATAAGAGGTCCGCTTATAGAAAATGATTGATGATGGTGGAATTCCATACCTTCACTCTCACGAAGAACATTTTTGGTGTCATTTTTTAGTTTAAATGATACCTAGCTGAACCCACGAATGGTTTTTTCCTCGTACTTAACGGAAAGAAAATGTAATATTAGTAAATGGCGACTATCTAGTGTGCTCTGTCATGGCTAAAGTCTGACTATTGAAAAAACAGTTATATCCATCAAGACTAGAGAAATCAGTGATCTATTGGGCCCTTTGAAAATGAATATAAATGAAACAAAAAATTGTACAAAACTTATGTAAATGCAGCTGATAAAACGTTTTGTACTCATGGAGAAATTATATCTTTTCATGCAAATACTTCATTGGCAGCTTAAAAGTAAATACCTAAGGATGGCTAAAGTCGAAAAATACGCACCACCGCCATTGCAATGTTTATAAATCGCCGATTATGTTTAATTGTTTTGATAGAGGACCACAAACGTAACTAGACAAATTTTGTGGGGGCCAAACGTCCATTAATTTTGCCCTGGCGGAGGGGAAGGGAGTACCAGCCTTGGGGTGGGGGAGAGGGGGGACAGGCTCTCCAGAACCCTGTTTAATAATCGAATAAAATGTATCTTTGAAATTGTGTGGAAGTATTTTTGAGCCAATGATGGAAATTCACAGAGAGTTTCAAGAAAAACCGCTGCTCCGTTTTCTTTAAAAGAAGAGAAGCATGGACAGGAATGTACAACATCGCCATCGCATATAAGCATATTATGACATTATTCATCGATAAGTATTTATCTAAAATAAAACACACACATTTTTGTGCACGTATACAACTAGCTACATACGTGGTTATAAAATTGGTGTTACTACGGTTATCTTAGCTTTCTTAATGGAGTGTCTCACAAACCTCTGAGCGCAAACCAATAATCGTTGCTTGAAACTGCAACTTGCCGACGAGCACCATCCTTTGTTTGCTTAATAACAGGTGTGCCTTACTCGGTGACTTTCTGGGCTCATTACGCGCGTTATTGGCACTTTTCACTCTGCCATATTGGTAAAAAAAACTATTAATTTATTATTACGGCACAGATTTAATGGAATTGCCATTCATGAGAGACAGAAACTGGAACTAAAAGAATTGGCATCCATGGTAGCTGCAAGTCAAATCACTCAATCAAGGATTTGAAAAATAATCAGTGACATTCAAACACGACAAGAATCTTGACGTATGATCTCGCCGCTAAGAATCCTATGTGATGATTTTAGTCAGTACGTCTTGACACAGGTGGCTTTAAATGGTTAAAATCAGGACCAAAATCGGATCCATTTTTCGGGAAAATCTGCCGTAACCGACGAGAAATCTTCAGGGTACCCGAGGAAGAAGAATATAGACACTGATGAAGGATCTACTTGTGGTCGACTCAGTTATTTTAAGCTTAAAGGGCCGTTCATAAATTACGTAGCGCTTTTTTCGGCATTTTTGACCCCCTCCCCTCTTGTAACGCTTTTGAGATGTAGGTCCTTATCCTTCAGCACGTAAAAGCAAAATGGTGTAACGCTTTCCGCGACCCCCCCCCCCCCCCCCCCAGCGAGAGCGTCACGTAATTTATGGACGGCTCCTATGCGATTACCATTGATTTTAAAAATAAGAAAGAACAATAACACTTTTTAAGAGTTTGAAATTTCAACCGTGAAAAACCAAAAATGAAAACACTAAAATGAGCTTACAAGGTTAAACATACGAGGGGAATAGTTCGCCCCTTTCCCGTAACGTATTATTTTTGTTTTCAAGAAAATTTCTTGACCTGCTTTAGCACCTAGGCGTTTTCGTTTTATCTATATTGTACCGTATGACATTTCCATTTATGGCTAAAAGAACCTCGCTGCAACAAATAAAGGGGTAAATAACATGATGGTATTATTGTCTCGTATAGAAATCGCAACACTGATGAGAAGCCGAGAGAAGAAAACCAGCCAATCCTGTCGGGGCCTCAGTGTAAAAGTTGAAGCAGTCCAACAATCTAAACCAATCAAAATGGAGACGGAGGGATGAAAAACGGAAGCAATGTGATCCACCCGTCGTTTCCACCATGAACAATCCGGTCAAAAGGCGAAAGATCATCCTTTTTCTGTTCACCCTGAAATTATTGACCATCTACTACTTCTTCCGATCTCGCTCAGCCGAAGATGATACAGAAACCCCGATATCTTCATCGCTCAAACGTTGGCCATCTCTACCCTCATTCCGTCCCTGGCTACCAACCCCCGATGTGCCCGTCGGATCCTGCGAGGGGTATTTCGGGAATGGGTTCACCCAGCAAATCACCGTCCTCGAAGAGAGCTCTGCCGGTTGGTTCAGGTGCTTCTACAGTGCGACTTTACAGACCTCGGTCTGCGAGGGCGGGGGCCTTCGGATGGACCCGGAGAAGATCTCTATGTCGAAAGGCGACGAGCCGTTGGAGTCCGTCATGGGTAGGAAAGAAGACGACGAACTGCCGGTGTTCCATGACGGAGCTTTTGAGATTGGCGTCTCAGATGGATCTCGCGCCGGAAGAAATCTCGTGAACGAAGAGTTCTTGAACAAATATCTACCCAGAGGTAGTGAGAATCGACATATCATGAGAGCATTGATGGCCTCCACTCGTTTAGTTGACGCAAATAAGTTTCAGTGTTCTGAAGTAAGTAAGTTTTTTTAGAGTTTGGGGACTTTCAAGATGGAATTTAGAAACTTATAAGTGGTCAAAGTTCACGACGTGTTTTGAAGAGGGTGAGGCTTCTTTAATTTTGTGAGAAATTCCGTCAAATTCTCCATACAGAGGTAGACCCCGGTAAAAATTGGCGAAAGGAGCTGCGTTTCAAAATACCATAGGAGTTCTTATAGCCGACTGAAGAAGGCGATAGAAAATCATATAGCTGGCTGTAGAAAGTGGACAAAATTATACGGCCGGGCTACACGAAGCGATAAAAAATTATACGGCCGGGTTGTAGTTCCTATCGCCGGGCTTTACACTTTATCGCCTGGCTGTTGCTTTTCCACCATCGGCTATAAAAGGCTATAGGAAATTGTGTAGAAATTCGTGTGCTTTGTAAAGCCTTAAGTTTATACGGAATCACCTTAATATTTACAAAACGCACATTATATTTTCCTTTACTACATATTTTTTTTCATCAATTAAAATGAGAATAATCCATACAGAGTGTGCAAACATTTCAAAGTCATGAGTTGAAAAACGCTGACTCCACGAGATTAAATATTAGAGCCTAACACAAAGTGGAGCGGCGGCGCACTGGCGCCTTCAAACCTAACAGGGATACTTCACGCATTGCGCAATGCGTGAAGTATCCATGTTAGGTTTGAAGGCGCCAATGCGCTGCCCGCCCGCCGCGCCGAGCCGCAGCGTACCACGGCGCTTGAAGCAACTATTTCACACCAGAGGTATTGCATAGTATCATACAAAATTGCAGGCGCTCCAACATGTTAGGAATGGCAGGCATCCTTCAAAAGTACGGAGCTTTCCTCGCAAAATAAATCAAGATACTACGGCCTAAAAAGAGAGCGGTAGTCCAAAAATTCACTAAGTTCTAGCATCCGTAATTAGTAACGTTTAGCATACTTTTATCGCCAGGCTGTTGCTTAGTCACCATCGGGTATAAAAGGCTATAAGAAATTGTGTAGCCGGCTATGGAAGCTATTGGAAATCTTACAGCCGGCTGTAGGTCTATGGTATTTTGGAACACAGATTCTACTGCCAATTTTTACCAGGGGAAATAAAGGCATGAGCTTGGTTACCAACCTGTAAAGAGGCTCAAAAGTCTAGATGACAATTAGACCATATTTGGCAGCAAAGGAACTTCTATTCCTGCCTCATGTTAGAGACAACCAATAGTGCAATTAGTTGCCCAATGCAGATCGACGGTGCAAGTTGGCAATCACATAACTCGTTTGCGGTGTCTGAAAATCTCCGTCTCTTCGTTATTCTTTTAAAGGAGAACAAACTGACATTATTCCTTGAAGTTTTTGCAGAATTTTCTTCGCACAGATAGGAAAAATCGCGTCAGTTTTGAAGAATTGCCGTTGAGTAGTTTTCCGTTTAAAAAATAAAGTATGAAAAGAAGTCTGCGACGTTGCAAACCGAGTTATGTGATTTTCGACTTACACCGTCGAGATAGGTGATTTTATGAATGAGCTAGAGATAGTAAGTCCTCATCGCAAAATGTAGTTCAATTTCAAGCTCAAAGAATGGCAACCCCGCTTATGTATCCAGTCCTACCTCTTCATAGAGACTTTGATTGATCAAGAGTGTGGCGGTGAGGCTTCCCACAATTACGCAAAATACCGGTATGGCGGCCTTCACACTGAGATTTTTTTTTTTTTTTTATTAACTTGAGAGTTGACTTTCGGAAAAATAGTGATCACCGTCCCCTCGCCTCTCATGAGATTTGACATCAAAACAGTCGAGTGAACTACAAATCTCTCTGTTTTTTCTGAAACTCTGTTGATTGTGAAACAAAAAGGGATTTTTGGGAAATAATTTCTGTTTTGTAAGCCCCCGTTTCAGCATGGTTTGGAGGTCTCAGTTTCATTCTATTTTCTTTACTTTATTTGTTCAGGGCCGTCCCCAGAAAAAATTAGAAAACAGGCAAATTCTCTCATTGCCCCCCTTCCCTCTTCCGCGGGTGGGCTCCGGAAGGTATCCCCTGCATGGCCGAAGGGGGGTCCGAGGGGCCCCCGAAATTTTTTAAAAAAGGAGCTTTTAAACTGTCCATTTTTACACTATCAGAGTACAAAAAATAAATCATTTACTTCCCGGGTTTGCGGATGAAGAGTATGATTTTGATCCGAATGATCCGCATGAATGGAGATGTTGCATGTGTGAGGAATTTGCGATTTGACTGTTGATTCTTATGTAAAAGTTCGCGAGAAACACGATGGTGCCACTGGTTTTCTCTGAAATCAACTCTCAAGCTCAAACAAAGCTCTCAAGTTGAGGTCAAAATGGAGGGGATATCACGCTATCCTGAGAGTCCACCTCTACACCAAGACAAACTCTCCATGCAAAGATAGGGAGGAAATACATTGACAGGGCTGTTACTTTATTTGGGGACTCTAAAACTGAAAACACGGCAACCCTGCTAATGTATTTGCTCCCTGTCTTTGCATGGAGAGTTTGTCTTAATGTAGAGGTGGACTCTTAGGATAGGGTGGGATATCTCCTTCATATTGGCCTCAACTCGAGAGCTTTTTTTGAGCTTGGGAGTTGATTTTAGAGAAAACCAGTGGCACCATCGTGTTTCTCGCGAACTTTTGCATGAGAATCGTCGGTCAAATCGAAAATTCCTTACACATGCAACATCTCCATTACGATCCGTGGTCGGCATTTAACGAAGTTAAATTACTTAAAAGGGACCAACTTTCACCAGAGTCACACGTTTGACTGTTTTAATTTTAGTAATTTGTTGGTTGTGTTCTCTCATTGCAGTGGGTCGAGGAACCGACACTCTTGGTGACACGCTTCGAATACGCAAACCTTTTTCATACCTTGACAGATTGGTACAGTGCATACGTGGCCTCTAGAGTTGTCGGCCTACCTAGACGGCCTCATGTGGTGTTCGTGGATGGTCATTGTCAGGTATAAAGTGAAAATCTGTTATTGCAAATAATTCTGAAGGCTGTTTCGCTAGCGGTTGACGACTAGGAAGCCTGCTTCCTCAAAACTCCTGTATTTAAAAATGGTCTATTCAATTGAAAGAGCGTCAGGGCTTTGGATTTTACTGCCGCGTGAAGGGAAAACGCCGTATGAGCCTTCAAGTGTTGCCAAATTTTCGTTGGTTAATCACGAATTTTTGGGAAAATTTGTAAATATTTTTCTTCCAGTTTTTCAGATAATTTTATTCGCAATTTTACCTACAGTTCTTGGAAATTTCTCGGAAAAAATATTCATAACTTCCCTCAAAAATAAACATTTTATCAATGGAAATTTGACAACTCTCGAATGTTCATACGGCGGTTTTCCTCAGCACGGCAGTTTAAATGAGAAACCATTTGCCGAAACGTATGCAGCCGCACTCTGTCGTTTCCCAGACAAAAAAATTCAACTACCCTTGAGCCTGCATACACATTGTATTTTTATTTGAAAACTGTCGGGCGTTTTTAAGCGAGAGTGTCCATAATTTTTCTTCTACACATTTACAGCAAATTAAAGGAGAAAATTGCGCAGTCATAAAAAACTGAATTGCTTTGAGTCAAAATTGCACCTTGGATTGGAATTACGTTCTTCTGTTGGGGGAACGACGATTCCTTATCCAAAATAAATGTAAGAATTCTTTACCTAATCTATTCAACGTAACGATGGGAAAATATACGTCCGTTATGAAATATCCTGTCCCACACTAGCGGCACCGGAACTATCGTCTCTAAATAAATTCATGGCCTTTCAACTGTGAATGAAATTGCAACGGAGAAGAACGAAACACTTTTCCTCAGCGTTTCGGCCGACAAATCGGCCGCAGCATTTGCACAGGCGCTTGGATGCAACTATTCGTACTCAATGGATGCCCAGGTTGCATACACGGAGAAATGAAGGCGCTTCGGCGCCGCTGCCGCTTATCTCACATCGTTATATGCGTAAACGCGGCGTGGCCGCTTGTTTACCGCCTTGCCACCGAAAAGAGCAAAGATTGCGAGAGTAACATTTTGAGAAAATAGAACAAGTTGCGTCTCAGCGAAAATTTTTATTGAACAAATCTTCCGATCTTCGTGAAATTGTAACTATCAAAAAGACCCCTAGAAATTGTTCAAATTATTGGAAATCGACAAATATTGTCGTCAATTGTGCGGAATGGGAGTTTTTTCCATGTTGGGCAAGACAGCAGCAGGTGTCATGTTCTACATGTTTGCTCGGTTACATTTTGGACACATAACAAACAACTTTCAACCGTAGGAATTGATAGAAAAGGGTACCATTTTACGCGAGACAGCATTATAGCCCGTTTGCGAAATAATGGAAACTTACTGGTATTTTTTCTGGAATTACGTCAGTTCCTGCGCACTTTCTACTTTCTCATAGCTTTCGTTTTTTTTTTTAAAAAAAAAAACAAAAAACTAACGAAATGCTATTTCAACTGCATCTGTTCATTAAAATAAGGTCAGTCTATATTCGGAAAGGAAAATTCGAATTTGTAAAATCTGGCGTTTCTGCTCTCTTCGATAACTCGGCAGCGCGGCACGTCGACACGTCAAGTTGGCGCACTCATTGTTGTAGAGGATGAGTAAACCGATGCGCTCTCATTTCTATTCATACAACAAACAGACAGCTGTTGAGCGAAATTGGTTTTATTGGAACGTCATTATCAACATTACTTATTTCAATGTGCATCTCTGCATGACCTGCGATCATATTCAAAGAGAGGTCGATGTGTTGGGGTGTTTATGTAAAATTGGATGGGAGTTCTGACGGATACGCTCGATTTTACAAGGGGGCACGGATGGTCTACCTCGGGAAAAATTTTGGGAAAATATTCCCTTCGCCGAGAGAAAAAATAACTAGAATGTAGTTGATATGAAGAGTGAAACACGAAGTAACTCCAGCTTTCTAGTGATTTTTCCTCTCTGCGTGGAAAATTTTCTGTAAAACTTTCAAGCCATGATGTCGGTTCAATCTCCTTATGAAAAATAATGTAGGAGCGGAGATTTTGAAACGTCGCAATCGAAATCTACATTTTTGCAATTTCGCTAGCGATCTGCCATCAGCCCATTAACTCCTGAACCACGAACCCTCATTGTGATGTTTCAACATTTCTGCTCCTATTTTATTTTTTCGAAGAAAAAACAAGCCAACTTTATCGCTTGAAATTTACATAGAATATTCTGCCAACAGAGAAAAAAATCAAGGTAGTTTCCGAGAAAATACGTTAACTAGTTTTCTAAGGAAATAATGAAGTATGTCAAGAAGTCTGTAACGTCACAAACCGAGATACGCGGTTTGGGACCCTCACCGTCGATATGTCTTTTTTCCTAACTTTCCATCATGCAGATAGATTTCTTTCGTCGTAATGCTTCCGAATATTCAACCAACATTTTTTTAAAGGAGAACAAATTGATATTATTTCTTGAAGTTTTTGCAGAATTTTCTTCGCATTGAGAAGAAAAATCATGGCAGTTTTAAAGAATTGCCGTTGAGTAGTTTCCCATTTAAAAAATAAAGTATGACAGGAAGTCTGCGACGTCGCAAACCGAGTTATGTGATTGCCGACTTTCACCGTCGTTATGTTTAATGCCCATAAGTAGGTATACCTTTCATACTTCAGTATCTGATCGTTGTTTCAAAAATGATTTTCCAGTCTGCATTGGACGAAATGTGGCGGGCCTTGTTTTCAAGCGTGAGGTTTGCCAAAAGCTTCGCTGGACCTGTTTGTTTTCGCCACGCAATCCTCGTGCCTTTGGGATACCAAACCGCCATGTTCGAGGGCCTCGACGGAAGGATAGACTGCTCTGGTGTCGCTCCAAACGAAACTGAGCAACACCCCAACACCAGAAAGACAGCTCGACTATCGGAATTCGGGGAAATGTTGAGGGCTGCTGTCGGTTTACCACCGAACGAACACCGCTCGTCATTGACTTCGGGTCACACCATCCTCTTCATCAGACGCGAGAACTACGTCGCCCACCCTCGCGCAACCGGAAAAGTGGAGAGCAGGCTTAGCAACGAAAAGCAAATTTTCACGTCCGTGAAGAGCTGGGCCGCCAATTATTCCGGCTGCAAATTGAACGTGGTCAACGGACTCTTCGCTCATATGCACATGGAAGATCAAATCGAGATCATCCAACATTCCACCATCATCGTGGGTGCTCATGGGGCCGGCTTGTCGCACATCATATCCGCTCTCCCCAACACGTCAGTTCTTGAGATCTTGAGTCCCAGCTACAGACGGCCTCATTTTCGCCTCATGGCCAGGTGGAAAGGGTTGAACTACCACCCTTTGTACCTGAATAGTTCCTACGCACATCCTGTCACTGTGATCAAGGCGCTTGATGACATTGTAAAGGGTCTTGGTTGTTGAAGATTTTCGAATGCTGACCTAGAATCTATTTGGACTTATTTTTGCTGAACGGAACCAGAGACGGGTGGGAAAGGAGGGGTGTGCTCGTTAGTCGAGAGCCGTAAGAATGAATGGGATTATGAAGCGCCAGTGACGTCAGCGGCAACGGGTTCGGAATCGGGGACGGGGTCAGCGGCGTGGCGTGAGTTGCGATATATCGATTTTTATGAATTTAAACCTATGGAAAAGGATCGATGGACAGGGTGTTCGCAGCGAACACCTTAATAATCGATTCTTTACCATAAGTTTAAATGGCATAACAATCGATACATCGCATTTCACGCCACGCCACTGGACGGGGTCCTTTAACCCATGAGCCCTGTCCACAACTGTGTTGGCATATGCCTCACGGATCGTGAGTACACGTGCAGTTATGGCGCTTAGTTTAGTTCAGCAGAATGAAAAATCTCGCTTTTCCATTTCCCCAACAGGAATTACGCCTACTTTTGCATTATTTCTTATGCAGATCTTCACGAGTACATCCTATCTTTCCCAGCTCTCTGGTTCCGTTTAACAAAAATACGTTCATTTATGGGAAAGTTGAGACACCTCAAGTCCTGGACATCACTTATGACCAGAAATATTTTACGGTTAGTGACGTTTTCGTAATCTTTTGTTCAACTCATTCCCGGATTCCTTTAATACATTCTCTCTTTGAATGCGTTTGTTCCCAGTCATGCCCTTAATTCTCTAGTCTGCTTCTTTCTAGTTTGTAATTTTTCCGACCGGTGAAAATGCCATTTTTCTGCCCGTTTTGACACCATGGGAACGCAAAATATAGAAGCCATTCGAAAATGGATTCTGTATGTCTTCCCGTTCAATATTATAAGACATCACGCTGACCTAGCTATCCATACTTTTCGCTCAATTGGACGTATTTATGCTAAAAGGAACTAAGTGTATAGGGTTTGCATGCGACATTGTTCCTTTTATTATAAATACATCAAATTGATCGGGTAAGCGTGCTAAAGGAGCGTGCCAGGCTGCGATAAATTGCTATACCTGATCAAATTATTGCTACAGCATTAGCAAATTGTGTATGTTGCCTATCCACTAATCGAAGGGGCTCATTTAATTGAAATGTATTGCAGTAAAATTCAAATGAGTTACAATTTCTTTTCATTTTTTATTTGCCGGTACCTGATCGTCAGATCGTTTGAAATAGGCATTCGTTGCCCGAATGATGATGTAAAAATATTGAAATTTTGTTGCAAATTTATTGCTACATTTTCCGGTAAAGAAGACCCTTTGAGGGCACGTCAGAGACAGATTACAAAACCGAGAGAAATAAAAAAAATTAAAAATGTAATAATTAAAAGTTTGCCTATGCATCAAACTTTACTTTTCATACCAACAGAGCTATCGCTCCTTAAAAAAGAAACACAAATTGCGTTTGACATTATTCACTGGCGTCAGTGGATAGGCTGCGTAGTCTTTTCCCCTCTCGTTTTATCGATGACTCATCAAGGGCAACCATTTAGAGTGGGTGCATCTCTTGGTGATGAATCTGAACAGCAAAAAATGCACTTAGGCCCATAGCATATACATATGTATTGGTGAATGACGCAGGTGAATGATACATAACTACAACTACTCACGCAAGTCAAAAATTACACAAAGCTCCATGACGCAAACAAAATTCAAATGAAATTCGGATGTTTCATCAGATTCAGCATATCACAAATAGCGGGAAACTTAGCTTCAACTTTGATTCAGAATTTTCAAGTAATCGAAACCCTGGTAAAAATTGGCGATAAGAGCTGCGTTTTAAAATACCATAGGAATTCTTATAGCCGGCTAAAGGAGGCTACAGAAAATCATATAGCTGGCTGCAGAATGCGGAGAAAATCATACGGCTGGGCTATACGAAGCTATAAAAAATTATGCAGCCGGGCTATAGTTCCTATAGCCGGGCTTTACACTTTATCGCCTGGCTGTTGCTTTTTCGCCATCGATTATAAAAGGCTATAAGAAATTGTGTAGAAATTCGTGTGCTTTGGAAATCATTAAGTTTGATACGGAACCACCTTAATATTTACAAAACACACGTTATATTTTCCTTTAATACATATTTTTTTTCATCAATTAAAATGAGAATAATCCATACAGGATGTGCAAACATTTCAAAATCATGAGTTGAATAACGCTGACTCCGCCAGATTGAATATTAGAGCCTAATAACACAAAGCAGAGCGGCGACGCACTGGCGCCTACAAACCTAACAGGGATACTTCACGCATTGCGCAACGCGTGAAGTATCCCTGTTAGGTTTGTAGGCGCCAATGCACGTTTCGCGCTGGCTGCCCGCCTGCCACACCGCAGCGTGCCACGGCGCTTGAAGCAACTATTTCACACCAGAGGTATTGCACAGTATCATACGAAACTGAAGGCGCTCTAATATATTAGGAATGGCAGGATCCATCAAAAGTACGGAGCTTTCCTCGCAAAATAAATCAAGATACTACGGCCCAAAAAGAGAGCAGTGGTCCAAAAACTCACTAAGTCCTAGCATCCGTAATTAGTGACGTTTAGCATACACTTTATAGCCTGGCTGTGAGTTGCTTACCTAATCGTCATCGGCTATAAAAGGCTATAAGAAATTGTGTTGCCGGCTATGGAAGCTATTGGAAATCTTACAGCCGACCGTAGGTCTATGATATTTTGGAACACAGATTCTACTGCCAATTTTTACCAGGATATTGCCCTCCAGCCTCCAATTCCACCTTACTTCATGACCCGAGCCTGTTGTTTCGTACAGAATTTTGGCCCGATTCTTATTTCTTAAAGTATGTTTGAATTTCGTCTAAAAAATGTATGTACAGTATTAATGGGTGCAGCCGGAGAATGCGTATGTCCATTGCAACATGCCAAGATGTCTCTCACGTTTAGAAATAAAATAACCAAAATATCTCATTGAAGTTTTCTTCGATTACTTTTGAATGACCAAACATGCGCACAGAAGAACATAAGAAAGACTTTTAATCAGTTAATTTAAAAAATAGGACATGAGCGCATATCGTTAAAAGTTGTAATCGGAGGCATACAGATTTTTAGACTACCAGTCATCAATACTTTTCAAAACGCATGTGTACAAAGAAGTGCACAAAAAATTAAATCGGAGGAAAAACTTGTAAATATCCAATAATGTATTGATATAATAAGATGTGAAACTTTAATTGTAAATTGTGCTGTGCTTTAAGATGTGTTCCTCGTAGATGTATAATATAACTAGCAACCAACCCGTGCTTCGCACGGTGATAAACCGTCATTAATGAAATTACACCATGTTATAACAATATTTTTGTATTAATATATTTTACTATACCTATTATGCCCATATTTATATTTTTCAATATAATTATTCAGAAGCTACAAAATATTTTTACATATGGGGGCTGTTGTTGTACCCATCAGCAAAAACAAAAAACATGTTTGCGAGTATCAATTTTGTAAATATGGTAGTAATTTATAGACCCAGCACTCAGTCTTGAAAATAAAAAATAAATAACTGTTGTAAGAAGATGTATTTATTAATTTCAATAAATAAAAAAGGCAAATTTTGAGATGTTGCTCTACACTAAAAACATTAAATGAAAAATCTTACAAAAGAATAAACTTAAAAAATATAAAATCATGAGTGTGACAGACATTTTGAGATCTTGCGCTAGACCTAAAAAAGTAAATGACAAATCCAACAAAAGAATTATTTAACATTATAAATAATAAATATTAAAAATTTTGGTAATTTCTTGTATTGTTTATATTTGTTTGTAGCTCTGGTATTTATTAATCCTGTAACAGAAAAATATACATATTATGAAAAACATTACACAAAGAAATAAAATAATTTGAATATTGAGGTAGCAAAAATCACTGAAAAATCATTGATACATCAAGCTTTAATCAGCGATTGACGAAATTTTGAGGAAAATCATGATTGAATCACGATTTTTTTTTGTGCCTTCAAAAGGTCAATCATGATTAAATCATGATTTTTACCTGTTAAACACGTTGCATAGTCGGTTATTGAAGGCGCAAATAATCATGATTGAACGTTGGTAAGATCCTGATTAAATCATTTTTCATTTCTACTTTTTTACCATCATGTTTGAAACCACGCAAGCATTATGCGACCTGCAGGATATGGTTGTGGATTATTTCGAATTTTTTTTTTTTAAATGATACTTTTTTAAAAAAATGTAACACAAGTAACAAATCTACAGATGCCCCACTAATTGATGTGCAATTACTAAAAATTATCAAGAAGGAAAAAAAGCTCCAGAAACTCGAACAGAATCATTCAAGGAGCAAAAAATAGTTTCTAAAAAAATCATGATTGTATCATGACAAAATCATGATTTAATCGCAAAAAATCGTTACAACGTCCCAAGAAAATCTCTACTAAATCTTGATTATGCAATGATTTTAAAACAACATGAAAAAAATTCAATCAACTCATTATTGTTGTTCATAACTGTTGAAGCTTTGAAGCGTTTTCAATTCTCTGTGAAAGTTTGTTTGCATTAAATTAACATAAAACTTTTTTATAAACAATATTTTTGGTTTTACAAGTTGGTTGCAGAACAAGCAAATTTTCTGGAGAACTAACTCTTGAAAAAGCTACGTATACCTGTCCATGTGAAAAGCAATCATGCCTTAGATCTACACCAACTGTTTTTAACGCTAGACCTTGTGATTTATTTATGCTGATCGCAAAACAAAGTTTCACAGGGAATTGAAAACGCTTAAATTGGAACGGCAAGTTTGATGGAATTATAGGAATTTTGGGAATGAATACTGTTTCTCCTTCATTTGGGTCTGTAATTATTTTTGCTTCAATTAAGTACTTATGTAAAGCAATAATAATTAATCTGGTACCATTGCACAATTTAGGAGGTTTTAGATTTCTTAAAAGCATAATGGGTACACCAACCTTTAAATGCAATGTATGTGGAGGACAACCAGCAGGATTTAAAGTGTTTAAAAATTCAACAGGATACTGAACTGCATTTTTCTGCATTTTTTTTTTTTTTTCAAAAAAATTTTTACCATGAGCGCATCATCTAACTAAAACCAAACCAGGGTTAAAATGTGCCCTAAAGCTTTCTTGATAACATATCAAAAGCTCGTTTTAGTTAGACGATGAGCTTGGTGTCAAAAAAGCCTCGGATTAATAGAAAACCACGAATTTTCGCTAAAATACGCCTGCAGACCTATGTTTAGGCAACCGTTTAACAGGTATCAAGTGGCCTATGGGCTAAATAATGATTATTTCCGTAAACTATAATGAGTCAACTCGGAAAACCCGCATAAATTTCCAGATTTAAGTTGATGTTATGCTATTAGTGAAAATATGCCTCCACTACTCCAAAATCCGTTATCTTCATAGCTGTTTGTATGGAAAATTCTATTTTTTTTTGGACACAATTTAAGGAAATCTCCTTGTAAGAGTCTAAGAAGACTCGATAACTGCCCTCGATAATATACTTAGCGTGCATACAGTTTGAGAGACGTGTTTCCTTAGGATTTTTGCGGATGTCCCTTAAACGTCGATTTTTGTAAAACGTTTTTTTCAACCATGAGCGCATCATCTAACTAAAACCAAACCAGGGTTAAAATGTGCCCTAAAGCTTTCTTGATAACATATCAAAAGCTCGTTTTAGTTAGACGATGAGCTTGGTGTCAAAAAAGCCTCGGATTAATAGAAAACCACGAATTTTCGCTAAAATACGCCTGCAGACCTATGTTTAGGCAACCGTTTAACAGGTATCAAGTGGCCTATGGGCTAAATAATGATTATTTCCGTAAACTATAATGAGTCAACTCGGAAAACCCGCATAAATTTCCAGATTTAAGTTGATGTTATGCTATTAGTGAAAATATGCCTCCACTACTCCAAAATCCGTTATCTTCATAGCTGTTTGTATGGAAAATTCTATTTTTTTTTGGACACAATTTAAGGAAATCTCCTTGTAAGAGTCTAAGAAGACTCGATAACTGCCCTCGATAATATACTTAGCGTGCATACAGTTTGAGAGACGTGTTTCCTTAGGATTTTTGCGGATGTCCCTTAAACGTCGATTTTTGTAAAACGTTTTTTTCAACCATGAGCGCATCATCTAACTAAAACCAAACCAGGGTTAAAATGTGCCCTAAAGCTTTCTTGATAACATATCAAAAGCTCGTTTTAGTTAGACGATGCGCTCGATGTCAAAATAGCCTCGGAGTGATAGAAAACCACGAATTTTCGCTAAAATACGCCTGTAGACCTATGTTTAGGCAACCGTTTAACACGTATCCAGTGGCTTATGGGCTAAATCATGATTGTTTCCGTAAACTACATTGAGTCAACTTGGAAAACCCCCCTAAATTTCTAGATTCTAGGAGGGGGCCAAAAAAGGCCCTTATCGATACCCCTCCTTAAGAGACAAATTAATCGAAATTTTGAGAAAATTCAAAGATGAAAATTAATCAAAATAAATTCAACTTACCTGTAAACGAAAATTCAAAGATGAAAATTATTCAAAATAAATTAAACTTACCTGTAAATTTGACCTTGTATTTTGAAATAGTATGGACTAACTCCGGAGATATGCGCTTTGGAAGCAGACAGAGATGCAAAAGCCATACAATTGTTGTACCTCAAAATGTTTGTCATGAAAATGGGTTTGGAGAACAGGTTGCGAGTTGGTAATTGATTCCAGGCTCGGCAATTCTGAGAAGACCATTATGACAACATCTGTTAAAATGGCCGTTCACCTCCTCTTTTTTGAAATTCAAGGCATCACAATACATGGCACTTCACATTTAAAAGTCCGAAATTATTTTCCGGATAATCATTTTCGATAAAATTATCAGTGCTCTGCCGAAATGAATTGAGGTTATTTCCCTGTTCACCCCTACGTCGTACATTATCCATCTCACTGAGATAGCCATCATGCCGCACTTTGCGTCGCGCGGATAAATTGCGAGAAACATTGCCACGCTTCGCCGGACGCCCACGCTTTCGACTCCGATCCATTCCCAATATTAAAACGAAGACGCGCACTTTACTAAAAATTCGGGATTCTCCATACACGACAACAAAATTCAAAAGACGACGCGCACTGTACCAAAAAATCGGAATTCTTCATAAACGACGAATGTCCATGATAACGAACGCCTCGGGCAGCCGAGTCATCAGCTGACCGAGAACGAACAGCACGGGGAAAACGAAAAACCGCGCATCTCCTAGCGGGACGAACGGGATAACCGTTTTTCCCGAGGGGGCGAGGGGGGCCAGGCACGCCGGCCGATCTCTATTTTTTTCCCGCCGTCGGGGGACCGGGACGGTCGAGCCGGTACCACCCGCGCACGGATCGGCCCGGCGGTTCGCGCTGAATTTTGACGCAAAGAAAAGGCTTACGGAATTATATATGGTGAAAATCACGTTCATCTTGCAAACGAACCATTTCACAGAATGAGAATCTTCTTTTAAAAAATCCATGGCAACTTTAAGAAATAGTGTGTCTTTGCTTTGAGTTTTTTTTCTTTCCTTTCTTTGGTCATCTTTATTTAAAAAATGAATATGCATTAAATCTCCCTCCCCTTTCCCTCTAATTACATCAACTTTCAAGAATGAACGCAGAACATTCTTAACACATATGAAAATATAACGTGAAACTACAAATTTCGTGATTTCGGCAACACTGCTCCGGTTCGGAATCTCCAAAATTAGACAGAAAAAACAGCTGATCGAGACGCAATAAAAGAAGGGAAACCACGACGACCAGACGACGACGATCGATCGCGGAACGCCGCTCTAACACACGGGTCACCCTTTTTTAGCGTGTTTTCAACCCTTAGAATCAAAATTTCGAAAATCGGACGACGAATTGCACCCCTTCAGCACGAACCGCACATGCGTACAAAGTTTCAAGGAAATCCGCCTTCGGGAAGTCGCTGAAACATTGGGTACAAAATTGGGGCCTCTCCTTTATAGTTATAGATTAGGACACGTGTAAAGTGTATTTTTTATAATATTTTTCAAAATACATATGTTTTTGTTATTAGATATATTAGTAGACGTCTGTAGTTATCACCATGATTGCAATTAATATTGCTCAATTTCAAATTCCACTTAGATAATAATGCTGCATTCAGTATTTTAGACCATTATTGTATGTCTGTCATCATTCTTGCAAAATTCCAATCATTGAAATATATGTAAGACACCAGTTGCCTCCCCCTCCCCTTCGATAGGAAGTCCCGACTTTAAGGAGCATGACCACTGGCTCTCCATCCCCTTCTCCTAAAGACTGGTGGGAACGGGGGGGGGGGGGGAGGTTCAGGACGTGAAATTTGGATTCCTTTTTGGGGTCAATTCTATAAGTAACTCCGCGGTCCCTGCCCTCAAATGACTTAAAAGGAATCGAGGAAAAAACCTGTTGCGGGGTCGATTTTTATGTAGCGCGCAACCGGAGAGTTCCCCGCTTATTTGAAAATTGGCGCGTCAATTTGAATATTTTGCAAAGCGCGGCACTAAATTGGCGGGAACCAATAGGAGTTGATGTTTCGCCTTGTTTACATTCGTGCTTTTTGATAGAGTCCCTTTATACCCAGAGTTAAGACAACTCGATTATCAGCTGACTGGCAGCCGGCCTTGGCTGGCCATGGAGGCCGAAACGAGTGCACCCAAACGAACGATATTGAGGGATAAGGATCAGGAATCCTGCGATGTCTGTCAAACAAAAACAACAACATCAACAAATTGATTAATTAAAAAGAAAATGAGATTGGTTTGTGAATAATTTCTTAATCTATTTTCATTTTGGACCGATGGAAATAACAATTTACTCTTGATAAACCACACTTAGGTAATATTTTCATTATTCTTGTTCACATTCGAGGTACCGCCATCTTGGTGCACTCGTTTCGGCCTCCATGAGTGAGAACCAATCAGAATTGGATTTTTTTTTAGGCCACTTTCAGCCCAACCAAAAGTGAGTTGTCTTAACTCTGGGTATAAAGGGACTCTACTTTTTGATAACAAGTTGTAGACGAACGTGCGTGGTTCTTCATCTTCCCGTAAGTGTTGCAAATGTTTTTGCAAACCTTTGCAATGAACGGAGACGGAAAAAGAACCTGAAAACCTGCCTAATGAAAAGGTAACCAAGGCAACTTTATGTAATTGCTCAGAAACACTTATCCGACCGCGAGAAAAAAAATATAAAAAGCTGAGGAAATTGATAGCCGAGACTTTGTGTTTTCGTCAGAAACAGGATGAAGCATCTGACAAAGATTTTTGGAAAACTTATCTCGTCTTGGTTTGAATTAAAGGTAATTTTCTTCTCACACGCGCTAATTTTATACCATTTAGCCTGATAAGGGAATAAGACACAATGTGTCATTTCCTTGCTCCAAAAATTCCCAAGATTAACACGGGTACAGCCTGCAGATTAAAGCAGGACTGATCATGAAGGCTCTTTATTTTAGTTTAAAATGAGTTTACGCAAGTGCTGACCTCCCTTAACAAATCAACGGATATTCACATCAACATAGGCTCGTTGTCTTGGGACCTTTTCTCAGGTTGGGATTCCTACACTCACAGTGTTTGAAACCGATATTTCGGTCATCTCCTCTCCAATACAGGTAGGTAGCAAGTTGTACTCGTGTAAATTGTGTGGTGGAACCCGGAGGACAAAAAATCATTTAAATTACAGTGTTCTCACTCTAAAGTTCGTAAATATATATTTTTTTTATTATTTTGAAATTATGATCGCAAACATTTCTGCATGAAATATAACAAGAGTATTTTTGACAATGATTATGCAAACCAAACGTGCTCTGGATACAAATTCCGATTATATAGATCCTTTTTAAAATTAAAAATTTTTAACATGAAAGTCGCAACATCAAAAACCATATTTTCGTGTTTTTTTTTGCGCTAGGCGTCAATTTTAGGCGAATTGCATTTTGAGACTGTCAGTTACCACGAATTTTCAATTATCAGGAGTCAAGTAATATTAAAAGTCAATCCCTATCAATTAAAATGCACACATGTATTGTAAAAGTAGCGGTAGCTACCCAATCAATGCAATGAGATACCTCGACGATAGATAGATCGTTAAGATAAATATCCACGCACCGACTCACAGTGGAACGAGTCTTCGGAAGAAATCGGACATGAAATTTTTGACAAAAATTGTACAATTTTGCGTTTATCTCGTCACAATTTTAATTTTAAGGGGTGCTCTTGATAGTAAATTTTACGAGCAAACCAATGAAACTACTTTTACAACATCAACATTTCATATTCATGGAGGTATACGCTTTTAAAGTTTTTAAATCATGCCCGACCTCTCCTATTGACTCGATGCACTGTGCGACTGTGCGACTAGTTCTTCGACTGCTTCGAGGGTGGCGACATCGGCATTGCGCACTCATGTAATGGATGAAGAGTTCGCATGTGAAACGCCTTCAATTACGATGCATACACTTTATCTTTCACGCATGAGTACGAAGCTTCGCTGTAATACTTCTCCTTTTCTCCGAAGAAAATGGCCGTTGAAATTGGCTCCTTTAACTTCTCTCAAATGAGGATCCAATTAAATTCTTTTACATTTTCGAGCGCCGATAATCATGAAATGCAATGTACCACAATAAAATCGTAATAGCTCGTTAAGTGCAATGTAAATACTTGTCAGCAAATGGAAATTCTTTTTGCGGAATTTTCTGAAAAGTTTTCTAATTTTTCCTAAAATTTTTGCGGGACTTAATAGCGTACATTGAAAAAAAATCGAAATTTTTTTATACATTTCATTGAGGAGAACTTCGGTTGAAAAAAAATTAGGAGAAAATTTACGACTGATTGAATTCAAAGCCATTTTCAACTAACCCCCCCCCCCCCTGCCCCGCCCCCCAAAAATATGACATGGATGTAAATTAAAAAATGGAACTACAATCCAAAATAAACAAGTGAGATTTCAAACACATGTATCAAAACAAAAAACATGTTTCAAAAACATGTACTTGTAGTTTGAACTATTACTTGTTTATTTTGGCTTGTAGTTCGATCTTTTAATTAATAGGTAACTGAGCAAAAAAAAAAAAAAAAAAAAAAAAAGGTTTCAAAAACATGTATTAGCAGTTTAAATTGGACGTATTTCTATCAAACAGACCTATGTGCAAGTGTGGAATATGGGGTATGCTCGTTAGTTCTCTGGCCGTAAGAGTGAATGAGAATAATGAAGCGCCAATGACGTCAGCGGCGGAGAAACCGACGCCGTTGCGGCTCGTGGTTGGCTTCAACTCATGAGCCCTGTCCACAACGCTCTCGTCCCATCCTGGCGGCTCATGAATCCCGCATTCAGTTGGCACATAGGTCTGTTTGATAGAATGTAATATCCCGCCATTCCAGCTCTTCAAAAGGAATCACGCACACTTTTAAATTGCTTCCTTTGCAGCTTTCTAGAGCACACCCCATATTTCTCACCTGCACCTAGGTCTGTTTGGTAGAAATACGTCCAAATATTACTTGTTTATTTGGTTCGTAGCTTGATTTTTTAATCTATAACCATGTTTTACACAGCTTAGCCAGCCAAATTTAGCAATAAAATGTAGAAAATATGAAAATGATGAAAATATGACTGTTGAAAATATGATATAGTATATCGACGGTGAAACTACCAAACCACGTATCTCGGTTTGCGACGTCGCAGACTTCCTGTCATACTTTATTTTTTAAATGAAAAACTATTTAACGTCCAGTCTTGAAAATTTCTATGATTTTTCCTCTTTGCACGGAGAAAATTCTGTGAAAATTTCAAGGAGTGATATTGATTTGGTCTACTTCCAAAAAATAAAATGTGAGCGTAGATTTTTAAACACCGCAAACGAGATACGTGGTTTGGTAGTTTCACCGTCGATATGTAGAAAATGTATAAAAATATGTATGAAAATATGACTTAGCACGTTTTTGTTAGACCTGATCCTCTTACTCTCCGTATGAAACTAGAAAAAAAAAAAACCTGTATGAGCTCGTCAAGGCAAGACTCTACTTTCCCACAAGCTCGACGTAAGGGGAGCTTTCTCGTCGAATTCCGACGACGATTATTGCGCTTCATTTCCTTCAAATGCGGAAACTACCCATTTAATTCGTTTAAAAATCGGAAATGGATCGACTAGGACGGGCGCGCGTGGTCCCACAGTCAGCGTGAGAGTTGTTTAACGGATAGTAAAATTCTGTGACGAGGATAGTAATTATTAATTCCTTCCGCGGATTCTGTCATTAGCGCGACAGGCCGATGGACCCTCGCAGGGATACACTAACCATCAGAATGGAGGAGACGTCCAATTTTGGTGCAAAGGGACTGCCGGCTCGACGTAACCCCAGGATTTTGTGCTATCCCTCACTGATGGCGCCTCACAAGGATATATCCGCGTAAGTTCTCGATTTCTATTTGAAGGGCTTAGAGGACAAGGTGCATAAGTGCAGTTTTTGCTACTTCGAGAAATACGCGTTTGAAGTTTCGAAATCACATGGAGCCTTGTGGTGGAAAAAAAGTTTAAGCTGTCTCTTTGACGCTTCGTAATTGGAATTTGGGAGCGAATTTTTCACAGCATATGCATTAAGAGTAGTTATTTTACTTCAAATGATTAATATCTCAACTTTTTCGAAAACTACACTTATGCATCTCGTCCTCCGAGCCCCTCATTTTTCGGTTCATAGTTTTCAAAACGTTATTTTAAATAATTGCGAGTTACTTATTTACGTTATCTCTGGTCCATATTTTCGCAGATAATCCAAGTGTTACTTTCATGGATCGTTCACAGATACGTATCGAATTTTCGATACGATCACTTATCTTTTTGCTAGATTCGATTCTAATTTTATCAGTTATTTCCTTCGCCTTTCGATAAAGTGTTTTTCCAATGCCTTGCTGGCTGATTTTTGAAATTGATAGACAAAGCTATAGACATGGAGGACATGATGAGTATAGGGCGATCCTATTGGTTAATTTGGGTGGTTCTCATAGACCAAGTGGGTACATGATGGACTGACTAAAGGATCCCTCGTGAGTTGCCGTTAGTCAGTCTATTATCTACCTCCTTTGTCTATTGCAACCACCAGCTTCCTCCAATAGGATCCCTCCATATCCCTTTTGTCTTCTTTGTCTATAGCTTTGTCTACCAATTTCAACAATCAGCCCGCTGGTTTGCGAATTCCATCGCTGAAAACGCTTGAAAAGCGTGTGCGCCTTCACTTGATTCTCATGCAGTAAAATAAGCTCATAGACAAGCATGGCTGCATCCTTTCAGGCGCCGCAGCGATGTCGCAAATGTCTCGTCTATTTATTCATTGACCGTTTTCGTGGCCAAAGGTGCCATCTCTATTTCCATTCTTTGTAAATGAGGTGCTGTAATTTGAATTCCGTTCTATTTCATTTTTTAAAGCGACCACCGCAGTGTCGCGACTACTCTCAGCTAAAGTATAATTGCATTTAAAACAATAATTGTTTTACTAAATTTTCATGAAACATACTTTGCAATAGTTTTCTCTTTCAATGTTAATCTCCAAGAAAAGTTAAGAACACATTTCCTTGAAATTATCATGCACGCTAGAGCGAATCGCGGAGAATTCTTCCAAAAAAATTCAAAGAGGAAACCTCGTCTGTTTTCCAGATAATTCCTATTTTATCAGAGGAAACATGACGTCCGCGAATCATTCATTTAACGCTTTTTCTTGGTGCGACGATGGTACAACTGGACTTTTGCAATTTGGAACTAAAATGTCTGGCTCATCTGTAAATCACTTATGTGCATGTAGTGAAACTAATGGTACATACGTTGTTTCTAAACTGGGCCAAAAATCTTGGTTCCAAATTGCAAAATATAGTCTAACTGTGAAATTGCAAAAACGTAAATCTCGGTTTGCGACGTTACAGACAGACCTTCTGTCATTTTTTTTTTTTTTTTTTTTTTTTTTTTTTTTTTTTTTTTTTTTTTTTTTTTTTTAGTAACGTTTAACATTATTTTATATCAAACGGAAAAATACTCGAAGCTTCTTGAAAACTTCCCTGGTGTTTCTTCTTTCTGCGAAACGTAGGTATTCTCTGAAAATTTTACTCGTTGCTCAGTGGTGTTTGTTCGTTGACCTTTCAAAAAATAAAATGTGAGCGGGGATTTAGAACACCGGAGAGTTATTCTCGCTTAACTGTTTTTACCGTCGCTTTGGATATACACTTGGAAAATTGATCACTATCACATGAGTGCACTTTTATTATTCACGTCCGAGTAAGTAATATCGCATGACCCGGCACCTCCTATTTGTGTGCTCATTCGGAAAATTGATTTTTATCACATGAATAAGAAGGCTCTCAAGGTAAAGAAAAAAAGAAGAAAAAAGTAACAAGGAAGAAAAATGAAGTGGGCACGATTCACGTTTATCTGGGGCTCAAAGTCCACCTTTCTGTGATATCGTGACAAAAGCTCTAAAAGTCCCTTGATTTTGCTACGTGCTTGCGTAATTTGGACATCTCCGATGGAGTAATCGGCATGGTTGCGTGATAGTGGGTGGTTCTCCTTCTTGTTTCTACAAATCGACCAATATTGAATAACCTGATCTAACCATCAGCTTTGCACCTGTCGATGTGCATGGTCAGGTCACAGGTGTGATTCTTAAGGCGAGAATAGCCTCAGAATATTCACAACTTTTCTTTCGTATGAGGAAGTACATTTTTTGGGATATTTTCTCCTAAAATTTTACGAAAAAGAGGGTTCGGGTAAATTGGAGCTTAGAATTCAACACCCACATGAAATTTTAACGCGTGCACCTCCTTAAAATGATCAAAGTAGCACATGGGCGGATTTAGACACCTCGAACGGGGGAGGGGGCGTAAGGGGGGTCCAGGGGCCGGCGCCTCCCTCAGGAAATTCTTGAACTTTTGAAGCAACTATTATGAAGTTCGAGTCGATTTCGTCGTGAACAATTACCAAATGTAAGCGTCCTTATTCCTTCTTCCCCCTTCCTTTCCTCCTTCTTTCCTCCATTCCTTCCTCCTTTCTTCCTTCTCTTTTTCTCCCTCCTTTTTATTGGTCGAATGGAGGGGCGCTCACGCCCCCCACGCCCCCCTTGGATCCGCCTTTGAAGTAGCACAGGCGACTTAGTGTTAATAAAAGTTGACTTGGACTTTTCTTTGCTGTTGCAATTTTCTGCAGTCGTTGCAACAAAGTTGCGAGTGATTTCGAACAACAAATCCTATGCTTTGAACAATATGTTGCAATCTGAATAATGCAAGTAAATAAAGGCGGACAACGCCGTTTTTGTTTCAATTACCAATTTGTAACAAGTGTTAATTTCAAACACATCTATGGCTGAAGTTAAAAAAATGCGCGCCACCGATTGCGACGTTGTAGGTCTCCTTTCATGTTTTATTTATTTATTATTTTTTGTTAAAAAAAAAAAACCAATCAGCTTTTCTTAACATTTACTTCACTTCCTCAAAGATATTCGCAGAAAATTTTGGTCAGTTTTCCCTTAAAAAATATAAACATAATCGGGAATTTTGAATCGCATTGCAATGTAGGGTTGTCCATTTCTCCGACATTATTTTGCCATGACTTAG
Source organism: Bemisia tabaci (assembly GCF_918797505.1). Taxonomy (NCBI): domain Eukaryota; kingdom Metazoa; phylum Arthropoda; class Insecta; order Hemiptera; family Aleyrodidae; genus Bemisia; species Bemisia tabaci. The sequence goes on from NC_092796.1 coordinate 52,713,438, forward strand.
TTTGAAAACAGTTAAATCAGCCAAAATCAGTGTTTTCTTTTCTTGTTTTCGTTTTTTACTTTGCTCTAAAAAGCGTACACAATGAAATATGCTTATATACAAGAAGTTACAAAGAGGCATGAGTCTAAAGTTAGATAAACGTTACCTATCAGCTGCCTCACTGAAAAAAAAGAATCTTAAATTTGCCGCCAAGAGGTATTCCCTCTTAAATCAAGAATTTTTCTGGTTATATAAGCTACTTTTTTGCTTAACCCAAGCATTATTTTTCTTGAATCAAGAAAAAGTCAGCTTGAAGCAAGATAAAAAAAAATTCTTGGCGGCAAATTCAAGAATTATCATGCTTGATCCAAGCTACTTTTTTTTTCAGTGTAGGCGAAAGTATGAAGGCTATTTCCATTTAAATCTTCCGTCACATTCATACGGCGCAATGATACAACTATTTGAACTCTCCGAAATGCGTGAGGTATCACGCCGCATTTGAAGGCGTTTTCAAAACAGCCAAGTTCCGATACTCGGATTATCGTTTTGCATAGTTCATATTCTTTTGTTACATTCCGTACCACTCGTTTATTTTTAATCCTCGTAGAAAAACCACCCATTTGTAAATACATTTCTAGCTGAAGCGCACTTCAGCTATGCGTTCACCACTGCAAAAATTTCAGAGGAAATCGACAAGCCCAGCGTGCATGGAGGCTATTTCCATTTAAATCTTCCGTCACATTCTTACGGCGCAATGATACAACTATTTGAACTCTCCGGAATGCGTGAGGTATCACGCCGCATTTGAAGGCGTTTTCAAAACAGCCAAGTTCCGATACCCGGATTATCGTTTTGCATAGTTCATATTCTTTTGTTATATTCCGTACCACTCGTTTATTTTTAATCCTCGTAGAAAAACCACCCATTTGTAAATACATTTCTAGCTGAAGCGCACTTCAGCTATGCATTCACCACTGCAAAAATGTCAAAGGAAATCGACAAGCCCAGCGTGCATGGAGGCTATTTCCATTTAAATCTTCCGTCACATTCTTACGGCGCAATGATACAACTATTTGAACTCTCCGGAATGCGTGAGGTATCACGCCGCATTTGAAGGCGTTTTCAAAACAGCCAAGTTTTGAAGTTTGAGGCGCGCACCTAGGGGCCCTCACCACGAAGTTTCTTCCCTTCCCTTTCAATATTCCTAAACATTTTACTTTTTTTTCGAGATAGTCTCAAATTAAGATTAGGAAGGGCTAAGAAATTGCACTTAGGGGGCCCCTCACAACGGATTGCGCCATTTCCTGAACCCAAAAATCCTGAATCTTGACCTGACTGGAAGTCAGGCCCGCCACAAGGGGGGGGGGGATACTGGGTCCCTGGTACCGGGCCCGGGCCCTGGAGGGGCCCGTGTTACCCGTGGAAAACCACTACGAATTCACATGCAACCCTTGTTTCGTAAGAAAAAGTGAAAAATTTACCCTAAAAATTTCGCAAAAGGTGAATAGATTTTCAGAAACACGCTGGGGCACTGTAGAATTCTTCTTAAATTTTCAAAGAAGTATACTTCTTGGAAAATTTCTATCTATTTTCAAGATTTTCAGTACAGAGGGATATTTTTAATAACTGCGTTTCGTTTTTTTCCGTCGTCAGATGCTAAGAGTCTCCAGTCTGGGCATCCTCGACTTCAATGGCTCATGGCTCAACTCCCTTGCCATAGACAAACGAAGGGGAGTCCAGGGGGGCTTGGCCCTCTTAGAACTGAAAATAGTATCATATGCCCCCCCCCCCCAAAATAAAAATAAAAATTTTCCAGATGTTTTGAATGCAACAATTCACAAGTATTTCGTGCTGAAAGTAGAAAAAAAAACATAATTATTCCGCAGAAATTGATGGAAAAATTCTTTATGGAAGCTTCAAAATGCGTCCGATTATTCGTATAAATTCTAAAATTTCTCGGGGGATGCCCCTCGGACCCCCCCCCCCCTCCGTGCTTGGGGCCCGGACCTTAAAATTGGTACCAGGGCCCGAGATGGGATGTGGCGGGCCTGGGCGAAAGGGATACAATCACAGGAGAAAACATTTAAACTCACCGCTGAAGACAAATTAAGTTACAAACTATTTGTACTACATCCTTAAGCTCCGCAAGCTGTAGCGGGATATGATCAGCCCAAATCAACAGTGATGCAAATTGACTTCTACGTGAGTGAAATTTTGAAGAATAAAAATTACACATACAGTATTCTTATGCCCAACCTGTCTACAACTGTATTCTTTAGAGAGATAAGAGGAGGCAACGACCGACCTGAAAAATTACTTCATCTGCAGTCCGAAAAATATTCATGCTGATCAAAATGAGCTTTAGTTGTGGCATAAAAAGAAACCGTCATAAAAGCCTCTAAATCCCTTCGCTATTTATCAGTACGGAAATTTTACTAATTTTATCAATACCTCTTTTTTATAGGTGCCAACTTAAACGTAAAACTACTCACTGCGAATCTAGATGGCGCACACCGCACAATGGGAGGGGTCAGAAATTATTTGGAAAATTTAAAAGCTTAATTTTCATTATTACAAGACGGAAAAGTTTTGAAGTGGCTCCATTGGTCTCCTCTCATAATTTTTCAAAAGGAACTTTCTTATTTATGGTGCGATGAAATAAACATCAAAATGTGCATTCTCACAATCAGTTTAAAATTTCATGCCCGACCCCTCCCAAGACTTCTGCGAATGTGCGGCGCGTCGAGCAACTCCCGACTTCAATTTTTTGAGTAAAAAAGAGACATTTGTCATTATGGTTATAATTTCCAAGAATATTCTTAAAGCAAGGATAGAAATATGTAGTTATTCAAGAAGGCTTTTCTTGGAAATGGCAGAAAGTTTGTAATTCAATGAATACGAATAAGACTTTTTTCAGTTTCTCCATCGATTGAATTTCAATGATTCGTTGACGATTTAACCGTCTTTTGGTTAAAAGGCTTCAGCAAGATTTACGGTGTGCTGAATTTGGGGACGTCATTGTTGCTATTTTCTTTTTTTAGACTAGAGTTGAGGGGCATCGAGGACAAGGCGCAAAAGTACAGTTTTTCCAATTTTAAGAAGTACGTGTTTAAAGTTTAAAAATTACACGGAGCCTTATGACCTTAAGGAAGTTTAAACTCACTTTTTGATGCTTTGAAGTTGGATTTCAATTGTGAATTTTTCACAGTATATACTTTCAAACTTTTACAATTAGTTGAGTTCATAAATATCTCATTTTTTTCAAAAACTGCGCTTATGCGCCTTGTCCTCCAAGCCCAACAATTTTATATTGGTTTTTAAGTTGTCGGTGACCTGATTTTGCAGTTGTATCTATGAAAGTGATCACGTGATCAAACCAAACAAATCATTTTAAACATGCTAAAAAACACGAAACATTGAACTTTTGATAACTATGTTATTAAACAAGCTGTCGTGAGCTTGCATCACAAGCAGACAATATATTTTAGAGACCTCACAGCGATACTTTTCCCCATTGTGTAAAAATTATGCTCGGAAGTCAACGATTGGATTAGCTTAATGATATTGGTTCAGCAAACCCAGCGTAGTTTGCAAAAACATGCATAGCAAAGTGCTCGCCTGGACATTCATCAGTCATCATTCGGCGAAGTATACCTATTTGGACTACATTTTGCAATTGGGAACTATAAATTTTAGCCCGGTTTAAAAACGACGTATATGCCATTAGTTTCCCTATGCACATAAGTGTTTTTCCAGAAGAGCCACAATTTATAGTTCCAAATTGCAAAATGCAGTCCATTTTATCTTAATAAATCATAAATGATGTAGAATAGACCCCTCCACGGTGTGATATAAAATTGTCTCTTTTTTCCTCTTATAGGGCTCACTTACTGAACTTTATATATGTATTTAGTGTTCGAACATAGCGCCTTTCCGGAAATTTTTTGAGGCAGATAAGTGGATCTCTCTTTAACTTTCCCCGGTCAAAATGTTCACACAACAATAGCGCACAGCTTTTCTTTTATCTTGCATTCTCGAAGACAGGTTCGAAATCGGGGGCAAGCGGAATAGCTTCTCTCGCAATCAGCCAAAACGGTTCCGTTTAGTGGACTCAAACAATGTGTGAGATAACCGACGACGCGTTGATAACCATGGGTTTTTTCGATTTTTTCCATCTCGAATAGGTTTTAAGTTGCCGAAATGTTTCCAAAACATTTGTTTTAAGCAACAATACTGTTTGATGGTAATAGTCGAGGTGTTTGTTCGAGAAAAACAGCTGAAGCGTGTTTTCGATTCTAACTCATAATCTCTGACGGATAATAAGATTTAATGATAGGAGACAACTCGGAAGAAAAAGTAGGTAAATAAGTGTGAGGATAAGGAAATCGGTGTCAGAGACGAGAAAAGCCAAATACTCAGTAAAGTCGACAGTTCCTTTTGAAATATGGAAGCAACATGGATGTCTCGATAAGAGAATCATGTAAATGGCAGCGTGGGAACCGAATAAATAAACACGAATTGAAATACAGTCAAATTAATGGAGATACTCTTATTTTAGAGTGAAAAAAAAGCATAGTCGCACCTGCGTCGAATTCATCGACAGGTTGTTATTTTGTTTCCGAAGGTCTGTGGAAGAAAATGAAGCGCGCCTGTACATTTTTGTGTATGCAACATAGACATACGATAAGCAGGAATAGTTGTATCCATGATCCAGTCGTTAATATCAAAACTGAATGTCTGTCTCGTGTTGATTGTTTAAAGCGTTATAAGTTTTAACGGTATAAGTTTTAACCAGGGGGGTAGAGTTTTGCATTATCGAAAGAAAAATAATAAGTGAATAAATCTCTCTTATGAGATTAATCGTGTGATGGTGTCGGAGACGCCCCTGTGAAACCAGCCATAGATTTAGACACTGAACGAATATCCTCACCGATCTCAATGGATCCAATTTTGGATTGAAGTCACGATTCATGAATGAGAAAGTAAAACTTTGTGACTTGCTTTTGATGGTACGCTAAGAATGGGTGCATTCACGATTATACTATGTGCCCAAGCATGGAAGCTTTTATCAGTCAGAATTCAATATTTAATAAGGAAAATAAATTATTAGTTTTAAAAATAAGAAGAACTATGTAGCAAAAGAGACGGAAGAAAATTCGCTTGAGAGATAATTAAAATGTTGTTATTCTTTTCAGCTCATACTTTAAAAGTAGCCGAGGTGGACGTCCGCGTTTTCCAGAATTTTATTATATAAAGCTCATACTTTAAAAGTAGCCAAGGTGGACGTCCGCGTTTTCCAGAATTTTATTATATAATGGCTAATTAAAAATGGGTATACTTTTAACCGCTGTTATGTAAGTGGCACAGATCCTTTATATTTTTTTTCTAATTTTTTTATATGGTTCTGTTATGAGGGTCACGTTTGAAATTGCCGCAAAAAATAAGATGAGCTTCTCTAAGCTGAGCTAAGGGCCTTGCAGAGAGCTGGGTCTTAAAAAATCCGCAATTCCCCCTCCAAAAATTTTAAGCTGAGCTAAGGGCCTTGCAGAGAGCTGGGTCTCATAAAATCCGTAATTCCCCCTCCGAAAATTCTAAGCACACAACAGTCAATCGAGATGCAATTCTTATGTCAGGGTGTAGAAGGGCAAGCTGTGCCCCCCCCCCCCTCCTCCCCTATAAGAAAATGTTAGTACAGTCCATGATAACTCAGTAATCCAATGCCGCCTGCGCTGCTTTTGAAAGTAACAACGCCTTTAGTGTTCAGATTTTAAATTTATCTCCCCCTAAAATGGAGAAAAAAGTCACAAGACTTCCATCGTTTCGTAAAGATGACGCAAAAACATCAGACATTCGTTTTCATAACCAAAATACCCTTTACGTCATCTCATACAAAAATCTGGCATTTCCGAAATTATTGCTCATAAATTTATCGCAAATTAAGCAGGATTATCAACATCAGTTTATGACGTGCTGCAGTGGACACGTTCTTGAGAACATTTGATGACCTTTCTCCCCAAATATCAGGTAATTCCATGCAAAGAGACCTGACATGCACAAAATTAAAATTACTCTCAAATTCTGTGCCAATTTGCCCTCATGATTGTCAACATTGGTTAGAAAACGCACTTGCACTCTTTCAGAAACATTGAAGGAAGGGTCGAGGGTCGAGAGGTAAAGGGGAAAATTGCATTGCGACATTTCAAGGTTTCGACCAAAAACCATTTTCTTTTTAATTCAATAGGGAGAGGCTTTTACACCGAAAATAGTCAATGATCGATTTTCGACCTATCTCAAAGAAACTCCATGAAACGTTTCGAAAGGAAATTTTCATCTTTTCTTGCGAAAATCCATAAATGATCAAATGAGACGTTGCGACATTGCATGCACGAAGTCCTGGCTATCATCCTTCAAAATGGTCTCGCGACGTTCATTCATCCGATAGTTTATTTATGAAGTAAACGTCTTCTTCTTCTCGCTTAAAAAACGTTTAATTCGACTTGTTAAGGTGATTTGATGGACGCCATATTTTGTGTCAGAACGGCATGCGATATATCGCATCAATTGGTTCCGTTTTTTCAGCTACTCGTCATGTTTCTCCTATTTTGAGATCGCAATTCTGTTGTCAGGAGACTAAAGCACTCACTTACCAATTTTAACAAAGAAATTCAATAATAAAGGCGTGGTTTTATGAGAGAAAATATCGCATTCGAGTGCAGTTTCGATATTAGTATCGAATGCGATATTTTCTCTTTAAAAAAACCACGCCTTTATTGCGTTAAATTTCTTTGTTAAAATTGGTAAGTGAGTGCTTTAGTCTCCTGACAACAGAATTGCGATCTCAATATTGGAGAAAAATGACGAGTAGCTGAAAAAATGGAACCAATTGATGCGATATATCGCCTGCCGTTCTGACACGAAATATGGCGTCCATCGAATCACCTTAAATTATTTGGCTGATTCAATTTTCCTATAATATTACATTATTCGGATACCTACTTTTGCGGAATACCGCAGCGTATATAACTGATAATTATCTTTCCCACGTTACGAAACTCATCAATCATCATTGACTGCATCGGGGAATCGCCTTCGCCTTTTCGTCGGTGATCCTGATATTTTCCGGCAAATCTGTTAACCGCGGCCGCGTTCGGCGGCGTGCGACAAGATTAAATAAAAGACAAGCGCATGTGAATAACAAGAAAACAAATTATTGCGTAAGGCGCTTGATAAAGCTTACTTATATTAAGATCCAAACGGGAATGGAAAATCAATGTATATGGTGTGACCGAATGCCCGGTTATTCGTTTTTTCCTTTTAAAAAAAATGATGAAGGAATACCCAATTTCCAACCGATTATTTAGTAATTTTTTTCATCTCCAATTAAGTCAACCAGAACAGGTCATCGGACTAGGGTGAGATTAATACACCACACGACACTAGCGGTAAAATTAGAAAAAATTACCATGCATCTCGCTTGTATTGTTGCAATTTTTCCACTCCAACTCTTTCCACTTCGAAGGAGACGCGAGGAGATTGGAAAACCCCCTCTACGAAGCGATAAGTTCCGTATGTTCAGTTTGGGGGACTGAGCCCCTTGTCTTGGGAATCGACCTCTTCGGTTGATAGAAAAACCCAAATTCAGTTCGGAAAAACGAGAGCTCTGTTCTACAAACCGATGACTCACTATCAATTTAATCAACCGACAAACTTTAATGCACGCTCATGTCGGCCTAAGTTTTTGGGTTCTATCAACCAAAAAGGTAGGTTCGCGCAGCCGAGGTTTCAGTCCTCTGAACCAAAAAGCGCGCACCTACTGCTTATGACCAAGGTTGTTTTTTCCGAGAGAAAAGCCTAGACGCCATGAAAATATCCCTCGCGGGGAGTTTTCGAGTCACCGAAGTTTTCCAGAAATTACGTCGATGAATTTTCAATTCGGGATGAAAATTAATCTAATTACATACAAAATTTTGCAACTTTACAAATTTTATGAAACAGTTTTTTTTTTTTAAATTTATTTTTTCTTTTCTTTTCTTTACCATGGACGTGTTTGCAAGACAAAATGTATCGTTTAAACGCCATACACAATACACATACACTCAATTTTCATTGTCGACTCATCAGGAATTTGCAAGACGCACTTGTGCGAAAGAGGTGCATTTATCCCGGGATAAGGGAAGAACGCACCGATCCATTGAAGGGATGGATCGGGTTACAGCATTGGAGTCAAGAAAGCCCTAAACCGGCTTCTTTGACTATAGTAATCATTAGTAAGAGAGAAGAAGAGATAGAATAATATTGTTAATTATATTTAAGTGCTGTACTAATAAAACAGCATCTAAATATATTACAAAGCAGCCCTAAACCGGCTGCTTTGCCGTATTAGGGCAAAATGCCAAGTGGAACTTTAGACGAAGCAATATATCCTATGATAAAACTGGAGTTTTCTAGGATCCTTAGGCATATCCTCGCCCCCTTCAGTTTTCAACCCTGCTAAATATGGCGAGTAAACATGAGTAGAAAATCAAAGTCATATGCATAGAATTTTAACTCATATGAATAGGATTTCAACTTATACGAACAGAATTCAACTCATATGAGCACTATTTCTCCATCCAGTTCTCGCCAACTCATATGACCCAGAGATTTCAAGTCACATGAGTTCAGCGTTGAATCTACCGTGTCCGATATCTTAGAAGCTATAGTCACCGCATCAAAAAAATCATAAGAACAAAATGTTTTTATTTTCAAATTTACCTTCTACGTCCGGTGTCTTCCCGGTCAGAAACAGCAGGCACTTCTGAAAAATGAAATCATTGAATTAAGAGTTGATCTTTTCTACTCTTATGCATGGCCGGATTCACCTGCTTGCCGCCCATGAGCCGAGTGTATTGATGCCGCGCCCCCTTCTCAGTCGTTTTGAAACTCGATAAAAACCATCAAATGAACGTGTCTGCGGGGAGGAGTGCATAAGACGCATTTACTCGTGTTGAACACATTTTTTGGGAAAGCCCTTGTCACACAATTAGCAAAAGTTCACGGAACTTTGCGCGAAAGTTAAGTTTCGTAAACCTATCTCTGTGTGGGCGAGGCGATAAGTTCCGAATGTTCGGTTTGGGGGACTGAACCCCTTGTCTTGGGAATCGACCTCTTCGGTTGACAGAAAAACCCAAATTCAGTTCGGGAAAACGAGAGCTCTGTTCTACAAACCGAAGACTCACAATCAATTCAATCAACCGACAAACTTTGATGCACGCTCATATCGGCCTAAGTTTTTCGCACCTAAATTGTAGGAGTCACTATAGGTGGGAGGTTTGAATTTTCTTTCCTGGAATGTGAATTTGAAACAATTAATTTATCTCCTATCGATGGGAGAATTAGAAAAATTCGCATCTCGATACGTGACGTCGTTGATATGCCGAGGGTTGGGGGAGGGGGTTGGCGGCAACTTACCATTACTGTTGCGCTAAATTTCGTGTAAGTAGTCGTTCCCCTTTTGCAAAGTTTTTTGGAATTTTCGTGCAAAGAAAGCGTCGTCTAATGTTGCCTTGAAACTATAATAATTGAATGAAACTCCGCAACAGAAATTCCCCTTAGATAGCGCAATAGAAATTTTATTTTCCTACTCTCACCATCGACACATCTTCATAAATTAAATTTGAATTTTGTTGTATATTCTTACCATTGGCATGTATTCATAAATTGCATGAAGCGATGTTGACAATGAGACATGTGTTATGAAGCTTCAATCCTGACCCTGCCTTGGGGTCCATTTGATTAGACTAGTCTAATTGGGAGTATTGTAGGTCAACAGTCCGATCAAGCGATACAAAAGATGCTCTACATCTATATCTACATCTAAATCCATAGGAAAATTTATAATACATGCGAATCATTCTCCTCCTCTCGCCAAACTTATTTCAATCGTACGTAGGCAAAATTACTGGTTGCAACTGTCAATGTCTGTACCAACACCAGAGCGCACTTACATCAACATGATGATCTCAACCTTGGAAACCCCTGTTGAAGAAAAAACTGGCATAAATTGAAAATACCCAATCAATTTATTGATAACCGTGGATTATTTTTCCATTACCGCGAGTTCATTCATCATTGTATGGAGAGTAATCAGGCTATTTATCTTTTTTGCGTGTTTTTACGCTGGACTAAATCATTTCATAAATATCTCAAAACAATTGGGATTTGTCTGTAAGGGATCAAAAAATAATAATATTTACGATGGATACTAACTCGTAAAGATCCAATGACATCGGATACGTAGATAACCTCTCGGATACTTTTTACCGTCTGTTTGTCTTCAATTCGAAAGCATCTCATCTGCGTCTTGTTTTCCAACGCATCCGTCACTAAAAAATCTGATCGTTGGTCCGCAGTGGGTCATGTTCCGCATCACTTTGAACAATGAAGGCTTTGAAAATCACAGATATATAGCGAATTATTGCACCATTGCTTTGGGTAAAATCCTGATAGAAAATCTTTTGCTTACCATTTAGTACAATTTCGGAACCAGGGACATCATTTGAAGATCAAAGTGTAATAATTTTTTTTTTTTTTTAATTTAAAAATTACGATGTATCTCAGTAAGTTTTCGATGTTTCTTGAGCCCTGAGCGATGCCCACCCTTTTAAGAGTCAGTTGAAATACCCTGCTGGTAAAATGGCATGTGTTGAGTTAGTAGCATGTGTCTGAGGATGCTGAGGTCAATTTCTTAATTAAACGTTTTTATTTGATTGTAAATTAGTTTTGCGCATTACCTATATTCGAATATAATCTTTTCGGCATAGCTATCTTTGAAGGTTGGCATCAAATGCAGGAGTATCGTCTAAACTTGGTAACAACCGCCTCCCACTAAAGTCGCAGACATTTTTTTCTGGTTTCTAATGCTCTCAGAGGGACCATTGTCTATTACCTCTCTACAAAAAGGTACTCTACTGTCGTTATATCGAAAAGCACCGTACGCAAGTAGCGCAGGTTGCAATATATTTTTTGCGATTAGTAGTTAAAATTATTGCCATTGTATCGAAGGGTTGCGAATGTACCTAGTCTACTCACTAATCAAAGGGGATCCTCTTGTTGAAATTTATTGCAATATAAAATTAAAATACGTTGCGATTTTTTTTTTTTTTTTTTTTTTTTTTTGCATCACAAGATGCAAAAAAACCTTCTTTATACATGGAAGTCACTTTGATATTTTTTAAAAATCGGAATTTCTCTACCGATCGTTATGAAAATATCGCAATTTTATGGTAGAAAAAAATGCAATTGCACTGCATGAAATTGCAACATTATTTCAAAATTTTCGTCTTTTTGAGATACTTGAGAGCGCCCGGAATGAAGTGTTGATAAAATGGACGAAATTGTGTTCGAGCTGAAAATTTTAGTAACAAGTCCTCGTACAACTGCCCATGGTCATCTGGAAGGCTATAGAATTATTACAAGGAACTAAGTAATTTCATATTAGGCAAGACAGCAGTATGTGTCATCCTCTGCATGCGTCCGTAATTATGTTTTTGGCAGAAAACAATCGAATTTTAAGGTTAGCAGGAGATACTGCTCTCTCGCAGGATAAAGGGGACTCACTGCTGTCTCACATGTCTCGTCTTAAAAAATACGACCAATTTCACTGTTTTGAAGGAATCAGTCGATTCGTTTAAAAAGCATATTACTAAAGTTTTAGACGATTTCCGAGTCAAATTTTGAATTTCGACTTGATTTTGAAAATTCTGTCGTTACTATTCTCTTCGGTTACACCGCAGTAAAGTTATCATGGATGGCACCAAATTTTCTGAAAATCAAAGTGGCGCTGTTTTCGCAATCCAACTTCAGTGTAAAAACACCCCTCTGCACGAAGCGTATCTTATGACGTCAAACTCCATACGTCATTGTCGAAACGGGACTTTCGCTGTTCAAATGATGCCCAAAAGCCAAGAGATATCGCTCGTTTGCTCCATTCTCGCACATCACAAGGAAAATAGGAGAGGAGGGAGAGGAGAGAGGGGGGTCCAACGCAAATGATCACTGATAAAGGCTCCAATAAAAGCGATCTTGAACATTGCTCGCAGGTTAGTCAGTCGCCGACTTGAAACTGAAATTACACATTGCATACGCAGCACGCAAGATCAAACTAAACAAAACTAATTTTGAATTAAATTAAATTACGTTAAATCAAGCCGTGTCGCAGCCGTTAAAGTACATCATCTGGATTACCGAATTCAGTGCTCTAACATCGCAGTTTAAAAATCCGGTTTTCGAAGATACACGAGAAAAACAGTTATAATTACAGTTTTGGATATTTTCGGTAGTCGTCGGAAACTCGTATCAAAATGAGTTTACAAAAGTTAAACAACGATTTCAATGTCCACCGCAGTATTGATTGTTTGAACCTGAACATTCTGAAGGAGAACACGAACTCGCCTCCTGTGATCAACAAGAACAACAGGTTCACCAAAAACCTGCTCAAACGAAGGAGCTCAAATCTCATCGCAGATCTCGCCTCAATAGGAAACCACGAAAATTTGTAAGTAATGTTACAAGATCATCATTTCTTCAAGATGAAGGGGGAGGGGGGTTCCAGCTGCTTTTGTCTCGACTACCTTAAGCTTTTGGCTGGTTAAAAAAACGACGTATTGTTTTACTTTTGACAGTTTTAAGAACAACTGTCACGTTGTCAGTTTTTCAAAGCGGCTAAACCGTTAATTTACATTTACCTATTGATCAGCCACTGTCCTCATCGTATTGTTTGTTGTTTCATTTATTTTTGTCATTGTCATTGTTGTGTTGGTGTTGCTGTTGTCGTTGTTGTTGTTGTTGATGATGGTGTTAATAGTGTTCTTGTGGTTGCGTGGCTGCTGTTTACAAGCCATTGCACGCTCTCATCATTAAATATTGTCATCTCTCAACTCTGCCTTAGTCCCGTTGCATTTTGACTCAAATTTTAACGGCATTACAACGATTTTTTCACCGAACCAGCGATTTAACATTCACCAGGAGAAATATAAAAGTAATGAACGTTTATGAATACCAATAGTAATGAACTTAATGTACATTGGTATGACGATAGCTAATCTCCCATTGTCGACTGCTAGGCTTCAAACCACTAAACGATTTCAAAACTCCTTCATTTCGTCGAATATGCAATTTGATCCCCGGGAAGTTAAAATAGTTGCTCGAGGTCAAAGCGAACTTCCGGCAATGGCGCGCGGCGGATGTGGCATCACCAGTTAAACCCTTAGTCAAGAAATCGCCTTCTCCTTACAAGGTTCCTTCATTTCGTTGGATATGCAATTTTATCTCCGGAGAGTTAGAATAGTTGCTCAAACACTTATGCGTGGTTTTAAAACCCAGTTAAGAGCAACTCTGTTGTTACTTGCGCGGGGTTGCTTATTTCAGAGATCAGTTAATGAACGCGGGAGTTTTCTGAGTTTTCTTTTGCAATTAATGATTTAACTTGGGAACGCGGCACTCACAAAACTACATGATTTGGACTACATTTTGCAATTAGGAACTAAAAATTCCGGCTCGGTTTAAAAACAACTTATGTGCCATTAGTTTCCCTATGCACATACGTGTTTTTTTCAGATGGGACAGAATTTATAGCTCCAAATTGCAAAATGCAGTTCATTTAAAAGTCTCTTGATACATATGAGGATTTTAGTGGTTATTGTACACCCCGTTTCACACACGCGGGTGAGTAGAGGCACCCATAAAGTTTTTTTCTTTCATTTTTTTTTCGTTTATTAGTCGATTGATACCAGTTACAACCAGAGGCAGATCCAGCAATTTGGCAACGCCGGATTCCCTCCGTTTAAACCTATGTAAAATAATCGATGCTCTGCAGAGCACCAGGCCCCTCCAAGAATCGATATACATTTCCGTAGGTATAAACGGAGAAAAACAATGTTGCCAATTTGCTGGGTCCGCCAATGGTCACAACCCCTCCCTAGCCAGTCCAATACTGGACATAATTGCGTAAGGCGATCATAGCATAAACTAATTCCAAATGGAGTTGCATGTAGGTCATACATAGATTATTTGAACTACTTGGAGGACAAGGTGCATTAGTGCAGTTTTTGCAATTTCAAGAAATACAAGCTTGAATTTCAAAATTACATGTATCCTTACGGCGGAAAGAAAGTTCAAACTGACTGTTCGGTGCTTAAAAATTACAATTTTGGAGCGACTTTTTCCAAGGAAATGCATTAAGACTAGTTTCACTTGAATTTATTAATATCTCAATTTTTTCAAAAACTGCACGTGTGCGCCTTGTCCTTCAAGCCCCTCATTTCACTCGATTCATTCAATCATTCTGAACAAAACAAACGCAAGTCTCCAATCCTGCAAACCAGTTTCAAACTCAATAGATTGACTTTTTTATATTATTCAATGCGTGAAGAGTTGAGGTAAAATTCAAAGGATCAGATTTCGATCATTTTATACGCAATCTGTATAAACTTGCGGTATATTCTAATTTGCAATTAGCAACTCTTGCGAGAGTAAAAGATCCCATAAATGAACAGGAATAGATAACTTTGTATCTGTGAAGTAAGAGGACAAAGATATTGTGAAATCATATTTATGGTTTGAGCTCTTAGCTTCATGATGTGTATCGACGATGAAACCAGGAGACAGTAACTCTCGATTTGCGATTTTTCAAAATTACCACTCCTTCTTTATTTTTTTAAAATGACATAACTGGACATTTTGGCACGGAATTTTTAGAGGACATTCTTGAACGAGTGATTTAAAGAAAATATTTGTGAACAGCCAAAAAAATCACGCACGATTTTGTGTTTTTTTTTCACAAGAAAATGAAATAGGTAACACAGAAAATATGCAATATCGCGAACCGAGAAACGTGGTTTGGTAGTTTTACCATAGATATGTGACCGTTTACGGAAAAAGGTATCTGCGAGGGCCGAAAAACTTGAGATTGAAATATTAATATCTCTGCTTTGAGGAATGTTTTGTACCTAATGAGAAATTTTACGCTTGCCGCTTCCCTCAAAATTCCCTCACAATTTCCTTTCAGAAATTCTGAAACATTGGTGCTCTTTCTGCACCAAAGTCCTAAGTCAATTAGGTACGGAATCCACTTCTTTTTGGACTTGGTTTTTTTTCCTCCTTCCTTTCATAGAACGATGAAGTGTAGAACAAAAAATTGAAAATCGTTGAATCAAATGACTAATTGTGAGCATCTGCCCTTTGTCAATGAAAAACCTATCATAATGCAATTAAACTAATTAAGCTGATAACGATGAAAAATTTTTGTGCTATCAGCGAATTCATCTCGGTGAGTGCATTCAGTGCTTCCCTCGCGGCATGCTGCCCGCGTATCAATAGATATTGCTGTGTCGTGTTTTTTATCTTTAGCTTGTGTCAGATATGATCCATATAATTTCCAATTAATTACAGCCTTCCCGAACAATTTGATTAAATTTCATATTATTTCAATTTCTTTTTTTCTAATACCATACTGACGAAAAAAATGATAAAGGGTTTTAATAATTATGCTTGAAAGTGTTTGGCGCAGTATAAATTTACCACTTAAGTCGTGGAAAACTTGTTTCTGTGTTTTAAAAACTAGAAATTACTAGGAAAACTAGGATTTAGTTTTGAATTTTTTACTGAAAATTTTTCGCAGCTCACTCGTTTTTTGGTGTTTTAAAGAAAAGTTCATTCGTTCTTACTAAGTTATTTGAGTTGTTATAGGAAGAGGAACGGATAAAAGTGTTGACCCTACTTACATTTTTAATAATTTTGATTTGTCGTTGAAAAAGTTAATGTTCATGATAAAAAGTTTTCTTGTGCTCAAAATTCTACAAGAAAAGGAATTTTCATAATATCACGCATGAAGAAAGACATGGAGAAAATCAAAATTTTAATTCATTTTCATTGATCGCATATGGATATCCCATAAAATCAGATTTCTGTCAAATGTTTTTCGTCTTCTCAGCAATTGGCACAGAGAATGGCAAACCATTACTCTCTGATTTCATAATTATTACAGCACTTAATGGAGGTTCCAGAATATAATGTCATCATTATTCAAGGTTCACAAGTGACAAATGAGATAAAAAGTGGCAATAGTTGCATCAGCAATTTCCATATATGAAGAACTATCAACTTTTTCATTAACTAGTCAAGGTTGCCAGATATAGGTCAGTCCATATTATTAAGGGTTGAGTCGGATAGGTAATCTCTTTCCAGAATTTTTTATGTTGTTTGTCTTTTTTGCCAAAAGTTTCTGCGATGTAGCGCTCTCCTTCTCACAATTACCTCGATAAAATTAAGTTAATTTTTGGGATTTTTTGTTGGATGGAGTATCAAATTAAAGAAAGTTAGAAGAAATACAAAGTGCAGAAATACGATTTTTTTTCACAAACAGATCGGATAGTTTCTCAAATTAATCTTTAGAAAAGACTAAAACTCTTCTATTCTCTCTCAAAATTCTTCTATGGTCTAGAATTTAAATTCCGTTTTGGGAAGGGCAAATTTTTATCGTTGATACATCATCTTAAAAATAGAGACATTGTGAAAAGACTTCCTATACTCATCAACTCCCTTGATCTGAATTTTCCCGCAGTCTATATTTAAAAGGTCATTTTATGTAAATATCAGGAAGGTTTTTCTTACGTTCGGACCACCTCCTATTCTTATGAGAGACACTATCTCTTTGACCCCCAGCTACAACACTGCGCTTGCGAATTCTCAATTTTTATCGTGGTGCATTTTAAGGGCAAGCCCTTTTTTGCTCACAAGTGCACCTCTAGGTATCATTTTTCCCATTTTCTTTTCATCTGTTTTTTTTTTTCTTTGATCAAACTTTATTACTTAGTCGGATATAAGGTCATTTACTCGGCCTCTTGTAGATAAAGATAATCGAAAAATAATTAAGCCGCCGCTAAATTGCTGACAAAAGCCCCGCCTACATAAGCCTCCGAATCTTCACTTCAGTACATAAGTTCACGTTCGAGAAAACACGAGATATTGCAAAGACCGGCCTAAGTAAGGATTTTCACTGAGATTATCTGAAAGAAATTCAATCTGCAAATAATTCGTGCTAAATTTGTCTGCTAAAACCTTGGCTGCCGTTATCAGTGATATTTTTGATCTCCTCCACTCATACGAAAACAAAAAATCAAAAAAAGATAGGAAGGATTATGCATCTTTCGCGTAACGAGAATCACCACAGCTCTCCAGTTTAATTGATAAAAAAGTTATGCAACACTTTTGACCTATCTTTCGAGTCATTGAATCGATCTAATGATGCAACAAATCCGCGTAAGTGTACTCCTACTTACTGTCAAAGTTTTCCATTGTCATCTTAGCTCTTTTTAAGTTAGTGAATCAAACATTTCGGAAAAGTTGAAAAGGAGGGGGGTGGGTCTATATTCTCAGAGAACCACGAAACTCATTTAAAGATTGGACTTCGTGACTGAAATGTGTTACGCGATGCCAAGTTTAACATGAATATAAAAGTCAATGCTAAGTTCATTTAAGGCCGGTTCTATGACCGTTTGTGACAACTGTCTGCTAGTGACAATAAGAGATCATGCTGTTATTATTCTTCAGTTAAAAAGAAGAAGAAGAACCGTGTCTATTATGTGGTCATTCATCTAATCGATGGCCGAAGTGCAGAATCATTGCGATGTTTCAAAATGTCCGCCCCTTAATTATAAATAATAACAGGCCAACTTTGTGGCTTGAAATTTATACAGAAAATTCTGCTAACAGAGAAGAAAAATCAAATAAGTATTCAAGATATTATATGGACCGCGTTCAGCCGAAAGGAACCGAGCCACATAGTGCTAAATTTAATCGGGCAATTTAACTTTTTACAAGAGAGCGTTTGTGCGGATTCCTTCGAAAATTTTAAGGAATTTGCTTCGTACGATGCAAAAAGTTCACTGAAATTTGCACGCGAAAATCCGCACAGCCGCTTTTAAGTAAAAAATTAAATTGCCCGATTAAATGGCAATAGCTGATGTGGCTTGGTTCCTCTCTGCTTAACGCGGTCCATATTGACTAGTATTCTACAAAAAATAAAGTATGATTGGAAGTCTGCAACATTGCGAATGTTGCAGATAGGCGGTTCTGCACTTTGGCCGTCGTAACGTTGTACAAGTGTAAGGATCACAAAGTCCTCCCCCCCCCCCCTTCCCGGGGTTAACAGAGTTTTTGTTGAATCATGAAACGTGTCTTTCGTGATGAAGAGGGTGATCGATACCTAACCAACTGAATCCAAGGTGACGAAATCATCTTCATTTTCTTCTTTTACAAGTTTTTGAATGGAATAGCTGGAGTAATTCTGTGATTTCTTGTTGCAGCTACACTTATGAACTCATTCAACAAATCGCACAGTATTTACTCGACAGGACGAACATTCGCCCCAAAATCGGTATTATTTGCGGCTCAGGATTAGGTAAGAATTCAAACACATGCATTATTGTTGTATTTTTATACGTACCCAGAAATCCAGTCAATTGTGAACGTTTCAACGAATGATTGGTGTCAAAGGTCAATAGACATCTGCACAGAGAGAAATTTCAGTACAAAAATTTAGTTAATACGGGAAGTAAGACAAAATAACCCTAGCCTTCGGTTGACAATTTCATGAAAGAATACCAGCTAGTTTTCTTAAAGAAGTTTAATAAAAAAAACGAGTGGTGAGTACCAAGAGACTAGAAAAATGCATTCCTTCGATTGCGGCAATCGAAGGAATGCATTTTTCTAGTCTCTTCATTGTTTTCTACGCTAAATTCACCGCAAACGGTACCATAATCAACACAAAATTTGGGTTGGTTTGTGTTTCACTTCCTTATGTATATTAACCAAAAGTAACACAAGAACACAAATATTTTTATCAGTGTGAGAGGAGCTATGTCTTTTAGGGCAGGCGTGATACCGAGTTTCGTTGCGGGTCACTTTCAACTGCGCCGGAAGTTCCTTCAAAAACACCGAATAGGCAACCCGGCGACAGTCATGTTTAAATAGTTATCGCGCGCAGATCGGAAGGAGCTAAAGTTAACAATGCCTTCTCAAGCGGCTCCTGAACTCTAAATGCTGAAGAGAAATTAAAGCAAGGTTTTCATAAGATTGCCAATTTGTTGTTTTGGAGGAAACAGAGATTAATAAGATGGAAAATTTCTATCGAAGTCGTCATGAGCACACACGCTTTTACATCCTTTTTTTCGCGATTTTGAACGTTCCTTTCGAATTTTAAAGTTTGAAATAGCGGGCGATCATTGTCGTAAAATTTCTGTAACCACCCTGTGTTTTCTCGAGGTTCCTCAAAAACTTCATTCCAACAGTGGTGATATTCTCTCTAAAAATCAACATCAGAGCGGAATTCTGAAATATTAGTATTGGAGTACATTATCCTAGGCTGAATAATACAAATCATTTTAAAAACAAGATTACCGCAAGAACTTGTCAAAATAAAAAGGAATTTTAACTGTGTTCCCAGGTAATTTAGCTGATGTGATCACGGACAGTGTTTCGTTCCCCTACCATGAAATACCTCACTTCCCCGTGTCAACGGTGGCAGGCCATGTTGGGCGGCTAGTCTTCGGCTATCTGGATGGCGTACCCATCATGTGCATGCAAGGCCGATTCCACTATTATGAAGGATATCCTCTTTGGAAAGTAAGTTGAAAGCAGTGTATGCACTTCAATCCTGACATCACCAGTACAAAGGAGTGATTACAATCGATTTTGCAAAAAAGAAAAATGGTTTAATCGAGGGTTGTCGAAGAAGAGATTTCATTTACTTTTTGATGCAGTGATACAATCTCAAACGGTGTGCATTTTTTAGCTTAAAAAATGCACAAATTCTGGAAAACTTCTTTAGACCATCTTTCTGGTACTCCCTACCATAGGTAATGTCTTCACGGTCCAAAATCAAACAGCAGGAAAATCTTTATCTCCAGAGTTCTTACCGAGAAAAAATCAACAACAAACAATCGCTTGAACTGATGGGGATAAAATTCTAATTAGCTAGAACCCGATTATTGTTTTTTCTGAGACTTTAAGTTTTCAGAATTTAGTCCTCTCACAAAAATTTTGCATTTAGTATTATTCCCCTTCAAAAATATACAATTTTCCTACAAAAATACATCGAGTCGTATAGTTTTTTTTTTTTTTGTTTTTTTTTTTTGTAAAATAAATGAAAACAGTACCTACAACAATTTTGAAACATGGCAGTGGAATCGAAGGATGGATACGTTACAAACGCTTACCTATCTTTTTAAAAAATGAAATTCCAACTTTAAATTTTTATCAGTGTAGAAATTTCGTGCTCAGTTCAGCAGGATGATTTTTTTGCAAATTTAAAATGATCGGGCCGGATTAAGGGGGTGGCAACATGGGCCTTGGCCCATGGCGGCAAATCTATAGGGGGCGGCAAATTTTGCAATTTTTTTAAATGTAGGTATAAAAAAAATCGGATTTAGAAAAAAAATTACAAACGAGAGAAGGCGACAAAATCTCTCATTTCCTGAGAGTATAATAATTTCTAATTTTGTCGTCTTTCAGAGATACAAGAGACAGGTCCTTTAATTATTCAAGTTAAGAGAGAAACCAAATACCTATAGTTAAAACACGCAATTTGGCCCGGAACTTAGGGAGAAATGATGACGAGGACTTGAGATGAAAAGGAGAAGCCCTCGGCGCGGCGATCGGCATGTAATGTAACACATATTAGCGCCTACAAGACTGCACGAATGCTTCACGCATTGCATCAAACAGAGTGCGGTCATAGCGGTCAGCGTAAAACGGATAGCGCCCACGAGACTGCGTGAATACTTCACACATTGCGTCAAACACAGTGCGTTCACTGCGTTCAGCAGCGGTCGGCGTGAAACTCACAGCGCCTACAAGACTGCCGGAATACTTCACGCATTGCGCCAAACACGGGCCGCGCGCGGCGGCGGAAGTTAAAATCATTAATCCACATTTATGTTTGTTCTTTAATAATTTTTTTTTCATTTCTTATGAATGGAAGGCCTTGTCCACACAGAGATAGGTTTACGAAACTTAACTTTCGCACAAAGTCCCGTGAACTTTTACTAGTAATGTTGACAGGCTTTCGCAAAAAATGTGTCCGACACGAGTAAACGCGTCTTATGCATGCACCCCTCCCCCGCTGGCACGTTCATTTGATGGTTTTTATTGATGTTTCGAAACGAATGAGAAGGGGGCGGCAAAATACAGGCGGCCCATGGGCGGCAAGTAGGTAAATCCGGCCCTGAAAATGAAAATAATTTGGAAGCATATTAAGACCTTATGACAAACAATTACAGAGCTAATTATTCACACTGAGTGCGCTGGATTCAAAATTGATTATGGAAAATAAGATCTCAATGTGTTTAAAAAATAAGGAAGGAAGCTGTCAAAACTAAGTTTTTGTCACCTTTTTTTTCAGTGCTCTATGCCGGTGCGAGTGATGAAACTAGTCGGAGTGTCCCATTTAATAGTCACGAATGCCGCCGGGGGTCTGAATCCGAAATACCGAGCAGGAGACATCATGATCATGAAGGACCACATCAATTTCCTTGGTTTTGCCGGTAACAATCCACTACAAGGAGTCAACGATGAAAGGTAAATACTCGTTAATTACGTAGGTTTAGCCCCACCGACTTTAAAAACACTGGAAAAATAAAACACATTGGATCTAGAATCCAGACTCTTGAAAACATCGACAAGAAAAAGGACTTTTGATTCAAGCAGATTTAAGCTTAAATCAAAAGGAAATCCGCTCAAATTAAGAAGCTTGGTTCTTGATTTAAGCTTAAATCTGATTGAATCAAGAGTATTTTTTCTTGTCAACGTTTTTAAGAGTCTGGACTCTACTGGAAAATCCGTGCTTTTACGGTAAAAACACCTACCCGCACAGGGAAACTATCGCGACTTATGTTATTTTAAAAATGAGACAGAAATAGTAGTTCCCAATTGCAATATGGACCGAGCTCATTAGAAAGGAACTAACCCACATTAAGTTGAAACTGAGAAAAAGAGGTTTGAAGTTTTATCCATGCGTAAGGCTCAATGTAAAAAATAAACTTTAACTCCCCTTTTCACAAACAAATATTTTTGTCTAGACTTTCAGTCTTTGGCAAGAGAAAATACATGTACGGCTAGTAAAGCTCAAAAACATTATTAACTCAAGTTTTTCGAAAATGTGGGTTGTTGGTTCCTTTCTGATAAACTCAGTCCATATGTATAATCTAATTCACCCCACCAGGCTGAGGTTTAGTAATATCATTTTATTTTCTTTCCACCTCAAAGGACTCTTCTGTCTGCCTCCATTACTTTACGTGTACCTGTGTACCTAAAGGATGTTCCCAAAGGACTATTTGGATCTCTAATAATGTCTCCGATATGTGATACATCGATTCCTTTGTATTTTGATCTGTTGAATTCAAATATGAGCTCAGATTTTTCCGATAACCCATCATTTTTCCGGAAAAGTCGCTTTTCCTAAGAAAACGCACTTTTCAGATATTTTTGAGATGGCTTTTCTGTTCTAAGGAGTTTCAGAAATTTTCCGAGATCCTCTTTAGATCTCTCTTGCTGTATTAAGAGACACTGAACTCGAATTTGACCTTCACTCATCTTTGACAACCCCCCCCCCCCCCATTTTCTAGGAGGTCCGATTTTTCCGGGCCAAAAGCTTTTCCGGACTGTTCCCACTTCCAGGGAAATTCAAAACATTTTCCGCATGTGTGATACATCGAGTCTCATGTAATTTGAGCTGAAAAACCCGAATGTGACCTTAGAAATTGGTTATCACCACCAGAGAATTTCTGAAAGCAGAAAAATCATCGCAAAAATATCTGAAAAGAGCGTTTTCTTAGGAAAGGCGATTTTTCCGGAAAAAGGATTGGTGTTTTTATTAAATTAATATATTAAATTATTATGTTTACTATTTTAAATCATTAGGTTTGGCCCGCGGTTCCCGGCGATGAACAGGGCTTATAACGCCAGTTTGAGGAAGGCGGCGCACAAGATAGCGAAGGAAATGGGCATTGACAAATTCGTCAGGGAAGGAGTCTATGCGGTCTTGGGCGGTCCCAACTTCGAAACCATCGCAGAGCTCCGCATGTTGAGAGTGTGCGGGGTTGATGCAGTGGGTAAGTTCTGCTCGACAATCTATAATGGCATGAAGTTTCAAATTATTAAAAAAATGGTGCTACTATGAAATTATTTCTCAACAGAATCAACATATTATGTCCAATCCACTGATATGGCATAGAGAAAAAAAAGGAGGTGTTTGCATTTCGGGCATCTTGGAATTTTTTGATGACGTAGGTCGGTACAGCGACGTTTATCATCGATTTTCTTGGAAATGGTGTAATTTATGGAAAAAAGTCATTCTATAAAAAGTGCTTGAAATTATATTATGAGTTGATTTAAGGAAAAAAATCGGACATTATGGTCCGTTTTTCATATTTCGAATTCCGCTGGCCAGGTTGTTCCGACCTACGTCACAGGGTAAACAAACCTCAAGATGCAATAACACCTCCTTTTTTTTCTAATATGGCCATCCGAGATTGTCTTTGTGCCAAGAGCTGAGAAGATACCTAGGCCACACCACCATCGCAAAATTTTGAACTGCTTCAACTTTCAAACTTGTGATCATTTTTGCGCCTTAAACGGAGATGGTAGGCAACATGCAACCACACCTAAAAATCACGCTATCATAGGAAACTCATTGTAATTTCCTCTTCTGCGCAGAGGCCTAATTTCAATAGAATTGCAATAATTTGCAATTGTCATGTAGATCTACGAAACAATGCAAATTTTTCCGACGGTCATCAATGCGTTCAATCTGCGATATAGAACTTGTTTTAAAATACTGATCCTCAGGGACGCGCCCATACAAAGATTTTTGGCGAACTAGTGAAATAACAACATGTTTAAGTATCAATCAACAGAAGACCGAAGGCCTCCACACCCTCACCCCCTCTTCAGTAATTTATTTTAATTCACCGCCTTAATCTTTGAATGTTTCTGTGCAGGTATGAGTACGGTGCACGAAGTATTAACGGCGCAACACTGTGACATGAAAGTGTTCGCTTTCAGTCTAATCACGAACAAGTGTGTGATGGATTATGAAAGTATGGCCGAAGCGAACCATGAGGAGAACATCGACACGGGTCTCATGAGAGAAGGCGTCATCAAGAAGTTGGTCACTAAAGTCGTTGGACATATATCAAACCACGACCTTGCAATGTCATCGAAAAATCCTTAATCTAGTATTGCTTAGCTTGAATGGAACCCTCAAGTACTCAATCTTTTGCAGTTGGCTATTGGAATTTCTTAGAATATAAAAAAAATGCAAACCATTGAGTACAAATTTGATTGGAAAAACGGGTCGATGGAAAAACGTGGAGTAACGAAGATTTTTTTAATCGATCAAACAGCTTTCCTAGTCCTTCCTTGCTGGAAAAAAATTATTTTCATGTTTCCTTTTTCAAGTAAAGGAACATGAGGACTGAGGAGAGAAAGGATGCGGCACCTGCCATTCTACCGTGCTAAGGAAAAATTTCGTTTGAGCATTTAAAGGTTGTCCAATTTACCTCGAAAAAATGTTCCTTTTTGAGAGAAGATATGACTATTTGTCTTCGACATTCCCAAATTTAAAGGAGTATAAATTGTGAATAAAATTCTACGAAAGATTCAAGGGAATTTTTTTAAAGTGCTTCCAGGAATTCGGTATTTTATTAAAAGACATTTGTCAACGTCCAAATGTTCAAACGGTGTTTTTCTTTGGCACGATAGAATTAGTCGATGCCTTGAACGATGCGATACGACGTTGATGGCAACGCCTTTAGGATACAACTATTCGTGCTTGACGGCCATCAAAGTTGCATACACACTACATTGCAGGCGCGCACTATCTTGCTTTCACGAAGATGTATTCTATTTCTTAGAAACAAAATATATTGGAAGTCCCGTTCCCAAATTTAAGTGCGACCTTTAAGAGGCACATTCCTCTGCGGACCGATTATTGAAACTGATAGATAAAGCGATAGACAAAGACGACAAAAGGGATTTGGAGGGATCCTATTGGTGGAAACGGGTTGTTGCAATGGACAAAGGAGGTAGGTAATCGACTAAGTAACGGCAACCCACGAGAAACCCGACAGTTAGTCTATCATTTTCCCCCTTAGTCGATGAGAACCACTCATTTCAACCAATAGAATTGCTTTATACCCCCTATGTCATCTTTGTCTATCGCTTTGTCTATCAGTTTCAATAATCGCCCCGCAGTTATTGGCGTGGACCAAGGATCACCACTATTTTAGCCCATTGGTTACCGCTATTAAAGTTTTTCGACAGTGTAAGTCGGCAATCACATAACTCGGTTTGCGACGTCGCAGACTTCCTATCATACTTTATTTTTTAAACGGAAAGCTACTCAGCGGCTATTCTTTAAATCTGCAGTGAATTTTCTTCTCTAAGCGAAGAAAATTCTGCAAAAACCTCAAGGAATACTGTCAATTTGTTCTCCTTTAAAAAAATAATAGAGGCGGAGAATTTCAGACACCGCAAACGAGTTATGTGATTGCTGACTTACACCGTCGTTTTGCCTCGCCCTTACACTCACACTCACATACGTTAAATACCTACATGAACGGTGACATGCGAGTTGACATGTTACATGAGACATGTTACAAATTTAAAGTTCCTATGATTACAGCAGTCAATTGGAAAGCCCTCCCCTTATTTGCGATACAGATTCAAAGCCCCGCCCCCCCCCCCCCCCCCCCTAAATTTTCCACCTACGCCGGCTGGATCAGTGGGGCCACAACAAATATAAGTGAACATTATTATTGCACATGAAAAATTAAAATAACGATTTTCTTCAAGGCTGAGCGTTATTCCTTTCTACTTTGGCCTTCATAGTGCCCACTACCTACATTAAAATACTTCAAATCATGATTCTAATCAATCGCCAAATGCAAAAGTTTTGAAGTTTTCTGAACTGATTGGTTGGAGGTGTTTTGGAACTAAGGTTATTTGAACCTCTGGTAACTCTTGATGTTGGTATCAGAAACAAATACTTTGAAAATGTACAGCGCCCATAATAGTATTACAGTATACACTAAGTGATCATTTTATTTCATAAAAGAGATATTAAAAATTACGAATTTGAGGAAAAGAAAAAATTATTGATCATTGAAGACTCATGTTACTGTGACCATAAAATTGTGAATTCCTCTATTTTTACCTAGAATAATCTGCAGTCTGGAGTGTTCAGAGAAAAGTACAACAGGTCCGTTTGGATGAAACATTTTTCATTGCTGTGCTACTTATTAGTGCTTAAGTAAAATGTGAGAAGCTTCAGGAATTAGGTGATAAAATTGAGGGGAAAAAATATACCAAACGACCAACATTGGAAATATATGTATTTAAACGTTGAAAGTCAAGTTAGTTAGTTATTATAATTTTGAGACATTCAGCGACTCAGGCTATTAACGTCTTTGACAGGTATACTTAGAGCTGAAAGTATACGGTGGCTCTGCGTAACCCGCCGGGAGTATACAGACGTATTCCAATCCCCGTGTCATTTAATGAATAGAATTTACTCCTAAACATTTTATTGTTTTAATTTGATAATTATATTAACAGTTTGAAATCCTTAATTATGAATTCTTCATAGTTTTGGTTTCATTATTAGTTCAGTTAGTTTAGTTAACCTAGTTATTAATTGATTTTCTACGTATTTTTAAGTTGCCAAAGTGTTTCTAACTTATTTTTGCATTGTAAGATTTAACTTGTATTATTTTTATAAAATATCTCAAAATAAATTTTGTAAGAGAATGTTTTTTAAGAAAAGAGTTTTTTTTTTTTTTCAAGTCAATTATTGTAATCTTCCGTCACATTCTTACGGCGCAATGATACAACTATTTGAACTCTCCGGAATGCGTGAGGTATCACGCCGCATTTGAAGGCGTTTTCAAAACAGTCAAGTTCCGATACTCGGATTATCGTTTTGCAAAGTTCCTATTATTATGTTTTATTTCCTATCATTTGTTTGTTTTCGATCCTCCTATAAAAACTATTCATTTGCTGAATACACATCTGGCTGGAGCGCACTTCAGCTATGCATTCACGTCTGCAAAAATGTCGAAGGAAATCGACAAGCCCAGCGTGCATGAAGGCTATTTCCATTTTAATCTTCCGTCACATTCTTACGACGCAGTGATACAACTATTTGAACTCTCCGGAATGCGTGAGGTATCACGTCGCATTTGCAGGCGTTTTCAAAACAGCAAAGTTCCGATATCCGGATAATCGTCTTTCATAGTTCATATTATTATTATTTTTTTTTTTTTCATTTCTAACCACTTGTTTATTTATAATCCTCCTATGAAAATTACCCACTTGCTATATACAATTCTAGCTGAAGAGCACTTAAGCTATGAATTCATGACTGCAAAAATGTTACCGGAAATCGAAAATGCCAGCGTACATGCGAAGGCAATTTCAATTGTAGGTAATCAAGACCAATCCACACAGGTCAGTCATTGCGCATCTTTTTGAGCGAGCCACTTCCAAGCCCGGGCCTAACTCGGCTGCACTCAATACTACGTCACAATGGGTGCTCCCATAAGAAATACATTGCAAGCACTCAATACCTACTACGTCACTGCGCAGTAGAGTACCAAAACTTGTCCACGGGAATGACTGACCTGTGTGGATTGGTCTTGATTGTAATCTTGCGTCGCATTTCTAAGGCGCAATGATACAACTATTTGAACTCTCCGGAATGCGTGAGGTATCACGCCGCATTTGAAGGCGTTTTCAAAACAGCTAAGTTCCGATACTCAAATTATCGTTTTGCAAAGTTCCTACTATTATGTTTTATTCCGTGTTTATTTTTAATCCTCGTATAAAAACCACCCATATGCTATATACAATTCTAGCTGGAGCGCACTTCTGCAGCTATGCATTCACGACTGCAAAAACGTCGAAGGAAATCGACAAGGCCAGCGTGTATGAAGGCTATTTCAATTGAGGACTCCGCCCAAGGACAGCCTATGACTGGAAACCGCGTATTGAGAAAAACGTATTTAAAGTTTTATTTTTGATGTATTGCGCAGACTTTTCTATGCAGGTACCCTGTTTTGGTGTTTTTGGGTGACCTAACCCTTCTATTGAAGGATGCCGTGTAGATTTTGCGATACATTTTGGGTTTACACTCTAATATATTTAATTTAAAAAAACGGTTTATAGGCCATTATTACGCCCAACAGTCATTTTGGTGGCAATATGAAGTATAAATCATTTTAATCACGCATGATTAACGCAAAATGAAAGAATATCGATAGTGAGTAAAGAAAGGGGTAACTAGCACCTTAGGCCCTTAAGTTTATAGGCCCGTTTACAGGTCGTTCTTGCACCCATCGATCCAGAGGCCTGACTTAACTCGGAAAAAAAAGGTTTTTCGACCTCGGGCCGTTACCTATCTATATTCTATCGCTACCACAGCATAGTCCATGGTAAGTAGAATCCGAAAAGCAGATAGGCGTAATAACGACCTACACGCCTATAGGCTGTTCTTGGTGCGGTGTCCTCAATTACAGAAAGAGTTAGCCCCACTTAATTCGAGACTTCTATGAGAGGTTTTCTGCCCAGAACACTACACAAAATTCTTAGGAGTATATGATGAAATAATGAAAAAAAAAAAAGAGGAGGGGGAATATGTGTTGACAGAGCTTCATGATTTTAGAAGTTTTACATTAATAAAACAAGAAACGAGCGAACTCCCAAAGGAGTGAAATAGAAAAGGAAACGCAAGGTGCCCTTCCCTTGAAAGGGACCTTAGGTGCTGTTAAACTAGAAATTGAAATATTGGTACGTTCTGCTAGTTACAGAATCGTTTGATGACTATTTTAACACTAGAGATGGTAGGAAATATTGAATTGAACCAGAGTTATAGGAGTTAAAAAGATTAGGGTTTTCAGATTATTATACATCCTTAAAAAAATAAAATGCTATCATTCCAGAGAATTGTCCATGTTTATGACCACTAAAAAAAGTTAGGAAAAAATGCGAGGGACAAGCTGCAATTTAGTTTTACCATGATGAGGACAACATTGGGAAAACTTCACTATAGGTACTTCAGAACAGAGAAATACTTATTGAAACAAATAAAATTTTAAAAAACAATTTTATTCCGTATATAATGTACAAACAAGATTGTGTATGAAACACTATGACTTCAAATATAGCAAGTAGGTACATATTTACAAAAGTTTCTTAGACATATATAATTTCAGTTCACATGTAAAAATTTCTCACAAGATGAGCAGCCGTAAATTTTTCATTAACAATGCTCCTGATTACCTTCCACATTTTTCACCAACATGGTGTTCGAAATAATGAATGAAAAATATAATTACAAGAGGCACATTGCTATGCTAAAAAAGATGTGACTAATTTTATCAGTAATCCTCACACCGTATGCCAATATATGCTGTAATCAATCTTTTAGAGTATTAATCTCCATGCTTTTCAAAGCTGATATTTAAATTGAAGTACACACACACGCTGTCAGAGCAACGCTTTGCCAACTATGCAGCTGCAAAATTGGAGACAGAACATACAAAATTTAATAATCATATAATACGCAATTATTTTTTAGGAGCAGACTGCATGGTATTTGTCAGGCATTTTAGTGATAAATTACTTTACAAATTTTGCTTTTTTGAAAATTTCAACAAATTAAACAGGTTTGATTGCCCTCATTTACAATGCTTGAAGAAATTTAGAGGGGTATGGTATTCGTTTAAAAGATGGATCCATTAATTGAATCAGTAAAATCAATGTACAATTAGGTCTTATCTGATGATTGACATTATGTGCTGTCCACTCAGACGACCGACACCAATATTTCAACAGCTTCTCATCTCACGAGTTATAGTCTACTATGATCGGAAATCATAAGGTACTTAATGGCAGATTAAAATCATTTTGGGGACATGGCAAAAATAAGACAGGCTTTTAATTGATATTAAAGCTAAAGTTTAAGAGAGCAAAAACAAGCTTGAATCCAAAACTGGTGAAACAAAAGGTTACGTGAACTACTTTAATACACATTATAGACAGATGAAGGAAGGAGAGGAGTCCTGCTTATGTGCCATGTCACATTTGAAGATCATTGATTGGAAGTAAAAACTTGAAAAGCTTGCAAAATATTACAGAAAAACATTTCACCAATTAAAAGCAAGCTTTTGTAGCATAAACTAGCTTCAGTGGCTACAGCAGAATTTCTGGTACATAAAATGGAATTCATTCGTTGGAAACCAGTTATATGAAGAACTTAGGAAGAAGAGGAATGATAAAAGAGCTGAAGAAACTGAAAACATTGGATTGACTTACATTATTAGAAATGTAAAGAAAAGAAGAAGAAGAGGAATAAAAGGTCTATTAAAAGCTTAGAAAAGAGCTTTGTACACTGCAAATTCTTTCAAATTTAACAAGACGGTTAATTTGTTTCTGGAGAGAAAGAAAAACTCACATGCATAAATAATTGCTAGGAACTTATTTTTGTTCTATTTTGAATAATTTTTTAATTTCAATTCATTTGATCCTGAATGAAAAGCATTCATCAGATGACAAAGATAGAATACGTATTGAAATGAAAGTTTGGCTTACGCTAGTACATACGTAGGAAGTTGATCATCATAGAAAGCCAATCGACAGACTGATAAAAACCTTTTCCGAGACAAAAAAAAATAACTGCTGCTTAAAATTGTATTAATTTTTATGATGAAAAAATTTCAGGACAAAAAATGGGCGAGTTAAATTTTGTTTGGAAACTTTTGCTTGGGTAGTAATTTGAATCAATGAAAATTACAGGATCAAAAATGTATTAAGATTTTTGAAACAAATTGGAAAATTGGTTACCCGCCCTACTTTCCAATACTTAATTTAAGTATTTTAACTTAGATTTTTTATTTGTCCTAAAAATTTAACTTGACTAATATTTTCTTGAAATACCAACTTAATCCAGAGAATAACATTTTTTTATTGAGTCACTGTTGTATGCGGGTGTCTAGGGTAGCTACAAATTATAAATTCAAGTGCTTTCATGGAAAGCATGGAATTTCCTGGGGCACCCTAAAGTAGAGAAGGGATTTTGGGAACCCAAACCCTGGAGATCAGTATTTGAATACAAAACTATGTACGTGTGGATTTATGTTCAAATTAAATTCAAGGGACTTATGTACAATTAAAAAATCACAGCACTTATATGACTTGGTTCCTATGGTCAGTACCCTCGAAGTCCATTGTAAATGTTGATCTTAGATTCTTGGTTCAATAACTGCTTTACAGCTGAAAAAGAAAAAAAAAGTAAAATTATAAAAGTAAAAATATGGACTTAAATGTTCTTTTGGAGCTGAAAGCCTCTTTTTTTTTTAGAAAAACAAAAAACCTGAATTGTAAGTTGAAATGACCAATTCTTGATATTTTGTTTGGGTTAGATTTTTTGTACCTTGATTGTCTCCAAATTGTGTGTCCAATAAAATACAAAAAATGAATTGATTTAAAATTTTTCATTTGTTTTTTTTTACTCCACTTGTCTGTGCTTATACACATTGATGTACCAATAAGACCAACAAAGCTAGTAAAATTTTACGTCCAACAAAAAGTTATGAGCAAAATCAGAAAAATCTTCACTCAATATCTCCTATCTGTGTCCAATTGTAGGAGATAAAAACAAAAAAATTGAGAGAAAATTTTTCAGAAACATTTCAAGGATAGGTATGTAAATTTTTTTTATAGATTTTTGTTTTCAAAAATTGATATTTAGTTTCATCTTTCACCATAAAAACATCTTGTTTACGGTAATAAATAAGTCGATTTTGTGGGTTAAAATATCAGAGGTCATAGTTAAAGGATAAATTTATAAAGCAGTACCTTCTTTCTGCTCTTCAGTAAGCTCTGTCTTGGGGAAAGCTATGTCAAGAGTTACATAGAGTGTTCCTTTTTGGCTATTGTCATGATAGTTGGGCATACCCTCGCCTTTCTTCCGTATTCTCGCACCAGGCCAGGTGATCTTTTCTCTTTCGATTGATATCTGAAAGAAAGAGGTGTTAGAGCGAGGTAACTATTATTTCATCCATATTTTGGCATTAACTCTTAGGTATATCATTCAATGACAGTAAAGTTGTTTCAACAAGTCTTCAACATTTCGCATACTTGGAAACTTCCAATGCAGTAAGAATATATCTCAGTAAGTATTTATATCAGTATATAACTCTCTCTCCCTACACAGAAATAGAAAGATTCAATTATTAATGACTGTTGCAACTTAAAATGACATTGTTTGGGGGGAAACATCAACAAGAATCTACGAACAAAATTTTTAAGAGACAAGAGGATCACAAGTAAAAATTAAATAGACTGCATACAAATTAAGATTCACCTTTTTTAACATTCTGCCCTTTTAAACATTAAGCAACCAAAATCTTCAAAATAAGGAGGAGAGATATGTTGACTACTATTATTTTCAAAAAATTGAAATGATTCAGGAAGCAAAACCTTACTGACATACCTTCCGTCCATCTAGATGCTGAATATCAAATTTAAAACCAACAAGCGCATCTTGGAGTGATATTGTTACATTGGTGTACAGATCATCGCCCCTTCGTTCAAAAACAGGGTGTGGGAGCGTTTTGATTCGTAGGAAAAGATCACCAGGGTCTCCATCAATATGTGGCTCTCCTTCCCCAATGAAGCGAGTTTCTTGCCCATCGACCATTCCTGGTTCTATTTCTGCCTCCAAACCACGCTCTTCATTCACCAATCTGAAATCGATAGGAACAAGTTAATTATTGATTCTTGGTAAACTACTTAGATCATAGAAAAGCTCTCTCTTGGATATTTGTTTTATACACAAAAGAGCTGTGAAATAGAGCCCTCGCCAAAATTACGAAAATCAAGTTTTTAGCATAATTATGCAAAGAAAATCTGACATTTTGAGCTTAGGTTTTTGGAAGAAGATGAAAAATTCACTTTGTCATAATATTTTGAAAATTGCTTCTTGAAGGCTCTGGGAAAACTAAAACGTAGAGAAAATTAAGAAAAATCTTTGGACTTTGAAAAGGGTGGAGGAAAACCTGAAGTCCTTTTTCTGTTATTCAGGGTGGTAAAAGATTTAAGAGGAGAAAAAATAATCAAGCTCTTATGAAAAATTTGTTTAAAAACTCTCATTAAAAACATTTTAGATGAATTTTCAAATCAACCCGATTGTTTCGTGATTGATGGAGCCAAAGAAAACGGACTTACTTGATGTTCGGACATTCATCACAAACAGTTTCTTGCATCATCTGGAACCGCGTTGGACCAAGCCTTTTAGCCTTCATTTCTTGTCGGCAATTGCACTTCCTAGTTCCCTTGGCTGCTTTTATCACTGGTTTATTTCTTGTTATCTGAAGAAAAAAAATCAATCAATAAGAAGAGTTTTCAAATGGAAGAAAAAAGAGGGGAGGAAACATATTAACAGGATATATCGGAAATAAATCATAGATAAAAGGGCAGAGGGGAGTCCAGCCTTTTCTTTTTCTCAACAAAGATTCTATTTACTTACTCCATTAACCTGGTTTGACCATAACGTCCTGACATTGACAAATTTTGAGTTTGGTTCAAATGAGGGGCTTGGAGGTCAAGGCACCTAAGTAAGTGCAGTTTTGGCAATTTCAAAAAATACAGGGATTAAGTTTCAAAATTACCTGGAGCCTAATGGCAGATAGAAAGTTTAAACTCTCTTTCAATGCTTAAAAATTGGATCTTGAATGTGAATTTTTCACAGAATGAATTTTAATAAAATTAGATTTAACCGAAATAATTAATCTCTCGTTTTTTCCAAAATTGGACTTGTGTACCTTGTCCTCCAAGCCTCTCAAATATACCTAAGACTAAGGGCCACAAGTATTAATAAGGGTCATGAGAGAATATTTCCTTTCCTTAAATGTGAGTTCTCATGACATAACTCAAAGAGCTGCGAGCAAGGCAAGCTCTCTTGAGAGTGATGAATAAAACCAAGTTTGAAAATGTTTTTTGACTGAATTGTGCATGCTCTTCACTTTTTTTCCTTTTTGATGATAGTGATTACCTCAACAAAGTTGCCATTGTAGAGTTCTTCAAGCGTGACATACAAATCCATGACAACGTTGCCTCCTTTGGGTGTTTCACGTTCCTCAGTTGGACCACCTCCAAAATGAAATCCAAAATCGTCAAATATACTCGTGAATGGATCCATGTTGTCCATCATACCCTCCTTTCTGACGCATTCTTCTCCACACTGGTCGTACTTTTTACGTTTGTCAGGATCAGACAACACCTAATTAGAAGAAAAAGAAATCAACACTTTTAATCTATTTTCAACTTTTTTAAGAACTAAACATAAAACAAATGTGAATTTGAACCTAAATCAATACAAATCTAGTTAAAATCACTTGCAACTTAGTATATTTAATGGTAAAATTGCTCAGTATCAAAAGCGAAAACATTGATTATTTAACCCAACCTGAAAAAAGTAGCTCACCCAGAAGATTGACCGATTGAAATTGAGATCCATCTTCTTCCCAATGGTGGCAAAAATAAAAAGTCCAGTTGAAGTGGTCACTGGTGAGAAAGACTCTTATTAATCTATATCTCTTTCCTTCATTTTATGCCCTGCTATTTTTAAATTACTTACATCATGATACCTGTCATAAACATTTTCTTTCCTTCACTTACTTCATAGGCAGCTCCTAGATCAGTGAATTTCTCTG
Source organism: Bemisia tabaci (assembly GCF_918797505.1). Taxonomy (NCBI): domain Eukaryota; kingdom Metazoa; phylum Arthropoda; class Insecta; order Hemiptera; family Aleyrodidae; genus Bemisia; species Bemisia tabaci. Next base: position 52,748,225 of record NC_092796.1, read on the forward strand.
ATGCTGTGGGATCTTCTTTATTTTTGTCTGGATGAAGCTGCACAGCCAGTTTTCGATATGCTTTCTTAATTTGGTTGGTGGTTGCTGACCTTGGCACATCAAGTATGGCATAGAAATCCCTCCTGAAAAATCACCAAAAATTTAGTACCTACATGCGTTCTGTTTGCAATTAACACCTTAAATGCTTCATTGTAGTTTTAAATGGGAAAATATTGATGGTCACAGATTGACGCTTCGCCAATTCAGTAGCCTTTCGTCCGGCGTCAAGTAAAGCAGATTTCTCCTTCCTCGTACTTAGGTGTATGATATGCCCATAAATAAATAATATTTATTGCATGAGGGGAGAGCTACTGTTTAAAGTCATTAAGGAAAGGATAATAAAAATGAAGAGCTTCCAGAGTATCTCCAGACGTAGCTCATGCAGCCTTCCTTCGAGTTAAACACTGCATCCACCCCTTGCGGAGATAGTGCTACTTGCTACAGCAAACCCTAACTGGGTTCGGTTGGTATGATATAAGAAACCATACATCCTATGGATCCAGCAAGTCACTTGCCGCCAGTAGAACATCCCTTTAGGTGCGAATTCTCCCTCCCTGAGAGTTGTTCCGCCTCTACTTATGTAGAGCTCCAACAACAGACAGGATGCGGAAACTGACTACCAATACAATTTTAATTCTGCCCTATTGGTGTGACTTTCATTCGCCTTTATCGGCAAACTGGCCTCCTCCGATGTCAGAGAATACATCTAAATAATCAAACTGGCATTGCAAAAGGTAAAATACTGACTTGTGTCGGAACATAACCTCAAAAGTAAAAACTTACCCGCTGTAGGCAAAATTAATCCAAACTGTCACATGAAATAGAACAGAGCACCAAAAATGAAACGCAGCCATTAATTTGAGTACACTACGGCTAGGTTATTTACAATATTTCACAGTAAAATAAACACAGGTGATTCTATGGCAAACCGTGATTGTTTACATTCCGGCACGATGGACAACTCACACAACTGGAAATTCGTGGAGAACTGTCATTGGTTGTACACAGTGGATACATTTTTCGATCCGGCCAAGGTTCTCGTTTGATTGGAGCATCCGGAACGAGGAAAGTCATACCTGCAATTTCATTGGCTCCGGCAATTTTATGGCTCTCGAACCGCGAAACGCTTCCCGTTTTGAACCAATCCGATTTCAGGGTGCATACCGTATATATTTATTCATTCTGTTTGAATTAATTTATTTATTCTCTGCAGATGAAAGGGATTGAAGTGTGAACTTAGAATCTTCGATTATTCGTCTTGAAACATATGAAGAAAGGGAGAAAAATTTAAAATCATTTCGAGATCTTCCATTTCCTCCACTTATCCTTCGGAAATAGCCCCCCCCCCCCCCCCCCCCGGACACCCGGTGCGGTCTCTTCCGGAAAAGCTAGATTTTTAAGGTAAATTTCGCTTTCTCCGGAAAAATTCCGGGATAAATCGCACTAATACAGATGAATGGAGGTGATCTTCAGAATCAGCGCCAAACTCCGAAACCGTTGGCAAATCTTCGGCAAATCCAAAAAAAAATAAAAAAAAAAAAAAAAACGTTGACCATACACGATGTAATTATTATGTTAATTCAATTCCTTAAACTTTTCCCGGCTTTATCTCCACTTCAGCGGGTAGACGCCCATTCGAAGTTTTAAAAGTCGGTGTTTCTGATCCATTTTGTACTGCAATATTCCAAGAAATAAAAGCTTCTTCCCGTGTTGAAGGAAGGCAGTGCGCATTTCGATAAACAGACGGAACTGTCTAAAAGACAAGCAGAATAAGCTTCAGATATCTTTCATGACGGATGAATTTTTTCTCCATTTTTTTAAATCTGTAAGATCTGTTTGGGAAGTGATACACTTGGCGATGGAAATTCGGGTTTAAGCCCGACTATGAAGCTCGACAAGCTATATTTCCTAATTTTACACCTAATGATAGTCAAAATAAAGTTTGGTTTGCCCAAAAATTCACAAACAAAATTTGGAAGGAAAAATAACCTGGAATTAAACCCTTATTTGAATTCAACGAGGTATTTAATTTTTTTGTGTGAAAAAACTTTTGGGTGTACCTATATAGTTGCATGAGCATGAAGGAGAAAATTGGGACATTTGTTATAATTTCCTTTGAAATGATGAATCCCAACGTACTGCCATCATACTTTTTGGGTGTCTGATTTTTTTTTTTGGTATTACTTATGTGAAATTTTTTGGATTAATTGGGCCAAATTTTGTACAAAAGTTTAATTTTTGTTTTTTTGGAAGGATTGTAAATTTCAACAACAAAACAACACTCTTGGACAGACGTTACAAGGTCTAAACTAATGACTTCTGTTCTTATAAAACTACCATTTTCGATTACCTTGTTAAATATATTTTAATGTGTACAATATTGTGAAAAAAGCGGACCTATGACTACCACAATCATGCAGATGTTGTAGAAGTTGAATGATTCACCAAGAGAGGAAGTGATAAATCTTTTTGGCTAAACACATGAAACAATTTTTCAACTGAAAAACCATGTGGTCTCAATTTTCATGGCAAAATATAGTCTGGGAAAATCATAACTCCAGATAATTTTTTTTTTTTTTTTTTTTTTTTTTTTTTTTTTTTTTTTTTTTTTGCGAACATACTTTTTGCAACCATTATTATGAAGATTACTTTATTTTATTGGAAATGTTAGTTATTTAAACATTTTTGGATAATTGTGACGATTGAAAGGACTTGCTAACAAATAAAGATGTGCTGCGGAGGCACACTTTTAGATAAATATATCTTTAAACGAAATGGAGTCTTATATGCTTTCATGGGCTAGGCAGGACTTTCTCAAGGTCTCTGTTGAGAAATGGTTCATTGATCTCTAAAACTTAATGGTTCGACAACCATTTTAATGGCCGATGGCAGACTTCTTGGGTTCAAAACTATTCTGCTCATGATAATTATGCTCCCCAATATTATTTTCTCGGTAGTAATAACAATTTCTAGTTTTACACCTTAGTCCTAAGTACCTGTTCACTGAAAAATTGATTTCTATGTTCTTTTCATTGGATGAAGTAGAAAAAGGTCACCACTGATTTGTACACAAAATTAGAAACAAATTATTACAGGAAAAAAGTGGTGACGACAACCTCACTGACTCATTTGAGTACCTAAGTACATCTGATTTAAAGAGAGAGAGGAGGGGGGGGAGCAGTATATCATTACTCAGAACTCAAAAACAGAAGTTCGTAGTAAGATGAAAAGTTAACTAAATACCTATTCTTCATGATTTAACGATAATGTCAACACAAAACTCCAGCATAATGATTAGTTCTTTCCTCATAAAGAAAGAAATTTTTGGTGACGTTTTAAACACTGCAAAGGAGAGGTGCTCTTCATGCAAGTCCTCAAATATATTAAATAGGGAATTAAAACTAAACTCAAAATTAAATTTTTAAATAAATTCTTATATTTGTCTTTTAGTACTCCTTAGTATGGAGGTACTAAGAATCCTGCATTATATTTGTATAATACATGCATACATGCATAACGTACAAAACTTTTCGAATGTGACAGGTGAATTTAGAATTTATGATCCACTCCTCTTAAATGTGACTAAAAGAAGTATCTCCTTTAAGATTAAGAAATATAATTGTCACATATAGAAACCTACCCACATAAGATCCAGCATTATTTATAAATTTTACTTTAAAAATTCTTGGGAGGACAAAACAAAAAAGAGGAGAAAGAAAGTAAAAATTGTTCTTGACAGGAATTATAATAGTTTTCCATTGATTTCAGTTTTATGGAAGATCTCTTTAGCATTTACCTTCTTTCAAGTCGCTTGCACTTTACGTTGCTATTCTTCCTCAAAATTTAGTATCAAACAGATACACTACTTATCCTAGTAAGTGCTCTAGATTTTAAGTGAGGATTTTTTTGGAATTATCATACATCATACTAATACAAACACTATCCAGGTGAATGTTATTCATTTCAACATTTTGTGGAAATTTTGGTAGTGCATTTTTGAATTTAAGATTCATACAGAAATTAGAGGATCACATATAAAATAAGATGAATAGTTGCAGGTGTCTTTTAAATTTTGGGTTGAATCAAAGACATAATGGCTTTCCTATATTTACGAGGTCTATTAGATTAGAAACCGGATTTTGGTCATAACTAGCCCACAATGCGTCCAAATTAGGTTTTCTTGGACTTTCCTGATAGCTGAAAATATACTTGAGAACGCTACATTCACAAATTTGAAAAATCCTAATTAGCTTCGTTCTTCATTGCTGTGTGGCTTGAAGTAGGGCAACCTCATGGGAGTTCTGCGATTTTTATGTTCGACCGAACTTGCCTCTCTTTTTTTGGTCTTGCACTACAATTTTCAACCCACAAGGATGATTGGAGTTTCGCCTCCATATCGTAGCCGTACACTCAAGTATTGTCACCGAAAATTATCCTATCCAAAAATATAGGATCATTGTTAGAATGGTCAAGTAGCTAAAGGGAAATCGACATTTGGTTGGATTTTAGTTCAACAGACAACAATCAAGGGGCAAGTGTGCCTGAAACTCGATGCATGTCTACATATTCTATCAAAATTGTATGTGCAGAGCCTTCAGAAATATTACACTGTTCAGAAATGACCATTTTCGAGCACTTTTGCCCGCATTTCTTCCACATGACAAATGTCAGTTGCTGTTGATGGTCGATTCCCTTGCTCCTCATCTTCGACAAACTGCTGATCAGTTTTAAATCGTTTAACCCACTGAAAACAAAGAGAACAAATGATACAATGATCTTGGTAAACTTTACTTAGCATATCAAAAGTTTTGGTACAAGGTATACCGAGATTAAAACAAAATTTAATGTTAAATTATTGCTCTATCAGTGATCGCATGATTAAAATCGCAGAACGCCCTTGAGGTTGCCTTACTTCAAGCCACATACCAACGAAGCTAACTAGGATTTTTCAAATTCGTGAACGTAGCGTTCTTAAATATGTTTTCAGCTATCAGGAAAATTCAAGAAAACCTAATTCGGATGCATTGTGGGCTAGTTATGACCAAAATCCGGTTTCTAATCTAACAGACCTTGTAAGCATAGCATAATTTTAAAAATTAAATTAAATTATTTCTAAAACCGACTTGATTTATGAAACTGTAACACCTTCCTTTAAAAATACTACCAAATAAACTACGAAGAAAAAAAAAATTTACAGGAAAATGCATGAGATGTTTAGAGCGAAAATTGGATGGAGTGTAGGGTATAAAGTGGGTATTCACATCATCATCATGCTTATGAAAGAGGAAAATGGAATTCTTCTAGCAGCTAGTCAGAGTCCTGAATCATAAACTAGTTGCTTACCGCTGCCAAGGACAAGGCATGATAGGAGCAGGCGAACCTTGTCATAACAATGTTCAACTTTTGCCCAACTTGAGACCTTTTTTTCGACTAATATATTTTATCAACAAGAAAGAGAATTCACTTGAAACTCCAAAAACAAAGATTTTGGAATTATTTAAAATTCAAGCCTTAGGTTTAGGATAGAATATTGTAACTAAGAGCCCTGTAATGAGCTAATTATACAATTAGCTTAGATTTTAAATCAATAATAAACAAACTGGTGTCTGCAACCGCAGTGCGATAGCAATACTCGTCATTGGAACTAGAGAAATGTTTGATAAATCACTTAGCATTGGGCATACCATTTTTATGAGGGGTACCTACTCGGATCTGCTGTTGATTTAGCAGAAGTCAGAACTTTTACCAATAGCTGATAAAATTGCAGAAGTTGTTCCTTTTCTGTGGCATGACGGCGATTTTCTTTATTTTCTTCAGTTATTTATTTTTTCCTATTTTTCCAAGCTTCATTGATTTACTGTTCCGATCTGATGATGCCACTTTATTGTCAAAGCAAAAACGCAGGGAACCTCTGAGGGGAAGACAAACGGCTGGACTAGCAGTATTTTTAATAATTTGTCTTAATTTTTAATTACTAGTATTGCTGTTCCAACTTCGCATGTACATTGCCATTCAAAGTTTGTTGAACTATTTTCTGTCTGAAGCTATTTTCAGGAAGCCATTATTTTTTTATTTTGAAAGAAATCTGGACCTCATCATAAAGTATTTGAATTTTCTTGACTTTCTTTCTTTCCTACTTCATTTTTCGTATTTAATTTTTTCGGATGCGTGTTTGTGTCAATTAGTATTTAGCTGAAATAAGTTCTAATTATATGTGTAAACTTTTTAATTTGAACTACTTTTCCTTGAGTCAATGCGGCGATACCCTGTGTCATTTGCTTCCAAATTTTTTTTCATTATCTCCTTTATGAGCCAAAAGAATGTAAAGTAATGCACTGTTTTCATTCTTTGGGTTTTGCTTGTTTATCTCTCATTCATACCCACTGTCTAAACGTGGCCACAAAACGTAGACACTTTTTATATAAAGTAGGTCAACAACGCCCCTTCATAACGCCGGGTTCATACGACTATTCGTGCTCGTTGGGTGTCCTTGTGGTATCTGCAAAATTGAAGGGTCTATGTTATGATGTAAAGTCCAACTAACAAATTTCATCTTAGACATTTTATACATGCTGATCACAGTTGAACTTTCAAATAACGAAAACCAAAATTACAAAAGGGAGGAAAATTACAAAAGATAACTACAGTGTGTTATTTTCTGAATTAATCTCTTGATAACAGTGTGACTTAGTTTTTTTTAAAAAAAATGAAGAAAAAAAGATGATAGATCCAACATGAAGATGTTAGGAAAAGCGTGCCGAATAACTGAAATGTTGGATGTGTACTATACTACTTTCATGTCATTACTTTTTTTTTTTTTTTTGCGTGGGTATAAATTGTTATTTTATGCTAAATTTCGGAGAAAATATTGCTTTGAGAACGTGGAATGTAAATTAATTTTATTGAAAAAAGAAAATACCATCATTAATTTGGGCAAACAGAGAAAATATACATCAATATTTGGGTTAACATCTCCTTGATCGTATGAAGGATGAATGTTTTAGTATTTCTGTTTCAAAAAACTTAACCTTTGTCTTCAGAGATACAATGATTCTAGTCCAAGTCAATTTGTTTTATTGAAAAAAAAAAAAAAAAAAAAAACAACAACTGAAATGTCAGACATACTATTTTCATGTCTTTCCATTTGTATCAATAGGTACTTTTTGCTAAACTTACGAACGTTGAATGCAAATTAGCTTTATTGAAAAAAGAAAATAACATCATTAATTTGGGTGAACATGTGGCTGATTATATGAAGGAGGTATATTCCAGTATTTTTGTTTAACATATTAACTCTTGAGAAAATGTTCGTACATTTATCATCTAGTATTAATTATTTTTTGATGATTGGTCTAAAACATTCAATACAACCAGTAAAAATTATCATATAATAACGAGTTTCGAACCCCCGCCTGACCTATTCCTTCGCGCAGACATTACCATATGGCGACTTAGACAACTAGGCTATCACGACACTTCAAAATCCGGGCAGTAAAAAGAGCATTCAACAGACTCGGACGATGGACGGGGCTTCACAGAATTGTCCCTGACGCTTCCGTGCTGCTGCCGTGGTATGAGAGAACAGAGTAAGCTCATTTAGAGAAATGCGCTTCTCCATAAGAAGACAAAGAGCTTTAAATCTAACCTAGGCATAACTAGTCCACAGCTATTGCATGTGAGATCTATGCCCCTACTTCACTCTATTGTCAGAAGATTAATTGCAGAAGAGAAGGGGGGGGGGGGATCAAAAGAAATTCTGTATCATTAGTGCACGAATTATGAAGAGAGATATGATTTGCGTTTTCAGTGTTCTTCTCTCTTTACTGATTTGATTTTGCCACTTATTAATTGTATTACTTAAAAAGATTACAAGATTCAAGTATGTGAAAAGATCACAGATTCCAATCAAATTACATTATTTGATTATATAGTTGCTCTAAATCTTTGACAGTTGAGTTTCAAGATTTTAAAAGATTCAAACTTCAAATTCTAAAAATCTTAATTAAACACTGCCGAACTTACTGGTAAACAACTGTAAAAAGTCAAACTTTGTCAGCTCAGAGCTTAAATATGCAACCTTGTACATACTTTAATTCCTGGAAAAGTTTAAAATTGAAGTCAAAACCATCTTGGCAACAGTAGGATTTTGAAAACTTAAATTTTCAATTTACTATGAGATGTAATTAGAGATTGGAAAATTTCGCCCCTGCAATTCGCCGTGAAATTTTTAAAATGTGCTTAAGAATCTTAAAACCAGACAGAAGCACCGATCATAACCCCCTGATCACGAAAATATAAAGCGAAATCGGCCGTTTGCCGGATTTAACGCGAAATTGCTCGGAATCCGCGCGATCGGCGAAATCCGTACATTTTTGTGTTATTTACGTACGTACGCGTGTAAGACAAAATTTATCACGCTCTTTTTCAGAAGAAAGAAATTACCGAGTTGTTTGTGAGCATATTTTTTGATCAAGAAAAAATTAACAGTCTTAAGGTGCTTCTGTAAAGTAGGACTAGAGAGAGAGACTGAGCAATGGCATGCTAAATCAAATTAGAAGCTTTATTTTAAGCTGTTAAACGCAAGATCAGCAAAAATAACAGCAAAATTTGGGAAAAAATAGCAGCAAAATTTTTTAATCTCTAAATGTAAATCACTCAATAATAGATAAAATCTACTTCAAAATTTTCTAGGGTTGTTGAGAATGGAAAGAATGAACAAATTTCATCTGAACTTTGAAAACTTTGATCCCAAAAATTTGAGCATATTTTTTCACCATGTGAAAATCGCCTGCGTTACAGTCTCAAAAAATTTTGCAAAAGGGTGTAAAATGCAGATCTTTTCCTAGCAATGGACCACTAGACAAGGTACGAATTTCAGCATTCTGATACATGATTCTTAATCAAAATTTCACGTAGAATACGACGCGCATAACGAAAATTACCGAAATCAACTCCTAACTAAGATATTTAATGATTATTGATGCGTGAATTCAAACCACCCACTCATGAAAACTCAATGCTCTGCGTGATTCACATCGCGCGCTAAACGTTATCATGACAGTCTCTGCGATATAAAAATCTGACAACCTCAATCTTGACGCTTTGGTTCAGCTGTAGCAAACTGCTTATAGTTTGAACAACACATGATGGGAAATGAACATTACTCGATTGAGAAGCTTGTTGAAACCGTTGTAGTGCGCGATTTGACTCACGTAGAGCTTTGAGTTTCTTGTGAGCGGGCAGTTCAAATCCCTCGTAACCAATGTGACATAAAAACGTTAATATTTTCGTTTGGAGTTTGTTTCATTAGTTTTCGTTGCGCAAATCGTGTTCTACGTGAAATTCTGGTTAAGGAACATGTATCAGAATGCTTGAATTCGTACCTTGTCTAGTGGTCCATTCAATGAAAAATCATGTTAGCCTGGGTCACACTGTCACATCAATTTTTCAAATGCAAGATGGTGGGTACCCAGTGCTATCTTTAGATCAAATTCTACCGGTAATCCCGCTTAAAAAAGTTCCCTGTTTTCTATTATTCCATGCAAATCGAAAAAGTGCTTCCACAATAAGTAATGACCTTTTTTTTTAATTGTCAGGTTTTTCGGTCGACCAGTGGGAAGAATATTCTAAAATGGTGGTAAGTATGCTGGTATCAACGCTTATTCCATCATTTCCATGCCAGACGTTGCAAAAAAAAAAAAAAAAATCCGAGGGCTTTCCACAATTGTTGCGCATGATCGGGAATATTATTGACCCTTGCTGTCATCAAATTCTGAGTCTGCTAAAATTTTCTTTGGTTCTTAAAAAAAATTTCTCTTGTTTTCTGGGACTCTTTAAAATTTCACTGCAGCTTCCCAGTTAGCCAACAAATTTTAAAAATATTTGACAATAATTAACAATATTAAATTTATAAATATAAATAAGAAAATGCTAATTTTTTATGTTTGTAAAATATTTTTTGTCTAACTGGGTTATTAGTAAATTTTTATGACATTTCATTAGAGTTGACATCACTCTGAAGTACACAGGAGACTCACTTCAGTCTATTAATGATTTTAAGATTGAAAAATGGAGGCTTCTAGTTGGAAATTAAAAATGGGGGCAAATACAGCAGCATTAGAGGTACTTAGCAAAGAACAGTTATTTTGGTTTAGTAGACAGCAACATTAAAATTCAAAAGCTTTGAACATAATTACACTTAATTATGTAGTGCCTAACAAAATTGACAACACAAAAGAGTAGGAGCTATCGAGTGAGGATAGTGGACGTCTTTTGAAGAAAATGTTCATGAAAATCCTTAAAATTCTTTGTCTGATTAAAAATGACAAGAATCAGAACTCTGTCCTAGAATCTTGGCATGAATGAATGTTGAACAAACCTATTGGAGTTATAGTTGCATCTAGAATAATGCTTTAAATCAAGAGACTTAAAGCATCGTTGGTGGTGGCTATCTATTGGTCATACCCCAGCCTCGGAATATTGATGCAATGCCGGCAGCAGCACTTGAAACAAGTCCACCTGCCATACTTGTCGTATTAGGTCCTGTGAGCATGTTATTGTTGGCAACTGTTGCATCAACATGGCCTATATGACCAACCTGAAAACAAAATATTGCTGATCAATTTGGGAGATGAAACAAAATACTGCAAAACTACTTTCGGGCGAAATGGACTGCATTTCGCATGAAAGAACCAAGTGCACTCCAATGTCACAAAGATTGTGTAACTTCTTTTAACTTGCAAACAAACTGATCATCTGAACAAGTTTAATCTCCATTCCCAATAAACTACAAATTCAAGAGGAACATTACCTTTCCAAACTTAATTTTTTGCATGATTTTGGTAATTATATTGCAAAGAATGTAAGTTGTACAATCTTCGCAACATTGGAATGCTCTTGGTTCCTTTCGGCAAAATACAATTCAATTATGGGTTTTAGGATTCATAAGCTGTTGTAAATTTTAGGTGTATTCATTGTTTCAGGTTCAGCGGCAGGGGTGTACTAAAAAAGGGTAAAAGGTGCATTAGTATTTATAATTAAAATTCAATCACAAAGACTCTTACAGTACCCTCCAATTCAAAAAGTGACAGATCTAATGAAAAGCTAGGTAGGAGGGGGACCTTCCAGTAAGACATATAAAGTGGGGCAAGTACATCGAGTCTCTTTTAAAAAGAAAATTTTTGGGAAAAACCTATAGGGGAAAAACTTTGAAGAGATTGGGTCGGGAGTGCAGAATCTTTCAGGCTTCTATATTTTGATGCAACTGCCTGCCGGCTATGAACATTTTTTCGGTCAGCTTTCAACAAAATCTCTCACAATTGTTTTCTACTCCAATGCAGGAATTCAGTGATTAAAATATTGAACACAGCATACAAAGTCTTACGAATGTAATAGTTATCAATTTGTTCCAAACCACATTAGGCTCAAAAGACTAACACAAAGTTTTTCTCTGGGTGCGGTAAAAAACTCAGAAGGCTAACACCGGCAAGTTACACACATGTAGAAAACTGATGAAAAACTGCATGTGTGAAAGATTCAGACTAGAAATTTTTTTGATCTTGGTTTCAAGGTTTTATCACCTTCATATATACAAGCCGGGTCAAACTGGCCCTGATTTGCTACAAACATGCTCTTAGCTGTTTCTATGAAACCACTTCAGATAAAAGTCAACAAATACATCCAAAAAATAGGATTAGGCATAAGATTGGAGAGAAAAAGAAAAACATGGGATCACAAAATGCTTTTTGACAACTACTCTCAGAGTGTCCACGCCAGGTCGAATCTACCTGGAAATCTCAAATAGAAAAATTTTCGTTTTCTGTTTCTGAGATTATTATAAGGATAAGTTTCTGATAACATCTAAGACTAGTATCAAGCTCCTGAACTCAAATCGGAAAATCTTTTGTGATCCGTAGGCTTTCCTTTAATGGAGAGCATGGACACAAGATCTTTTTTCTTAAAATGCATTCTCTAATTTTTAAACTATCTTTGGGAAAGGCATGAAGAAAGAAATCTTTTGATGCAAAATTTAGGTTGCTATCTTTCACCTTTAAAAAATGGAGTCCAGTGAAGTATACAAACTGCCAAAAACAATTTTTTGACAACCTAAAAACAAAATTTGCTTCAATCTTGGTGCCCAATATTTTTTTCAAAATACCAGGCCTTTTTAAACATCGGGACTGGTATGTTTCCAGTATTTCTAATATATTTGCATCAACCTTGGTGTCAGCAGGTATTTTGGGTCGCTAAATACAAATTTTGGGTAAGTTTTTGGAAATGCTCAATCCTATCCAAAATAATCATTTTTTCTTAAAAGTATACGTTTCTTGTTATTTTACAACTGCAATCTTGAAAAGAATTAATAATTTTGACGACCCCCAGGCAAATTGGCATTCAACATTTCAAATACACTCTGATGTCATACCACATTTGGTTCAATTTTTTGTGTCCATAAACTTTTTCGTCTGATTTATTTTGTCCACTGTTTCTTGCCGTTGAAATATTGTCCAAGTGAAAGTCATTCTACTATATAGTTAGTCTTTTATTCTCGTTCGTCCAGCAGTTTTAGGTCGCATTTTTGGGTCTCGAGGTCAAAACCCTCGGTAAAAAATTTAGGTCCAAAACCTCGTCAAAGGAGAGGAACATCTGAGGGTTTATTTTTCATTAGAGTTTGTCCTTTTAATGCTGCGTTTTTCTATCGCCTTGGGAACAAATGATGGGATACATTCAAGCATACACGTAAATATGTAACTGGAAAAAAAATAAGAATTCTCACATTTTCCCACTCGTAAGGCAGATGGTCACTATCATCTTCAGATTCATCGATGTCATCTGTCAATTCTTCCAATCGAGAACAAAGGAAATCCTCCAACATATTTGCTAAACCTTTGTCTACTTCTATTGGTCCTTGCCTAGAATAATAAAATGAAGCATAGAAAGACGTGAGAAATTACACATGAATGAATGTTGTGGGTAAATGGAATTTACACTTTCTCTTTTGATCATCCTGAAAAATTGCAAATAGGTATTTACAAACATATTCCATGACCTTTCATTACATTTGTTCCACATGCATATTCTCGCCAGATAATCGAGAGTGAGTCAAAATTTTAATCAGAAAACTTAGAGAAAAATTCTGCTCTATATAAAATAGTAAGCTTGGGTAGCCCTAACGCCAAAAGTCCAAATGCGAGAAACCTAACGCTGGGTGTGTTCACTACCTCTTCCAAACCCTTCCATCCTTTTCCTTTATGTAGCATTAGCCCTACCTGCACATTCTGTGCTCAATCAATCTGCTATCCCTTCTCTTATTCCACCCCCACTTTCCCTACAGGATTTTGGCGATTTCCATCCCGCCTTTATGTTACTTTTACTTTTGACCATTGTAAGTTATTTTTCTCAGTGCTCTCAATTAATTTTTTTTCTGATTTCTTCTTTTGTTCACTTACTCTGTGATTCCAGTGATTTTTCAATGATTTGTGAAGTACTCATTACAAAGTTGTTTTCTTTTTCATGGTAAAGTATTATTCTTATTGACTTTCTTTCTAATTCTGAGCTCAAATTACCATTTTTCTTTTTAATATAAATATTTCTTCTCTTTCTATAGGAATTACCGAAAGTAAATGAGCCGCTTTACCCCACAATCAGTGATAAGGTCGTCAAAAATTGTTTTTTTAGAACTTTGTCTTATTTCATGTAGATTAACCCACAAGAGGTCCGCGAAGCATACCTTAAAGGGTGCGAAGCACCCTCAGGGCGTAGTCCCCTAGTTAGAATTAGAATTACAACGCATGCCGCCTTAGGTAGAGCTTTCATGCCTGGTGTTTTTAGGCAAAGAACTGGCCTGAACATTAGAAACATTCTGGGATAGAACTAGAAATAATTAAAACGAAAAAATGACAAGCTGACATAGACATACAATGTGTAAATACAAAACTCACTTCAACTTCAACTCAGTTGTCCATGGTCTTGGTTATAAGAGTTCTATTTTTCGTTTGAACAGAATTTTTGCTGATGAAAACTTTTGTATGTTATTTGAGGAGAAATTTCAGTCTTTTTAACATGCAGTAACTTCAAGAAGAAAACAAAAATGGACATTTCATTCGAAATCTTTTGATCTTTTATGTTTGCTAAACGGAATAAGGCTAGGAAAAAAAAGCCACGGTACCTTCCAAGATCACAGACTTCAGCATTCAAGAAATTTAGAATATTGTGGAGAGTTCGGGTTGGATGCAGCACTTCTGGTTTCATATTCTGAGAAAAGCATAAATGTAGCACACTTGCATTCAGGCGAGCTACTCTTTTCGTGAACTTCTGCTCACTTAGTTCATTGGTGCAAAATTCACTGAAAAAGATAATTAAGATTAAGGGTCATTTTCCAACTGTTCCCCCAACTTTCAGGATTTCTCAGGTTGTAAGCAGTACAATAATATAGTGAGAGGCTCCTTTCAGTTAAACTATAAATACAACTCTAAATGTGATTAAAGAATTGAGAAGTACGGAAGAAGCAAGTAAGCAGTGGGGTTATTCTAAAAAAAAAAAATTCATAAAAGCCACTAGTTTATTATAATTGTGCGATCATATATTTGAGACAAAGAGCTTGATGCAAAAACGGCTTTTTTCGTCCCACCCCCCCTGGAATTTTTTCAAACTTTGTCTATTGATTACTAATACTTGAGCGCTGCTTTTCCAAAATTTTCAGACCCCCAAAAATTTTTTTTTTGGGGGGGGGGGGACGCTAGGAAGGTGGAAGTCGAAACCCTTGAACCTCGATATCTCTCAAACAAAGAAAGGTATCGAGGTCTGGTTTGGACAAAAAATCGTGTAAATTGCATAATTTAAAATTCTAAAGGTCAAAATCTCGAAATCATATTTTCAAGTTAACATATTTGCTTTTCTGCAGTTTTTGAGTCCAGAAAATTTCTTTTAAACAAAAGATACACAAAGTACTCAATTCTTTATTTGAACAAAAACCAATTTTTTTAATTGTTCTTCTTTTTCTGCATTCAACAAGTGGTTCATCAAGCTGGAGAACCAAAGAGTTCGGGAGTTATGGAAGATTGACGTTTCCGCTCTACGCGCGCCGACCGATTTTCGTGCACCAAACTATGGTTCCAAAGCCGGATTTGGGTGTTATTAAATCAAATTAAATGTTCAAACCATGCAAAATAAATTTTTAAGGATTCTTGAGGGTCCCTGAATTCAGAAATAACAGATATTTCCAAAAATTTCACTTTTTCAAAAATACAGCTTCGTTGCACTACTTCAGAGACCCATCAAGAGGCAGCCGGTCGGCGCTCGGTGGGCCATCCGAAGCTGAAATTTTCTCGAGGCAAAAACTAAAAAAAAGCACATATGTTAACTTGAAAATGTGATTTCGTGATTTTGACTTTTAGAATCTTTAAGAATGCAATTGTAGACGATTTTGCATCCAAAATGGACGTTGATATCTTCATTCATTCGAGAGGTATCGAGGTTCACAGGTTTTGACTTTCACCTCCCCAGTGCCCCCCCCCCCCCAAAAAAAAAAAAAAATTGGGAAAAGAAGCGCTCAAGTATGAGTAATTAATAGACAAAGTTTGAAGAAATTCCGGGGGGAGGGCGAAAAAAGCTGTTTTTGCATCAAGCTCTGTTTCTCAATAGCCTCATCATGGGCAAATACGTAACACTAAAAATCAAATTTTTTGACTCCTTTCTTCCCCTAGTAACGCACCTTTAACAGGTCTACGACTCTTTGATGAGAAATCATCAACTTGCATGTACTTGCCATCTTAGATTTATGAAATTCAGCGCTCCCTATTCATTCTAACGTTTCATAACGCAGTCCTGCACGCGTCCATTCCCCATAATGCAGTCTCAGACCCTCCTTCCTCCATAGGGCGTTACATATTTTTAAATGTCCTCTTCGGCAAAAACTTCTAATCAAACAATCCCATCTATTAAAAACTATTGGGGGTAATAAAAGAATAGAGTCAGGGAAAATTAGGAGATAAAATTATTATCAAAGGAATAGCATTATAAAGAAATATATTAGGTACATAGAGTCATTGAACTTTCAGGAGTTTGAGAGGAAAAGTACATTCTTGACAATGCTGCAAGATAATTAATTTTTCAAAATTATTAATAGTATAATTGAATATACCTGTAAGATAACTTGCAAGGAAGTCGCACATCTAGAAAATATGCTAACACATTGACAAGCTGAGTTGTGAAGGTAAGAGCAGCACTGATGTTGTATGCAGGATTATGATCTACAGCCTCTGTGTTACTTCCTGGCACCCCATCTTTATTTGCAGATACTGTAAATTAAAATAAAGTTAACAATTGAGAATCTTTAGAATTAGAATAGATATAATCCTTCAGTACGAAAAGGTTTCACATAAAAGCATATTTTTAGGAGGTGCTACACGTATCATATTCATATTTCTTTCATTGTAAAAGGACAAGATGAGAAATGGAACCAGACACATACTCTTTGTTTAAAGTTCATTTATCTTATGAAACATGGTATACACAAATATCCAAGGGAAATTTTTGTGAGATTATATTTCGACGAGCAATATATCAAACTTGAGGAAGAATAAAACAAAACTCAATACAGGTTGTTCATGATTAATCTATCAAACATAATGCAATATTTAAATGCAGTGATTTAAGAGTTCCTCAAAAAGTTTCTATAAACCAGTGTTCATCATTAGTCAGACCTGAGTCAAATCTTGGTTTTTTTTTTTTTTTTTTTTTTTTTTTTTTTTTTAAGTTCCCAACCTGACCAATCTGTAATGGCTTAAAGTTTTAACACAAAACCTTAATATACTCGAAATTTTAAAAACTCCGATTTCCCCAATTTCCCTTCTGCCTCCAGGTATCATGTTCCAACTGTATCACTATCAGTTTGTTACCCACTAGATTAATTTTTTTATGAAATAAGTTTCTGCAAAAAAACTGACTTATCATACCCCATAAATTATAGGCACTATAATCTCCAGATGCTGGTAGTGTGGGCGCCACAATTGAGTGTTGCCATTCTCCAGAGCAGTCTGTGTAGACCCAACGTCCCCGCACATATGCAGTGTGGGTTGCCTCCAACAAAGCACTTACTGTTTCTCTTTCAGAACCATCCTCTTGACTGTTACTTATCAAACTGCTACAAATAAAGAAAAAAGGTGCCTAAGAGAGGAAATTGAATATTACATTTTCAAAAGTTCAGGTACAAAGGAAATTAGACCATCAATTTATAAAACTTAACCTGAAAGTGAGAACACTTTTGGGAGCCTCAGCCGGAACCTTGAGTCTTAACGGCTTCGCCATCTGACACAGAACCATCAGAAGGTAATAATTGATGACAAACTTATGGGAACAGAAGAAAACATCGGGCAAAAATCAGTCAGCTTTACATGGTTTTAAGTTATCCATTCAGCTATTCAAAACAGGAAATCCACTGGTTGCCTTTTTGCCGGAACAGTTAATATATTCTTTGAAAATGAAAAAAAGTTCTGAGGGAAACTTGACTTTTTAAGTGAATTATTGATACCTGAAAGTGGAATATTGATGGTGAAAGTGCAAAAGTGCGTACCTCGGAAAACATGATTTTCCAGGAGGGTAAAAAACTGCCTACATTCCTCCTTATTTTTAGAGGAAGGGTAATAATTTTGGAGTATAGCAAGAATAAAATGCTTTTTCAGACTCCATCAGCATTTACAAGATTTTTCGAACTGTTAGAAAATACGGCAGAAATGCCGAGATTCGCTTTTACGGCACAAAGAATTGACACTTTATCACGAGATTTGCCTGGACGGTCTTCGACGGTCAATGTTTGACAGTTGCATTCTCGTGCACAAACATCATGCTTAAAATTCGTAACAAATGGGTCGTCAATAAGCACAGGATCTTAAAATAATGAATATCGGCACAATGTGTGATTCTAAATACTGCAATTTAAGTTTTACATATGATTCCATGTGCAATATCCGCAAAATGGCTCAGATCTAGGGAAACGCAGATTTTTATCGACTTTTACCGATGATATGTGGCAATATCGCGCTGCGGTGGGAGGCTCAATAGATAAATACATGTGCATAATCACTAGTAATTTGGTCATAACGTATGAAAATTCAAGGTTTGCTGAATGAGCTTGGCGAGGAACAGCCTCCGAATACTGAGATAGGTGCTCGGTTTTTTGTGTTTTTAGGCGATAAAATATGGCAACATCGGCTTTTTTGGGAGGCTTTGAATCCAAAAACTGTTTTAGAGGAAGGATTTGAACCTACATACATTGTTTGCCAAAGGAGTTAAATTCTGGTGTAAGATGAGTCGCCCTTTTTAAACCATTTTAAAAAATGATGAAAAACAGGAAAATTCTAAAAAAAAAAAAAAAAAAAAAAAAAATTTAAACAATGAGCGCAAAGTTTAATATCAACGAAAACTGGCCAAAGAGACCCTCTTACACCTCTAATGGACATACTTGAAGGACTTTTTGCTCCTCCGATGGGATCATTGTGAAACAACGAGTCAAATGCCACGACATTTAAGTCGAGCAGTGGTTTGACAACAAAATGCTAAAATTGCTGATTTTTGCATTTTGAGAGCTAAGAATGAGAGATTTCTGATCCTCGTCGGTCCAAACTGTTATTTTTCTCTTAAAATATAGTATTGGAAGTCTCATTACCCGCATTTGCGACTTTCTAGCTCGATTGCATTTATCGAAAAAAAATCTGCAAAATTGCCGAGATGAGAAATCAGTAAAACCACTTAAGTGCCTTGCGGGACCACTTAACCTTTAGCTATGACCCTGAGATTTTTTTGTGATTTTTTTTCTAGCCATGAGACAAGTTTTTGGCAAGTATCTCTGTTGAATTTCGCAATTTTTTTTCTTACGGTCCAAAGTGGGACATCCTAATGTATCTCTTTGAGGGAAAATTGTGCTTGAATGAGCTTTTTCCCTTTGTATTAAGATTTTCAGTTTACTGAATTGTAGTGCACGTTGGCTACATTACCAACTTCTTCATAAAATCAAAATATATGTATACTTTTTTTCCAAAATTCAACAACGGACTACAAACTACACTGTTAGAAAATAAAGGAAACAAAGAGTGAAATATTAACTGGGTTACTGCCAGCCAAACTGTCAACAAAAAAAAAATGCATTTGACCAAATGAGGGGCTTGGAGGACAATGCGCATAAGTGCTGTTTTTTCTGTTCCAAGAAATACGTGTTTGGAGTTTCAAAAGTACAGAAGCCTTATGGTAGAAAGAAAGTTTACACTCACTTTTTGATGCTTTAAAGCTGGATATTAGTTAGGAATTTTTCACGGAATATTCTTTCAAACTAGTTTTAGTAGAGTTCATGAATATCTCAATTTTTTCAACAACTACACTTACGCGCCTTGTCCACCAAGCCCCTTAAAACACGTTAAAAAAAATTACTACTAAAAAACGTTACGGTTACTCAAAATGAGAGGAAAATTTAATTACCTTCTGTTCGGTTTAATCACATTTATTGGAAAAATATACTCAAAAAGTTGCTTTACATTCGTCTGAATGGTCTGCTTTAATTGTACTCGTACTTTTTCCACATTTTCTTTAGTTTGCACAGCTTCATGATGTTTTTGTTGAGCATAACTTTCAAGTTTGTTGACCCGCTCTTCGTACCTTGGAAGACGCGCAGCTCGTTGTTTGTTCATGTCAACTAGATGATGTAATTCCTCCTTCCCTGAAACAAAAAAATTTAATGAGGGGACTATCAGAGGTTAAAGAATTTAACAGGAACAGAGAATGACTCTTAGAATGAATCAGTTTATTCCAGGCGAGATACTCCTGCAAACAGTAGTGTTCTGCACTTTTTGGGACAAGGAAAACAAAGAACACACTAAAATCACTGAGTATCTCACATAATTGGAAAGTGAAATCATATAAACAAGATGTCAGTGGTGGCGCCAATTGACTAACTACCACCACATCATTGTTTGCACTTTTAAAATTGCATTGAAGGCCAGGTTGGCTCTGTGTTTCGGTGTATTTGAGTTCTGATTAGTTGCACTGTGTTAGGCCTCGTCCGATATGCAGAATTCCCGGAAGTTTGACGAAATGAGTTATAGCTGAGTTATGACTTGTTCCCTCTGCGCACAAAAAAGGGACAAAAACGAAAAATCTGTTACTTATTCTTTAATTAATTTTCAAAAAACAGCCTAGGTGCCTTCTAAAATGTGCGTTTTTAAGAATCATCAATTTGAAATGAACCCTCTTTATTGAAAATGATCACCCCTTAATTTGTCAACAAGGTAAAAAAATCCTCTTTATTAACTTTATAAATGAATAAAAATAGGTTTGGTGTGGACAATTGAACAAAAAGTCCAACTGGAAGGGACTTTTCACATGTTATAATTAGAGAAAAAATAAATAATCCGAATTACTGTAAAGTAAACTTACTTTTGCCAATTTTCTCATGAGTTTCTTTAATGATGAGCCTCAGAAGTTTGATTTTTTCTTTCGTTTCAATAATTTGACCTGCCTGAGGAGAGAAAGAAAAAAAAAGGTTGTGTGTTAAGGTTTCACCGATTTAAATTCTGTCGAAACAAATCTTGAGATCATTTGGAAGCATTTAAAGTTTAAACAAAAGAAATTTATCTGCATCAGGAGTTTTGAAAAAAGACATTTGAACCTAGAATAGCTTAGGACTGCTAAAATACGTTTGATAAAGACACATGCTAAGTTGGAAGGCGCAAGTGAAGAGATACATACATATGGGTCGCTTTATAGCACTCCCTAGCGCACTACGACACCTAACCTCCACTGCTCTCTGTCGAACCACAACCCTTGCAGCAAATGAACACTTTAATATTTCTGCTTCAATACCCGCCCTCCAACCTCTGATTGGGTGCCTCCTGCGCCTTCTCCCGGGAGGAACCCAATCAAGGACCTTCTTCAGCAAGCTGCCTCCTGCCATTCTCTGTACATGACCATACCAAATGAGCTGTTTTGTCATATGGGTGGTACACGGGGGGAGGTGAAGAGATAAAATCCTAAAAATTGGGAACACTTGAGATGACCACACAAATCTCAAGCAAAAGTCAAAGGCAATAAAGGTTTCTTAACTATCATCCCAGATAGATTTCTTTCATGTATCATAATTTTCAATTCGGAGAGTATTACATTAAACAAGTTTATCCACATGTGTAAAAACTCCACAATGCTGTACAGTTTTTAGTAGCCAAGTAACTTCCTTCTGTTTCTTTAAAAAAAGAAAAAAAAAACTCTCAGTAAGTACAGCATTGTGGAGTTTTGACAGCATGGAAACTGGAGAGAAATACCCTGTCCCTGCTCTAGGCTCAGTCATGTTTTTTCACTCCTAAGTTCCCTTTTTAAAGCAGCCCTTGAGCAAGAAGTTATCCAAATCCTTTGAATCCTAAAATCCGATCGACTCCTTAAATACAACTAGTCCCCTACTAATTAGTCCCCCACTAAAACCCCTTTTGTTCAAGAGTTCCCAAAGTTTCATCAATGGCACACGATCGTAAACTTTATGGAGATCCACAAACACTAGATGTAATTCTTGGCCTGATCCCTTCTTGAAAATAAAAATAAAATAAATAAGAACAAAATTTCATTGATTGAGACAAAAATAAGATCGGTTCTCTTACCAGTAGTCCCATTTGGACACGACCAGCCATTTTCTTCTCACATCTCTCGACGATTGTGCTTTTCTCTTTCTTCAATTGTAAAAGTCGAATCTGCTTGTCCCCATACCTGAATAAATCAAAGATTATCAATTACAAGAGGAGAATGATGAGAAAATAAATCAAATCCAAACTGCAGGAAATATTACTTAAGAGGTTTACATGCCGATGCCTAGATGGGGAAAATGAGCATCTCAATTGCGGTTTTTAGCGATATCTGATGATGTTTAATTCTATAAAGAAAAACTAATCCCGGTATATTCGCCACTGCATTAATTAACACTATTACTTGACTCCTTATCTTATTGGACTGGAGTTTCATAAATATGTCACAATTGAGCATAATGTACATAGAATTGTGATTTAAATGGGTGAGCTGGCACCACATCTGGGCATTTTCCAGGTCCCGATTTCTGAGACTCCTGTGTCACGCCGCGTCACTTTTTTGATACATAATTGATTGTTTTCGATAGATAATTATTTGATTTCAATACGTAAACGATTGTTCTCAATACATAATTGATTGTTTTGGTACGCAATTAATTGTTTTCAAAACATTGTTTTGATACACAATTGATTGTTTACGATACATAATCAATGGTTTTTGATACATAATGGATTGCTTTCAATACAGAATCGATATTTTTTCATACACAAGAACCCAGCCATCCAATATAAACGAAGAAGATATGAATTATTGCGTAAGTATGCTACATCGTCATTCTGGATAGAAAATATATCGAAAAAGTGACCAAAGCTCCGCACACACCCGGCTCGGAACTTGTCAACCAGGATATGGCGCCAGCTCTCCCATTTACATTATGACTATATACTCTATGCAATTGAGATAGCAAAAATAGAATAAAGGAGCACTGAAATCATTGGTGGCGTTTAAAGTGAAGTCCGAACCATGAATGCAGAAATGTTCTGCTTCACTGAATTGACCTAGAGGCGAAAAATAAAAAAATAAACCTACCTTTCTGCCGAACTGATTGTGGAATGGATAAAGTCCCCGTTATTTATACAAGATTTGCAGTAGAAAACCTTGTTGGATCTAAAGCACAGGGGGCACAGGTTCCAATTTAGACTGCTTTTGACAGGAGTTTCCAGCGAGGAGGCACAGGACAAATTGAAATCCAGTGGAACAGAGCTACAACTAGAACTTGAATTAGTCATTATGAAAGAGAAATTTTACAAAGGAGGCAGTTAAAATAAAAATATTCTACAAAAACTTGACTGATTAAAACAAAGAAGTTGTCCAGAGATTGGCTGTATGTGTAAGGTTAGGAGATTTTGTTGATTACACTCTACCTTTACCAACATGACTTTTTGTTTCACTAGGTTCACTCACATGAACATTTGCATGAAAACCACAGAAAGTATTTTCGCAGACACTTCCTTCGAGTATATACAATGAAAGTTAATGAAGTAAAATCAATTATTTAAAATATGAAACTCCTGAGGTTCGAAGAATTTGTCTCGGTTTCTTTGAAAATAACAATAACAATTGTAGTGCATTTTAAGTTTTCTAGCTGCCATTCCCAATAATCAGCTGCAAAGATATTGTAACGGTTAGACATGCAATGTGGGCCTTTGGACTACTTATTAGTGCGGGGTATCTAGACATGTTAAGGGGTACATGCGCCTGATAGGTAGGCAGCTTATTTTACACGTTGGCAAACTCTTGTTGGCATGTTAGCATTATTTGTTATGGGAAATTTACTCAACGTGTAAAACACGCTGCCTACCCGCCAGGCGCATGTGCCCCCTAATAGGTCCTGGTTACCCCGCCGAAACTGCATCTCCCAGTTACCATGGACAAAGATATTACATTAGTATATATTCACCCATGCTGTTACAATTATCTTTGATCAGCTGTTATTTGTAAATAAACTCCGATTGGCCAAACGGGGAATGGCGGTTTTTATAAAATAAAATACATCATACATCGACGCAGCGATAATATTAGAATGTAACTGCAAAAACTCATTGATGCTAAATTTATTGAAAATTATGCCTGCTGATCTCCACTTCAACGATCGGCTAAAATTTTGCGTCTCAGAAAATTAATTACTGTCCACCAACAAATGAACTGATCAGTCTTCGAAGTCCAATTTACTATGTCAATGTCGTTGTATGCCTCAATGTTTCTAAGGGCCTAAAGTTCATTGCAGCAAATCACTGCAGCAAGACTGTCTTCACTCCTCAAACACGTCTACAAGAGACAAAGGCGCTCTTAGGTACAACACATAAAAAAACAGAAACCTGAAAGCTCAGTAGCTTTGTGAGATAAAGATAGAAATTACACTTTATTCTTAGGTACCCTTTCAGATTTATAAAGTTACAGGAATTTTATATTTATGAACTTATGTAAAACATTCAACAGTGTAAGTCGGCGATCACATAACTCGGTTTGCAAAGTTGCAGACTTCCTGTCATACTTTATTTTTTAACCGGAAAACTACTCGACAGTAATTATTTAAAACTGCTGTGTTTTTTCTTCTCTGTGCAAAGAAAATTCTGCAAACACTTCAAGGAATGATGTCAATTTGTTCTCCTTTAAGAAATAAAATAAAGGCGGAGATTTTTAGACACCGCAAACAAGATATGTGATTGCTGACTTCCGCGCCGTCGATACCTATGACATCTTTAGGTAGAATTAAAAACTTTAAAAGTTTTTATAAATTAAAAATCTAAAACTTGTAAGATACTAAACAGTGGTTAAGTATATACTTAAAAGCAGGTAGGTTCATTGAGCGTTTGACTCCATTGCCGCATAGCAGACAGAAATAGAAATATGGCTGAAATATATTCTTTCTTCGTATTATCTTCTAAAAAAGAAGTTCCTGCCGTCATTATACACAGGACAGTTGAAAAGTACATGTTATAAACTCTCTAACTGCTGCATATTTCACAAAAAGCAAATTTCTTTAAGGGTAATTTTATACATAGACTGGTTAACATTTTAAGGGAGCCAATTTTTATTTATTGTCCTTAATTGGCTGAAGAGCCTTTTTTTAGGGTTGAAATTTATTTTGAAATGAAAGTAATTTTTTCTCATTTCAAGTAGTTTAATTTGCAGTCGTTTTCTTCGCTAAATTGTTTATATAAGGGTGTGTATGCTAGGATTTAAAAGAAAATGAGAAAGCCGTAATTTTAATGATATACATTTATTATTAAAATAAAGGAATGGAGTAGGTCATTTCCACAACTATTTACACTATCTTTTTACAAGTATAAAAAATTTGCACGCATTCTTATTTACTTCAAGCTGATTAACACTTAGAGCCAGATATTCTATTTGAGCCAATTCCTATTTAAAAAATCTCAAATGAAAGCTGAGAGACAATAATTTCTTTGAATTTTACTTCTAAGCTCAAGAAGCTAGGCACAAAAGATTTTGCATCTTACTTCAGTATCAGATCACCAAAATAAGAAGGTCCTAGATTGTAAATAATTTGAGAAGTGTAAACACTTGGAATAGAGGACAACCATGCAGCTGAGAACAGAGTTGACACAAAATTCAGGAAAAAAAGAGCAATTAAGAAGAACAAAAGACTTGATGCGAAAGCAACTTTCTTTGAGAACTGCTTTATGAAAAAAAGGATCCGCTGACATCACCTGCACAATCCCAGAGTCAATGTACGATGTGATGATGCTATGCTGAGTTTTAATTTCTAGTAGTGAGCTAAACAAGCAACATTCAAGGCAACCATTTATGTTGATACGACCTATGCCTTTCATTCCTTTCTTTTTCCACATAGCTGGGAGCAATTCCAGAGAGTTGAATCCTCAACAGCTAAATAATCTATTAGGGTGATTGAATTCTAAAGTGTTGAAACCATCTCATAGGAGTTTATTCAATCCTTTCAGTTCTTACCTATCGTTTCAATCGAGTATTAAGTAACTTGGTACCATTTCCATGTGTTATTTGGCTGTGATGTAAGGATTATGCTTCAAAGCTCATTTTGCATAACCGTTACAGATGAAACATCGTAAAAATAGTGGGTGGTATTCACTGAGTTAAATGATAGCATACTGAGAGTATAAAAGATGGCGTATTTTGAAGAAGTCATCGCATAAAATTCCCTCCAAAGATACTTTACCTCCCTCAGGCTGTGAACAAAAAAGTAAGTTAAGAGTTTACGAATGTTTACTAAAAAATGAAAGAAAGGCTCAACACAACGCACTGATTTAAATTCTGTAAAAATTTTTTATTTCTTTGCAATTTTCGATCAGATACTTGCATAAAGTGCATATTTGCAGAGATTATAATTGCAACCAAAGAAAAAAAAACATTTGTCAGAGTCCAATTTGGTCTGTCGCACAGTTGAGAACTATTTACATTCCTGTCCAGGTTGTCTATTGCCACAAGTCTGGACTCAGCGGGCGCCTGAGTTTTGTCTTGAATTAAACACCCTAACAAGTACTAGTGTTCAGTTAAGCACTTAACTTTTCATGTATTGAGACACCAATTCATAAAATTTTTCCTTCTTGAAAACGATCAATATTATTTAAATACCTACTTAAATGAAACCTACAACAGATGGGGAGCTGGGAGATTCCAGTTTGAGATAAAACTCTTTGAAGCAAAACAAAAAAAAGGAAGAAAGAACTTACCCGTCTGACTGCAACTGTACCATTGCAACACCACAGAGTACCACCAGAGAATTCTGCAGAAATATTGTGCTTGGTCAACACTTGCTTGAAATCAGATAACTTGATTTCGTTCACAAAGGAGGAAACATGGCCAACTTCCTGTAAAACAATGTAAAGACAGACACATGTAGCTCACAGCATACAGAAATGTATGGAACTCACTGAAAAGGGAGCGACAATATGAGGACCAAGAATTTCATCAAGTACAACAGAAAAAAAAATGAGTAATACGACAACTTTCAATTAAAGCCGTTACCATGCGCACATTTTTTACTGAGCAATTATGCGTTCAAATCCAAGGCTTGTTTCCTGCAGGATTTCCATAATTTCTTCATTTTTCAATTTCCCGAACCAAGACTTTTTTTTTTCTTTCCCTTGTTCCAAATTTTCCATATTCACTATTGTTCCCAGACTTTCCAACAATACCTTTGCTTGGTTTTTTTTTTCTTTTTTTGGATAATGCTGAATTTTGATGCACTTTGGACAAAATATCCATCTCTAGAGATTCAAATAAAAGAAAAAGGAATTCTCCAGTTAAGCTGTTTGAGCTCTCTTGAATAGCACCAGCTGGCGCACTTAAAATTCCCAAACTTTCTCTGACTGTTCTAAGTCGCTGTAAATGCCCTGACTTTCCAGGATTCCAGACCGCTGGAAACCCTGTAATTGGCTTTGGAAAAGGAACGAAACGCAGAGGGCAGGGGAAGCTGTATTTGTGCAAAAAACACAAGTAACTCTTGAGAAATTATTATATTCCTGGGAAATATTTTTGAATTTCAACTTATGTGCAATATGCATTGCCAGCAATGAAATGACTTTAACAAATAGAAAAATTATTTAAAAAATTACAAAGGGTCATACACACTGACTAAATTTGAATGAGTAGAAGGCTTACCTCATTTGGAGGAAGGATATCCAAGGTGTACATTTTATTAAGCTCAATTCCTAGGAAAGAAAAACATATTAATTAAGAAATGAGGAGACTTAATTGTGAGAAAAAGTTACGAAGATAATTAAAAAGCAGTTTTTCAACTTTACTTGGCGCGTTTTAGACGCAACAAAATGTATCTAAAATACCTGAAGAGTACTGGCCGATTAAAGCACCTGAAAAATTTAATCGGCCTTGACTTCTGTTAGGGGAACATACTTATATACGCAACACATTTTTTCTGCTTTTTTGACCCCCTCCTCTTATGGCGAGTAGCCTTGGACCCCTCATAAAGAATTACGTAATGTTTAGTAGATGTCCCTACCTCATTACTTCCCAAATTGCAATCTCATTGTCAGCACAAAACAACAAGTAAATTAGGCACGAAAAAACTATGTGGTTATTTATAAAATATTGATCGGCATGCAGAATCTGGCCTGGTAATGATAGGGTTCATTATAGTTATAGACACTCTCATTTTCTGGTCCTTCTTTTTTAAAAAAAAAAATTAAACATAATGAATAATGCGAAAGCATGAAATGTTGTCTCAGCAGAGCCGGATTTATGGAGGGGCCCATGGTACCATTGCACCGGGCAGCAAATTTTAGGTAGCGGCAAATTTCGGATTTTTTTTTAGAAAAAAGAAGTTTATGTTTCATGTTCGCCTTTTACAAGTCACAAATCCTTGTTCCTTGAAGAATCATTTCCCCCTCCTTAAATATTTGTTTGCAACACTTTCCTTCACAGATGCGCATCCTTCTCACTATCGCAGAATCGGATTGCGCTTTTGCCATGTTTCCGAAACTTATACTTCGTGCGCATTGGCATCACGTGAATCTATAAGATATTAAATTGATCAAGATTAAGGTATTATATTATTGATTCAATATAAGATCTCCAGCCAGGAAGAAAAAATCCCTAGATTTCGCTATAAATCCCTAAATCCTCAGCCTTGCTCAAATATCCCCAAAAAATCCCAAGATATTGCAAAAAAAAAAACCCGCCATTTTCATCGTAGAATTATGTCATCAATTGATGTGCCAATTTGCAATTGTTAAATCTGATTGGCTTGTTTGAATTTTGCTGCCCTAAGAAAGCGTTAAACGGACCAATGAAATGGAAGAATATTAGTTGAGGAGGGTTGTTTTTTTTTTAATCATTATTATTATTCCGTTGAACTGTCAAATATATCGAGTGACGCAATCGTTATATGTTCCGGTCTACTATTGGGGAAAAATAGTGTTGTCAATAAGGCCTACAAAATATAGATGAAAAATACTTTCTAGTGAGTCGAAGGTAAAATTGAGGGTAAAAGGGTCGATTTTTACTTATTTTTATCTCATCAAAAAAATTCCTAGGTATCAAATCCTAGTCCGTCACCATATATCTGGGGGGAGGAGGCGGCAAAATTTTTTTGGCACCAAGCGGCAAAAACCTAAATCCAGCTCTGTGTCTCAGAGATAACATCAATTTTTGGTGTTGATTTCGCAAGAAACTTCACTTAAAAATTGAATAAAATATGAAAGATAAAGAGAGAGGTTGGAGGGAAAAAAATTAATACCTGTAGATTCTTCATCAACTTGCATACTTTTTTCATTCAAGTTTTCCCGTTCTGTCACACGAGCATCAATCCAAGATAACTCTGCATCTTTCCCTTTTTGGAATTCTAAACTTGAGACTAACGCATCTGTTAACCGAATCTAAAAAAAAAAAAAAAGAAAAAGACCATTATTTACTGTAAATCCCTTAAAAAAAGAGATGTTAAGTTACAAGTTTGCCATAATTTCTTCATCTTCAGATTCTCTGACTTCAAGCTTACTTACTTTGCTTTTCCTGGACTTACAATTTTCTAATTTTCTTACGTTCCTTTACCTTCAAACAAAATGTCTACCTATTTTTTATTTCTTTTCTTTTTTTTAAGCTGACTTCCGCTAAACTTTGGACAAAATTTCCTTGTTTGGAGATCAAATTGAGGAAAAAAGCATTGTGTGGCTGGTTGAAAGATGACAAGCCTTGAAAATGACCAGATAGAGTAAACATTTGGAAGATTAGTGATATGTTTCAGTGATTAGTACATGAGTTAGTTATTCCCAGACTTTTCCTGGTTGCCGAAAATTCCCTGACTTTCCCAGTTCTCCAGAACGCCGCGGCCGGCGACCCTTAAGTATGTACCACGTAATCAGCAGTCAGCCTTTACTTAATAGATATTTAGGCATATCAGTATCAGTAATAAAAAATTAAGGAATCTTCAGTTTAAAACAGTGACATATGTTTTCAGATAGTATTCCTGTTGATCTGTTAAAAGTCTGACTTGTACAAAAATCTTTTATGAGCGTGAAATGAGATAGTGAAATCTTCCAAAGAATGAAAGAAAAAAAAAGTTCAGAACACATTGGTAGAGGTATCCATTAATTAATAATGTAAGTAATAATGTAAGCCTTGACAGCTTCTGTTTCACTTGTTTCAAATTATCTGCAAAGCTTTTCAATCCGTTGAATCATCATCAGGCACAAAACCAGAGCACTGCAAAAGGAAACGAAAACATGCATGGCAACAAAGCATGTAGAATGTAGTTGGTTGCTAGGCATGCTTTCATTTTCTAATTTCGTGGTGCTTTGGTTTAGTGCCTGATGATCCAACCGGTTGAAAAGCTTCTAAGATAATTTCGAACAAATAAAATAAAAGGTGTCAAGGCTACTCTTACTTGCATTGTATTGAAAATAAATAAATCTTACAGAAGGTATTTGAAACACAATGACTACAATCTGTAATGACACCTATTATTGGGTATTAAGTTCTTTTTCATTTATATTAAAATGAAAATGTATAGAAAAAAATTAAGGAAGAGAGAAATAGAAATATTTATTAAAAATAAATGGCACCTGGTAAATATGACTCTCTGTAGTTACGTCGAGCATTTCTCCTTTGGTAGGAATATAAACTGCAGTTTCTTTGAGGTATGTTTTGGCATGGTTTGCAACATGACTTATGTTTTCAGGCAAACCTCTGACAAGAATTAAGCGCCTCGGTCGTAACTGTCCGATAATTTTTGTCAGAGATTCTCCATCAGAACGACCTTCAAAATCTATATACTCTATCTGACAAAGCACATTGACTGTTCTACTGTACTGGATACATTTTGAAGGAACTTCATGAATATCCTCTGTAACAGGAAGAGAGAAACTAGATAAGAATCAACACAATTACAGGAACATAATATACACAGAGTCAAAATTGAGTCTTTACTCATAACGTGTGCTATCATTGAATTTTCAGCAGACAGATGTAGGGTTGCCCCTCATTTAGGCCTTTCCTCAGACTGAGGAGCACACGATCCGAAACCGATTAAATACCACTTTCAACGTAACTGAAAGTTAAGAGTGATGTCTGAATTTTAATGAGTACACTAAAAATTGCAGTTTGTAAAACTCATGTAATCATAAAAGAAACAGTTTCAAAACATCCTTCAAATGAGTCACTAAACCTTGTTTATTTTATTGAATATTCTAAAAGTACTATGTGAGTAGATAATGTGGTGATTTTTCCGCATTTTTATGGAGCCGAAATTGCGGAGAAAACGGCTTTGGAAAAATCTAAAAACTGCAAGACATTTCAAATGCACCCGAATGGCGGGAAACTGACGGTGTTGATGTACTGCGGTAGTCATATCGCAATCTTCTCTCATTTTCCTCTGATGTTTGTTAAAATAAAACGTATTTCAATGTGGAATTGTTGCTTGTCTATTACAGCAAACATGTGAATGAGATTCGAGTCTTGAATTCAAAAGATGTAATTTCGACTTTAGTATTGTTCTTACATATGAAGAGTAGATAGACATTTGACGGATGTCGTGGAAACCCGTGCCCGCCTCTGATTGGTGCCGGATGACATCATTCGGTGCGGCGCGAAACCGGGGCGTTTTAAAGAGCTTGATGCAAAAACGGCTTTTTTCGCCCCCCCTCTGGAAGTTCTTCAGACTTTGTCTATTGATTACTCATACTTGAGCGCTTCTTTTCCCAAATTTTCAGACCCTCGAAAATTTTGGGGGGGGAGCTAGGGGGGTGGAAGTCAAAACCTGTGAACCTCGATATCTCTTGAACAAAGAAAGATATCGAGGTCCGGTTTGGACGAAAAATCGTCTAAAATTGCATACTTTAAGATTCTAAAGGTCGAAATCCCGATATCACACTTTAAAGTCAACATATGTGCTTTTTTCCAGTTTTTAGGTCTAGAAAATTTCTTTTAAACGAGAAATTAACAAAGATCTCAATTTTTTATTTGAACTTAAACCAGTTTTTTAAATTGTTTGTCTTTTTCCGCATCCAACGAGTGGTCCATTAAGCTGGGGAACCAAACGGTTCCGGAGTTATGATCGATTGAAGTTTCCGTTCAACGCGCGCCGACCGATTTTCGCGCGCAAAAAAGTCGGATTTGACTGTTATTAGATCAGATTGAATGTTCAAACTGAGCAAAATGCTTCATTAGGGACTCTTGAGGGTCGCTGAGTTCAGAAATTACAGATACTTCCAAATAATTTACGTTTTTAAAATTACACCTCCGCAGCGCTATTTTAGAGGCCCACTGAGCGCCGACCGGCCGCTCAGTGGTCCTGTCCGAAGCTGCAATTTTAAAAACGTGAATTTTTTGCAAGTATCGGTAATTTCTGAACTCAGCGACCCTCAAGAGTCCCTAATGAAGCATTTTGCTCAGTTTGAACATTCAATCTGATCTAATAACAGTCAAATCCGACTTTTTTGCGCGCGAAAATCGGTCGGCGCGCGTTGAACGGAAACTTCAATCGATCATAACTCCGGAACCGTTTGGTTCCCCAGCTTAATGGACCACTCGTTGGATGCGGAAAAAGACGAACAATTTAAAAAACTGGTTTAAGTTCAAATAAAAAATTGAGATCTTTGTTAATTTCTCGTTTAAAAGAAATTTTCTAGACCTAAAAACTGGAAAAAAGCACATATGTTGACTTAAAAGTGTGATATCGGGATTTCGACCTTTAGAATCTTAAAGTATGCAATTTTAGACGATTTTTCGTCCAAACCGGACCTCGATATCTTTCTTTGTTCAAGAGATATCGAGGTTCACAGGTTTTGACTTCCACCCCCCCTAGCTCCCCCCCAAAATTTTTCGAGGGTCTGAAAATTTGGGAAAAGAAGCGCTCAAGTATGAGTAATCAATAGACAAAGTCTGAAGAACTTCCAGAGGGGGGGCGAAAAAAGCCGTTTTTGCATCAAGCTCTTTGCGTATAAGTTGAGCGATTTGAACTGCGCATTCCTCGGTAATTGAGTTACTTGTTCGTGTTTTTAATGTGCGCATCGTGTTCTACGCGTCATTTTCCTTCAGAAAACTATATTCGCAAGTCAAAATTCGTTCATGGTTTAGTGACCCATTCAAGATATCCAGAGGCATTTGTCTAAAAACTCCAGTTGCATGGATTTGTAATTTTTTTTCTCGATTTTGGTATATATGTCCATTCGAAATCCAAAGTTTTATTGGGATACAGATTTTTCAAAATAAATTCATTAATAAATAGATAGAAAATGTTTGGAATTTCACCTAAAGTTTCCTCTTCTTCTTGATTTGCTTCATCGTCGACATTAGTTTTGGTGTCATTCATCTTGTACAGGTCTAGTCTGAAAAATACCCCATAAAATGATCAAAGTTAAGGGAAACAGATAAAAAGAATCAACAAGGTTAATGAGGTGAAAATTATTGTTACCAAAGAGGACATTATTACATATCAATGGCAAAAATATGAAACCACAAATCTATATAGCGGTGTTTCAAAAATTGTTCTATTTTATTTTTGGAGGGAAAAAATAAACTACTTAGCTCGAAATTAATACAGAATATTTCACTGAAAGAGAAGAAAAATCAAGGGAGTTTTCAAGAGATTAGGATCATTAGTTTTTCTAAGAAGAAACGAAGTATGACAGGAAACATTGCAATGCCACAAACAAAGATACATGGTTTGGCACTTGGGCTATGGATATTTATTAATTTAAAGATGCAATTGCAGAGGGTTGGATTAGGTATAAAGTTAATCATTTTGGAAGGAAAAGAAAAACGGAAGTAATTTGAAGATGCAAGTAGTGAAATTGGAAAAACGGAAAAGAAATAAAGAAAGATGCATGAGAAAGGGACCTTAGAGACATGATCAGAATATTAACCCAATGAGGCAATGATGGGTTGATATTCGAGACTAATATTTAATGAGGAAGCTGAATGAATATAATGGCTAACTCACTTGACAATTTCACCATAATCATCATATTTTAATTTCTCTTCGTGGTATGGAAACATTGGGTATTGCTTCTTGGTTGTTTTGACGAAGCTCTCCTGAATTTTCTCTGAGCCAAGACTATCCCTCCTTCCATCCCTTTCTCCACTTATGGGCTGATCATCTTCTGAGTCTGAACTTACAACTGTTTCCCTAAAACATATACGTACTACTTCATTGGATGCAGAATCAGGAACACATACAGAAATTCAATGAAAAATTGCAGTCTTTCCTTTTTTCTAATCAGTAAATGAGCCCTGGAACAAGATTCCTGCCAAGCAACTGCTTGTTAAATTGAGGCAGTTTGTTCACTTTGCAAAATTTAACCCAAAAACTTGAGCTTATGCCCATCTGGAGGTTGGAAATATTATATCCTAATCTCTAAAATTAAAACCGTCGGGAGAACACACAGTGGACTTCATTCTACTTATATCCGAGTGGACACAGAGAAACAATAGGTTGACTTATTTTTTCATTTTAAAAACTTGTCTTCCTCTGGCTTAAGAAAGCTGAGTAGGACTTGAAAAAATATTTAAGAACAAACTTACTGAGGCTTTGTTTGATGTTTAGCTTGTTTCCTTAAATATGCGTCTAATTCTGCACCTTCTAAGCGAACCCTTTTCTTGATTTGCAGAGAAAAGGACCTTTTACCAGTTTGATGTAAGTCAATTAACTTCCTCGCTAACGTTCCAGGTGAAGTTCTGCAAAAAAGAAAAAATCAAATCCATTTTGAGAATTAATCATGGGAAATGGAAACAAACGTCTAGAAATCAACTCCGAAATAAAATAAAAGAGTTTACGATTGATACTGGGTAAATGGAAAATATAAAAATGACATCATTAATATAATCCATACCATCTGATCTGTGTTTAAATATTCATTAATGTCTTCTTCAGGAATTGATTTTTGAACATCCCGTTGTGTGAACGTTCTCTTAGTTAGATTCTGAAGAGAAAAAATTTTTCTACTTCATACCTTGTTCGGTAGCCCATTGTATCATTTGTACTGTTGTTTGTAAATTATTTGTAACTAGTAACAAACATCCATGCAATATTCATAAGTGCAGAGTATCAATACTCAAAGTGAAGACAGTCGAATAAAATGCTACTCTGGTACTCTGGTGCTGCTCAATTTTTTTTTTCTTTTTCTTTTTTTCATGTCTTCGAACATTTCAAAAAGGAAAGAGGAGGAATATTGTGTCTTGAATAAGTCTTGTCTCAATTGGAATATTTTTAAATCAGCAGTGTTGTTGTAATGACCAATAACAGACAGTTTCAGGAGGGACAAATTTTAGAGTTTATAATACATGAATAATTACCATCAAGAACAGGCTACGTGCCAAAAAATCAAAATCAAAAAGCAAGTTGGATGCTGCATTTCATTCCAAGCACCAAGGAAAACACGCCACTTACATGACTAGAACGGACTGATTGTAAGCTACATCAACTCTGGGGATAACATCTGAAAGATAGCGTTAGTGGTATGGGCCATGGCAGTTGTCAGAGTTAAAAATATTAATGACTCGAGATAAACTTTTCGGCACTTCGCCTGTTGACCTGTTATTAATGAAAAATCCTAATAACATGACATTAAAGCTATCCTATTTTTTGGTTCAATCTGCAGAGGAAGGGAATCCACTAACATCCTTAAAATAGTCAACGTAACCGGAAAATTGAGCAAAAATACTGGCTTTAGCACATTGCAAACATACATACCTGGATGTTAAGATAATGCTATTACTAGGGTTTGCACACCATTGTAAAAAGAGTTCTCTGGAGAATCCAGATTCCATATCGGGTGTACTTGCAAGAACTACTTTCGGACTAGGGACTTTATTGAGTTCCATCAGACTATGACACAGCCTTAGATGTTTGAATTGACAAGGATTACTTCTAAGGCCCTCAAAGGACCTCATGAGCTTTTCACTCATCCATTCAATCTGATGAAAGAGAGAAAAAAAAAGAGAAAAAAACAAAGGTAAGCACTTTTATCTACACATTAAGCAAATTTATAACCAATTACTGTTCCTCTACATACTTACATAAAAGCTGCTTTCACAGCGCTCTTGACACTCTCAAAGCAAAGCGAGTGATGGAGCTAGCTAGCCCCCTGGCTAGCCGTTCCAGGTGCGCGTAACGGCTAGTATTGAACTATATATTGAGACATAAAAAGGACTAATAATATCAAAGATAAATAACTGATAAAACTATGACCTAATAATGTAATTTGAGAAGTCATTAAGCACTTTAACTGACAAAATTCGAAAAGTACTGGGCTGTTTCACATGGAAGACCATGTACAAGACTTTTCAATATTTTCTCTACAATATAGCCGGTTAGAAAACTGATAAAAAGGTCTCAGCAAATCATATCCTGAGCTTTGGTAAGATCTCAAAAATTTTGAAATTTAAGTCTTTCAGAGGAGAAATGTAATATACACATTTTTTTCAATTCTACTCACAAATGAAATGGAAGACTAAGGTAAAATTAAAAAAAATAGAAAGGAAAATGCATCACCTGAGATTTAGCAAATTCTATCACATTATAACACACATTATTCAGAAGTACCAATGAGAAACCAACAAGACCAGATTCTGCGTTGCGCCACAATTGATCAAGCATATGCGCTAATTCCAATACACGACCAGCAGTATCAACTGCTACCAACACATTGCCTTTCTCTCTTAAGGTTTGCAGAATGTTAGCTGAAAAAGAAAAGAAAAAAAAGAGGTATAGCTTGAGGTGGAGGGGGATAAATTTCAAAATCTAAAGAAAAGTTATAAATTCGTCTACACTACTTGAATGTTACTAAGGTATGATTTTATTCACTGCACTTTGGCACAAGATCAGTTGGTTTTGAGGGGCAAAATAATTCAACGGTTACTTGAAATAATCCTCCCCTGTATGTTATTGCAATGGCGGA
Source organism: Bemisia tabaci (assembly GCF_918797505.1). Classification (NCBI taxonomy): domain Eukaryota; kingdom Metazoa; phylum Arthropoda; class Insecta; order Hemiptera; family Aleyrodidae; genus Bemisia; species Bemisia tabaci. The sequence continues at coordinate 52,784,734 of NC_092796.1, forward strand.
TCCGGGGGAATGGTGGCGTGTCCCCCCCCCCCCCCTCAGGCTAAAAAAGGCAAAACGAGAAAAGGAAAAGAGGGGAAAATGGGGGAAAAGGGAGAAAAAAAGAGTGCTCCTAAAAATTTACTGAAATGGTTTCAAGACAGAACTATATAACCAAAGGTTACTCAACACCGCACTGCAGAGATAAATAGCTAATCCATATACTAAAATACAATTGCGCCGAAAGCGGTACAACTCGCCATTGGGCTTATTCAGTAATTTGTAATTCTTTCATTTTTGAAAACTAGAGAGTACACATAGTTCATGGGAATTTTCTCTGATTTTCTTGAGGAATATGAAGACACGAAATATGAGTTCAAAGTTTCATATTTTGAGCTCCCATTTAAACGCGCGTCACTCGGGTGATCCAAGATGGCGTCCATTCTTTCCGTCCAGCGATGGGCACACTTTTGAGCTCGCGAGCTCGGGGAGCTCCCTCTGCCGTGTGTGGTAGTCCATGAGAGCAGAAGCAAGGGAGGTAGAGGGGACTCAAAAGTTTGCCGATATCCGAACGGATAGAATGGTCGCCATCTTGGATCACACGAGCGACGCGCATTTAAATGGGAGCTCAAAATACAGAACTTTGAACTCGTATTTCGTGGCTTCATATTCCTCAAAAAAATCGGGGAAATTCCTGTGAACTATGTGTTCTCTCTAGTTTTCAAAAATGCAAGAATTACAAATTACTGAACAAGCTCATTTTCAACTTTCAAATGAGGCCCCAATTGTATGCTAAAACTGCTTAAAATTCAATTAGCTAATGACTCCCCCCCCCCCCCCCAACTCACTCTTGATCCGCCATTGTGTTATTGCTCATGAGCATACTCTGAGGGATGAAGCCAAAAGCTGGAGATTCATAAATCTGATCATATCTTTGTTTCTTGAACTTTCTTGGCCACCGATGAGTTTGCCATTGGGTCAAATGAATGTTCTAAAATTAATGTCTAAATTTTCATGTCAACTTCTGATGAACAGAGATTTCAATTTGATTTAAGATAGGCATTGTATAGTGAAAAATTCCAAGGAAGGAAAATGTTGTTAAAAATTCAGTAGCTGCATCTTCCGTTTTTGGTGTGTCATAAAAATGAAGATGAAGAGACTTAGAAGTCACTCAGCGGAAGAGATGTACTTCTAAAATTTTAAGAAACAACAAGTACTTCATGAAGTGCCTCAGCAGATACAAGTATTTTTAAGACTCTCTTTGTAGATTGTTCTTGGCTATGTCTAATGGGTCAGTTGCACTGGTCACAGAATTGTGTTTTTATCCTTGATTCTTGTATATCAGCTAAAATCTGTCCAAACAGCAACTTTCTACATTGGATATTAACCGAGATATCAGACTTTGAAAAAGTCCATTTATAACGTCATCCACAGCGGATATGACACCCTTGGTTTCTTTCACTTATGTTTCATCAGTCAGGGAGACACATATTTGCACTGGTTACTGAACATAAAACTTGGATGAAAGCAAGGTGGAAGAAACCAAGGGTGTCAGTACCGCGGCGGATGACGTCATAAACCGAATTTTTCAAAGCGCGATATATCGGGTGATGTTGAAAGTAAAGAGTTGCCGTTTGGATGAATCTTATTATTTTAGCTGATCTATAAGAATCAAGCATCAAAACACGATTTTGTGACTGGTGCAACTGACCCATTTTTCAAAATGTTTTCAAGTTGTAAGTTTTTATCGCTTTGCCAAAAAAATGTATACATCAAAATGTTGTTCCAAAATTCTTGATTAAAATAGTAAAAATTCTACGATCATCAGCCTTCTTACTCATGAGTTTTTCGTCTCGAATACGCCTCCTCTCTTGCTGATAAGTCGCATTATATGCATCTGTAATTAACAACGATGGCCGACCAAGTTTCTCAAAATCACAGCCATTCAAATGACGTTCTTTTTTATGATTAAAGTCAACTGAATAGATGATGTCTTCCTCTCCAACTTTCATAATTTTCCAAATGGTGCCGCCAATCATGTGACCTGCTAGAAGTGGTGTGATGGTAATGCCAATTCCTTTGCCTGAAATCAATTTTAAATAGACATTTAAACAAAAAATAGGAGAAAAAATCACGGCAACACCGATAAAAATGGTATGCTGCTTTGGCACCTAGGATGTCAAAAATGTGTCTGGTCATCCTAAGATGCTACCCTGATTGTCCACGCAGTTGAATCTGCATTTGAAGGATGTAAAGTTAACTGCGAGGGCAGTAGAGGCAGCATTTTGGGATCATCAGACACATTTTTGACATCCTAGGTGCTAAAACAGCATACTATTTTTTTCAGTGAAGAGTAAATAAATGCAGCTATGGTAAAATTTCCCACAGATAGACAAACTTTAAAATTGAAAAATCTATGAAAAACTAACGAGGCAATAATATTTGGAGATTAATTCTTTCACTTCATGGCATAGTAATAGATAGTAGTAATAGATTTCCAACTCAAACTTTTGACTTGCTCCTTGTTGACATTCAAGCAGAAAATTTCAAGATTTCAAAAAACTTTAAAGTAGTTACAGAGATACATCTAAAAATATGCTGAACCATTAAAGGTTTCCTTGTTATCTTGTTTATTTCCCCTGCATGCGATTCTCTGAAGAGATCCATTTACGACGCAATTCTGTTGCATTCTACGTATAGATCATAGAAACTGTCCTTGATCTGATACTATGTTGCTAGCTACACTGAATATCCCTGGAGAGATGCATACCATACAGACATTTAATGCATGTAATAATACAGTGATAGATCCTTGGCATGTTTGTCTTTTTTTTTTATTTATTTATTTATTTATTTATTTTTTTTTTTTAATTTGAAGTACAAAAAATAACACTACTCAAAACTTTTAAAAATTTTTTTTCAACAGTATTAGTGATTTGAAAAATGACATTACCTTTCATTTGTACAGATTGATTATATTTCAACTGGATCATTTTATCAAATGCAGCATCAACATCATCTAAGTCAAAAACTGTGAAATCTTCTTGATTATATCTTGACTGAAAAAGTGAAGAAAAAATGAAAATAAAAATACAATACGTTGTTCGTCACTATTCCACATGTCTTTAATGTTTATGGCTAAAATCGAAAATGCATTCCTCCTTCAGATTTTAACATTGTAAATCTCTGCTCATTTTTCAGATTTTTCGGCAAAATCACCCAACAGTTCCGATTGAAATTTCCTGAGAATGATTTATTCTTCATCGATTCGACTTTTGGCATTTCATTGGCTATTGATGACCTGGTAAACTTAACAAGTATTATCATTTTGTTCCTTTCACATGCAATAAATTTTTGGTTAAGTCTAGCCTGAAAAAGGAAAAACTGTCAACACAGCCACTTGGACAAACAGTATTTAATTTCATCTTTCTCTCTCTTGCATGAATGAAAACTTGGCAAGTTTGTTTCACTGCTTCAAAAATGCAATTTTTGCTTGAGACTTTTTCAATCATTTTCTTTTACTAATGAGTACTAAGGACTACCCATTAGTGCGACAAAACTTTCTTAGGGGGCTCGTAAAAGTTGATGCAATTCAACGAATTTAACCCAAGTCAGCCTAACTGCATCTCACATTGCTTTTCACATAATCTCTTTTTTAGAGTTTTATTTTTTTCACAGAGTAACCAACAACACATGCCTTGACAATTTTTGCATATTTTTCCTGGCTTAAAAAGAAAAACACAAAATACAAAATTTCAAACCAGAATTAAGATTTACTTTCCTGTTAAAAAAATGAATCAAGAAAAGAAATTAGAAATCAGGCTACATCTACATCTAGGTTCAAAACAGGATTCTTTTCTTGATGAAGAGTGATGAATTTACACATATTTGAGTGGAGAGCATGATAGAAGTAACATGAGAAAACAAACCTGATATAAATCGTACATGAACATTTGTCCCATCTTATAGACTGGAATGGTAGCATAGACAGGACAGTTGAGATTACATTTGCCGACAAGGTAGGGTAAAGCTCCTAGATGGAGTGGATCAGGATAAGTGATTAATACTGCGTCTATGTGACTCACATGTCTGCAAAAAGAAAACAATTTACTCTTATTGAAATCATGCATGCAATCTTACTAAGTCTCAGGTGAATTATGAAAACTTTAATGAGTCTCACTCCACCAATTTATTAACTTTTTAATTTAAAGAGTACAACAGTTTATATGTATCTATGGTCATGCATCTTTTGATCTTTTCAAACACTGATTTTATTAAAATTAATGTACCTAAAAGCTACATCTGAGGATTCATGTACTCTTTATAGTGACATATAATAATATATCTAACAACTAATTTTCAATGGGCTGACTTGATTTCCAGGTAATAGTTTTTCTCAGTTGAAATCATGACAAAAAAACAAAAAGCCCTATGGTTATATTTGAAATGAACTGTCTCATGAGCTGACAAACTTCTCTGTTTTTCTGAAATTCTCTGTTTATACTTCTTTAACTTAGTAATGCTTTTGAGAGGTCAATTTCTGGAATTTTCTAGTATTTGCATTTTTGCGCAGAATGATACAGAATCAGTCCATTTGAGCTGTAGAGTAAGTTATCTCATTTGAATTTATTTCCACCATTTAGTCCTTCTTTCAGGCCCTTTTGACTGTCCTCATCATTTTTCAAAAATATAAGTTTCATCCAAATACAAAAATTCTAGACAAGTTTTAAAGTGCTTGGACATTGTCAACTTTCATCATTCTTGGAGGACAAGCTCAAGAGGGAATCCATTTTTTCCTATATTTTTGCATCCATACAGTGTTCCAACTTCAGGGTAAAATTTTAGGAGCCACCTTGACTTTTTCAGGCTGAGTCATCTACAATTTTTTAGGATCAAAAATTGTTCTTTGCATACATGTTACTCACCATAAAGCATGAGACTTTGCGAGGGGCGCAAATTAGTAGTTGAAATATATAAACAGATTGCTGTTTTAAGGATTCTGAAAGGGTTGTAGCTAACTCTTTAAAGTGCCATGTTCGGCCAGTGCTGAGAATTTTTAAGTATCAGAGTCTCATTGTTAAGTTCATTTTGTGCATGCTGCCCCGTAAAGTAAGCGAATTGCTTTCAAAAGACAAAGTTCAAATCTCAATCTTTCTCTGTTTGAAAAGTTCTATTTAAAAGGATTGCTTCATAAGGCACTGTCATATGTAAATAAAGTCTTCAGATCTCTTAATAAAACTGATCGCAAATGAAGGGCTCACGGGACAAGGCGCATAAGTGCAGTTTTTGCTGTTTCAAGAAATACACAGGCCCTAAAAAAACCTAATTTCCTGGGACATATGCATTAAGACTAGTTTTACTTGAAATCATTAATGTCTCAGTTTCTCCACAAACTTCACTTGTGCACCTTGTCCTCCAAGCCCCTTAAATGACCTACAAAATATGTTACAGGAAAATTCAATGGAGGAAAAGAGAAACACTTGGATAGTTATGTGTCTGTCTCCTTAGGAAGCAAGAGAAACGGTGAAAATGTAAAGAGGATGGCATATTGACAGAGATAAGTAAATAATGGCGCAAATTCCATCTGGACTTCATTTATCTTTCATTCAATACCAGATTTCTGTTAGATTTATATATATACATAGGTGTATATCAAGCCGCTACTCCAGCGCACTAGATCACTTCGCCACTCCGGCCATTGGAGTTGATGATCCTCCCACAGATCATCAGGCAACACTAAACACCTTCTGATCTCCTCCTCCACTCCCTGCTGCCAGCCTTTTACTGGACGTCTATGCCGCCTCTTCCGAGAGGAACCCAAACGTACAACTGTTCGGGGTTTGACTATCTGCCATCCTTGGCACAAGTCCATACCGAAGACAGCTGCCTAGTTTTGATATTGTGCACAGTAGGATAAGTGGGGGTAAAAGTAGTACGCACAGGGTAAAAATATGCACCGCACTTTTTTCGCTCGCTTTGTTTGAATTTATGATGGCACCAGGTGTTGGTTGTTGGCAACATTTAGTTTCGCTTGTTGACGAAGTTTTGTGCGAAAAGGATGTGTTTTGATGGAATTATAAGGCAAGTTCACATTTCATGCGAAAAAGATCGATTTTTTTGGTATTTGTATTGTCTATTATGAGTAAAATAGTTGACGGAGAAAATCTGACAGGCACTGTATCAAAGTGTTATAGTGTTGGCTTTAATAATCCGTGGTTGTTTTCACACCTTGCGCCTTGGGCTCAAAGTTTTAGTTTATGTTGTCCAATGTTTACAAATGGGGCAAGAGTACGCAGCCAGAATGGGGAAAAAGTACGCGCCCAAAAGTGGGGGAAGGGAGTATAGGAACTTCAAAATAGGAGATATAGGCAACTTAATAAGTATCTTCATAAATTTTTATGTTCCTTTGTTTAATTTGGGCAATTACACTTTTTTATTTTCCTGTTCAAAAAAAATTGACTTCGAAAATTTTTTGGGAACTTGTGGAGTCTGAATTATTTGTTTTTTCACAGTAAAAGTGGTTAGGCACTATTGGCACCCTTTGAGACCAGTTTCAGTCGTTTTCCGGGATTTAACAGCGATTTGGAGCCCAGGAGATGTTTTTGAAAGAAAAATTTCACCTGTGTACTAAAAAAATTCGTCACGGCCGTGGATTTGATTTCTAAATTCGGACAATGCAGGACATTTGTGCGCAAGGGCTTGCAGTGGGTGCCTGACCACTTTTCCCGCCTTAAGGTCAATTCGGTCACGAAAATACGGGAAAAACCAAAAAATGCGTACTCTCATCCCCACCTACCCTACCATTCTCGATGCCCATTATTTCACGCTCTTGATTATTTCAAACACGCTCTCTTTGCAAGATTCCTGCTGATCTCTGCCAAAAATCTATTTGGACTGCCTTTCGGATATCTTTGAATCTTTTCTTCAACTACCAGACCTCACTCTCATTCGTAATGACACTCTTCACGATAGCGCTGTAAATTCTCCATTTATTTTCCTTCAGGATTCTCTGATCCCAGAGAGCCCCATTTAATATCCCAGTGGCTTTCATTCTTTGCAAATTACATTCTAGAAAATTTGTTGGATATTTACCTCTTCAATTCATTCATAAACGTCATGTCGAAATTTTCATTCCAACCACAGTCCAGCAGGAAAACAAAATTATCTACTTGTAATATGTAACAATGAGGGGACTCATCCATAGCTCCAGAGAGTGCTTGAAGTCTAATTATAGAAGTCATTTTGATAGTCGGTGACAGAGAGCGTGCCTCGAAGTAGATAGCGACAACTGAAAAATAAAGGAGAAAGCGTTGTACACAGTGGCTCGTAGAGTCGAAGGACAATGGCACTTACACTGCATGCATTAAAGCTTTAAATTAAAATTTGATTTTCAAACAATCTACCAATCGACTGGCAAGAATCATTGGGTAAAAAGGTCAAAAGAAAG